>NC_067244.2:229183717-229808717 GCF_019359855.2 Lolium perenne | reverse complement strand
GTATGGATGTCCTTAGTTGAGATCTATCAAAAACGAGAAATCAAATGCGATCTATCTCCTTGGACCTTTGTACAGGCGGCATTGAGGTACCCCTTTGCGACACTTGGTTGAAACATATGTAATGCAATGATAATCCATGGAAATCCAAGCTAATTAGGACAAGGTGCGAGCACTATTGGTATTCTATGCATGAGGCTTGCAACTTATAGAATGTCTTATGCAACACATATGAATTATTACTACCGTTGAAAAAATTGTTTCTATGTTTTGAAAATAAAAGCTCTAGCACAAAAATAGCAATCCATGCTTCCCTCTGCGAAGGACCTTTCTTTTACTTTATGTTGAGTCAGTTCACCTACTTCTTTCTATCTTAGAAGCAAACACTTGTGTCAACTGTGTGCATTGATTCCTACATACTTGCTTATTTGCATTCATCATATTACTTTGTGTTGACAATTATCCATGAGATATACATGTTGAAGTTGAAAGCAACTGCTCAAACTTATATCTTCCTTTGTGTTGCTTCAAAACTTTCTACTAAGAATTTATTGCTTTATGAGTTAACTCCTATGCAAGTCTTATTGATGCTTGTCTTGAAAGTACTATTCATGAAAAGTCTTTGCTCTATGATTCAGTTGTTTAGTCATTGTCTTTACCATTGCTTCGAATCACTTCATTCACCTCATATGCTTTACAATAGTATTGATCAAGATTATGATAGCATGTCACTTCAGAAATTATCCTTGTTATCGTTTACCTACTCGATGGCGAGTAGGAACTAAGCTTAGGGATGCTTGATACGTCTGAAACGTATCTATAATTTTTTATGTTCCATGCTAGTTTTATGACAATACTCACATGTTTTATATACACTTTACATCATTTATACGCATTTTCCGGCACTAACATATTAACAAGATGCCGAAGCGCCAGTTCCCGTTTTCTGCTGTTTTTGGTTTCAGAAATCCTACACATGAAATATTCTCGGAATTGGACGAAACCAACGCCCAGGGTCTTATTTTTCCACGGAGCTTCCAGAAGACCGAAGAGGATACGAAGTGGGGCCACGGGGCGCCGACACCACAAGGCCGCGCGGCAAAGGGGGGCCCACGCCGCCCAATGGTGTGGGGCCCCCGTGCCTCCTCCGACTCTGCCCTTCCGCCTACTTATACTCTCCGTCGCGAAAACCCTATTACCGAGAGCCACGATACGAGAAAAGTTCCAGAGACGCCGCCGCCGCCAATCCCATCTCGGGGGATTCAGGAGATCACCTTCGGCACCCTGCCGGAGAGGGGAATCATCACCCGGAGGACTCTACACCATGATCGCCCCCGGATTGATGTGTGAGTATTTCATCCTCATTGTGCTATCATGTTAGATCTTGTGAGCTGCCTATCATGATCAAGATCATCTATTTGTAATGCTACATGTTGTGTTTGTTGGGATCCGATGAATATGGAATACTATGTCAAGTTGATTATCAATCTATCATATATGTGTTGTTTATGATCTTGCATGCTCTCCTTTACTAGTAGAGGCTCTGGCCAAGTTGATACTTGTGACTTCAAGAGGAAGTATTTATGATCGATAGTGGGTTCATGCCTCCATTGAATCTGGGACAGTGACAGAAAGTTCTAAGGTTGTGGATGTGCTGTTGCCACTAGGGATAAAACATCAATGCTTTGTCTAAAGATATTTGTGTTGATTACATTACGCACCATACTTAATGCAATTGTCTGTTGTTTGCAACTTAATACTGGAAGGGGTGCGGATGCTAACCCGAAGGTGGACTTTTTAGGCATAGATGCATGCTAGATAGCGGTCTATGTAATTTATCGTAATGCCCTAAGTAAATCTCATATTAGTCATCATGATATGTATGTGCATTGTTATGCCCTCTCTATTTGTCAATTGCCCAACTGTAATTTGTTCACCCAACATGCTATTTCTTATTGGAGAGACACCACTAGTGAACTGTGGACCCCGGTCTATTCTTTTACATCTGAATACAATCTACTGCAATCATTGTTCTCTGCTATTGTTTGCAAACAAATATTATTTTCCACACCATACGTTTAATCCTTTGTTTACAGTAAGCCGGTGCGATTGACAACCTCACTGTTAAGTTGGGGCAAAGTATTTTGACTGTGTTGTGCAGGTTCCACGTTGGCGCCGGAATCCCTGGTGTTGCGCCGCACTACACTCCGTCACCAACAACCTTCACGTGGCCTTCATCTCCTACTGGTTCGATAACCTTGGTTTCTTACTGAGGGAAAACTTGCTACTGTACGCATCACACCTTCCTCTTAGGGTTCCCAACGGACGTGTGCTTCACGCGTTATCAGATAATAATAAAAAAAATTGGAAGATGAAGATACCATTAAAAATAAAAAATATTCGGATGGTATCTTCGTCGAGGTGTCATCCTCACCAAAGACAATCTTGTTAAGCGAAATTGGCAAGGTAGTAAGCGATGTGTTTTTTGTCATCACAATGAAACTATGAAACACCTCTTCTTCCAGTGCCAGTTTGCGAAATCTATTTGGTCTGTCATCCAAGTAGCGTCTACCTTGTATCCTCCGACTAGTGTGGCCAATGTCTTTGGCAATTGGCTTCATGGTATAGATTCAAGGTTTAAGTTGCTTCTTAGGGTGGGGGCGCTAGCAGTTATCTGGGCGCTTTGGCTGAGTAGAAATGACAAGATTTTTAATGATAAAAATTGCTCTTTGTTGCAGGTCATCTACAGATGTACATGTATTCTCCATTTGTGGTTACCTCTTCAGCGCATGGAGAACCGAGACCTATTTACGGAGGTCTGTACACGGTTGGAGGCTACAGCGAGGGATACTTTTTCCCTACATGGGTGGCAGCATAGTCTACGGATTGAGGCCCCACCCACTTCTTAGACGTTATATGTTTCATCGCTTCGATATGTATTTCGCCTAGTTCCTTTTTTATTTTTTTGGACCTTTTCCGTCCTACAAAGACGCATAAACGGCTGTGTGCACCCTGGTTGTGCAAGGCTGGATGTAATTGCTTACCAAAAGTAATAAAGCATCCTTTATTGAAAAAAAATTCGAATTAATGAATAGTGACCTCTGACTGGCTAGTCCAGCTGGTGACATCAAAATTCTTCTTTTTTTCTTTCATATAATTCGTGGAGGGGAGCAGAGAGACAATAACTATGCCTTTTCGTTTTGTCTACATTTTCTCATCCTAACACTGTATGATCTATATTGACACAATTTATCATCATGACAAGTTATACCTCTTTTTTCTAGTACCATTTTTTGTCACCATAACAATGTGACTTAACACTGTTCAGAGTTTCATACATTGCTATTAACTACATGGAGTATATGTTTAAATGCGAAACTAATTTTTTTTCCAACAATCATGCTAAGGCCTCCTATTGGGGATTCATGCGAGAATTGGGTTGTTTCAGCTCAAGTTGTTTTCTGATGAACCGTAGCTAGACTGATCTGGAATTTACTGACTGATTATCTACATTACTGTCTATACCCCATCTTATTGTTAGTTTGTCGCTCCTCTCTATAAGATTTGAATACAAAGTCAACTTCATCATGATGATCCCAGACTTATGGGCTAATGACACTAGTTAATGAAAAGATCAAATGCCCTTTTCTTTGTTTATGCCTGTCGATGGTCCCAAGCATGCCCACAATGATTGTGGTTTCTCTAGCTATTTCTTAATGGTGACCTAGTCCTCTTACGAAAAAGGCTCTCGGTTGTCTTAACATAGCTTAGGGTGACTTTTTTTTGGGCTTCCCGCACGGCTTCGAGGCCGTGGGCAGCACAAAGCCAAAAAAAGAAACTCTCGAGCTGGTGCGTGGCATATTTCCACCATGAAACTCCCGTCGCGTGTATTACGAGAAACTTGTATCAACCAGTTTCCAGATAACTTCTCGGGCTTCCTCCTTGGGAATCGAATTGATACCCAACTTTGCCCTTTTTTCCCTTTTATTTACAGCAGATTGCCACCACAAGAGAACATTTGGGAAGTAAAAAAACAAAATAACGTGTCGCACAACCGCAATCAGATCCAACATCTCGATGCCGGTGTTCTGCTTCTTGAGCCCATATGATGAGCACTCCCCCGTCTCTGCCTCATCATTACCACCGTCCTGGCTAAAGGAATCCGCGTGGGACGAAGGAAATTGAGCTCACACCCACTTCACCATCTCTAGTCGCCGTGTTCTCCATTCATGTCGGCGCCATCGGACCTCATCGGCCTTCACCGACCCTTCCACGAGCTCTAGGGTGAGTGCACGGTTCGAACGGACTCTCCTCCTCATTGTCTACTGCTTTGTAACGCGCCACCTCCATGAGCCGCCGGACTCGCCATTCGGGTGGTCGTTGACGCCAATTCCGGAGACCATCTGGCTCCTCATCGCCGCCAAGCGATGTTGAAATCCTCCGCACTTCTGATCTGCAAGACCGCGCACTCCGGCGAGCTTCAGAGGGTCATCCCGGCCTCCGAACGAAGTGCATCCATTTGTGGCAGCCGCCAAACTTGTAAAAGCGCAAAAAAAAAAGTCTCCGGGGCAGCTTCTAGAATTTCTCTCCACCACGGTTTCCCAAGAGCACAACTCACAAGCCTGCTTATAAGTCCAAACGAAGTCACCCTTAAGCTGCTCAGATGATGGTATCATTGAGATCTCTTCATTACTCCGGCTAGGTCAAAACTTGTGAGGGTATATGCGTGTAGGGTTATAATTGGACTTATATTAGCACAAGTTTTATGTTGGAGCCAGATATATTTATGCCAAAGCCTGATATATAAAGATATCAGGGGGAGAGTCCAAATAGTTAAGACAAAATTGGTATGCAATTTTTTATAAATGATGCTTTATTACTCAAACGTTTTTTTTGCATTACACTATGCTTCTGCATAAATATGATGCACACAACCGCTAAGATTCAAAGTAATGAAAGTTAAAATAAAATAACAAGGGGCATTACAAGTAAAATCATAAGAGAAACTTCATATGCAGCTATGGTGATGGAGGACCAATCCAAAGACTAAGCAACCATCCATGTTGGATAAAAATGTCTCTCGTCTTGTCCTCTAACCGAGAGTAGACATTTCGATAAACATGTCATGGTTCTCCACACACTGTAGAGACGACCATGAACAGAGCCAAGCAGTCCATCAGTAGATAACCTTGTTATTTCTAGTATACTTTCAAACACATCTTATACTATTTTTCCCCTTGATTAGATGTTTTATACAAGAATTCCAGTTTATATAATTTCCGCATGTTTTTTCCAAACTATTTAGTCCATTCAGGTAATTTTAATGTATTTTTAAACATTGTTTCTATTGTATATGAAACAACTACCGCTTGATCAACCCTAGCACTTTGGCTGAGACCTAGGGCTAAAGTTCCAGTCTTTCAAAAGTTTCTGTTCAGATTCAGTGCCGAATCTGGAGTCGACAGCTAATTGAGGAAACCAAATTACGTATGTTTTCGTGTCATTTATATATTTCATACTTTTTGAAAGAAGCGCATCGTCATGGTAAAGTGTCAACCGGCAGATCATGTCACTATATCAAGCAAGCAGCATTGTGATCCCTTTTCTGGATAACATATTACTCAAGCTAAACGTGGAAACTCTTAGTTAGTGTACCTGATGAAGCTGGTCAAAAAGCGGGTCTAAAAGCTTGCCAATCCCATGCTACCTGTATCGTATCAGCTGGCAGCTGTGGCATGACACGCAAGCTTGTTCCGACCCCCTGCCTAGCTCCAGCGAGACCTTGCATGTCGGAACCACTCGCAGCCCACCACGTCGTGAACGAGCAGATTAGCACAAAAAGAACAATTTGAAGACTATAGTACTCGTGGTATCAACATCGATGATTTGTCTAACCATCACACACGACCTTTAAATACCACGCCTACTCTTCTCCCATCCTGTCAGACACAGACACAGCTTAGTACTTGCTTGTCCTAAGAGCAAGCTAGCTAGGCAAAAGAAGTACACAGAGTATAATTTTCCAAAAGGAGAAGGGATACAAGGTAGCCGATGAAGATGAGCAGCGATCACGAGCAGGCGGCGGTGGAGCAGGACGGCGTCGGCCATAGCGACCAGGTACCGTCGCCGCCGTCGTTGAGCGCGAAGAAGCTGTGGCGCATGGTGCGGGAAGCGCACGTCGTCATCGCCAGAGGCCTCGGCAAGCACCAGCCCAAGTTGGCAGCGCTCGGCGTCAGCCTGCACCACATGCTGTCGTCGTCCAAGCGCAACCATCACCACGGTGCGGCCGCACAGGACCATGAGAGTCCGGCGCTGATGACGTACCTGTCGGCGGCGCTCTCTTGCCGGTCCATGGACTCGGCCGCCGCCGTGCACCCGTACCCACGCGGCGCGTACAGTGGCAGCGGAGTCGCTGGCCTCCCCTCGCTGTCGTGCCGGTCCATGGATCCCAGCGCCGCAGTGTACGAGCAGTACCGGCCCCGTGAGGTTGAGTTCAGCTGCAAAAGCACGCCGCTGCACAGGCGGCACCGGCGCGCGCACCGGCACCGGCATCGGGACCAGGACATTCTCCTGCCGCAGAAGCAGCTCGGCGACCTTCGGGAGTACGGTTCTACCACCGCCGTCAAGACGCTGTACGAGCTGATGGACGGCGACGAGGATGACGACGGCGATATGGAGACCCCGATACCGTGGGCCGCGTCGGCGGCGGCTCGCCGGCCAGCGCCGCGGCAGGTGCGGATTACGGACTCGCCGTTCGTGGCGAGGGAGGACGACCAGGAAGGGAGCATGGGCGTGGTCGACCGGCGCGCCGACGAGTTCATCCTGTGGTTCCACGACCAGCTGCGCAGGCAGCAGCAGCAACAACAATGCCCCGCCGCGAGGGATCGCACCACCTACTGGGTTAGATAGATCGGAGAGCAGAGCAGTACACTCCGTGCATGCATGCATGGATTATTTGATAAGTTCTCAATGTACAGATGAGTTGGAATCTTGGTTTGATTTGTCATTTTGGGACGTTTTGTTTCCGGGGAACTTATTTTGGAATGTTAATAAGTTCTCAATGAACTTACTACTAAATTTTTTCTTCTTCTTACCATTTGGGTTTGATCGATCGATTGACGATGCTGAGATAATTAAAACTGGTACAACTTTTGGAAGGAAGAATGGAGCTGTGTTCTGTTAGGCTTATTTGACAGCGATAGAACCGAGGCAAAGGGGACAGTAAGATGTTCAGGTGTATGTATGTTTCAGATTTTTTTTCAAAATGGTCCCGCTCTCGCCATCAAAAGATGCACACAGCCTCTTTTTTATTAAAAAAAATTTGAGTACCAATTTATTACAACTCATGGATCACGTAAGGCTCATACAAAAATCAACCATCTAAAGAAAAGCAACATATTCAACTAGAGATATGTCACTCTACTAGTATGCCGTCACCCTGCCCGGCTATATAAATCCCGTGCGACTGACAACAAATTGACCTAATATCCATATATTTCAGATGTCCTAATGGTTGCTTTAACCAAGCCGTCACCGCAATATTTGTATTGAATTTGTAACCAAATTCAGAACTAACCTAGAGGTAATATGATAAGGAAGGTGTTGTACATATGCACAACATCAGTCGCTAGCAGTTCTGATGATCCGAGATACACTAACATTGATCTTTTTATTTACACACCTATATTTCCAAATAATTCTTCGCAGTAGGCACAATTAGTATGTAACTGTAAGGAGGAAACATGTCAATCATGTATGCTTATTACTGATTGATGTATGCGCAGCATTTAGTGCTTAATCTAAAAAATGAAAGTTCATGGCCACGGTTCAAATTCAATCGTGACTCCACTTGTGCTGTTTTGCTCAATCTAAAAAATGAAAAAAAGAGGTCTTTTCTATCACATATACCACATCTGTTTTTTCAGTATAAGACGTTTTCTGAACTCTCAAAACATCCTATGTCTAGAAACGGAGGGAGTAGTGATTTGTTAGATTTGTCGTTACACCAAGTCATATGTGGCAACGTGATACTATCACCCAACTTGTATGCACACAATGATCGATATTATCACGAAAACAAGAAAAATGAAAACTTAATGTCATGTTGTAGCTACCAACAACACAAAACACCAGGCTTCACCTTCAACCCCCTCCATAAGGTGTTCAAACGGGAGACATGCATGCTTGTTGGGCAGGGTTTGAGTGTCAAACTGCGGGCCATGGTAAACTCATATATGGCTAATATAACCTCGTGCACATAGAAAAATTTGACCCAATTGCTAGTAAACATGTTTAGTCACAGTTCAAAAATAAGCCCGTTGTGTCGCTTGTGCCTCTAGTAAAGCCTACAAACTCCACCATTAATTGTCCCATGGACAATACCTTGGCCACGAGAGTCCCTCTAGTGCATCTTCAATAAAGGATGATTTGTGTGCGTCTTCGTTTCTAGATCCAGCTGACCACATCATGAGTTTTTACCCTCGAAAGTGTTTCGAGCAAACTCCTTACAATGCCATCAACAAAAAGAAGCAAAAACTACTCCCTCCGTTCCATATCAGTTGTCTCACATTCGAATGTATCTTTGCACTAGCTAGGGTTAACACTACTAGAAAAAAGCCTAGCCGTAGGATGACTAGCAGTGGCGTACCACAAAGAGGTGCCACACTGCTAGCCATGTTACCAGTGGTGCACCTGGTGAGCAGTGCGCCACCAGTACGTGTGGCCATGGTTTGACCACCACTCTCCCCCCCCCCCCCCCACACAAACACACTTAGCAATGGTGCACCAAGCATAGGTGCACCACTGCTATTTGAGGTAGCAGTGGCACACCTATGGTTGGTGCGTCATTGGTAAGTGTGGGGCTGAAGGTATAGATGGGTAGGAGTTATCAGTGGCGCACCACATAACCACCCCTCCCCCGATCGCCTTTTCGATTTTGAAAAAAAAAACAAAAGAAATAGATAGAAATTTTAATAATAAAATCCTTCGAGGTTCCCATGTATTATGTCATCTAGTTTTCATGAAAATTAACAAACATGAATTTCGAGTTTTTTTTTTTTGCAAAATTCCATCATGTTTCGGTAAAACCGGTTTTCTGGTTGCATACGGCCTCCGATGAATTTTTTTATATGAAAATGTATCTACACGAAATTTTTGCGTCCATGCCATTCTCCGCCTTTGACTTCACCATGAAACAAAAAAGACATGTCCATCCATTTCTCATTCCTAAGATATGCCGCCGCCATCATAACCATCTCCATCGCCTTTCCCTTGCCCTTGGTATTATCATTGGCCATCATACTTTTACCATTAATTACTTTGCATGATTGGTGACATTATAAGACTATTGATATTCATCTATTATAATTGTATACAATCTATTGTGCATGTGGTTAAATTGTGTAGCTTTGCCCACATCTAAGCCATTCAGATGATGACTGTGAGCCAGACAATCAGCATGGTGACTGCAAGCCGGACAACCGGCAAACTACAACGGTTATCTCGGCAAGTGGGGGCAGCGACATGAGGTGACTTTTTATTGGTGCTCCTTGATCTCCGGGTCTAAATATACGTAGTGAAGACCTTTGGTTGTCTTTCATTTGTTGTACTTTGCAATGGTAGATCTCTAGTTTTCTCTTTGAAGATAATATTTAGAGATTGGACCGTGTGGTGAAAACTTATGATATGACAATAGTGAACGGGGACAACAACGCGTCAACGCTTTTACACTGTTACCGTCCTGGAGGTGTAGCTTTGGAGAATTTTTAACCAGGTCTAGGTATCGCCAACAGTAGTGTTTTGTTCATCCTGCTGCAAGCCTCTGGTCCCGCCGGCGGAGTTTTTTGTTGCTGTTGTTGTTGTTGTGTGCATCTTTAATGTTAGTCTGGTTCTGGATATTATGTTGTTGGAGTGGCTGAATGTATTTAATATTATCTTGTTATTAATATATTTCATTTATAGAAAAATGCTAGAGGGTTATGCAGCCCACGGGGAGCTATTTAGCGAAAATGGCAGGCTACTATTAAGACACTGGGAGGCTATATTCTGGTTTGGTTATGCCTAAATCTCAGTCAGCACTCAAATCGATCGCCACTCGCATTTCCTGTTTGGAGAAGGTCAAAGTCTCATACCATTTTGAGGTTCTCGTACAATGTCCGGACAAAGCACAGACTACTTCTTAATTTTGTCACATCAGCATTCCCAAGAATTCTGTCTTGCTTACCACACTTGTTCTGGCAGACAACAACTTGGCCAACAGTGTCCTTCCTGAGATCTTTTTGGGAGTGCATCTGTTCTGAATACTAAAACAGGTGCCAAAACTAAACATGTGCACATGTTCTTCGGAATGATCTTACAATATATACACGTGTATGAGCCTGCTTAATCACCACAAGCTTCATGCTTATCACCATCGGAAACTCTTAACAAGGTGATGTTGGCCATTAGCTGTTTGTTTGAGGTGGACATATATAGGCTGTGTATAATTGGTGGGGTGTACCATTAATCATGGACAGTGATCTCAAGCTTATCAGTTGCTGCTGCTGTTGATGAAACACCCCCTGCTGTAATATTGTAACGCATAAAACATTCAAATTAATGAACAGTGACCACCGACTGGCTAGTGCAGCTGGCGAACTAAAAATTACACTTTTTGTTTTCTTCATAATTCATGGAGGGAGATAGAGACAACTAATTATATATGCCTCTTCTTTAACTTTGGCAACATTTTCTTATCATAGCACAGTATGGTCTGTATTGACACAATTCATCTTTTCTTTCCATGCACCACTTCAATCTAGATGTTTACTATGCACAGTTCATTTCTTTGATACACAACTAATTCAATCTACTCCTTCCGTTTCATGAAATATGTATTATATTTGTCTAAATTTAAATATATCTAGATACTGAATAGTGTTTACATAAATTTAAATTTATACAATTCTAAGACATCTTTAATGGGACGGAGGGAGTTGATGTTTACCATGAAAAATTCATCTCTTTTTTCTATCATGCTAAGGTTAGGAACCTTTTTCGGTGTCATGGGAGAATTGTATTGTTCCATCTCAAATTGGTATGTGGTAAATAGAGCGCAACTATGTGATCTGTCTGTTGACTGGTTATCCACGTTGCCAAAATCCTATCTTATCATTAATTTGTCACTCTTCTCAATTAGATTTGAAAACAAAGTCAACTTCATCATGGTATGATCTTACTTATTATTTTTCGAAATAGGGACATCCCCAACCTCTGCATATATGATCCTACTGACACCAGTTAATGAAAAGTTGAGAAGCCATTTTTTCGTGTATGCCTACCGGTGGTCCCAAGCATGCCCACACTGATTGCGGTTTCTCTATATTTTTTCTTCATGTGGACCTAAGGTCTTAACACCAAAAAGATCTTAGTTGTCTTGATGATGATATTACGAAGGTATATATTTTACTCCTCTAAGGCTTTAACTCATAATCTATTGGAATTTGTCTCACATATATGTGTTGCGTTTGGACTTGTAATTACATGCAAGAGTTGAATTCAAATAACCCAATCTTAAGAGAGAAAATACAACATGTTAGAATAAATGGTCAGACAAAAGTCAGTAGGGACAGATAGTTTTTTCTTTAACAAATCCTGATCCCTTGGAAAATCTAATGCCTCATCTAATTCGTCATCGAATATTTTGGAATATGACCTCTAGGTTCAGCTCCAAGTAGGATGGAGTTGAAATTGTGCAGGTTGGCGCCAAGAAAAAGCGGCACATAAGCAATGCTGCGAGTTCGGCTCCATCGCACTTTTGTGCACCAGGTGGCTTGGCGCCGAGTGCTTTCACGGGAGGGATGGTGGTCTAGTCGCTAATAATAGGGGTTCCTAGACCTTTCCTGCAGAGAAGCTAGTAGAATTAGCATTGGGCTCATCTATGTAAAACTATAGAGTGGAACTAAGTGATTTAAGGTGCTTACATCATCTCTAGCGGATACGGCAAACCCCAAACTCCAAATCCGTGTATCCAGGACACCTAACGCGGATTTGGGTTCGAAAAGCACACATGCAGTTCAGATACGGTATATGAAACTGCAATTTTTTTTAAAAACGCGTGCAAGAGAAGAACAGTTCGATGCTTGCAGTTCACATGCTTGCAGTTCATCCTAAATTCAGCTGCATTGCAGCACTATATTACAGCAAAAGTAAAACAATCCGCCACGGCAGTACAGTGCACCAAAATCGGCTCACCGGAGCCATGTGCCGTGGCGGCGGCGCGTCGGCTCACTCCTCATTGCTGACGAGGTCGACGAACACGCGCTCCTGCTCGACGGTGATGTGCCCATTCCTCGGCCTTGTCCACGTCCTGCTGGCTGGAGCGCGCGACGAGGCCGACGACGGTGTCGAGCTCCCGCTCCGCGACGAAGTCGCCCGGCGCGAGGCCCGCGTTGGCGCCGAGCTGCGGGAGGAGCTTCTTGAACTGCTCGTCGTCAAGGTAGTCACCCTCGGCGAAGTGGGAGAGGCACGACTTCGGCTCCGACTCGACCTCCATCTTCACCACCAGCGCCGTCGGCGGGCGCTGGTGGGAGCTCGACCCCAAAGACGATGAGGCTGCGGAAGAGGAGGCGGCGCATCCGCGGCGGTACCGCTGCAACTCGTGCTTGGCGAAGGCAAGTGGCGCGGCGACGCCGTAGTTGCAGTAGCGGTAGCTACCACGGATGCGAGCCGCGTCCGACTTCACCTTCTCGGCCTCCGTCTTCTCGCCGGCGGGAGGAGCAGTGGAGCTCCCACCGCGCCTGGTGGAGCGTCCGCCGCGGCCCACCTGTCCGCCCCCGCGCCCGCGCCCTGCCACCATCGTCGTCAGCGGGAGCTGTGGACTCTCGATCTGCACTCTACCGCGTCGATTGCTCGCCGAAGGGGCGGCGATTGCTCGTCGGCGGGAGGCGGAGAGGCGGATGAGCGGATGGGGTTTGACCCCCATCCACCTCGCCGACCGCTATATATGGGGGTGTTTTGGCGATTTGGGCTACGGCCTGGATCCATTATCCGGGCCAGACCACCGATGCGGGGCCTGGTCTGGTCCAAAAAACCGCCGAAACCAACATACTGGCCCGCCGCCGTGTTTGCAAGCCGATATGCCGTATCCGCTAGAGATGCTCTTAGTAGATGTTTAACCTGGATTACAACAAATTCAGTTGGGTTCACTTGAACCTAGGCACCTAGCCATTACACGCTTGCTCTGTGATTGGGCCAGAGACATTTTTGTGGCACGAGCTGGAGCACACGAGCAAGTCCACACCTCTAGGCTTTGGGGAACCCCGTCAACAAACATCATCTACCTTCTAAAATTATCTGGCTGCTAAAACCTTGACACCGTGTATGTTGTTTAAGAATAGGCGAGCCATCAACATAGTAAATTCGAAGAAAACAACTTACATCTGAAACATTGCATCGATATTACTACTCCACCATGAAATACATTTTCATTTAAGAAAAAGGTCCACCTACAGTCTCATAAGATTCTCTTGTTGTCCATGATCTCTAACACCACATATATATCTTGTTCCTCAAACAATTAAGATTAAACCAATTTAATCATAGGCCGATATAAAAGTGGAAGGACTAGGACATGTGGGGTTTTTGCACAACCATAGAACATAAAATATTGAAACCATGGGATTCTTCACAAATGAAACAATAGAAATTATTGAAACCATATAACCATTTATAAATGAAAATGTTATAATTAATCGTAAATATCTCAAAATTGGAAATTTGAGGAGACTTGGAGAAAATTTAGTATTAATAATGGTTATGTAAAGCACATTATTTTATGATTTCTCTGTGGTTTTTCTGCAGTTACCTTGTTTTTCTTGTGCTCCTAAAAATCATTTTCTTTAAGAATATATACATTATTCCCCCATTTTTGTAAGTTTTTCTCAAAATACGCATAATTTTTTCTTTGATTTGGTGTTTTTCGGTTTCCTGACTTTCCCTATATTTATTTCCTTTTTTGTGTTTTTGCTTATATTTGTATTGACTATTCTGCCCTGTGTGTGAAACCACTGCCATGTAAGGGGTGATAACACTTGACTGAGATTTAGGGGCTTAAGTTCCTTAGCTTAAGAAACTTAGAGTTAGAATTCAATCACTAGTGGAGAAGAGGCCTTTGGTCCCAAGCAAATGTCCCAGTGCAGAACCAAACCGGGACTAATGTGGGCATTGGTCCCGGTTCGTTTTGCCCAGGGCGACCCCACTAGCTCAGAGCTTGTCCGGTAGTGGCCTTTGGACCCGGTTTGTAATACAAACCGGGACTAAAGGGTCCACGGCAGGGCGCGGCAGGCCGTGTCAGCCGTGGGAAGCCTTTAGTCCCGGTTTGTAATACAAACCGGGTCCAAAGGCCCCCCAATCTGGCTATATTACCTTGCCCTGCCCAAGTGTGAGCCACACTTGGCCATTTTTTCACTTTCTTCACAAGAGAGGTGTATTGCTCTCCTCTCTTCTTCACATGCACAAGAGGTGTTTGATGAAATGCTTAAGAGGATTTGCCACTTGTGTTTACACAAATCAAGCCACACTTAACTTGTTTTTTTCTTCTTCATCGAGGTTAACAACTTTATCCTTTTCATCTGTAATTGATAAAATGCATGTGTATATATACATCGTGATGTTCTGTAATGGTTTTGATCAGCTAAATTATATCATGCAGATGAATCGGCAATGGATGTACATTGACCGACGGTTTGACGAGTTCACTTCGGGCCTGGATAATTTTATGGCCGTGGCGGAGGCAAACAAACATGGTGGCTTCATGTATTGTCCATGTGTCAACTGCAAGAATACCGTAAATTACGCTCACTCGAGTCTCATTCACAGCCACCTTCTGCGATACGGTTTCATGCCCAGTTACTATTGTTGGACCAAGCACGGAGAAAGAGGGGTTATGATGGAAGACAATGAAGAAGAGGAAGAGGATGATGACGGTTATCCCAATTTCCCTGAATACGATGATACTGCAGAAGGCAATGAAGACAATGAAGTAGAAGATCAAGAGGCACCAGATGAGCCTGCTGATGATGATCTTGGTCGGGCCATTGCTGATGCAAGGAGAGAATGTGAAACTGAAAAGGAAAGGTTGGCCTTCGACAAGATGATAGAAGATCACAACAAATTGTTATACCCAACTTGCGAAGATGGCCATAAAAAGCTAGGCAAAGACTTGGAATTGTTGCAATGGAAGGCAGAGAACGGTGTCACTGACTCAGGATTTGGAAAGTTGCTGACAATAATTAAGAGGAAGCTTCCAAGGGGTAACGAATTGCCCGCCAGTACGTACGAAGCGAAGAAGATTGTCTGCCCTCTAGGATTAGATGTGCAAAAGATACATGCATGCATTAATGACTGCATCCTCTACCGCGGTGAGTACGAGAATTTGGATGCATGTCCGGTGTGCACTGCATTGCGGTATAAGATCAGACGAGATGACCCTGGTGATGTTGAGGGCGAGCGCCCCAGGAAGAGGGTTCCTGCCAAGGTTATGTGGTATGCTCCTATAATACCACGGCTAAAACGCTTGTTCAGAAATAAAGAGCACGCTAGGTTGTTGCGATGGCACAAAGAAGACCGTAAGAAAGACGTGATGTTGAGGCACCCTGCTGATGGATCCCAATGGAGAAAAATCGATAGAGAGTTCCCAAACTTTGCACAGGATGCAAGGAACTTAAGGTTTGGTCTAAGTACAGATGGCATGAATCCTTTTGGAGAGAAGAGCTGCAGCCATAGCACCTGGCATGTGACTCTTTGTATATATAACCTTCCTCCTTGGTTGTGCATGAAGCGGAAGTTTATTATGATGCTAGTGCTCATACAAGGCCCGAAGCAACCCGGGAACGACATTGATGTGTACCTGAAGCCACTAGTCGAAGAACTTCTACAGCTATGGTCCCTAGCAGGTGTACGTGTGTGGGACGAGCACAAGCAGGAGGAATTTGACCTAACAGCGATGCTTTTCATAACCATCAATGACTGGCCTGCTCTTGATAACATTTCAGGACAGTCAAACAAGGGATACAATGCATGCACACACTGTTTACATGAGCTCGAAGGTGATTATTTGGAAAAAGGTCAGAAGGTCGTGTACCTGGGGCATCGTCGATTTCTTAGGATTACCCATCCCGTAAGAAAGAAAGGCAAGCATTACAACGGTGAGGCTGATCACCGGAAGAAGCCTCACCATCGTGATGGTGTTGATATATTTGGTATGGTCAAGGATCTAGATGTAATATTTGGAAAGGGTCCTGGCGGACGGTCTGTTCCGAATGACGCTGCCGGACACGCGCCCATGTGGAAGAAGAAATCTATTTTTTGGGAGCTAGAATATTGGAAAGTCTTAGAGGTCCGCTCTTCAATCGATGTGATGCACGTGACGAAGAATCTTTGCGTGAACCTGCTAGGCTTTCTGGGTGTGTACGGTAAGACAAAAGATACACCAGAAGCACGGGAGGACTAGCAACGTTGGAAAGACCCCGAAAAGCTGCATGAGAGAGTTAAAGGACGTCATTTATCCAGCTACGCTCTTACAAAAGCAGAGAAGGAAATATTTTTTGAATGTCTTAGCAGTATCAAGGTCCCGTCTGGCTTCTCCTCCAATATAAAGGGAATAATAAATATGGAGAAGAAAACATTCCAGAACCTGAAGTCTCATGACTGTCACGTGATAATGACATAGTTGCTTCCGATTGCATTGAGGGGGCTTCTGCCGGAAAATGTTCGACTGCCCATTGTAAAGCTATGTGCATTCCTCAATGCAATTTCTCAGAAGGTAATAAATCCAGAAATTCTACCGAGGTTGCAGAATGATGTGGTCCAATGTCTCGTTAGTTTTGAGCTGGTGTTCCCACCATCCTTCTTCAATATTATGACACATCTCCTCGTTCACCTGGTCGATGAGATTTCCATTCTCGGTCCTGTGTTTCTACACAATATGTTCCCCTTCGAGAGGTTCATGGGAGTCTTGAAGAAATATGTTCATAACCGTGCTAGGCCAGAAGGAAGCATCTCCAAGGGCTATGGAACAGAGGAGGTCATTGAATTCTGTGTTGACTTTATTCCTGACCTTAAGCCGATTGGTGTTCCTGAATCGCGGCATGAAGGGAGACTAAGTGGAAAAGGCACGCTAGGAAGGAAATCAATGATATGTAGGGACGGGATTTCTTTGACTCAAGCACACTACACAGTTCTACAAAGTTCCACCATGGTGGCTCCGTATATCGGTGACCACAAGAACTTTCTACGCTCCCGTAACCCGGGCGGTCGAACGATTGGATTAGACGTGAACACATGTCGACTTTCGGCGGTTGGTTGCAAAAACATCTCCTGAATAACGAAGATATTGAAGATCAGCTGTACTTGCTGGCCCAGACACCATCTTCGACTGTAGTGACTTTCCAAGGGTACGAGATAAATGGGAATACATTTTACACGATCGCCCAAGATAAAAAGAGCACCAACCAAAACAGTGGTGTCCGCTTTGATGCAATAATGAATGAAGGCCCAAATGACACATATTATGGTTACATAGAGGATATATGGGAACTTGAGTATGGACCTTCTTTTAAGGTCCCTTTGTTTAGGTGCAAATGGGTCAACAAAACAGGAGGCGGGGTTCAGGTAGACAAGTTGTATGGAATGACAACAGTGGATCTCAACAATCTTGGGTATAGAGACGAACCATTCGTCCTAGCCAAGGTTGTGGCCCAGGTTTTCTATGTGAAGGATATGTCTAGCAAACCAAGAAAAAGGAAACATAAGGAAACAAATACATCAAACGATGAGCCAAAGCGCCACATAGTTCTTTCTGGAAAAAGAAACATCGTGGGAGTGGAGGACAAGACAGACATGTCAGAAGATTATAATAAGTTTGATGAAATTCCACCCTTCAGAGTGAACATTGATCCAAGCATCAAGTTAAATGATGAAGATGCTCCATGGTTAAGGCCGAAGAAGATTAAATGATGAAGATGATCCATCATCAAGTTAATTGAAGAATGTTCGTGGCACAAATGAGTATCTCAACATGGCAATCAATTTCCCATTTATTTTTGTGTAATCATTTAACTGTATGTAAGATATGAAAAGTGGAGATGTGGTTGGCTTTTTGTACCATATATATAGAGGAGATGTAGTCGTTCACGGGTTTGCAGGGGAAAAATTCCGAGGCGCAGTTTCCGAAGATGCCGTAGGGCGTGTGCACCAACAACATCTTCGAGAAACTGCACCACGGGAGATTTCCCAACCCTTTCCCCAACACTATTAGAGGAGATGTAGTCGTTCAGGGGCTTGCAGGAAAAAATTCCGAGGAGCAACTTCCGAAGATGCCGTAGGGTGTGTGCACCAACGACATCTTCGAGAAGTTGCGCCACGGGAGATTTCCCAACCCTTTCCCCAACACTGTTAGAGGAGATGTAGTCGTTCACGGGCTTGCAGGGAAAAAATTCCGAGGCGCAGCTTCCGAAGATGTCGTAGGGCGTGTGCACCAACAAGATCTTCGAGAAGCTGCGCCACGGGAGATTTTCCAATCCATGGGAATGAATCTCTGCTTGGCTTGTTGATCTGCTTGGCAAGCCGTATCGATGCTCCTTTTATAGGCACAACACCGCTTCTACTCGACAGGGCGTCGTGCGCTACATGCTTTATCTCATCGAGCAGTGCGTCCACCCATGCGTTCTTATCCTGCCGACATCTTTAGTCCCGGTTGTACCCACCAGCCGGGACTAAAGGTTACCCACACGTCCTTATCCCACCGACAGTTTTGTTAGATGACAAAAAAAGGATCTTTCGTCCCGGTTGTACCCACCAGCCGGGACTAAAGGTTACCCACATGTCCTTATCCCACCGACAGTTTTGTTAGATGACAAAAAAAGGATCTTTCGTCCCGGTTGTACCCACCAGCCGGGACTAATGTTTTCGGCGCCACTGCGTTCCCGCCTATTTTTCTTCCCGCGCTTTCCACTGCGTTCCCGTCTATTTTTCTTCCCGCGCTTTCCACTGCTTCCTGCCTCTGTCCTCCCGCCATTTTTTCACTATATATATATATATATATGTAGGCTTGGCCTCCATTTACATATCACATCTAGACTCATATCTGCAAACCTCATCACTCTGTCCCATGGCTTCCATCGTATCTCTAACCCTCCGGGAGGCGGAGGCGCTTTGCGCGTCGAACTACCCCTGCCCGCCGGGCTACCGCGTCCCGACCGGCTGGTTGCTGAGCGTCGGAGGCGTACCGGTCCCTCCTGTCCCTCTAGGTGTGACGCGCGAGATGGCCATCACGAACCACTACTACTTCGAGCTCACGCCAGAGCAGCGGAGGAATCCCCAGTTGCATCCCGACTACTTCCCGACTTGGGAAAGCTTCTTCATCAATCGGCGTGAGAGGGCGCTTGCCAGGCACGAGGAGGGCGGCCCGCCTCCTTCGGACTTCAACGAGGCCGGACGTCGGCTGTGCTGGCGCGGCCGGACTCTCCAGGGCGTCATGGCCTACCGTAGCCCCCGCCTGCGCTACCCTCAGTCCCAGCCCACGCGTGCTCTCCCGTCGAGGTTCGACTACCGCGACCCCGATGCCAGCGACGATGATGACGACGACTACGACGACTACAGTGGCGAGTACTATAGGGCTAGGCACGAGTATGACTGAATGACTCGAACAGTCGAATCTGGCGATGTATCTTAATTAATTTTCAGTTGACCTCTGTACTTTAATTCCATGTATGTGGCGGGAAACTTTTCTCCGAGGAGCTCTGTACTTTAATTTCAGTTCAATCGTAATAAATTTCGTGTCAACCACTTTATTGAACAAAAACAACCGACAACGACTTTATAAACTAAATTTAAACTAATAGAACCGACAGCGACTTTATTGAAATTACAATACAATAGATAAATTACTAGTCTAGTCTCTACTCGTCGTCGGAGGTTGTCTCCGTCCAAATGTCCTCCCACCGAGGGTCGTTTTCGGTCCAAGTTGTATTCGGGTTCTCGAGCTCGAAGGCGGCGACGGCCCGACGGTGGCGCCTGTTGGACCTGCGTTGTGCTCTAAGGTTAGCAAAGAACGCGTCGGTGTTGTCGACATCGTTGGGGAACTGCGCCCTCCACTGGCGCATCAACTGCTCGTCGCGCTCGGCGATGGCGATCCTGCGCTGCACCTGGCGGTGCCGGCGACGGTCCTCGCCGTCGACGAGGCACGGCGGTGGCGCGAGGAACTCCGCCTCCTCTAGCGATTCAACATCCGGGAAGTTCATGTCTCGCCCTGGCCGCCGAAAGCGCCACGCCGCCGCGTCGTAAGCGCGCGCCGCCAGCTCCGGCGTGTTGTACGTGCCGAGGGTGATGCGGAAGCCACCGGCGCGTATCTCGGCGGTGAACCTACCGCTCGGACGCACTCGGACGCCACGGAAACCGGACGCCCCTCGACGACGTGGAGGCATCCCGGAGATGAATGAGCGGAGGCGGTGGCGACGTGTGGTTGCGCCCGCACTTGTCGCTCTATATAGCGCACGCGGGGCATGGCACGTGTAAGCCACGGCTACACACGTCGCACGCCGGCGTCGGCGGGGCGAGGCACGTGGAAGCGGTGGCTACACGTCGCACGACGGCGTCGACGGGTAAGCGACACGTGTGGCACGGCGGAGAGACACGTGGCACGGGGAAGGGACACGTGTGGCACGGCGGCGGTGGCCAGTACATGGCGGTGACGGTGGTGGCCAGTACACTGCGGTGACGGTGGTGGCGGTGGCCAGTACACGGCGGTGGCGGTGGCCAGTACATGGCGGTGGCGGTGGCGGCGGTGGCCAGTACATGGCGGCGGCGGCGGTGGACACGTGTGGCATGGCGGTGGCCAGTACGTGTTTTTTTTTTATTTGAAATAAGGCGGGAATGAAATTTTTTAAAAAAATTGTCCTTTGGTCCTGGTTTGTAATACGAACCGGGACCAAAGGTGCCCCAGTATATAACTGCACACTTCGTCTCCGCGGAGATCAATCCCGCGGAGATGAAGCGCACTGCGCCGCCAGGATGCCGAAATCGCCGCCGGCCCGTCTCCCGCGCGCCATCGCCGCCGCCCTCCCGCGCGCCATCGCCGCCGCCGCCGCCACCCGTGCCGTCCGCGCCATCCCCGCCTCCTCTCTCTCCCGCGCGCAGCGCACGTCGGCCGCGCGCCATCGCCGACCCCGCCATCGCCGCCGCCGACCCGCCGCCACCGCGCCTCTCCTCGCCGTCCGCCGCCATCGCCGCCGCCGACCCCGCCGCCACCGCGCCTCTCCCTCCGCCGGTAAGCGCGCCCGTCTCCTCTCCTCCGGCCGGCCGAACCGGGCCGGCCAAATTTTCATTTTTTTTATTTTTTTATTTGTTAGATTATAGTGTAGTTCATTAGATTAATTAGTTGTACAAAATAGTTAGTTAGTTTTAGTGAAATTTAGTTAGAATTTAAGGGAAAAATAGTTAGAAATTAGTGGTGCAAAATAGTTAGTTAGTGTTAGTGAAAAATAGTTAGAAATTTAGTGAACAATTAGTTAGTTAGTGTTAGTGAAAAATTAGTTAGTTAGTATTAGATTTTTAGAAATAGTTAGTATTAGATTTTTAGAAATAGTTAGTATTAGATTTTTAGATTGTTAGTATTATAGTTAGAAAAAAGTTATGAAAAGAATATTTGTTAGAAATAAGATAGAAAATTATAGTTAAAAAATTATAGCAGTGAAAATTATTAGTATAGTTAATCCGATATGTTAGAAAAAGTAGTGAAAATTGTAGTTAGAAAATTGTTAGTATAGTTAATCCGGTAGTGCGGGCGGCCCTGCCGGTGCCGAGTCTGTGGCGGTGCCCCTACCGGCGCCCGTGCCGGTGCCGAGTCCGTGGCGGTGCCCCTACCGGCTAACATATAGTGAAGTTATTTTTTAATTTATGTTAACGTTGGTACATATATATATATGATTTGTTTTCGTAGCTACGATGCCGCGACAGCCGCCGCGCCGTGGTCTGACTATTCTGGAGGAGATGCAGCAGATGGGGGAGGTCCGGGACTGGGCTCCGCCGGGGTGGCACTGGGAGGTCTTAGCTTCCGGGTCGCGCACCTTGGTGCGGAATCCGGGTCCCGTCGTCGACCCGGATATTGTTTGGTGGAGGTCTTATGGGCCACGATCGTTTCAGAGGGAGCCGGCCCCGCCGGAGGAGGTAGCTCAGCGCATTGCGGCGGAGGACGAGCACGTTCGGCGTTACATGTATGCGTTAGACAACATGTATAGGACCGGATGGAGCGTTATGCAGGGATCTCATGTTAGCTATGCTCCCGTGACTGTTCCTTTTCTTTGGGGGTTCACCCGGCGCGGCTCAAGTCCCGGTCGACGCGTTATAGGACCCGATCGGCGCGGTTGAGAGGTTGTAGTATTGATTGATGTATTAGGGTTAAATAAACATGAACCCGATCTATGTATGCATGTAACTGCACTATCTGCTTTCAGCACTATATATATTATCGATCCTTAGTTAAGAACTACATATGTAACTCCATTTTTAGTTTTCTGCATTATCCTTAATTTGATCATATGATGGTTCCTATATATAGCTTGCAGGTCGTTGTAGAAAGCATGGAGAGAGATGAAACTCAAGAAAATTTCATGGTTGACCTCATAGCCCACGGTACTCTAGATGATCACGACGACGACGTTATTCTAGATGATGGCGGTGACGATGTCACCGCAACTTTTTTGAATGACTCCGGTGAGGGAGCGGAGAATATTGAGGAAGAAGATCCTAATGGCGCCGGTGAGGAAGAAGATCATCATAATGGCTCCGGAACCGTAGTTATCACCCAGGTATATAAATTAATTAAGCCGCTGTTGATCGACTAGATGCATTAACTAATTAAATTGTACTGACTATGAATTATTTCTTTTTTAGCCCTCCGGATCGAGCACTTCTTCTGTAAAGTCGAGAAAGCGAGGCCCGGCCAAAAAGTTGGACGATGGTGTTAGGCACGACATCACCCACATCGCTAAGGATGGTAAACCGATTGCTCCAGAGAAAGGTGCAAAGGCATTTATAGCTCAATGCGGAGTGCTTGTTAGGGACCACGTCCCGATCACCGTTCGAGAATGGAACAAGCCGAAGGGACTAGTGTTGTCTGCAGAGGAAGAAGCTCAAGGTCTTTATATCAATGATGTAGCCAAAAATAGCATTCTGACCAAGCTCATGTCACATTTCAACATAGTACCCGAAGAGGGGGATGACGCTGAAAAGGCCAAGATGGAGCAGGCCCTCCGCGACTTTGCCAAGAAGAAGATGGCCGAACTATTCAAGAACCACAAGAAAAGATTGCGCGGCCTTATCAAGAAAAAGAAGACTCCGGACAGTGAGAAGGTAAAAAATCACTGGGATGAATTCGTGAAGTACAGCACGGAGTCAGAAGAATTTAAGAAAAGGTCGGCAACAAATAAGGCAAATGCTGCGTTGAAGCTATATCACCAAATTCTGGGTCCAGGTGGATACAGGGCTAACCGTCCTAAGTGGCAGGCAGCTGAGGCGGAACTGACCAGTAAAGGGATCAGATTAGGGAACCACGGTTGGATCGACCGGTGTAAGGAGTGGTTCTACGGGATTGGGGGAATGTTGCATCCAGAAACAGGGAAGTGCATCTATAAGAAAGCTCATCTGAAGTTTCCCATAGAAGCCCTGGAAAAAGCACATAAGGACGTGGAGGAGGGGAGGTTCCAGCCCGAAAGAGAGAACGATGAGTTAACACGCGCCCTTTGGAACAAAGAACACGGTGATGGCGTGTACAGAACACGTCCGTTGGGAACCCCAAGAGGAAGGTATGATGCGCACAGTAGCAAGTTTTCCCTCAGAAAGAAACCAAGGTTTATCGAACCAGGAGGAGCCAAGAAGCACGTTGAAGGTTGATGGCGGCGGGATGTAGTGCGGCGCAACACCAGGGATTCTGGCGCCAACGTGGAACCTGCACAACACAACCAAAGTACTTTGCCCCAACGAAATAGTGAGGTTGTCAATCTCACCGGCTTGCTGTAACAAAGGATTAGATGTATAGTGTGGATGATGATTGTTTGCAGAAAACAGTAAAACAAGTATTGCAGTAGATTGTATTCGATGTAAAAGAATGGACCGGGGTCCACAGTTCACTAGAGGTGTCTCTCCCATAAGATAAATAGCATGTTGGGTGAACAAATTACAGTCGAGCAATTGACAAATAGAGAGGGCATGACAATGCACATACATGATATGATAAGTATTGTGAGATTTAATTGTGCATTACGACAAAGTACATAGACCGCTATCCAGCATGCATCTATGCCTAAAAAGTCCACCTTCAGGTTATCATCCGAACCCCTTCCGGTATTAAGTTGCAAACAACAGACAATTGCATTAAGTATGGTGCGTAATGTAATCAATAACTACATCCTCGGACATAGCATCAATGTTTTATCCCTAGTGGCAACAGCACATCCACAACCTTAGAACTTTCTCACATCGTCCCTGCATTTAATGGAGGCATGAACCCACTATCGAGCATAAATACTCCCTCTTGGAGTTAAGAGTAAAAACTTGGCCAGAGCCTCTACTAATAACGGAGAGCATGCAAGATCATAAACACCACATAGGTAATAGATTGATAATCAACATAACATAGTATTCTCTATCCATCGGATCCCGACAAACACAACATATAGAATTACAGATAGATGATCTTGATCATGTTAGGCAGCTCACAAGATCCGACAATGAAGCACATGAGGAGAAGACAACCATCTAGCTACTGCTATGGACCCATAGTCCAGGGGTGAACTACTCACTCATCACTCCGGAGGCGACCATGGCGGTGAAGAGTCCTTCGGGAGATGATTCCCCTCTCCGGCAGGGTGCCGGAGGCGATCTCCAGAATCCCCCGAGATGGGATTGGCGGCGGCGGCGTCTCAGTAAGGTTTTCCGTATCGTGGCTCTCGGTACTGGGGGTTTCGCGACGAAGGCTTTAAGTAGGCGGAAGGGCAACGCGGGGGGCCACACGAGGGCCCCACACACCAGGGCCGCGTGGCCATGACCTGGGCCGCGCCGCCCTGTTGTGGCGGCGCCTCGTGGCCCCACTTCCTTTCCCCCTCGGTCTTCTGGAAGCTTCGTGCAAAAATAGGACCCTGGGTGTTGATTTCGTCCAATTCCGAGAATATTTCTTTACTAGGATTTCTGAAACCAAAAACAGCAGAAAACAACAACTGGCTCTTCGGCATCTCATTAATAGGTTAGTGCCGGAAAATGCATAAATATGACATATAATGTGTATAAAACATGTAGATATCATCAATAATGTGGCATGGAACATAAGAAATTATTGATACGTCGGAGACGTATCAGCATCCCCAAGCTTAGTTCCTGCTCGTCCCGAGCAGGTAAACGATAACAAAGATAATTTCTGAAGTGACATGCCATCATAACCTTGATCATACTATTGTAAGCATATGTAATGAATGCAGCGATCAAAACAATGGTAATGACATGAGTAAACAACTGAATCATAAAGCAAAGACTTTTCATGAATAGTACTTCAAGACAAGCATCAATAAGTCTTGCATAAGAGTTAACTCATAAAGCAATAAATCAAAGTAAAGGTATTGAAGCAACACAAAGGAAGATTAAGTTTCAGCGGTTGCTTTCAACTTATAACATGTATATCTCATGGATATTGTCAATGTAAAATAATATAACAAGTGCAATATGCAAGTATGTAGGAATCAATGCACAGTTCACACAAGTGTTTGCTTCTTGAGGTGGAGAGAGATAGATGAACTGAATCAACATAAAAGTAAAAGAAAGGCCCTTCGCAGAGGGAAGCATTGATTGCTATATTTGTGCTAGAGCTTTGGTTTTGAAAACATGAAACAATTTTGTCAACGGTAGTAATAAAGCATATGTATTATGTAAATTATATCTTACAAGTTGCAAGCCTCATCCATAGTGTACTAATAGTGCCCGCACCTTGTCCTAATTAGCTTGGATTACTTGGATTATCATCGCAATACACATGTTTTAACCAAGTGTCACAAAGGGGTACCTCTATGCCGCCTGTACAAAGGTCTAAGGAGAAAGCTCGCATTTGGATTTCTCGCTTTTTGATTATTCTCAACTTATACATCCATACCGGGACAACATAGACAACAGATAATGGACTCCTCTTTAATGCATAAGCATGTTGCAACAATTAATGTTCTCATATGAGATTGAGGATATATGTCCAAAACTGAAACTTCCACCATGATTCATGGCTTTAGTTAGCGGCCCAATGTTCTTCTCTAACATTATGCATGCTCTAACCATTTAATGAGTGGTAAATCTCCCTTACTTCAGACAAGACGGACATGCATAGCAACTCACATGATATTCAACAAAGAGTTGATGGCGTCCCCAGGAACATGGTTATCGCACAACAAGCAACTTAATAAGAGATAAAGTGCATAAGTACATATTCAATACCACAATAGTTTTTAGGCTATTTGTCCCATGAGCTATATATTGCAAAGGCGAATGATGGAACTTTAAAGGTAGCACTCAAGCAATTTACTTTGGAATGGCGGAGAAATACCATGTAGTAGGTAGGTATGGTGGACACAAATGGCATAGTGGTTGGCTCAAGGATTTTGGATGCATGAGAAGTATTCCCTCTCGATACAAGGTTTAGGCTAGCAAAGTTATTTGAAACAAACACAAGGATGAACCGGTGCAGCAAAACTCACATAAAAGACATATTGTAAACATTATAAGACTCTACACCGTCTTCCTTGTTGTTTAAAACTCAATACTAGAAATTGTCTAGACTTTAGAGAGACCAAATATGCAAACCAAATTTTAGCAAGCTCTATGTATTTCTTAATTAATGGGTGCAAAGTATATGATGCAAGAGCTTAAACATGAGCACAACAATTGCCAAGTATCAAATTATTCAAGACATTTTAGAATTACTACATGTAGCATTTCCCGATTCCAACCATATAACAATTTAACGAAGAAGATTCAACCTTCGCCATGAATACTATGAGTAAAGCCTAAGGACATATTTGTCCATATGCAACAGCGGAGCGTGTCTCTCTCCCACACAATGAATGCTAGGATCCATTTTATTCAAACAAAAACAAAAATAAAAACAAACCGACGCTCCAAGCAAAGCACATAAGATGCGATGGAATAAAAATATAGTTTCAGGGGAGGAACCTGATAATGTTGTCGATGAAGAAGGGGATGCCTTGGGCATCCCCAAGCTTAGACGCTTGAGTCTTCTTAAAATATGCAGAGGTGAACCACCGGGGCATCCCCAAGCTTAGAGCTTTCACTCTTTTTGATCATATTGTATCATCTCCCTCTCTTGATCCTTGAAAACTTCCTCCACACCAAACTCGAAACAACTTATTAGAGGGTTAGTGCACAATAAAAATTTACATGTTCAGAGGTGACATAATCATTCTTAAGACTTCTGGACATTGCACAAAGCTACTGGACATTAATGGATCAAAGAAATTCATCCAACATAGCAAAAGAGGCAATGCGAAATAAAAGGCAGAATCTGTCAAAACAGAACAGTTCGTAAAGACGAATTTTAAAGTGGCACCAGACTTGCTCAAATGAAAATGCCCAAATTTAATGAAAGTTGCGTAAATATCTGAGGATCACTCACGTAAATTGGCATAATTTTCTGAGTTACCTACAGAGAATTAGGACCAGATTCGTGACAGCAAAGAAATCTGTTTCTGCGCAGTAATCCAAATCTAGTATGAACCTTACTATCAACGACTTTACTTGGCACAACAATGCACAAAACTAAGATAAGGAGAGGTTGCTACAGTAGTAAACAACTTCCAAGACTCAAATATAAAATAAAAGTACTGTAGTAAAAACATGGGTTGTCTCCCATAAGCGCTTTTCTTTAACGCCTTTCAGCTAGGCGCAGAAAGTGTATATCAAGTATTATCAAGAGACGAAGCATCAACATCATAACTTGTTCTAATAATAGAATCAAAAGGTAACTTCATTCTCTTTCTAGGAAAGTGTTCCATACCTTTCTTGAGAGGAAATTGATATTTAATATTACCTTCCTTCATATCAATGATAGCTCCAACAGTTCGAAGAAAAGGTCTTCCCAATATAATGGGGCAAGATGCATTGCATTCAATATCCAAGACAACAAAATCAACGGGGACAAGGTTATTGTTAACGGTAATGCGAACATTATCAACTCTCCCCAAAGGTTTCTTTATAGCATTATCAACAAGATTAACATCCAAATAACAATTTTTCAATGGTGGCAAGTCAAGCATATTATAAATCTTATTAGGCATAACAGAAATACTTGCACCAAGATCACATAAAGCATTACAATCAAAGTCATTGACCTTCATCTTAATGATGGGCTCCCAACCATCCTCTAGCTTCCTAGGAATAAAAGTTTCAAGTTTTAGTTTCTCTTCTCTAGCTTTTATGAGAGCATTTGTAATATGTTTTGTGAAAGCCAAATTTATAGCACTAGCATTAGGACTCTTAGCAAGTTTTTGTAAGAAATTTATAACTTCAGAGATGTGGCAATCATCAAAATCCAAACCATTATAATCTACAGCAATGGGATCATCATCCCCAGTGTTGGAAAAAATTTCAGCAGTTTTATCACAGGCAGTTCCGGCAGTTTTAGCAGTTTCCGGCAGTTTTGCAGGCTTTGCATTAGAAGTGGAAACATTGCCAACACCAATTATTTTACCATTATTAGTAGGAGGTGCAGCAACATGTGGAGCATTAGCATTGCTAGTGGTGGTAATAGTCCAAACTTTAGCTACATTATTCTCTTTAGCAAGTTTTTCATTTTCCTCTCTTTCCCACCTAGCATGCAATTCGGCCATCAATCTTATATTCTCATTAATTCTAACTTGGATGGCATTTGCTGTAGTAACAATTTTATTTTCAATATCCTTATTAGGCATAACTTTTGATTTCAAAAGATCAACATCAGAGGCAAGACTATCAACCTTAGAAGCGAGAATATCAATTTTATTGAGCTTTTCTTCAACAGATTTGTTAAAAGCAGTTTGTGTACTAATAAATTCTTTAAGCATAGCTTCAAGTCCAGGGGGTGTGTTCCTATTATTGTTGGAAGAATTCCCATAAGAATTACCATAACCATTACCATTATTGTAAGGATATGGCCTATAGTTATTACTAGAATTGTTCCGATAAGCATTGTTGTTGAAATTATTATTTTTAATGAAGTTTACATCAACATTCTCTTCTTGAGCAACCAATGAAGCTAATGGAACATTATTAGGATCAACATTAGTCCTATCATTCACAAGCATAGACATAATCACATCAATCTTATCACTCAAGGAAGAGGTTTCTTCGACAGAATTTATCTTCTTACCTTGTGGAGCTCTTTCTGTGTGCCATTCAGAGAAATTTATCATCATATCATCAAGAAGCTTTGTCGCTTCACCAAGAGTGATGGACATAAAGGTACCTCCAGCAGCTGAATCCAATAGGTTCCGCGAAGAAAAATTCAGTCCTGCATAAAAGGTTTGGATGATCATCCAAGTAGTCAGTCCATGGGTTGGGCAATTTTTAACCAAAGATTTCCTTCTTTCCCATGCTTGTGCAACATGCTCATTATCCAATTGTTTAAAATTCATTATGCTACTCCTCAAAGATATAATTTTAGCAGGGGGATAATATCTACCAATAAAAGCATCCTTGCATTTAGTCCATGAATCAATACTATTCTTAGGCAGAGATAGCAACCAATCTTTAACTCTTGCTCTTAATGAGAAAGGAAACAATTTTAATTTTATAATGTCACCATCTACATCTTTATACTTTTGCATTTCACACAATTCAACAAAATTATTGAGATGGGCAGCAACATCATCAGAACTAACACCAGAAAATTGCTCTCGCATAACAAGATTCAGTAAAGCAGGTTTAATTTCAAAGAATTCTGCTGTAGTAGCAGGTGGAGCAATAGGTGTGCATAAGAAATCATTATTATTTGTGGTTGTGAAGTCACACAACTTAGTATTTTCAGGGGTAACCATTTTAGCAGTAGTAAATAAAGCAAACTAAATAAAGTAAATGAAGTAACTACTTTTTTTGTGTGTTTTCGATATAGAGTGCAAGACAGTAAATAAAGCAAAGCTAGCAACTAATTTTTTTTTTTGTATTTTGATATAATGCAGCAAACAAAGTAGTAAATAAAATAAAGCAAGACAAAAACAAAGTAAAGAGATTGGATTGTAGAGACTCCCCTTGCAGCGTGTCTTGATCTCCCCGGCAACGGCGCCAGAAAAAATGCTTGATGGCGTGTACAGCACACGTCCGTTGGGAACCCCAAGAGGAAGGTATGATGCGCACAGTAGCAAGTTTTCCCTCAGAAAGAAACCAAGGTTTATCGAACCAAGAGGAGCCAAGAAGCACGTTGAAGGTTGATGGCGGCGGGATGTAGTGCGGCGCAACACCAGGGATTCTGGCGCCAACGTGGAACCTGCACAACACAACCAAAGTACTTTGCCCCAACGAAACAGTGAGGTTGTCAATCTCACCGGCTTGCTGTAACAAAGGATTATATGTATAGTGTGGATGACGATTGTTTGCAGAAAACAGTAAAACAAGTATTGCAGTAGATTGTATTCGATGTAAAAGAATGGACCGGGGTCCACAGTTCACTAGAGGTGTCTCTCCCATAAGATAAATAGCATGTTGGGTGAACAAATTACAGTTGGGCAATTGACAAATAGAGAGGGCATGACAATGCACATACATGATATGATAAGTATTGTGAGATTTAATTGGGCATTACGACAAAGTACATAGACCGCTATCCAGCATGCATCTATGCCTAAAAAGTCCACCTTCAGGTTATCATCCGAACCCCTTCCGGTATTAAGTTGCAAACAACAGACAATTGCATTAAGTATGGTGCGTAATGTAATCAATAACTACATCCTAGGACATAGCATCAATGTTTTATCCCTAGTGGCAACAGCACATCCACAACCTTAGAACTTTCTGTCACTGTCCCAGATTTAATGGAGGCATGAACCCACTATCGAGCATAAATACTCCCTCTTGGAGTTAAGAGTAAAAACTTGGCCAGAGCCTCTACTAATAACGGAGAGCATGCAAGATCATAAACAACACATAGGTAATAGATTGATAATCAACATAACATAGTATTCTCTATCCATCGGATCCCGACAAACACAACATATAGAATTACAGATAGATGATCTTGATCATGTTAGGCAGCTCACAAGATCCGACAATGAAGCACATGAGGAGAAGACAACCATCTAGCTACTGCTATGGACCCATAGTCCAGGGGTGAACTACTCACTCATCACTCCAGAGGCGACCATGGCGGTGAAGAGTCCTCCGGGAGATGATTCCCCTCTCCGGCAGGGTGCCGGAGGCGATCTCCAGAATCCCCCGAGATGGGATTGGCGGCGGCGGCGTCTCAGTAAGGTTTTCCGTATCGTGGCTCTCGGTACTGGGGGTTTCGCGACGAAGGCTTTAAGTAGGCGGAAGGGCAACGCGGGGGGCCACACGAGGGCCCCACACACCAGGGCCGCGCGGCCATGACCTGGGCCGCGCCGCCCTGTTGTGGCGGCGCCTCGTGGCCCCACTTCCTTTCCCCCTCGGTCTTCTGGAAGCTTTGTGCAAAAATAGGACCCTGGGCGTTGATTTCGTCCAATTCCGAGAATATTTCTTTACTAGGATTTCTGAAACCAAAAACAGCAGAAAACAGCAACTGGCTCTTCGGCATCTCGTTAATAGGTTAGTGCCGGAAAATGCATAAATATGACATATAATGTGTATAAAATATGTAGATATCATCAATAATGTGGCATGGAACATAAGAAATTATCGATACGTCGGAGACGTATCACACGGCGGACGAACACGAGGCACAGAAGGCTTCGTTCCGTGGAAGATTGGCTTTCCTGCGGAGAGGAAGAGATTTCCTGATAAAAGCCATGAGAGGAGAAAGGCAAGGGAAACAGACCGCATAGCGTCCTTAGAGGAGGGTCTTAGCACCATGCGAAACCAATTAACCATGGTAACCCAAGTACTTACATCCCAGATAGCTCAGGGGCAGGCTGTAGATCCTGCATTGCTAAATGCCCTCGTCCCGCTGCAATCTCAACAACACCGGAAAAGCAGCGTGGCTTCTACTCAGCAGGAGGATAATGATGATGATGACCAGGTGGTCGAGCCTCCTCGCTACCCCCCCGTGGATGATCTCACTGAGAGCCGTCCTTGTGAGCTGCATGTTAAAGTTTTCAACCTATCCTTCAAGGTGGCGGTCGGCATCCTCTTACCTACAAGGTCTTACCATTGCCGTCCGGTCCAAGACGACCTTGCTGTTGTGATGGTGGATGAAGTGTTGAGAGATTATGAGGGGTTGGTGCTTGAGCACCCTGTAGGTGAAGATGGGGAAATCAAAGAACTGGGAGAAGCCCGTAGAACCACCGTGCAATGGCCGAAGGAGAACATTGTGTTTCCAGGTGAGAAGCCACCAAGCAGTCCACCTCCTCCGCCTCCTCCGCCACCTGCGCAGTCTCCTCCGTGTGATGATTCTCCTCTGCGCGATGATGATTCCCCTGTGCATGAGCAGTCTCCTCCGCGTGAAAATACTCCGCCGCCTCCTCCTCCTCGTCAGGAGACTCCGCAGCCTCCACCTAAGCAAAAGAGGAAGCTAACCGCGGCACCTCCTATAGCTCCGAAGAGATCATCAACTCCGATGAGGGCACAGACTCCAGAGTTGTTACCACATGAGCAGACTGAAGAGCAAAAGGCGTTTCTTGCGCCGAAGAAGATGTTTATTCCACCGCATACAGTGAAGCATTTTGCCGAGATGAGAATGAAGAGACCTGAGCTGAGAGCTGATTATGACCGCTCTCTTGGACAGTCCTCTAGAGCGAGCAAAGAAGCAAAAAAAAGTCGCCCAGCTTGGACAGCAGGACATTCAGGCCATACCCCACTTCGTCGTGCAGCCCTATGATGATCCAGAGACGGCATCGATGATCGAACGGGAGGCTAGAGCTCAGGGAGCATCAGTTGAGTACGAAGATTACTATCCAACGGCTCAAGTGGTAAACAAGTATAGATACGGAAAAGATCTCGTCAAACCTGGCGAGCTCGCGCGTCTAGGGACTCAGATGCGAAGGTTGCATGACTGGTACCTGAAAGCCTGTCGAAGAGGTGATCGCTACCTCACGGTGTATCTTAGAGATGAGCATTACTTCCGGGGGGTCGAGGAGATAAACCTTGAGTTAGAAGAACTGTTTTAGTTATTCAATCAAGACGCCCTCGACAAAGCTGTCATCAGTTGCTACTGCCTGTAAGTGATTTATTTATGTAATTAAGTCTGTAGCTCAGCGCTCATTCATATTTGCACTAACAATTATCCTCACTATATTCTTTGTGTACGCTATACATTTAATTATGCAGAATGAAGAAGCTCGAATGCAAAAGAGGCAAGCTCCTACCGCTGGGGTTCATAGACCCAGACACAGTTCATAAAGTTACGGTTCGAGACTACGCCCAGGACACAGAGGACAACATGGTAATGTTTTTAGTGAAGCAAGCAAACAAAGAGGATATATTCTTTCCCTACAACTTCAAGTGAGTGTTATATATAACATACATTATGCTTGTGCACCTTCCACTTTATTCTCGTAATCATTGAGCTATGCTTGTGCAGATTCCACTTTATTCTCCTAATCATTGATCTTCACAAAGGAGTCGTAAATGTCATGGACTCGAAACGTAACGAATATGCGGAATGGGCGGACATGGCTGCCATCCTCCAGAGGTAATTTCAATCAATTTCGTATTGGCATCTTCATTTGTTCTAATTCGACGATATCATCAACTAATCAATATAACTCATTTACTCATTATTTTTTGCCGGGCAGGGCCTGGAAACGGTTCATCACTACTGTTCTGGGTACATGGAAACTGGAGCTTACATTTCAAGATTACCCTGTAAGTAGTACTATATATCTATGTCCGTGAAACTCTATATATGATATTTACTTTCAATACGATGCTTGATTATTAGTTTGATCGAACTATTTTTTCGTAAAGTGTATGAGGCAGGAAACCGGGAATAACTTATGTGGATACTACGTCTGCACCTTCATTCGTGACATGGCCTGTCCCAAGGGTGGGGATGCCCGTATACACCACACTCGTGTATGATAACAAATTCTCACAATTATCTTAATTAGTACCATCTATTGTATTGAGTTCCATTCATATATTGATGATCTCCTTTTTAAAATATAGATGAAACGCCTGCGGGACACTCTCATAACGGAGGATCAAATACGAGCAATTCAAGAGGAAATCGCGGGATTCTTTCTTACCGAGGTCATTACCCCAGGTGGAGAGCACTATAGGAAAGTCATAGCTATGTGTTGAGCAACTTCGTAGAAGCTAATAGATTTAGTAAAGAGATCCGACTTTATGTTGTAAATATGCATGCATTACGTGTACTGTTGACGATGTCTATATATATTCACGATGATTTTTTGTGCTTTGTTGAATGATATATATGCATTGCTGAAACTCTACCGCGGCAGAGAAACGCCCTGTTTCTCTGCCGCGGCAGAGAAACGCTGCTCCACCCTAAACCTGTGCCGCGGCAGAGAAATAGCAATTCTCTGCCGCGGCAGAGAAACACAGGCCCGGTTCGTACCACGAACCGGGACCAAAGGCCATCCACCGCGAGCTCCCTGGCCACACCACGTGGTGCAGCCTTTAGGCCCGGTGCAACTTTGAACCGGGACTAAAGGAGGGACCCTTTAGTCCCGCCTAATTGGTCCCGGTTTGAAAACCGGGACTGAAGGCCCAAATGGACCGGGCCTATAGCCCCGTTTTCCACTAGTGAATTGCCTAATCTTGAACCGGCTGATAATTGAGGAATCGAAACTAGATATTTTAGGAAACTTATAATGATAGTAAAAGTGTCACCCAAACGATCATGGGAACCTACAATTTGACGTTTTTTTTTTGGTCGATTAAATACCATATACGCAAGCTAAACGTGGAAACTCTTAGTTAGTGTACCCGATCGAGCTGGTCAAGAAAGCGGGTTTAAGAGCTTACTAATCCCATGCATCTACAGTATGTCATATCAGCTGTCAGATACTATATGTATGGCATGACACGTAACCTTGTATTGCTCTCCTGCAGGCTAGCTCCAGCAATACCTTGCATCTCGGAACCACTCCCAGCTGACCACGTCGCGGACGAGCAGATTAACACAAAAAGAACAATTTGAAGACTATTATATGGGAACCAATAATTCTCCTTGGGATCAATGTCGAGTGATCTGTCTAGCCATTACACACGACGTGACCCTCTTTAAATACCACGCGACTCTTCTTCCATCCTGGTAGACACAGACAAAGATTTGAGCTTTTGTCTTAAGAGCGAGCGAGCTAGTCCAAAAAATTCACAAGAACACTAGATTTTTCCTAAACGAGAAAGGAGACAAGGTAGCTGATCGAGATGAGCAGTAGTGATCACGAGCAGGCGGCCATGGAGCAGGATGGCGCCGGCCGTGGCGATCAGGTGCCATCGCCGGCGTCGTTGAGCGCAAAGAAGCTGTGGCGCATGGTGCGCGCTGTGCACCTCGTCCTTGTCAGGGGCCTCGGCAAGCACCAGCCCAAGCTCGCCGCGCTCGGCGTCAACCTGCACCACATGCTGTCGTCGTCCAAGCGCCACAACCAACACCTCGGGGCGGCGACAGGGGATCAGAGCCCGGCCCTGACGACCTACCTGTCCGCGGCGCTCTCCTGCCGGTCCATGGACCCGGCCGCCGCGGTGCACCCGTACCCGCGGCGCGGCGGGCACGGCGGCGGTGCCTCCTCGATGTCGTGCCGGTCCATGGACCCCGGCGCCGCCGTGTACCAGCAGTACCAGTACCGCCCCCGCGAGGTCGAGTTCAGCTTCAAAAGCACGCCGCTGCACAGGCGGCGCCGCCGCACGCAGCGGCACCGGGATCAGGGCCTCCTGCAAAAGCAGCAGCTCGAGGACCTTCCGGAGTACGGCTCTGCCGCCAAGGTGAAGACGCTGTTCGAACTGATGGACGGCGACGATGACGTGGACGACGGCGGCGACATGGAGAGCGCGATACCGTGGGCAGCATCGGCGCCGGTCGGCCGGCCGCCGCCGCGACAGGTTCGGATCACTGATTCGCCGTTCCTGGCGAGGGAGGACGACGAGGTCGGGAGCATGGGCGTGGTCGACCGGCGCGCCGACGAGTTCATCCTGTGGTTCCACGACCAGCTGCGCATCCAACAACACCAACAGCAACAACAAGGCCCCTCCTCGAGGGATCGCACCACGTACTGTTTTAGGTAGATCGGAGAGCAGACCGAGTACACTCCATGCATGCATGTATTATTTCATAAGTTCTTAATGTACATGTGAGTTGGATTTTGGATTTTGGATTGTTGGTTTTTGTTTTTTCGTTTTGGAACAAACTTGTTTGCCTCCTTGCTTATATTTTCCCTTCTGTCCATTTGGGTTTGATCGATGCTGAGATGATTAATATTGGTTGAACTTTGGGGTCGATCGGGCAATTGTGGAGTTGTGGTTAGCTGCATCAATAAATTTTGATGGCAGGCTTAATAATTTGTTGACCGCACAAGCATCACCAAGGGGAACAAGTGGGATGCCGAGATTGATATATGATTCACATTTGCGAGATGCTTCTTTCATCGAGTTGTCACGGCAATGTTTGCACGAAAATACTGAAACCATGTCGGAATTCTTAAAATAAACTATAGTCGAAATGAGAAGAAGGGCACTACATTTTTTTGGCAACTGGAAGAGCACTACATTGTTCTCTAAAGAAATGCACTACATATGTGCATCAGTACATTTCTAACGACATGAATGGTACGAGAGCACCTCCCGTGCACACATCCACCATTCCTTTGCGTTGAGATTGGCACCTCACAAAACATTTGCATGTTAGACTACCCAACAAAAGTAATCTCTCATTATTTAAACAGGATTTAATTTGTATGTTGGATTTGAAAGAGCCATAAGCATTGGAAGATATGACAGATTAACAATCCGGTTGAATATATGAATTTATTACGATGATATATTTTCAACAATCCATAAAAGTGTTCGATTTAACAAAGTTCATAATTTAAATTCCGAAAAACATGCAAACATGATGATACACAATAAAACTAGATAAATTAGATTCAGAAAATTGTGTCTCCGAATTGAAAAACAAGACAAATGACAAATATATTCCAAATGTAAGGAACCAAGTTTAAAATAGAGTGAAAAAAAAATTGTTTGAAAGAAAAAACCATCAAGCTTCACCAAGAATAAGAAGTCAAAATTTAATTTCTAAAACACATTCAAACATGATGATATACAATAAAACTCGATAGAAAGAATACAAAAAATGTATCTCAAAATTGAACTATAAAACAAAACGTATGATTAACCAAGTTTGGAACAGAGAGAAAAATTGTGTTTCAACGAAAATCTTCACCAAGTTTCATCAAGTATCAAAAGTCAATTTTTTTAAAAAAATTGTCAAAGATATTCAATGTCAGTCTTATTTTGAAGCTCCCCTCACAAGAAACTCAAATATTCAAATGGTTCACAAGTTAAAGTTATGGTTCAAAAGCTATAAATTTAAGTTTTAGAACTAGATTTAGTAGGGTGGCAAACTAACTAATCTTTCTCACACAAATCTAAAAAAGAGACGAGAGAGAAGGTGGGCCATACGGTATATCGCCTGCATGCTAGGAGAGCATTTTTCCATACTAAGAGCATCTCTAACAGAACCTATAAACACGCGAACTGAAAACATCGAGTTCAGTTCAACGAACTCGTGTTTACGGGTCGGAAAATGGCTGACGCAGATCGGAACACGTATGGCCATCACCATTCGAACCCGTATGGCCATCACTATAAAACAAAACGTATGCTAGAATATCTGTTTTACGGCTTTGGTTTGTGGGCTCTGTTGTGCGCCAGCACCATCCGAACCCGTAAAATTAGGGGTTTTCATAGAATTCATATGCAACATGGTATAAACACAAACATACACCAATCGATCATAATTAATCGAATAATAGTTTTCAAAACACAATAATCATCCAAATTATTACAACAGATAAACAAATGTCTCAACCAAATTACAACAGTTTTCAAATGATAAAACAAATGAATAAATGTCTCAGCAATGATTAATCTCACACATAAATAAATGAAATGCTAGGATCATTGGCGACGGCCATGTCACTGCCTGTGGTGCATTTTGAGATCATAAACGAGTTGGACATGTGTAGTGACTTTCTCAATTAATCTGCCTCAAGAAAAGCTTCAAAGCGATCGAGATTTCGTTGGGGTTGTACTCAGGTGCCAACGTTGTCATAGAAGCAGGGCAAGCTTAACCCTCTTTCATCCTCGATGATCATGTTGTGAAGAATCACAGAACATGTCGTAATGTTCACAAGGGATTTTTTGTCCCAAAACCGAGCTGGACCCCGAACAATGGCAAACCTTGCTTGCAAAAACCGAAAGCTTTCTCAATGTCTTTGCGAGCAGCTGCTTCAGCCTTGGCAAACTAAGCTTCTATCTTATCTCCGGGATCCTTCACAGACTACAGAAAAGTTGCCCAAGCTGGATAGATGCCATCAGCTTCATAATATCTCATTGTATATTCATTATTTATAACTTTGTAATTGTAAGTGGGTGCTTCCCCATTTGCTAGTTTCGCAAATAAAGGAGATCTTTGCAGCACATTGATGTCACTGATTGTTCCCGGCAAAACAATAAAAATGCCAAATCCACAAATTTTGTCATGTGACAGCCTCAATTACAATGGTAGCATCTTTGCTCTTCCCCCGTGACATGCCTTGGGACAATTCTTTCATGTCCAATGCATACAATCAACACTACCAAGCATTTCAGGCCAACCTCTTTTCTCGTTTATCTTCATCAATACTTTTCTGTCATTCTCACTGGGAGCTCGAAGATATGTTAGTACAAACAACTTGATAATCATGCGAGAAAACCTACACACTAACTCTGTGGTTGTATCTTCACCAATTCGAAGTGTAATCCGCAGTACCATACACAATCATCCTCGTGGCAGACGAGATTTTTTGATAGGGGTTGAAACCCGTCACGCCGGCAACATTTCTACGTTGCTTGAAGTAATTTGAGTTTTCTTCGCATGCCTTCACGATTGTGATGAATAAACTACGGCGTATGCGATACCTCCTACGGAATAGATGCGGCGGATAGGTAGGTACCTCGGCGAAGTAGTCATCCATCAGTTGCTCGTGGGCGAGGAGGCGATTCCGTTAGATGTGGTTCCGGCCAATCACCGAGCTGCGCCTCCGATTCAGCAGCTTGACGCGGTCCTCGAGCTCCTTGACAGAGAGAAGGAGGATGGTGGCCTCCAAGTCATCGTCGTGGAGCAGCTCGTCGAGGTCGGAATCGTCCGAGCTCGACGAATCGGACAGATCGACGTCATTGATCTCGTCGGCCGAGCTCATCCTCGATTCGGCCGGCGCGGCGGCGGCGGGACCCGGAGCTGAGTGAGGAACCGCGGGCGGGATGCAGGGCAACCGACACTAGCTCCGCTTCGCCGGGCTCCGCCGAATCAGGCGATGCAGCGGTGGCGACGACGGAGTGTGTTGGCGGCGCGCGGGAGGACGGAGAGACTAAGCGGTAGGGTGAGGTGAAAATTAAGCGCGCCCTAAATATGGATGCACGTTTGGTTCGCTCGTTCGACCCCTACAAATACATGCCGAATTAGATTTTCGCTCTCGGCCTAAAAACTTTTTTTTTCGGTTTTAGCTCGTTTACGGTGACTGATCTGCGCCGTTTTCGGTCCAAACTCGTAAACTAGCGGTTTTTTTCGGTTTTATGCTTTTTACGGGCTCTGGGAGATTTCTCTAACATCATATCTTTTGATCGACACGGGCCCTATATTTCTGAACAAAGCTCCAGAATAGTAGTCATATAAATACTTATATTTCTTATTATAACTTCGAATATTAATCCAGGAGAGCAATAATAAGCAGCGAGGATGGACACATGTCGATCGCGTGTTGTTAAAAGTCCGTCATTGTCATGGTTCTTTCGATCTACCCAAGTAACCCAACCCAACTGTTGTACAGCGATATATGCAGTTATATTGTTACTGATTGATATACGAGCAGCTTTCAGTGGTCAAGTTTAACTGGAAGTCCCTGTGATTCATCTGTGTTATCTTGCTCGGTGTCTAAAAGATGTGAAGATACTGACAGCTGCTCACAATTTCAGGCCGGGCAGTTGCCGATTTGCAGTAATATTTTCGTTACCAGGCAATATATTTATGCATCAAGAATTCAAGATGACGTGCATCAACATGATACCGAGACATCATGGATACGCAAAATCATATTATTATGAAAAGAAAAACTACAACAAGAAAATCTGGTGCATTATCCTTGAGAGCATACATGTGTTGCCGCTTTGCCAGATCCAACAGTTGAAGGCATATCATAAAGTTATTATCCTTGAGAGCATTCCAAGCACACTCCTGCGCCAATGCCTCCAACAAAGAAGCCGAAAAACTACCCCATTACTAGGTTGAATAAGAAAATACCATGCATGGGGCTTTCAAACCGGAGATTTACTCAAAGTGCACAATCAAATCAAAGTTCCCCCTTGTTGCACCCGGAACTTACTAAGTTAACACCGCTATACCACTCAATCCTTAAAAGATACTTGACGTATCATCCTCTATGACTTGACAATGCAAGAGACAATAAGCGAACACTTGTCCGGCGATAGTAGGTCGTGCAAGTCCACGATTTTCATCGATCGATCGAAACCAAGGTGACTCAAGCCTCTAGGAATGAAAACGTCTTCACAAAATCTAACCTGCCAAATGGAGTGAGTACTACCATGCATATGCATCATGTATGGACACTCCGTGTATAATGCATGGCAAACACATCGCGGAACATCCGCCCAAAGTAGGGTTACAACAACGTGAATATGTACATGCTTACGAGTTGAGACATGGTATAAAAAAACTACTGTAACTAATTTGTGCATTAATCAATGCAGAGGCTATGTAATACCTTTAAAGAAAATGCAGATTTTTCTTTTGATATTCATTCTTTTTCTCATACATGCACCTAAAGAAACGAATGTGTGTGAAGGTACAACTAGAAACAAGCTAGGACCTATGGTAAGAATAAAAAAGCAACAGAAGCAATATTGTTCTTTTCATATGAACATACAAACAATTTTGTTCTATCTAAGCTCTATCATTCAATATAAGTCGAAAAGAGTTTCTGACTTAACTAAAAAAAAGTGATGTGGACCTTCTTGTTGTAGGGTAAATGCAGAGACTAGGAAAACAATACAATTGTTTTCTTCTTCTCATAATAAGTTAGTTGAACAAAAACCCAGCAAAACCACATTTATTAATTGAGTTTTTAGCACTTTGCACTTCTGCTCGCATACAGATTTCAGTATTCTTTTTCTTAGAAGGGTGGATCTGACCTTCTTCCTTTTCGATAATGATTGTTCCAAGGTACATGAACAAAACAAATACAGACAACCTATGATCTATGGTAGTGATAAAAGAGCAAAAGAGAAATTTATTCTTTTCATATGAACGTACCAAGTTATTATTTTCCATCTAAGCAAAGGCTTAAGCTTTGCCATTAAATATATGTAAAAACAAGTCAAGTGTCAAGTTAACTGAAAAATGTTATGTGCACCATCCTGCCATAGGGCAGATGCAGTGTATTTTTTTCCTCCTGAAACGGGAGGGAAAAGCTTTGCTCATTTTATTAATGAAGAAGTTACAAAACACCGGGCGAAAATCGATAAAACATGACTAATCCAACTCGAACAGCGGCACCACGTGCCCATATCAGCTCTAACTATAGGGCCGAGACTCCTCGAACCCTGGAAACCCCGGTATACCTACTCTTGCTGGATGCACTGAGCATCACGAAAGCACGCACACCACACACACGCACCCACACACGCGTGCGCACACACTGCATACAGAGGATAGGAGAATGGTAGAATCTTATTCTCCTTTCAATAATAAGTTAGTTGAACGAAAATGGCGCAGAAAATCACATTTGCTAATTGAGTTGTGAACACTTTGCACTTTTGCTGGCTTATACACTTCAATATATTTTTTTTCTTAGAAGGGTGGTTCCGGCCTCGTTCCTTTTCGATAATGATTGTTCAGTTGTACCTTTTGCTTGTCTGAAAGTGAATAATTTCAATCTTGATAAAAAAAGAAGCAGTTCCAACCTACAAACTCTAGCTATGGAGCTGCCTCATGCGTGATAAGGTAAATGCACACGAACGCGCCGATCGAGTACATGCACTGCTTCATACCATGCTCCTCAATCTTGCTCAAAAAATGGTAGCAGTTCCAGCCTACAAACTCTAGCTACGCAGTAGTAGTACCTATATAACTGATAAGCAGGTGCACACGAAAGCTTTGATCGGTCAGCGACAAGCACAGTTTCAGTTTTTTCCTTCGAAAAAGAGGTCGCATGTATGCTGCTTCCTAATCAGTGTAGATCAACAACGAGGACTTCCAAGTGATCAAGTTCATAATGATGTGTATAATGGTCTTACCTTAGGTCCTATGCGTGTTAAGTTTGAGCAGGAAAAACGATGAAAAAAGGTAACTTAATAAAAAAAGCGATCGTCTCTTAGTGAAAAAGATACAGTAATATATTAACTTTCTCCAAACGCTTCACACGCCCCTCGAGTCGTCGTCGCATGGGCGACACTGGGGGCGACTAGGTTTTCTGCGTTAGCACCGCCTCGTCCGTGCACTCACCCTTGCAGCCGCCGGTTGGCCTACGGCGGCAGCGGGCCTTGTTTTGGTCCTTCAGCCTCCATCCTACCTCTCACTTCTTCGCCTATTTCTCCAATCGTGGCGAATCAAATTCCAACTTGTGCCTCAAGGTAGCACTGGAGGTCGTGGAGGGCTTAGGTGGTGCAGTCTCGTCCGCCCGTGCAAACGAGTTGGGTCGCCACTCGTTGGCTCGGTTTTGAGAATTGTTGTCAAGGGTTGCAGGAGATGAAGGTGCGGAGCTGGCCGACTCGTTCTCCCGAGAGAGACGGGTTTGGTAGGCTCCTGGATACTTGAGGGACGGCTCCTTATGGTGGACACGGCGGCGTCTGATGGTGGGTGCCAGTGTGTGGGTGCTGGTTAGCAGTCTCGGTTGTGGGCGCAGCGGGGTGGTCTACGTGGGAGGCATTCGTGGTGTTGGATTCTTCGTGCTCCTTCCCAGATGTTGGCATCGCCTACCCCAATTTCCTTCGGTTTCACCTCTCCAGTTGTGCCAGGTAGGGATACCATGGACGGTGGTCTCTATTTGGGAAAAAAGCTTTGCCCTGTTAGAATATGTTTAGGTCTCTTTATTTTATGTTTTGCACCCAATACATATGTGTATTGGAGTCTCCCATTGTACAAACTCTTGGTCGTATTCTGACCTTATATTAAGACATAACCGATGGGAGACGACCCCATCGTTCAAACCCTAAACTTCAATATGGTATCAGAGCCAAGAGGTCTCAAGTTCAAGACCCTGCTCACGCAGTTTTAAAAACAAAAGAAAAAAAGATTCTGTGACCCACACCGAACCCACGCTAAGAAGTAAAAATAGCCTAGACGTGAGGGGGAGTGTTGAATATAAATACACTGCCTAGTCTCTTTCCATCAGTTCGGATTTTTGGTTCAATTGGCTAGTGCAGCAATCTTTCATGCCGTACATGGTTGGTACCGGTGAGTCGACGCTCTCGACCATCGCTTCCCTCCTTGGAGGCTTCATTGTTAATCAAGCCCCTCCACCATTGGCCCCGGGTGAAAATCCACATCTGTTCTATCGGTCAGGGCAACGACGATGCCTTGGTGTTGCTCCCTTCTTGAAGGTGCTGCCTTGGTAGCCTTCGGTCATGTTAAGCTAGTTGTCGTGGGTGTGGTGCTTGGGCGGCGACAGTGTGGCTTACGGAGTGGCAGGCTTCCACGCGGTGGGTGTGCTTAGATTCTCCTCTTCTTTGATGGTTGTGCTTCCGCTTTCATTTCGAATTCTAGGGTGAGCGCTCCTGGCCGAGAGGGTAGGGGCCCTCTTGATGCTGGACGGGATGCAATGTGAAGCAGTCTGCGTATGATCGATGGTGATGAAGGCCTAGCTTCCTCCGATGGTGTGACGTGTTCCTCCTTCTTCTGCTCTACCTCGATCAGATAATGTTTCTGCGTATGTACATCCAAGCGTTTGCAGACTATGTCTCGTGTTGTATTCTATTGTGTGCCTGTAACCTTGTTGTAGCTGGCTTTAGTATGTAAAACTGGACGTAATGCCTTACGTTTAAAAAAAGATAAGATATTTTCTTATGTGCGAGAAGTCTTATCTTAGACACATGTTTTCTAGTTCATTTTTAATCATGCTATAATTTAAAGAGCAAGCAACAAAATTATAGGAGAAAACTCTACAAGAAAATCCATAGTAACATGTTTTTTGTGTGCCTTCTTTAATCAGTCATATCTTTACTATTAAATTGCAATAGGTGACTGTCTGGTGTCACACTTGGGCTTTTGTTTTTTATATTTTCATCTAGCCCAAAGAAAAAGCGGCGTGGCCCAACTCTCCGATCTGAACGGAAAAACAAAAGCACCTTCACGACCGTGACTACGGTGAAACCTAGCGACACACGTCAAACGACAAAAATCAAACGGCCCAGATGTCAACCCAACGGCCCAACTCATAAATAAATCAAACGCCCAGCCAACGTATTACATACCTTACCGTCTCCTGATCTAATACAACTACATACATCACTGACCGTCTCCTGATCGAACACAGCCGGCCGGCCGTGTTCAACCATTGAATCTTCAGCTTCTGCTATATAAACATACAAGCGACGCACCAAGTTTTCAGAGAAGCAACAGGCCACAACCACGGCACCGTGTTTTCAGAGAAGCAAGGCCAACTTCTGCGTACTATAGTGCTTCACGTTGGTGGCAAACCTGTCCGACATCTGTCCAAAGGTACGGTGGCATCTTTCAACACATATCGACCCTGTAGCACGCTAGGTCTACTTTTATGGTGAAACAAAGCACAAAAAATCTAAGATGGTGAAATAAAGCGCAAAAATTAATATCGCCAAGGAGCAAACTACTTTGCTCAATCCAGATATTTATCATTTGTAGACGGAGAATCTGAGACTGTGTTTGCTCAATCCAGATATCTGCCATTTGTAGACGGAGAATCTGAGACTCTGCCAATGCAATCCTGCAAATAATTCTTTGGTATTAAATAGCAGGCGATAGAGAGAAATAAGCGATTTTCTTATATAAAATATGTTCCTACGATGCTAATAAAAAGAAATTAAAAGTATATTTAAAACTAACTATTGAATCAGCGGACGTCGTTGGATCGTCAAATCAGTTTAATCGAGATGCACCTTGGTTCGGTCATATGTGTGCACTACGGTTTTTACGCCATGTTTCAGTCATCTATCGGTCGCTACAGTAACCCAGGTTACTATAGGCGGTGCTACCTGCTAACTCTCTCGCTCCAGAGTTGGGTAGCACATGAACTAATTTCTTCTAGCTGGGGATGAGTCTCGAGGCGACCTTGAGATGTGAGGGGTGAGGGCAGCGCATGAGGAAGGCGCCTGCAGAAATCGAGTGGGACGACAACATGGGTGAAGGCCAAAAATTCCACGAGGCAGGATGGCGCGCGTTGCAGGTCCGCGAGCTAGGCAGCACGAGGGGATTAAGAGAGATGAGGGGGGAGTGGCCACTGAAAAGGAAAGGTGAGAGTATGGTAGAGCCGATGAACAGATACGGGGTGTAGCAATGCATTGGTGAAAGGTAAAGGGCGCAGATGTGGCATATAGGTACAACGGGTGGTGCTGCGCAAAATGTAGCAAAACATGACCATATTTAATTTAACAAATAATATTTTGTTGTCGATTCGCAGCAACGCGCGGGCATGCTGTTAGTCTAAGATAAGATAGCCTTGTATATAAGCCATTGTACACGCCCTAACAACAACCAATTACATTTCCCATTATCGATCATGATATATTCACAAGCTTTTTGCAGATAATTCAACCATGATTCTTCTCCTAGACCTAAACAGTTACACCAGCTGCGCAAGCAAAAAAACAGGCATACTTTCCTTCCACACGAGGATCACAATTGAAACCATCACATTTAGTTCAAGCAAATCACATCACTGGTGGTGGAGGGCGTTGATGAAACAAGTTGCACAAGCCATAGTGAGAGTAACATAGATAATAACATTCAACTATATGTAATATCAACCAAGCATTTTGGTGACACGCCGAATCATTAAATGGGTAAAGAGAGCCTTATGTCGGAAAGTGTCGTTGGCTCCTGAGCACCAGTGCTCTCTTTATTTTAAAAATAAACTTAAAAAACATGTTATAAGTTTCAAAAAAATTATGGGAGAAAATATGGACATGATCAATGTTGTAACCTGCAAGCATCCATAAGCTCAATGCAACGTTTTTTATATTGTAGTCTACACAAAAATGACTCAATTTGGTAAATTTGGATATTTTAAAATATGCGTACTCAAAATCACACTTTTTGTCCTTCAGCTTAAAATAAAAATATTCAAATTGATATTTCCGACATTTTGGAATACAACATTGGCCACATTCGGATTTTTCATCTTTTTTAAACCCCTGAATATACTTTTCAAATTTCCTAAAACAGCGAGATCAGTAGAGCTCAGGAGTCAAAAATCTCCACTCACCTTACAATAACATATTATGTTACTACAAAATCACACTCTTCAAGTTAAAAATATGCTTACTACCTAATAAATAAGTTTTTCTATGTTATCATTCATATGATTTTTCCAGTATGAAAGTATTAACATATTTAGATTATGCTTGAACTCATCTATGAACATAAAGTTTTGGTGAAGCTATCTAGAATCTGATCCTTGCTGGAGATGAACCTGATATCAAGTTGCTTGCTAGGAACTCGTTCGCGAACAAAGGAACAATCAATCATAGACATGGATTTCCCATGAGCGTCACACCAAGTTCTCGAACAAGAGCTTCAACCCAAATAAGCTCATCAATGGCATTTCCAAGCGCTTTGTATTTAGCCTTTGTGCTAGACCGAGAGAGAGAGAGTAGGTTGTTTTCTGCCACTACAAGAAATAAGATTGGAACCACAAAATATAGGAAATCCACCAGCGAAGCGTCTGGCATCTAAATCGCATCCTAGTCTGCATCTGAATAGGCGCTAAGACTAGTGGAGGAAAACCTCTGAAAAGTTAAACCAACTTGACTTGTGACATGGATATACCTCAAAATATTTTTGACAACAGTCCAATGTGCAGTCGTTGGAGCATGAAGATACTACCATACCTTACTAAATGAAAAAGAAAGACCAGATCGAGTCAGTGTCAAATATTGAAGAGCACCAACTATACTCATGTAGTGAATAATATCTGCATAGCCAAGAGGAGAGCCATCTGTCAAGACCATTGTGTCAGTACTGGAAAGTGGTATAGGACATGACGTGCAGGAACTCATACCAACACGCGTCAACAAGTCTGTTGCATATTTTTGCTGAATTAAGAGCAAATCATTGGATTCTTTGTGAACCTCAAGGCCTAAAAAACAATGAAGATCTCCGGCCAAGATCCTTAAGAGTAAACTCTGAACTCAAATATGGAGAAGAGTTGAGATGGCTTTATTAGAGGAACTCATCACCTTGATGTCATCAACATAAATAAGAACGTATACCTGACTTATCATATAGAAACAGAGAGGTTTCATCCTTGGATGGAATAAACCCAACAGTGTGAAGTTTGGAGTTGAGACGAGAGCACCAAGCTCCAAGGGCCCGTTTGAGACCATATAAAGCTTTATCAATCTTGCAAATATAGTTTAGAGTAGCGTAAGACTCAAAATCAGGTGGTTGCTTCATATAAATCTCCCCTCTTCCAGGACACCATGCAGAAACATGTTCTTTAATTATACCTGCCGTAAACTCGAGCCTCTGGAAACTGATATAGATAGAACAAGTCTGATAGTAGTAGCCTTAACAACAAGACTGAAATTATCTTCATAGTCTATACCATACCGTTGCTGGAATCTTTTTGCAACGAGACATGCTTTATACCTGTTCACAGTTCTATCAGCATGTTTCTTGATGCGATAAATACAATTGTAGTCAATGATATTTTTGTTGGAGCTAGGTGGCACCAGGTGCCTGGTATTGTTGGCAATAAGAGCATCATATTCATCTTCCATTGTATTCTTCCAATTTGTACCGGCGAGGGCCTAAGTGAGTTTTGTGTGTTTTCCTGTAGATGTGAGAAAAACTTACCTAACAGTGCCATCAGTATACATTTTCGGGTGACGTATACCTTTTTGCAGGCGAGTTTGAACTTCGGGTTCAGAACAGGTGGCATTACAGCAGCAGGCGGAGTACGTAGAAGATCCCAAAGGAATTGGCGAACCAAGTAATACTATAAACTGGGTCGATTAACCTAACCATGTTGAGATAGTTTATGCTGCCTTTTAGAACTTTCGGAGCATTTTACGTGTTGTCCTGCACCCATGATGCTAGGCTTAGTTGACAATCGTAGCACATCAAAAGGGTCAATGAGAAACTGAGATCATGTATTTAAAAAATTTGCGTTGAATATACATCTGAAATAGAAAACATGTTCGGTCCCAAGTTAGGGCAAAGGCCGCCCATCCGATGCCTTATCTTTCACTTCGGCCTCAGCTAGGATGTGTATCAAAAGAAACATATATAAATAGATGGGTAGTTAGTAAAAGATCAAGCAATGTTGCATCCGTATTTTTCGCATAGCATATATGTGAATACATAAATTTTGACAGATTGGTAAGTCTAAATAAAACTAGGTTGATTTTGTGCGAGCTACATAAAGCTATTGGGTACCTCGAAAGTTGCATTCTGCACAGTGAAAACAAATTATAGTAGTTTTTCTTAGAGACAATAAATATAAAAAAGAAGTGAAGAATAGTTCACTTTGCCGAAGTTTGAATTATGAATGCTTATAAATATTACAAATTGTATGATTTTGACACACACGTATGTTAAAAAGAAAAAGGAAGGGCAACTTTGGCGAAACGAGGACCATCAACAAGCAAAAGCAAAAGACGGAACTCAGAGAATACATAGTACAATGTGGAATTCTCTATATAGTTTATGGTAATCTTGACAGTCTTATTTTCTAGAAAAGTCTTCCAAGGTTTTTTGCTACATTTATTCAGTCAAGACACTCTACATGTATTGTAGATATTTTAGTATTGTAAAAATAAATGCATATAGTAGTTGTAATGATAGATAAATAAATGCGCTAATAGACAAGAGTTTGTTTACATTATTAATTCTGTGAAGAAAAAAAGAAGATTCAATTTAGCACACAAAAAATTTATTTGTAATGGTAAATGAATATATGCACAAATATACATGTGTATGTATACATAGTTAATTTAACTAGTTGTGAATGAAAAATAGTATTCAGATATACATCAAAGAAAGTATCTCAATAATGTATACCATACCTTTCATGGCAAGTCGAGTTATAATAATGTAAGAAAGTTTAGTATAAATAGAAAATAGAGAAAATTGCACCTCGCACCATACTTTGTGGTTTTTGTTGCACAAAACACAGAAACAACACCTTTTTTGCATGTAGCATAGTTTGTTTCCTAATTTGTTGCACCTAGCCCAAATCAGCCAATTTGGAGAGTTAACAAGATTTCTTATGAATGGAGCCCAGTTTTTTTGTTGATATGGCATCCAACGTGGAGGACAGGAGGTGTATTTAGAATTTGCAAATTTCTATTGCCCAACAAACCATTATTTGGTGGGGTTGTTGCACTTAACACAAAAAAATTGGACAGCATAATATTTGAAAATACAAACATTTTCTCAACACAATTGTATCACAATATATCAATGGTTTTTTGTGCAAAGGCAATTTGCAAATTAGGCAACGTTGCTGGCACGCCATCTCCTCCGCCCGTGCCGCCTACGCCGTCGCCTGCGCCGCCGCCTTTGTCCGCAGGACGCATCGCCGCGAGATGGTTATGGTCCCATGCGTGCTCGCTCCTTTTTTTTTCATTCGGGCCGACATGAAGTGGCATGGGCAGCTGAGCGCTTTGGCTGGGCCCATTTACCACGCTGGATGCCACGTCAGCAAAATTGCGGGGCAGCCCGTCAAAAAACCAGTTAAGCTCGTGATTTGGGCTAGATGCAACAAATTAGCAACAAACTGGGCTACCTGCAAAAATGGTATTTTTTTTCTATGTTTTGTGCAACAAAAGCCACAAAGTGTGGTGCTAGCTACAATTTTCTCTAGAAAATAGGTGAAATGTTCAGCAGTATTTGCACGAGATGCTTCATCCGGTGGTAGTACAAAAGTATAATCGGGATACCAACTAGAAGAATACATGCAAGCTTAGGAGAACATATTTGAAGTATGTATTGTTAAAGGTTCAACATTAGCTTTTTTATTTTTCGATAAAGGTAATATATTAATATCAAGAAGATACCAATTACACCCAGCCTCTGCAACAACGCACCACCCTAATGGCACTACGGATGCACACAGCCAAAAACAAGAAAATAAAACTAAGAAACAAAAGTCCCGCTACAGTATTTCAGGCCTAACAACAGCAATACATCCATCGCCAAGACAACACCTGAATTACAGACTCTCCAAAAACGACGCCTCCAAGAAGGGAACAATGCTCAAACACCGTCGTCGCTCGATCAAATATCTTAGGTTTTCACCCTGAAGATAGTCCCCGCTCTCAAAACAATGCCTCCACCAAGGACATTGCCAGGCACAACCAATTAAGGCCAGACCTTGGGTTTCACCCTGAAAGGTAGGACTCTGCACTTCACCTGTGTTGTCGCCCCCACTTTCATACCGCTGCTGTGAAGCCCGGAACACAAAGCAAGTCCCTCAACAACGCAGAGACTTGAACCTCCCTTAGCTAGTCCTCCCCTCCAGTCTTCATGAAATTCTCTTCTTCCGACTTCCATCATGGATCCATAGTCACTTGATGTCAACAAATAAAAAGAGCTTCGCGACGCTCCCTCCATAACCAATCGGTCGGAATAAAAAACATGGGTGCGCACGACCGAATACCTCCGATCTAACAAACTCCAGGCAAAAGGATTACATTCACCGGCGGAGCCTTCCGGTACTCAACACTCCGGCCAGATCACGAGTCCAGGCCTCCGGTAGGTCCTCCTCTTCACGCAAGAGAGGCCCTAGGACCGCCGCCTTTATACAGGTCGGACCCCCCACGTCGGTGACCATCCTGGGCTGGCCACTCCAACCCTCCACCTGCGACACCATCGCCGGCTTCCAAGCTCCTCCATCTCGCCGCCGGAACGAGTAGGTTAGCGATAGTTTCTTGACGATGCCTTCAACAAGATAACGGCACAGACGCCGCCATCCCCGCCATGACCGGAGTCGGCTCGGTTCTGACCGGCTACTATGCCTCCCCGTCTCGCTGCCGGCGCTGAAAGTGGGATCAAAAATCCAACACAGCCAGCCTGGCCGACTGCCTTCGGTGGATGAAGTCAGCCACCACCACCATGCCCGGGCCAAAGACCCAGACGTCCTCAAGCCACGAAGAAGACCCAGCGAAGCCTCCTCGTGCCATTGACGAGACGCAACCGCGATGGATCGCGATCCGAACCTCGGGCCCAGATCCGACCACACCGCAGCCAACATCCGCCGCCGGCTGCCGGAGATCCGCCGGCCACCGCCATCCCGCTGCGTTCAGTCGACGGAGGAGGAGGGTGTAGGCCGTCGTCCCCACACGCTCCCGCAGGCCGCGCCGCGCTCTGCCGACGGAGACCGAGCCGCCACCGCCTCACCACAGGGGCTTTGCCCCGCGGTATCCTCGGCGACGGTGGCGGAGGAGGGGGGCCTGTAGGGGAGGGGAGGAGGGCGGTGTGGAGAGGAACTCCCCGGGGACGGCGGGCGGCGCCGCCGCCTCGGGGGAGAGAGGTTAGGTCACGCGTCTGATACAAGTTCGAGAGGACTGCATATTGGATGGCCCCTAGCATTTTTATAGTCTTATCATCCCATCACATTGTTACTAATGGATACATGAGCATTTTTCAGTGACCAAACTTGATTGGAAATTCATAGTACAATTAAGTTCATTTATGACTCCATGTGTATTTTTTTGAGGAACACTCCATGTGTATTTTTACTCTATAGAAGAAAGCAAAATTTGGCAGCAGTTTTGAATCACACCTTGTTGATGATATATGGGACCACCACGTACATGTTCCCAATCCCCACCCCATTCATCCCATACATTGCAAGGAACATAAGCCATACAAGAAAGCTCCACCAACCTACACGATCAAGAAGCTAAGGTGGACATCGTAGGAGGGATAGAAGAACAACTAGGAAGGCCTGGCAAGGCGGAACCGACTAAATAAAGGATACCACGATATCAAATAATTTCTGTATCAGAGGACATGAAGACCTACACCATCAACGACTGACATAGAGAGAATCATCCCAGTGTAGTCTAGATCAATATCAAATTCGTAGAGTCTTCCATTTGTAAACCTTATACTTGTTTCACTCTTCATATTGAGGGGTCCAAACCTAGACAAATTTGTGTCTTTTGTGTCAAATGCCACTAACAGCACTTGATGCAGGGAGCATACGAAAAAAAATGCCAGTGCCTAGCTAACGGGGACAAGAGCTTTGCCATTCAACATAAGTATGAAAAATCGCCCAGCTGTTAAGTGAATGAAAATAAATATTATGTGCACCCACTTGATTGAGGCCGCCTTTCCAGCCATGAGAACAATTTCTTTCCTTTTATAAAATAATTTTGTTGAATGAAAAAACTGACGAAAATCACATTTGTTAATCGAGCAACACTTTGCACTTCTGCTCGTATATACTTCTTCTTTTTTCTCTTTGGAGATTATTCAGTACTTTCACCCCTATTCCAGATGGTTGCTCTCGGTACTTGTTGCTTACCTGAACATAATCATTTTCAATCTTGCTAAAGAGAGAATCATTTTCCAACCCACAAACTCTAGCAGAGGATCGAGCTACCTGATACTACCTCCGTTTCAAGAAATAAGGTGCCATCGTTTTACGTGTTTTTTATTTGACCAAGAATTACTTCGAATAGATAAACATTGTTTGTATGAAATTAGTATCATTAAAAAAATTCAACACGAATCCAACGATACTAATTACATATAATATAATCAAGATTTTGTTGCTCAATTTTTATGGTCAAAGTTCGTCTTGAAATACGCGTACATCTTATTTTACATCTTATTTCTTGAAACGGAGGTAGTATGTGATAAGGTACATGCACACGTACGCTCTGATCGAGTGCACAAACTGCTTTATATCGAGCTCGTCGTCAATCTTGCTCAAGAAAGCGAAGCAGTTCCAACCTAAGAACTCTACATCTACGTAGTGATAAGTTGATAAGAAGGTAAACAGATGCAGACGAACGCATTGATCGATTTGATCGACCACACGCACAGTTCCACGTACGCCGCGCTTCTCGATTAGTGTCAATGTAGACCAGCATGGACGACCTCCAAGTTGATAACACTTGCGTTTCCCTTTATATATCGATCACCATTCATATTAAGCTTTCATCATCACGAAGCGGAGATATTCAACCATGATTATTGTGTTCTCCCAGACTTAATTAAGCAGTTGCACTAGCGCAAGCAAACGGCCGTAATGAACGCATGATTTCCTCCCCAAGCGCCCCAGGACCGCACGTGAAACTATCGCATTTAGTTCGAGCAAATCAAATGCCTGGCCATGGACACATCTTGCGAATTATTGCCATTGACTAGTAATAGTTGTAAATTATTATCAGGCCGGAAAAATTCTACCACACACGACGGAATACATATAGCTTGCCGATGATGGGAATCAATATCACGGGTACACGCAGGCACGATCGTGCGAATTCCTCACGCCGATGAACAGCGAGATCGATCATGCATACTGTACGATCCAGCTCGAGGCTGTGAACACGAATAAAATACAGATCGAGACGAAAGAATAGACGTGTGGTATGGCGTATCGGATGCTACGGCGCGCATGCAGGAGAACTGTGGCGACCGATTGCCTCCACGAATCGGGCGGCGGCACCGGCGACACCTACCCCCGAAACTCGGAGCCAGATCGTACGGGCGGGGCGACCGATTTATTCATCCCCTTGCTTGCAGGAGCTCGATGTGAATTGATGAGGCGAAAGGTATGTCGTCTATGGCGACGGCGAAAGGGATTGCAACGGCGACAAGGAGGAGACCGGAGGAGCGGAGAAGCCGCCGCGGCAATGATCGAGTGACAGTTTCGTCGATCGGCCGGCCGCGACCTAGTCCTGGTTGGTGGCTTCGAGGTGGCACGCGAATGCCTGGTTTGCAGCTGGAGCGCACGCCCGTCCGGTTGCCGTAGACGGCGTGCGCCAGGCACGTGCCGGTTTCAGAGTTCAGACTCTCTCTCGTGTGATTTTGTACGTCTATGGAGTTCGGAACAGCAGCAACGAGCTGATCCAAGTAAAATGCTCCGTCCTGTCCACAGGTTTTATGCTAACGACGATAGGGGAGGGCTAGTGACGCCAGTCTCTTGTGGGTCTCGGGAGTATCCGGTCCCCCGAGATGGCATGCTCTTTGAGACATCTCTAGCGGCGCCACCGGCCTAAACGGTACTGCCGTCTTCGAATTGATCCGCGCTGACACGGACAGAGCACCGGGTGCGCACGCTTCCGCGGAACGATCTAGATGGACCAACCCCTCCGACGCGATTCATCCGTGCACGAAATTTGAAGAGCGACGGGCCGCTTGTGCCCAAAGACTACGATGAGGCTGCGGCCATCACCCGAGCCATCGAGTAGTCGAAGGCGGAGGAGGAGGCCAAGTGGCCGTGGGATGGGCTGTACAAGGTGGTCATCTCACAGCCATGGAGGCGAAGCACACCGCCTCCCTTTCACTTCCACCAGCACTACCCCCGCACGCGCCACCGCAGACCGCGTGGGAAGGGCAGATGGTGCCGCCTCCTCCGCGGCACCTGCAACCACCGACTCGGCCACATTACGTTCTCCCTCCACCTCAGCACATGCCGCCGCCGGCCCTTGCATGGGTGCAACAGGGGGACTGAGGAACTGGATTATGCGGCGGCACCATCGACTCCAGCGCTAGGAAATAGGCTTTAGAATTTTTTTCCTTCTATTTATTTCCTATGCAAATTATGTTTAAATGGGTGATTTTTTTTTTTGAAAATGTTGCATGCTTTTATTTTTCATTTGAATTAAATTAGTTTGTTTTGTTCGGCGGGCGGGCCAAAATAGCCATCACGGACCGAATGAGCCGCACCATTGGCGGTATTGGCCAGCCAGGCCGGACCGACCCATTTTCTATCAGCATCGCTACCCAAATGGACAGAATTGGATCAATGGGTCGCTGTTTTAGGTCGCGCCGATAGAGATTCTCTTAGGCTTTCTTCTTCGGAGTTTCTAGGGCATCTCGAGCGGGGAGTTCTACACGGATAGACCATATCTATTTGTGTCCGCGCGAACATAATTGATACGAATATTCAACATAGGCCGTGTCGACCCAGATTACATTGTTACCTAACAACGCATTTTGTTAAATCCTACATACAAACTTTAGATCTAAGTATTAAAATAATTTATATTATGTTATTTAATGTGATGTCTCCAATTTTGAAATACGAAAATGATCCAAACATAAAATGCAAAGGTCGTCTTATTCAAAACCTCAATCATCACATTCCCTCTCTCCCACTTCACGCCTTGGAACGTGGCGCTGACATATCGATAAATGTCATTATTGTTACGTCGACTAACAGGCCGTGAGTCTTTCCCAGGGGATATTTTATATTTACATTCCCGTCTCTTCGAAAGAGCCGCTAAATGATAGGACCAGACAGGTGCAGGTAGCTCGACTGCGTTACCTGCGATTGAAACACAAGCTGGAGACGTATCCTTCCTTCCTTCCTACAGCTGATATGGAAAATCGTTGTTTTTAGAAAGCCCCTTTTTTCTAGTATTTACTAGAAAATAGCAAGATAAGGGAAAGACAAAGTTAGAAGGTTCTCCAGTAGGATGATTATCGACGCAAGCCGGTACTTCATTAGTACGAACTATTCTTTTGCAAACGGACATGTTGTTTCTGCTCCCGGGAGCACATGCTCCTGGTTTTTAAAATTAAATTTTAACATATTATATAATGTCAAAAAATTCCGATAAAAAATGTTACGGCTACATCTTGATGTTCTATGTGTTTCCAAAGTCGTTTCACGAAAAATCGATACTTTTTGTGTCATGTGTAAAAAAGTTAAAATTTGGTGCTAAATATAAGCTCTTCACAAGACGTTTTGCTTGTCATTTTTACACAGGACACAAAACCTATCGGTTTCGCGCAAAACTTGGCATACACATATGGATTGTTGACATATACACGTGAAATTTGTGTTCGTATTTTTTGTGATATTTTAAAATGTTTTTCTCTGTAGCAGGAGCATATGCACCTGAGATCAAAATTGCATTTCCGTTTGCAAACAGCTTATTGAACTCCAAACATTATCTTCTTTTTAGATTGTTATAATAACCCGCAAATTAGATAGGACATCCGTAAATTATTTTTAGTACATAATGATAGATAAACGGATGGATACTACTGCCCTTTTGTTTAAGCCCGATCTATTATATTATTAAAACAACAAACAACCAATGGTGGAGATTTAGTACCCTTCTAATCAGTTTTCCAAACGGTGATACGGATCTATTTAACATGTACGCGCATAGAAGTCCAACGCCAACAGGCCCGTGCAATCTGAAAAGCAGGCGAACCACAAAAAAAAAAAACCCTAGCGTCTCTCAAGCATGTGGCCGCCGCGCCGCCACCCCACCGCCGTCGTATTTGCATCAGCTGGCTTAGCCGACGTACATCAGCCGATCAAAGTCGTGGTTTCTATATTCGCCTCTGTATTCGCATACACCATGCAGCCGTGGAGATATGCAACATGGATCAATCAATGGAATTTGTCTTGCGTCATGTACCCATCGGACAGCTCATCTCGCAAAGTTTGGTGGATCGTGGGGCGCGATGCAGGCCGCTGACACCTGACAGCATACTACATGTTCCATGCTCGACGAATCATTTCCAGAAACATGAAGTCAGCCGGCGGCCGGAGTTGCAGACAAGAAGATTGAGCTTATCGATAGGAAGTAAGCTTTGAGTGCAAATCTGAATTGACTGAACTCCCATCTCAGAACATGAGTTTATTGATGTTTTTGTATGTGCGCTCCAGGCGTCTGATTTTAGCAGTCGACCACCGGGTGTCACATAAAAGAGGTCAAGGTGATGAAGATAGGCATGAAAAGGCAGATATATGTGAGTGATAGCCTGATGATTAAGCATCAAGAACGGGGATTTTAATCGTTGAATCTGTTTAAGCCCGCTTGGCCTCTGTGCTAGAAGCCTTTCTTGGTTTCTTGGTTGTATCCTCTAGAGAAATTTAGAAAGAAGTATGTGAGGCATGACATGATCTCCTGAGATTTGAGTTCATGATCTGGATCTCCTGCAGATTTGATTCGTTCTATCTGTGTCCATTAGTTTGTTACTGTATCCTGGTGAGAATTATATGCTGCTGATGATGCAAAGGCCGGGGTTCATTTCCCGTCATATTTGAAGCTGATTGACGATCCATATCCTAGCCCTGGCCCTATGGCTTAGCTGCTGCAGAAGCATCTCAGGTTCATCCCATCCTCTGCCATATTTGTGGATGCCAGCGTCAATGTACGTGATTCCTTTATACTCATGTTCATTGTCTTCGCGAAAAAGACACGGTAGTCCATTTACTTCACTGCTTCAATGGACCCAACAACAGTTTTTTTCTGTTTAGTGTACATATGGTTGCATATTTATATATCTTAATTAACATTCAGTAATTAAATATTCTTGGAACACTTAACAGTCATGTTGTTGTTCACGCTGCAGATATCGAAGATTAAGAGAAAGTACTTAATTTGCAAGATCTCATATAGGCGCACAATGGACATAGACGAGCTGGTGCAGCAGTTATCGAAAGAAAAGAAAACTGCATAAAAGGTGTGTGCAAACGAAGAGTTGCCTATAATATTTTCCGGGGGAAAAAAGTCCAAATAACCCCCCTAACTATCGTGTTTGGGACAGAGACCCCCCTAAGTTTAAAATGGGGCACTTAACCCCCCTAACTATACAATACCAGCTAAATTACCCCCTTGGCATGACAAGAGCAGTTTTACTAGGCGGTATCGATGACGTGTATACTGGTTTGAGCCATAGAGGCGCTCACCGCCAAGCAGTCGCAAAGACCTGTGATCACCATTGCCGCTGCCCTTCTGCAGCTCCACGGCCACGTACATTTGCTCTGGGGACCTGATCACGGTCGCCTCTCAGGCGCTCTGCCGAATGCCAACGTCTCGACGTAGTGTGGGTGCACTCGGCGTGCCCGACCGTCTTTCAGTGGTACGATGACAACATCTACGCTCCAGCCGAGAATGAACATCTCCTGTGATGACGCCGTGGTCGCCCGACGTGTCGCTCGCCGACGACCGCAACTTCCCATCGACACCATCCACAACCGGCCAGCTCGCCGGTCTCCTCGTCCACCACTCGTGCGACGCACGAGGTCAGGTTGCAAGCGGGGCGGGATATCCCGCTCCGCCGCTACGCCGCCCCGCAAAATTATCCCGCAAAACGCCGCTGGACTTACCGCTTTGCTTCTAGCGGGCTGAAGCGGCGTGACCGCGTTGTGCACCTCCATCCCGCTGGGCTCGCATAGCCCGCAAAATCCTTCTGCCTACCTGACTACCTCAGCATCGTTTCTTCCCCAACCTCCCCCGCTCGCCAAAATGGCCAACGCCGCCGCTACACCCGAGGCGCCGACCTCCTCTTCCCGCTCCCCTCCCTCTCTTCCTCGCTAGTTCGTGCAAGAATCTGCTCTTCCCTTTCCTCTCCCCTCCCTCAGCATCGCCTCCTCGATGGGGAAATTTCTTCTGGCGGCGCCGCCCACCTGACGGTCTTCCTCCGCCAACCTGCAGATCAGCCCGCCGGCAACAGATCCTATAACCTCCTCAGCGTTCCTGATGTTGGGGTCGACGGCAGCGGTGCCGCCATATCAACATCAGGGCTGCCCTTCTGGATTCCTCCACCGCCTCCCTCATGCGCTCAAGGGGTTGTTCCTCCACTGTTTCCCTCGCCACATGCAGCCGGCGTTTCGTCGCCGTCAACTTCCGCGAGGTCTGCATTCAAGTAATCATTGGTCAGTTGATTCTTTAGTTTCTAGTGACAATCATGTTTACACTAGAAATAGCTGTTATATATCAGCCTGCCACGCTCACCTCTGTCATCTGGTGCCAATTGCAGCCATCCCTTTAGATGAAATTTCAGACTTATCACCCTGACAATGAATATGGTTTGTTGGCGAAACCACATTCGCCACGATTACATTAAATCACTATGCCCACATCTGTATATATCTATGTTTGGCTCTGAAAATTGTAGCAGGATGGTCTGATTTAGCTGAAGGATCAGCGGAACATTTGGTTGTAGGAAATCAGGTTTTGGTTTTAGTCTAGATTCAGATAACCTGGAAGGAGTTTGTTGTCTCCCTGCATTATTAATTCTGTCATCTCACCGTCCCTTAGTTGCTACTCCATGCGTGTTTTTTAGAAGGAATTTTCCGACCTTAAATAGATAGTACTACCCTTTTGCATCATTCGTGAAATTACCCTCTATGTCAGGTTTTCTCTTTGTATGGCATACTACTCTTTTGTTTTACCCTGAAACGGAATGTGGTATGCAAGAGTAATCTAGTCTTTGTTTCACCCAACTTGTTTCTGATTTCTTTTACCAGTGATTGCGCGTTGTCTAAATAGCCCTGTGATAGCCTTTGTTACATGCCATCTTTGACTGTTGCTTTTGTTACTTTTGTTCAGGAGAGAAGGAAAGACCCCCAAAAGCCCCTCCAAAGAAGAGGTTTACGCCACCGGTAGTGCCTGTAGTGGTATCATTTTTACTAAGGCAATAGTACTTGATCATGCTTTACCATTGCAATCTAGTTCTGCCCAGTTTCTTTGATTCTTTCTCCATAAATTTGCTTGGTAATAGGTCTGGTTGATTGATTGTTAGTACCAATTTGTTACTTCACATTTTGCCTGTAGTGGCACTGTAAGATGTCCATGCTACTCTCTCAGATCACCGCCAAGCAGGCTAGTGTGGACTGCCGATGTGTCATATGTTGAGAACCCCAAAGTATTTAGCATATTGATTTACTACTCTTTTCCAGTGCGTTTTGCAGGTTTTAGAGCAGGGCTACAAGGTCAAGGGTCAACAACTAGGTACATGGCAAATCTAATTATGTAATGAGTGAAAAGAGTTCTCCAGTGCAGCTCCAGAGTCGTAATGGTCTTCTTCCCACTGCACTTGATGCAGTACCCACCACAAACTGAAGCTCTTTGCTTTCTTGTGTTGCTTCAGAACTTTTTTTTAGAGATTGAAGGTTCTTCATATTATAATCAATCTTGTGCTTAGTCTCATACATTGGTTGATAATGTTGTAATAATTAGCCAATATCCGTGGACTGAATACTGTTGCCCCCTGAGTTCAAGTGATAACCAGATCACTACTACAGATTGAGTGCTTGAGTACTGTTGCTGATCAATGACAAATCTGATAAAGTTTAACTTGATGGTTCACTAGTCAGTATTGTTGTCCTCTTGGTTTTATTCTGTATCACCACGTCCCTGTATTTCCGATCGATCAGCTAGCAGTAGCTAGCAAGCTGCAGCGATCGATCGATCAGCTAGCTAACAAGAAACTTCCGATCGACCTGCTCTAAGCGCTCTTACGCGGGCTAATGCGGGATGATGCGAGTTGCCGCAGTGTTCCGCGCTATGTCTAGCGGCCTGTCGCGGCAAGCTGTGAACTTCCGCAAACCTTTCTCTCTCCGGCGTTGCTACATAGCGACTAGCCGCAACCCGCCCCGCCTGCAACCTGAGCACGAGGACATCCTCGGCAACGGTAGGAGCTTCTTGTGCGACGGGAGGAATTTGCGCGCCTGTTGTTGCTCCGCCACGCCGTGGACAAGAACGTTCAGTTCTTGGCGAGGTCGTACAACGGCGAGATGGACCTCGCATGCAGCCTGCGCGCCGCGGCCAAACTCGTGCACGAAGTCGTCCGCGCGTGGCTTGTAGATAGGCTCGGTTATCAGTAATACGTTCTGCAGGCTACCGAGCTGCACTGATCGCGGTCGGTTTGTCTCAGCCGAGCGGCTACCGCGCCTGAGAACTAGAGGCAGCATGAACAATGGCATGAGCATGCACGTTTCCCTGAACTTTGGAGTCTGGAGATGAGCTCGAGCCAGATGCGCGGGCGCCGTAGGAAGGCGTCAGCTGCGGCCGGCGAGCACGCAAGTGGCGTCGGAGACGACGGCGAGGCGGAGGAACACGAGGCGGCAGTCGTGTGGTACTGCGGCAGCCACGAAACGATGACGCAGCCGAGGCCCAGGTCGCATGCCCTTCTCGCCGCCCGCACGTTATGGGCCGCGGATCGCCCGTCCCGCCGGATGTGTGCTAGATCGGGTACGCGTTGTTCGTCCAGCAGCCCGAGCGCCCCGACATGGCGGACAGCGCACTACTGCACTAGCGTCTCCTCCCTCCAGCTCCTCGACGGATAGCCAACGCAGGCTGGTTAGTGCCTCCGTGGCTCAAACCAGTGTCCATGTCAGCGATACCACCCATCCAAACAGCTCTCATGCTTGGAGGGGGTGAATTAGCTGGTATTGCATAGTTAGGGGGGCTAAGTGCTCTATTTTAAACTTAGGGGGGGTCTGTCCGAAATCCGATAGTTAGGGGGTTATTTAGACTTCTTTCTTTTCCGGGGCAGAAGTAAATTTATTGTCAATAATAATATTATCGTTGCAAATCTAGAAGAAATAGAGCATCAATATATGCACAACATATGTACTACGCCTGATCAAATCCCTTGTGAAACACCATGTTTTTGTAACCATACTTCTGTCACCAAACTCGCGGTCAGAATATGTATTTGATTCACTTCATTATTGTCACGTAAAAATGTGGCATATAGTCATCAATATAGTGTTTTTAGTCCACACTAAAGTAAATATGGTTAAAACAATCCTTCTCATGTGATTTATTTAGCCAGGCTTTTATGGCGAATCTGTATTTTTCCTTATAATAAAATGTACACGTAAATACTAAATCATTTTGCATTCACTTGAAAAACAATAAAGACGATGCCCTCGCATTTGCGAGGGCTATCATGCTAGTTGAACTTAAAGAAGTTGAACTAACGGTTCTCTACAAAGTTCCTCGCCGCCGTTAATTTCCAACCCCGTCAAGGGTCGCTAGGATTGAGATGGCTTTGTGCGGTTCTCACCAAGGCGGCCTACGGTCTTGGGGTAAACTTAGAGGAGTAAAAAGAAAATTTCTTCTCTAACCGTTAAACTGTTTAGGGGATTGGTTAGATGCAATTTTAGCTTAGTTTTAGTTTTCTATGGTTTTTGATGGGATCGGTTAGAGAGTTTCTAAGCAGTTGCACCAGCGCAAGTAAACGTCCGACGTAGTTTCCTCCCACAGCACGCCACGTGAAACCATCGCATTTAGTTCAAGCAAATCAAATATGTGGCCACGAAAACATCGGTGAATTATTGTCTTTTGACTAATTGTTGTTACTACCTCCATTTTGAAATATAAGCATTAAAAAAGAAAGCTAAGGTTTATATTTTGGAACAAAGCTAATACTATTCCTGTGTCTTGTCAGACTGGAAAAATTATACCCCACATAAGTATACGTACAATACCTAGCTAGTGGATTATGGAAATCTGCACGAGCGACGAGCGCTCTGTAATTGAGGTTTGAAGAATATATTACCCCGCCACTTTAAACTTCGTAGCAAAGTGTGGTGTGTTGACTTGAGACAGAACTTCTACGACGCTATAAATCACAAGAAGGGAAGCGCAAAGCGCAAAGGGCCGTAAAGAATCGTAGTACTCACTCCGGCGGCCGGTACCGTCGGATTCGGATCAGCTTGGACGAAGTCAACACACGGTGCGTCAGGGCAACTTGGTGTATAAGTTAAAGGGTGTGCCTCGGTCAACTCAGAAAAGTGCAACTCGGTTCAGTTGCACATTTTTGTCAGAAAAGTGCAATTGCACTTTTTTAACAGAAAAATACAACTCAAGACACATTTTTGTAAGTGACTTAGATTTAAGAAAATCTCAGTTGACTGAGACATAGCAAAACGGTAAATTAAAATAGCTCGCGCTCGCGGAAGGCGCGCGGTAGAGATGGATTACTTAGTTTACTGCTAAGAATCTTTTCGCAACGTGCCACTACCTGGGATTCTGGTTAGAGGGTCTCTGATCATGTTGCTTTTGTTATAGATTCTGGTATCAATGAATCGGTAGTTTTTAAACAATTTCGTTTTGAGTTGTGTTGGCTCAATCGCCTAGACCTTGTTGATGTAGTTACGAAAGTCTGGAACGATGTGTATGAAGGTAGAAATGTTCTTGATGTCCTACAAAATAGGAACAAGAAACTTAGACGGGTACTAAAAGGTTGGAACTTAAATATTGGAAGTGTTTACAAGAAAGAGAGGAAAAGATTGTCTAATTTGCTAAATTCTATTGATATTAACAGCGAGACAGCTGGGTTATCAGCTTCTGGCTACGAACTAAGAATTTCCTTGCAATACCAATTAAACTATCTACTTAGGGAGGAAGAAATTAAATGGAGTCAGAGAGCTAGAGAAATTGACATTAAAGAAGGAGATAGAAACACAGAATACTTTATAGCTAAAGCTAATGGTAGAAATAGAAACAAAAAAATCGCTTTAATCAAGATGAGGGTGTTATAGAAGGTGATGAAAATCTTCTAAGATATGCTACAAATTTTTACAAGAGCTTGTTTGGATATGTTAAGCTACTGCATGTGTCTTTGACATGGACCCTAGACTCGACCTTGTCGGATGAATCGAAAATTAAGCTTGCTAAAAGATTTACCATGGAAGAAATCAAAGATGTAGTTTTCTCGATGAAAACTAATAAAGCATCTGGTCTAGATGGTTTCCCGATCGAGTTTTATCGAAGTTTTTGGAGTTTGACTGCTGGGGATATATTTGCTTTGTTTCAAGATTTCTATGATGGTATGATAGAAATTTTGAGGTTGAATTATGAAACTATTATTCTCATTGCAAAAGGAATGGGGGCTGATTAAGATTCAGATGTATAGACCTATTTTCCTCTTAAATAGGTTGTTTAAAATTGTGACTAAGGTTATGAATAATAGAGCTATTTTGGTTGACGATGAAGTCATTTCGAAGATCCAATCTGCCTTCATAAAAGGTAGGTTTATTTTAGATAGTGTGGTCATTTTACACGAGACAATGCACTATATTCATAAGAAGAAGAAATCTGGATTTCTTCGAGAAAGTTTACGATAAAATTAATTGGGAATTTATGTTCTCAGTGTTGGAAATGAAAGGGTTTCCAACAAAGTTTATTGAATTGACTAGAAAAGTTGTAGAAAAAAGTAAGGTTAATATTATGGTTAATGATAAGGTAGGTCCTTATTTTGTAACTAGGAAAGGGTTGCATCAGGGAGGCCCAGAGGCCCTTTTTCTCCAATCCTTTTCAATGTGGCCGCGGATGTTCTAGCAACCTTGGTTTCAAGGGCTCAAGAACAAAGTTTTATTAAAGGCTTGATCCCAGAGATGTATGATGGTGGTTTATCCTTATTACAGTATGCGGACGATACAATTTTCATGTTTGAGGATAATATTGAATATGCTAGAAATCTAAAAATATTTTTGTGTACCTTTGAACACCTAACAGGGCTGAAGATTAACTTCTCTAAAAGTGAGGATTACTGTTTTGGTTCATCTGTCGAAAAGCAAGAGGAATATGCCTATATATTCACTTGCAAAGTTGGAGAGGTACCGTTTAGAAATCTGGGATGCCTTACATTATAAGAGACTTAGTAAGATTGATTGGCGTCCAGCAGAGGAGAAGGTAGAAAAGAAATGTCCCCGCTGGCAAGGGGGGTTACTTTCTTTTGGAAGCAGAATTGTTCTTACATAGATTTGTCTTAGTAATGTGCCTATTTTCATGATTTCTTGTTTTAGAGTTCCTAAAGGGGTTCGTAAACGTTTTGATTTCTTTAGAGCTAGGGTGTTATGGCAAGAGAGGGAAGGGGTTCACAAGTACCACCTTGTGAATTGGGCTGACGTTTGTCAACCGAGAGATCAAGGTGGGCTGGGGCTCACAAATCTTGACGTAAACAATATTAGCTTACTTTGCAAATGGCTATGGAGGCTAGAGAATGAGGAAGGGGATTGGCAGAAAATCTTAAAGTTTAAATACTTTAAGAATGATATTATTACACAGGATAGAAAATATACTGGATGCTCACATTTTTTGTTAGGTTTGATGGGGGTTAAAGATATTTTTATAGCTGTTGCAAAAGACTATTAGGGGATGGGTGCAAAACTAGATTCTGAGAAGATGTGTGGGTGGGAGAGAAACCGATGTGTGTACTCTTTCCAAGGCTCTATAATTTGACTTTTTCGCAAGTATTTCGGTAGCTTAAGTGTTTGCACAAAATTTTAATTGTATTAGATTTAGAAGATGCTTATATGGGGAGTCTTTGGAGATGTGAAATAAATTACTAGACATGTGTGGTAATACTTCGTTGTCAATATGAGCCCGATAGAGTGAGCTGGAAACGAACTAAATCTGGAGTTTTCTCTGTTAAGTCACTTTATACTATCTAATGGATAGACACGTTTTATTCCCGTATAAGATGATCTAGAGGTTGAAAATTCCTCTTTAGATCAAAGCCTTTATTTGGTTGATAGTGAAGAATAAAATCTTGACTAATATTAACTTGGCCAAGGAAGGTTGGAAGGGTAATGTCAGTCATGAATTCTCTGGGGAAGGAAGATATGAATCATCTCTTCTTTAAGTGTGCCATGGCTAAATACAACTAGAGTGTGGCTAGCTGTGCTTCGGATATAGGGACAAAACATGAGAATTTCTATGATATGTTCCAAAATTGGCTTCAGAAGTTCGTGGGCCGAGATAGAACTGTAGTAATGTTGGGTACATCAGCTTTGTTATGGAATTTATGGAAGACAAGGAATGCATCTTGTTTTCAATGGAAATTCCCTAACAATCTTGTTGCCAAAGAACTGAAATTCTAGAAAGATACGGAATGAAAAGAAGTGTTTGATAAGTCTTGATTTAATGGTGTGGCTGTTCCAATGTAAAACACTCTATTGATATACTTCTTTTGACATGATGTTTTACTCTTATATGTTAATAATATCCTGATTGTATTCCTTCGCAAGCTAAGAGTTAATTAGAGGAATTAGAATAAATTTTTCTTGACTAATTATTATTACTTATAAAATCTTTATTATGATTTTCTTGGCTTAATAAAGTTTGTGCAATATCTAGCCATTACTCTACCTATGATGAAGCTTTCAAGAAGAAGAAGTCATGCTTGCTTGAGACTACTAATTGTAAGTTAATTTGTTTTGTCGTTGTTATGATCTTCGGTTTCTTGCTCGAGGAAGATCAAGGTTTAAGCTTGGGGATGTTGATGGCTGTGCAAAACAACCATCTTTATGTATGTTCAAATCTGATATTATTCAGGTATGTCTCTCACCTTGCCACCAATGACTAATAATTGCCAAAATATGTAAGAAGTACTTTCTTTTATTTCCCTCCATGCGCAGATATGGATATTTTCTTGACATAATCAAAGTCAATTAATGAAGATTTTCAAGTTGTCTATTTTCCATAGTCAAAGAATTCATGAAGAGATGCATATGAGAGTTTGGCGATCAATGGCAGCGGCAGCCCGCCCATAAGGCTCACCCGTACCATGTGTCAACACCTTCACCTCATCAAATGAAACAACTTTCGTGAAGGGGCTTATATATAATAGGCAACACAACAACCACATACAAGAGAGAGACGGTAGAAAGAAGACACATGAGATCCATTTCACCAAATCTCATCTAAGGAGAGGGAAATCGTTGCTCCACCGCCATCTCCATCCTCCCCCTCTCCATAGCCATAAATTCTACTTGTATTCTTGATCTCGTCACAATTGGTGGCATTGTAATACTATATGGTATTGATCTTCAATTTTTTCTATACAATGTTTATGATTGTTGATCTTATTATGTGTGAGTAGTCCTCAAGGGCCGAGGGCTGAGGCCTAGCCTCCTAGCATTTTGTGCATCTAACTTTGCATAGGGTGTTGTGCCTTAATTACATATAAAATTTATATGATTGTATTTTTATCTCCTAACTCATTCTAGGACTTGTCAGGTGCCTAAGACCCTGATGATTGATAAAGGTAATGAGGTGAGATGAGTGGTGATTTGTTGCTTCACGTGAAACCCAGCAACACTAGGGGGGAGTGCGGTAGTAGTTTAAGATCCATTAGAGAATAACTGTGACGTCACTGATCATAGTGCTTCGGTATGTGCTTAGCACTTAATAATCCTACATAACCAGCTCAACTGGAGTGATGGGGTTGGACAATAGTCTATAGTTGACGTGAGTGGCTGAGCCTATAGTATACAAGGACATATCGCCAACAAGAATCTAATCTGAATTGATTATGTACAAGTATGCTTATTTCATTCATGTATGTACAGCTGCAGGTAAAATCTTTTTTCGATAAATAGTGTATATTAATATCGCGAAGATACCAATTACACCCGGCCGCTGCAACAACGCATTGCCCTGGCGGCACTATGCATGCACACAACCAAAAAAGAAAGAAGAACTAATAAAAAAGAAAAGTCCCGCTACAGTATTCATTTCTTGAAACAGCAGTACTAACACCACCAAGACTGCACCTGAAGTCCAGCTTCTTAAAAAATGATGCCGCCAAGAAGGAGACTGTGCATAAACACCATCATCGCTCGATCATAGATCTTAGGTTTTCTCCCTAAAGAAAGTCCTCGTTCTCAAAACAATGCCTCCAACAAGACTATTGGCAGGCACAACCAACTAGGCCAGACCTTGGGTTTTCACCTGGAGTGGTAGGACTATGACCTTCTCCTATGCAGTCGCCCCCACTTGCATGCCACCGCTCCAAATCACAAATTACCAAGCCAATTCCTCATAACCATGAAGACTCGAGCCGCCATTGCTAGACCTTAGATCTCAGCTTCCATGTCATTCTTCACCAGCATCACAGAACGAGAACATGCTCCATGATATTAACAGCCAACAAAGCTTCGAGACGCTCCCTCTAAAACCAAAGGGTCAGAGTAAAACACGAGTGCGCACGACTGAATCCCACCTGATCCGGCGAACTCCAGGCATAGAACGCCTCGTGGAGCGCCAGTGGATCCTTCCAGAACATGCTACTTCCGCCAAATCGATGGGGGCAAGCAGCAGCAGATCACCAACTTGGCGATAGGAGGAATCCTAGGACCACCGCCGTTATCCGCGAGACTAGCAGGCCCCCACGCCGCCAGTCCCTCCATGCCGGGGTGATAAGAGAGGAAGGAGGCAGACCTAGCACAAGGCTGCAGTTACCGGCGATCCAAGGAACCACCAGCTTCCTCTGCCCCGGCCATGGCTAGCCATCTGATGCTAGATCGGCGTCAGCCCAGATCATGGACTGATGACCTAGCTCGCCGCCATGCACACCGAAGACGTGTTGAGGGTGCACCGCCATATCCTCACTGTCGCCCCATGCGAGGGCCTTAGGCCTCGCCCCGAGCAGCCGCGCCGCCCTGCGCTTCCATTGATTACAAACCCAAAGTAAACTCGAAGGTTCGGTGACACAAATATTTGACCGGTTAACAAGATCTTGCTTGAGTAAATCACCACAACAATCATTTCCCAAGGATCGATATAACCTAGGTCTTCTAGGAAAAATAATTATACTACATCCGATATTCCGAATCAAAGGTATCACTTGCCAAGGTAAAGCTTCCTCTATGCCTCCCAGCGGGGTGACCTGCACCTCCTTCGATGGGGCCTCTTCCCGGAGGGCAACTGGTGGTTCAAGTTATGGAGGACGATTATCCCTGGCGTATCTCTTGGAGCACCCGAAGGATGCCTACCGGCCACATACATGTGGTGGTGTGATGCACCTCCATTGGGTGTGAGCTGCGTGGAGGAGGGATGAAAAGGCTTGGCTATGTCGGCTTCTGCTATCGTTTTTAGAGCTTCAAGCTGTTGATTCTGTTTTCTTTAATGGCTGTGTGGCTTTGGTGCTGCAAGGGAAGCATGCAGCTGCCATCCCAGCTGCTTTGCCTTGCTTTGTTTCCTGGAACGAGTACAATTTGCTTAATATGTTTCCTCTATTTGTTTTGATTCTGGACATCCTTGAGCTATTTTAGATTTCCTTTTTTGTTTTCTGTCAGCAAGCAAACTGTACTCGATCGTTCCAGGGTCTTTTCTATGTAATAGAGCTAATTAAGGAGAGATCCCTTTTCATCTAAAAAAATTACGCCCGCGATCTTTTTATTTATTTAACTTTGGAGACTAATAAGATGCATAACGTAGCGAGTTCTACTTTACATCCACGATTTAGTTTTGTTGTGTGTGGTGCATGGACATAATATATCATACACCATGTCTACATTATCGATCTCATCTCAAAGACATGCATGCAACATCAAACACATCTGGCCAGCACACGGAACCCCAGGATCCCCGGCGCGTGCATGTAATTCAGTCAACGTGTATATTACTACCCTTATTATAGCTTGTCTCTCCGTTCGTCAGACGTAGGGCAGCGCGCAGCAGCCGGCGCGGGCGGCGCCGCAGCACGCCGAATCTGAGGGATTATCGGCGCCAGCGGTGCAGCTATCGCTGCCGGTGGCGCGGTTCTGGCAGCTCTTGCGCGCGATGTCGCGCATGGAACTGGCGAGGGAGAGCTTGGGGTTGAGGCGGACGGTGGAGTTGAAGCGCTGGCAGAGCGCGGCGTGAGCCTCGACGGCGCCGCCCACGGCGAGGTCGGGCTCCCGCTGCTGCCGCTCCTTAACGGCCTCCGCGCACAGCCCGCACACCCACTTGCCGTGGAAGTGGTTCCGCACCCGGCCGATGTACGTCGGCGTGCACTCCTCCGCCATGCCGCAGCACTCGCACTGCACGCTCCGCGCCTCCCCCACCACCTCGCCCTGCACCACACATCGATCCACACATCCATGATCAGGGTTCGTGTGTGTCGTAAGATGTAAGTATATATATATATGCACTAGAGTGGTGCACGTATAGCATGGTGCGGTTGCCCCATGCATGCATCGATCGCATGGCCGGCCTGCTCCACCCTCATGCACACATACAAACACTGTATACTCCATAACTCTTGTCGTGAACATAATTTAAATTTAAACTAAAATCACGACGATAAGAATTATAAAACGGAGGAAGTATGACACTAACATGGATTGTTTAACTGATCCATCTTGATGGTGTACCCTTCCATCAGCAGTAAAAGTTAGCACAAATTAACACCACAGTAACACCAGTAGCAGTAACAAACACAAACATCAACTCTTGAATAAGCTATTTCCAACTAATATTGGCCAAAAATGCTAACGCAAAAGGACGATTGAACCATAGTACGATGAGATCGATATGAGAGCATTGATTACCTCTACGGGTCTAGCCAAGCGCCAAGGCATCCTGTTCCGTTGCGACAAAAGGACTGATGAGCACTCTCGAACCTTCCTTCTACCTTAGTAGTCACCTCAATATGACCTTCTAACTAAGTAGTTAGCTATCCAGATCACTCTTTGCGTCTGTTCACATTCACACACCAGTAGCTCCCATAGGCCGGCCCTATTTATAGGGCACGGGGTGTGCAACCAATGGCCTCCGCGCACACAGTATCACAGCACCATGAATCACAAGAAAAACGCCGCCCTGTACTGAACCCATCGAGCTAGATGTTCGCGGCGGATGCAAAGGAGGGCGAGCAGGCCTGCCAGATGTCAGGTAAATTAAAGATCCCCATGCATTTACTTGAATGAAATATGAGTAAAATACAGTGTAGTTGTAGATATTTTTTCAAGTTGTCCAGTGGTAACATGCTGACTGGTTAGGTGCACTGTTGTACACATGCTTGGAGTTAACTTTACTTTCTTTCTTATCCGTCAGTGGTACTGTTGAATGGAGTGAGGATCAGGACACCAGCGGCTGTATCTCTCTCTTTGATCATGTATCCAATCCGTGTAAGTAGCTAGCAACAACAGTATTTTCAGAGGAAAAAAAGGCACTATATATTAGGAATAGTAAACCCTCAGTACGGCTATGTACATGCTAGCCTGAATCTTATCTCAGAAAAGGGAAACTAGGCTGAATCTTTCGGTAATCTCAGGCGTCGGCCGGTGAGTGTCAAGTTCGTCATCGTCTCAATCGATCTGCACGCGCATGGGCAGAGTGTTGTCCAGATCGCGCGCCTGTGAGTGTCTCACGGGATGCTCATCGGCCGCGTGATGTTGCCATGACAGAGCTCCGTCGCCTAACCCGATCTCCGGCAGGATCATAGCCGCTTGCCTCTCCCTTTTCGAAACCGGTGACACGACATACGGACGTCATTCCTTCGTTTTTGTCTTCTGTACTCTGGAGTAAAATGGCTACGCATGGTGTACATACCGTATATAATCCTATACTCTGTAGGGCATCTAGCTAGGCCTCGTGCTCCAGTGTCTAGCAAGTACGAGGTTCACGCATCCACTGTGACTGGAAACAAATAAGTTCGCTTAGCAAGGACTCGGGGGAAATCATGTTTCTCGAACGAACGAAGGGTAATTACGTGTTGAATTTATGCTGGGAAAAACGCTCATGCTAATTGCATGCATACTGCATCTCTTAGGCAGAGTTTATATCGTCTACTAATTCACTAGGAAATACTACTCCCTCGGTTTTTAAAAGAGCTTTTCAACTTTATCTAGATCGGCCGTGTGCATCTTCTAGATGAAGAGGATGGGGCTTTAAGCTCCCATTTCGAAAAAAAAAACTTTATCTAGATACAGAGGTATATAGATATATTTTAGTTATAGATATATCCGTGTCTAGAAAAAAATTTAGAAGCTTTTTTTTAACGGAGGGAGTAGAACAAATGTAGATGACCAAACTTGGAAAGAAATATTGAAATGCCAAATTCAGAAGCTTTTTATGCTTCATCTTTGGCCGATCCTCGAATGTGTACAAGTTTCTAACTATATTACCATACTATAAATACAGAATGGTTGCAAAGTGAAAGGTTGCATGGACAAATACACTTTTGGAAAGACAAAGACATCTAAAAAAGATGAGAAAAAGGCAAAACCACTTGCAAGAAAGCTTACAATATTTCGATGACCGCCCATGGTATCTTTGTTGTCCTAAGTGTAGCTATCCAGCTGGTGGATGGAGAAGATATTTCAAAGATTAGAGCAACACCAGCAGCTGCGCCAAAACTCGGCGTTGTAAATTGCGTTCATTGCAATAGGATTTAGTGCGCAGCGCCAGCCAGTCCTCCACCGGAGGTGCTATAGTGCAACGCGTGAAATGTAGCGAAAACGGAGCTTTACTGTACCGGGCGATACAAAATAGCATTCCATAAACATGATTCGGTGATAAAACTGCTGAAAATAAGATCAAACTTAGCTAGCAGAATAAAATTATAAGACAGTTATTATTACAAATGCGGTAAAACATGGGACAACGCAAAATACTAAATTCAATAAACATTGCAATATTAAAATAACACTAGTCCTCTTAGAAATCGGAACTCGATGAGGGTTCCGACGGAGTGGTCAAGAACTTGTCCGCCCACCTATCATCATTGTCACTAATTGTTTGGGGTCCTTACCTCTGCGCCTGGATGAAGGCCTTCCGCAAGCCTACGCCCTCCTTCTCCGCACTGCGTTTGGCCTTTTCTACGCGAAGAAGGCATTCTAGTCTGCGATGTCCTGCGGAAAGCTCGGCGCCACGCTTCCATGGCGCGTTCATCCATCTCTGCGACCGGCTAGAGGGCGCTGGAGCGCGCGCTGGCGGTGGCGCTGCTCGGTGGTGACGATGTTCGTCGGCCCCGCTAGGAATTTTGCTTCTTCGCGCTACTTGCAGTCGTGGAAGTTCATGTCGCGGCGTGGGCGTCCGAGCCGCCACGTCGCCGTGTCGTAGGCTTGCGCGACCTCCTCCTTCGTGGCGAATGTCCGAAGGATCATGCGGCTGTCGGCAGCGTGGATCTCCGCATAGAACGTCCCCGATGGCCAGGGGTGGGCGCCCGGTACCAGGACTGGCTGCGGCGGCGCGGAGGCATGACGAAGCGTCTGCGGTTCGGCGCAACTTTTATAGCAGCCTGGATGTGACGCGTCAAATATGCAGCGTGAGGATTTTTTAGCACGCGCGCTTTTTTGACCCGTCCCGTCCCCCCCCCCCCCCCCCTCCCCACACCCCAAATGGGATTCGATATAGCGTGACTGTTGAAGTAAGTCTTATGGTTAGTTATCTAGTCGACATTGTACTGAAACCAATGGTCAAGATCTACAGTTTTTTTTCTTGCATCATTCGATGGATGTGGGCCTTTTGACTCTGTCAAGCTCTAGAGATACGAGATTCGTCAAATTTAGCTTCTACACCAGAGGGACATACACTACGGGAGAGCCGCCGTGTGCCGACGGCCAGGCCATGTGCCGACGGCCAAATGTCGGGGCTGTCGGCACAGAAGCGCTCGTCGACCGGCGACGGAGCTGACCGTCGGCGCACAGTCACCGTCGGCACACCGCGCGCGACACTGACGGTCACCGTCGGCGCCAAATGGACCGTCGGCACACGAAGCTGGTGCCCGAAGGTCACCGTCGGCACTGTGACGGCCGTCGGTACATGCGCTGACACGGTGGGCCCAGCCGTTAACTGTCATGGATCCGTCTGCACTGTGCCGACGGTAGCCCTCGGCGCAACGGTGGCCGTCGGCACATAGACTGACAGGTGGGTCTTCCTAATGCTTTGCCGACGGTGACCCTCGGCGCAACGGTGGCCGTCGGCACATAGACTGATATGCACATTTTGTTTTTCCATTTTTTGCATCAAAGATATAATTATTACCCATATAATTATTAATCCCAATCATTTTTTTGTTTATTTATTTCTCACTGCTATTTTGGCGAACCCCTTTGCGGGAAACCTATATATATGTATAAGAGCGGTATAGATCCCCCGCCGGGACCCCGATCTAGGGTTTTCTCAGAAATCGAGGATCAGAGAGTGATTTGAGATGGTTTTATATCCAATGCTACCCGCTAGGTGTGTCCGGCTTCTCGGACATGGGGTTCTACCCTTAGGCAGATTCTGGATGTATTGGGGGAACTCGCTCGGAGGTGAACCGGAGAGAACCTTGAGATCACATGGGACAATCCTTGTTACCACATGTACCTATGACCTAACCAAACTCAAATGGAGGCATATGCCCACCGGGAGACCCCCGATGGGATGCAGTCAAAGGGGTAGACCGCGCGGTCAACAGAACTAGGGTTTCGCCAGAAATCGAACCTCGGAGGGGGTGAATGGCCCCAAAACTTGTGTGTGTACACATGGCATGCACAAAAGTGATTTGAGATGGTTCTATATCCAATGCTACCCCCTCCGGGTGTCCCCGGCTTCTCGGACATGGGGTTCCTACACTTAGGCAGATTCTGCATGTATAGGGGGGAACTCCCTCGGAGGTGAACCGGAGAGAACCTTGGGATCATAGGGTATGATCCTTGTTTCCACATGTACCTATGACCTAACCAAGCTCAAACGTAGGCATACGCCCACCGGGGGACCCCCGATGGGATGCAGTCAAAGGGGTAGACGGCGCGGTCAACAGAACTAGGGTTTCGTCAGAAATCGAGCATCGGACCTAGGGAATGGCCCCAAAACTTGTGTGTGTCCACATGGCATGCACAAAAGTGATTTGAGATGGTTCTATATCCAATGCTACCCCCTCCGGGTGTGCCCGGCTTCTCGGACATGGGGTTCCTACACTTAGGCAGATTCTGCATGTATAGGGGGGAACTCCCTCGGAGGTGAACCGGAGAGAACCTTGGGATCATAGGGTATGATCCTTGTTTCCACATGTACCTATGACCTAACCAAGCTCAAACGTAGGCATACGCCCACCGGGGGACCCCCGATGGGATGCAGTCAAAGGGGTAGACGGCGCGGTCAACAGAACTAGGGTTTCATCAGAAATCGAGCATCGGACCTAGGCACTAGTAGGAAAAGCCTCATCAGTGGCGCACCAAAAATGGATTCTGTGGCGCATGGGAGCTGCGCCACAGAAACGTCGCCACAAAAATAAGGTTTCTGTGGCGCACCTTCCCGTGCGCCACAGAATTAAGGTTTCTGTGGCGCACTTGTTCTTAGGTGCGCCACAGAAACGCGTGCGCCACGTAATTGGTTTTTAGTGCGCCACGTAATTTGCTTGTATTATACACGATTTTGTTCTGCCTGCTATACACATGCAGTTTATAGACAGCAATACAGATACACAGGTTATATACAGCAACATTCAGATATAATATAAATATCATGTACATTGCACAGATATAACATAGACATCATCATCACATTACTTAGAACCCGATCGAGATACATATATAGTGGCAAGTGTCAAATGTTTTGCATACAACTCTTAATTCATACAAAATTCACAATTTCAAGATACAAAGTAGTCTTCATCCGGTTCCTCCTTTGCTCCGTCATCTCTACCCACCAGGCTCGCTTGCATCGGGGTCCTTCATCCAGTTCCTACTATGATGAAAATGGAAGAAAGTGAGACCAACAAGTCCGATGCACAAGAGAAATGGAATAAATGCCTCATACATTGTTGGTCAACACAAATATTAACATTCAGGACGGTGTAAGTGAGACCAAGTCCGATGCACAAGAGATTGATATTTGTGCTATCTTACCAGGCTCACTTACGCCGCCCCGAGTGTACGGTGACCAACCATTTTAATCATCGGCATTTTGAAAATCTCAAAGCAAATGGAATGACAAAATGGAATAAGTGCCTCATACATTGTTGGTCAACACAAATATTAACATTTAGAGATGGCGTTAGTAGACCAAGTCCGATGCACAAGAGATTGATATTTGTGCTATCTTACCAGGCTCACTTACGCCACCCCCAAGTGTACGGTGACCAAACATTTTAATCATCGGCATTTTGAAAATCTCAAAGCAAATGGAATGACAAAATGGAATAAGTGCCTCATACATTGTTGGTCAACACAAATATTAACATTTAGGGATGGGGTAAGCGAGGCCAGGTAGGATGCACAAGAGATTGATATTTGTGCTATCTTACCAGGCTCACTTACGCCACCCCCAAGTGTACGGTGACCAAACATTTTAATCATCGGCATTTTGAAAATCTCAAAGCAAATGGAATGACAAAATGGAATAAGTGCCTCATACATTGTTGGTCAACACAAATACTATGGTCAGAAACCATAGTTGCAGTATACACCGCCGTATACTTTGCGTAAGGGCCCCCTTTCCCCGGTTGGCGTTCCGTCAACGGGTGCTTGACGACACAACAACGCCGATCTGCATCTCCGGCGCAGAACCACGCCGTCCCTCGCTGTCCAGTACGTGAACGAGTCCTTGATGCAAAGACCGTGCCGGCCTGCCCGGCATTATGCCGGGCCGTGTTGCCGCGCGTCAAAACGTGTGTCCACTGATCGACACGGCCAGAAGCACGACAACAGGGGTCGGCCTGATTCTAGGGAGGCTGGCACCGTCTTCGCATTAAGGACTCGTTCACGCATCGGACGGCGAGAGAAGAAAAGTGGTGCTGCGCCGAGAGGCATGTCGGCGTTGTTGTCTCGTCAAGGACTCGTTCACGGAACGGCGGCTAGGGAAAGGGGAGCTCGTCTACAAAGTATATTGCGGCGTATAGGTGACCAAACATTCTAATCATCGGCACTAAAATGGAAGAAAGAGCCAAGTGGTATCTCAACTAGATATCATATGCCTCATACTTTGTTGGTCGAAAGAAATATTAACATTCCGGGATGGGGTCAGTGAGGCCAGGTAGGATGCACAAGAGATTGATATTTGTGCCATCGCACCAGGCTCACCGGCCCCACCCCGTAGTGTACAAGTGACCAAACAATTTAATCATCGGCACTAGCTAGAATGGAAGAAAGGCCAATGCAATTAAAAAGTAGCTAGTATGAACTAAATGGAATGCCTCATACTTTGTTGGTCGAAACAAATATGAACATCCCGGATGGCGTTAGTGAGGCCGAGTAGGATGCACAAGAGATTGATATTTGTGCCATCACACCAGGCTCACTAGCGACACCCCAGTGTACAAATTGACCGAACATTCTAATCATCGACACTAAAATGGAAGAAAGAGCCAAGTGGTATCAACTAAATGGAATGCCTCATACTTTGTTGGTCGAAACAAATATTAACATCCAGGGATGGAGTAAGTGAGGCCAGGTAGGATGCACAAGATATTGATATTTGTGCCATCACACCAAGCCTCACTTGCTCCACCCCGAGTGTACGAGTGATCGACCAACCATCTAATCATCGACAAGTAAATCACTTGGGGTAATGTTAAAATGTTTGTCTCCATATTTGGGAGACATTTTTAATATTGGAGTCTAGCTAATGGAAATCAAGAACTAGTCTTGATCTCCAAATGGTGATTAGAGGGAATTTATTCATCTTAAGCAACATTAGGGACAAATGGGATCATGCAAGGGACTTGGGTCATTTGGATCATAAGGCATCAATTAAGGAGGCAACCAGGGACAAAGGGAAACATTTGATGATCCATTATCATAGGCAACAAAGCAGCAACTTTTTCCCCTCTAATCTAGCTAGAGTCCTTAAAAGAAATCCATCATAAGCATGGTCAAATACACATATATAGCATGGGGCAGATGCTCCAAAGGGATTATATATTCATCACTTGGTAATTTGGAGAGCAAACAAGCGGTAGCCATATCACTCAATCCAATAATATAGTAATTTGGATCATAAGGCATCAATTAAGGAGGCAACCAGGGGACAAAGGGAAACATTTTATGATCCATTATCATAGGCAACAAAGCAGCAACTTTTTCCCCTCTAATCTAGCTAGAGTCCTTAAAAGAAATCCATCATAAGCATTGTCAAATACACATATATAGCATGGGGCGGATGCAGCCAAACAGCTCACCGGGCGGTGTGCATGCCCAACAAAGACACACAAAGCCGGTGAGTCACCACATGCTTGCCGTGCCAAAATGGGTAGAATACCCGGATGTATCATCATCCTGCTACTAAGCCATTTGGTGGAAGCAAACCGAAGATCAGCCGAAGGAAATCACCAAGGGAACATTGGTATGTCAAGGTATGGTGACACTACCAGAGAAATCCAACATGGATTAATCCCTAACTAGCCATCCAAACTCACCTAGCACCACACGGCTAGTTATACCATCGTAATATAGACATTTAAATGTCTATTTTGTTTTCAACAGCAAAAGCTACTGGTAATCTAGTCATGGATCAACCAGATAGCATGAGAGAGTCACAACAACAGCCACAGTAAAGGGGAGCCACCCTTGGACAACATAAAGGCTGTCAGGGCTACCTCAAACCCATAGGAACATTCACTAAGCCACTGCATCATAACCCAATAGGGCTCAGCATGAGCTAGGGTACCCAATCAATGATTGGCAACCCTCTAGCTACATCCAACCATCCATGAGATCATTATCGCTAGTTCATCTCATTTATCTAATCAATCAAGTTAAACTAACCAGATAAATGAAATGCATAATTAACAGTGCACCAGACTATTGCAAATGATCCAGAGGATACCACAGTAGCATACCATAGTAGCATTTCATGCATTTAAATGAACCAGTAGCATCAAAACCAACCAAATGTCCAACTAGCAAGCAATACCAAGTGAGCAAGTCTTCATTACCTTGTACGAGTTCGGACAAGGATTTATAGAACAAGTACGTAGAGGCAGAGGCAGAGGCATAGACAATTTCTATAAGCATATAGAACACTCCAATTTCTATAAGCATAGACAATTTCATTGTCACATCTTTCTATAAGCATCACTAGCAGCAGCAGCAATGCATATGAACACCATATACAGGTACGGTTCAGAACAATTTCATTGTCACATTGTACAGGTTCAGAACAACATATAGAACACTCCAATAAGCATCACTAGCAGCAGCAGCAGCAGCAATGCATATGAACACCATATGAAGCAAAACGATTAGGGGCAATGCATCCAGAGCAACAGCAGCAATACATCCAGAGCGAGCATTTCGTCGAGCACGTTGTGCTCGCGCGGGGGAGGAAGAGGGAGGGGAGGGGAGGAAGAGGGAGGGAGCTCACCGACGACAACAACAGTTGTGGAGGAGCTCACCGACGACGACGGCAAGGGTGGAGGTCGCGGCGGCTCCTCCACCTTGACGCGACGGCGGCCCCTCCTCGCGGCGGCCCCTCCTCGCCGTAGCGGCAGCTTGTGCTGCAGGTGGCGGGGATGGGAGGAGCGTGGCGGCAGGCGGCCCTCGCGTAGGAAGGCGGCGGCGACGGCGACGGCGATGGCGACGACCATGGCGGCGCGCGGTGAGGAGAGGGGAGAGGGGAGAGGCGCGCGGTACGGATCAGAGGTGAACAGGCGTGGGCGGGGGAGGGCACGGGATGATATAGCTAAGTTCCCTTAGTTCTGTGGCGCACCAGAACAAGTGCGCCACAGAATCAAATACTTCTGTGGCGCACCAAAGAAAGTGCGCCACGAAACGCATTCTGTGGCGCAGCGCACCGCGTGCGCCACAGAAATACGTACACTGATAATTGGGGGTGACAGGTTGTGGGGCCCGCCAAGTTTTTGTGGCGCATGGTCGGCTGCTGCGCCACAAAATTAAGCTATTTCTGTGGCGCACCTTGCTTGGTGTGCCACAAAAACAGTTTCTGTGGCGCATTTTTAGTGGTGCGCCACAGAACTAAGCTTTTGCCTATAAGGGTTTTCCTACTAGTGAGGGAATGGCCCCAAAAGTTGTGTGTGTCCACATGGCATGCACAAAAGTGATTTGAGATGGTTCTATATCCAATGCTACCCCCTCCGGGTGTGCCCGGCTTCTCGGACATGGGGTTCCTACACTTAGGCATTACGCATGTATAGGGGGAACTCCCTCGGAGGTGAACCGGAGAGAACCTTGGGATCATAGGGTATGATCCTTGTTTCCACATGTACCTATGACCTAACCAAGCTCAAACGTAGGCATACGCCCACCGGGGGACCCCCGATGGGATGCAGTCAAAGGGGTAGACGGCGCGGTCAACAGAACTAGGGTTTCGTCAGAAATCGAGCATCGGACCTAGGGAATGGCCCCAAAAGTTGTGTGTGTCCACATGGCATGCACAAAAGTGATTTGAGATGGTTCTATATCCAATGCTACCCCCTCCTGGTGTCCCCGGCTTCTCGGACATGGGGTTCCTACACTTAGGCAGATTCTGCATGTATAGGGGGGAACTCCCTCGGAGGTGAACCGGAGAGAACCTTGGGATCATAGGGTATGATCCTTGTTTCCACATGTACCTATGACCTAACCAAGCTCAAACGTAGGCATACGCCCACCGGGGACCCCGATGGGATGCGATCAAAGGGGTAGACGGCGCGGTCAATGTAACTAGGGTTTCGTCGTAAATCGAGCATCAGACCTAGGGAATGGCCCCAAAAGTTGTGTGTGTCCACATGGCATGCACAAAAGTGATTTGAGATGGTTCTATATCCAATGCTACCCCCTCCGGTGTGCCCGGCTTCTGGACATGGGGTTCCTACACTTAGGCGGATTCTCGCATGTATAGGGGGAACTCCTCGGAGGTGAACCGGAGAGAACCTTGGGATCATAGGGTATGATCCTTGTTTCCACATGTACCTATGACCTAACCAAGCTCAAACGTAGGCATACGCCCACCGGGGACCCCGATGGGATGCGATCAAAGGGGTAGACGGCGCGGTCAACGTAACTAGGGTTTCGTCGTAAATCGAGCATCGAACCTAGGGAATGGCCCCAAAAGTTGTGTGTGTCCACATGGCATGCACAAAAGTGATTTGAGATGGTTCTATATCCAATGCTACCCCTTCCGGGTGTGCCCGGCTTCTCGGACCTGGGGTTCCTACACTTAGGCGTATTCTGCATGTATAGGGGGAACTCCCTCGGAGGTGAACCGGAGAGAACCTTGGGATCATAGGGTATGATCCTTGTTTCCACATGTACCTATGACCTAACCAAGCTCAAACGTAGGCATACGCCCACCGGGGACCCCGATGGGATGCGATCAAAGGGGTAGACGACGCGGTCAACGGAACTAGGGTTTCGTCGTAAATCGAGCATCGGACCTAGGGAATGGCCCCAAAAGTTGTGTGTGTCCACATGGCATGCACAAAAGTGATTTGAGATGGTTCTATATCCAATGCTACCCCCTCCGGTTGTGCCGGCTTCTCGGACATGGGGTTCCTACACTTAGGCAGATTCTGCATGTATAGGGGGAACTCCCTCGGAGGTGAACCGGAGAGAACCTTGGGATCATAGGGTATGATCCTTGTTTCCACATGTACCTATGACCTAACCAAGCTCAAACGTAGGCATACGCCCACCGGGGGACCCCGATGGGATGCGATCAAAGGGGTAGACGGCGCGGTCAACGTAACTAGGGTTTCGTCGGGAAATCGAGCATCGGACCTAGGGAATGGCCCCAAAAGTTGTGTGTGTCCACATGGCATGCACAAAAGTGATTTGAGATGGTTCTATATCCAATGCTACCCCCTCCGGGTGTGCCGGCTTCTCGGACATGGGGTTCCTACACTTAGGCGGTCTGCATGTATAGGGGGTACTCCCTCGGAGGTGAACCGGAGAGAACCTTGGGATCATAGGGTATGATCCTTGTTTCCACATGTACCTATGACCTAACCAAGCTCAAACGTAGGCATACGCCCACCGGGGGACCCCCGATGGGATGCAGTCAAAGGGGTAGACGGCGCGGTCAATAGAACTAGGGTTTCGTCAGAAATCGAGCATCGGACCTAGGGAATGGCCCCAAAAGTTGTGTGTGTCCACATGGCATGCACAAAAGTGATTTGAGATGGTTCTATATCCAATGCTACCCCCTCCGGTGTGCCCGGCTTCTCGGACATGGGGTTCCTACACTTAGGCGGTCTCGCATGTATAGGGGGAACTCCCTCGGAGGTGAACCTGAGAGAACCTTGGGATCATAGGGTATGATCCTTGTTTCCACATGTACCTATGACCTAACCAAGCTCAAATGTAGGCATACGCCCACCGGGGACCCCGATGGGATGCGATCAAAGGGGTAGACTACGCGGTCAACGTAACTAGGGTTTCGTCGTAAATCGAGCATCGGACCTAGGGAATGGCCCCAAAAGTTGTGTGTGTCCACATGGCATGCACAAAAGTGATTTGAGATGGTTCTATATCCAATGCTACCCCTCCGGTGTGCCCGCTTCTCGGACATGGGGTACCTACACTTAGGCGGTCTCGCATGTATAGGGGGAACTCCCTGAGGTGAACCGGAGAGAACCTTGGGATCATAGGGTATGATCCTTGTTTCCACATGTACCTATGACCTAACCAAGCTCAAACGTAGGCATACGCCCACCGGGGACCCCGATGGTATGCAGTCAAAGGGGTAGACGGCGCGGTCAACAGAACTAGGGTTTCGTCAGAAATCGAGCATCGGACCTAGGGAATGGCCTCAAAAGTTGTGTGTGTCCACATGGCATGCACAAAAGTGATTTGAGATGGTTCTATATCCAATGCTACCCCCTCCGGGTGTGCCCGGCTTCTCGGACATGGGGTTCCTACACTTAGGCAGATTCTGCATGGGAACTCCCTCGGAGGTGAACCGGAGAGAACCTTGGGATCATAGGGTATGATCCTTGTTTCCACATGTACCTATGACCTAACCAAGCTCAAACGTAGGCATACACCCACCGGGGGACCCCCGATGGGATGCAGTCAAAGGGGTAGACGGCGCGGTCAACAGAACTAGGGTTTCGTCAGAAATCGAGCATCGGACCTAGGGAATGGCCCCAAAAGTTGTGTGTGTCCACATGGCATGCACAAAAGTGATTTGAGATGGTTCTATATCCAATGTTACCCCCTCCGGGTGTGCCCGGCTTCTCGGACATGGGGTTCCTACGCTTAGGCAGATTCTGCATGTATAGGGGGGAACTCCCTCGGAGGTGAACCGGAGAGAACCTTGGGATCATAGGGTATGATCCTTGTTTCCACATGTACCTATGACCTAACAAAGCTCAAACGTAGGCATACACCCACCGGGGGACCCCCGATGGGATGGAGTCAAAGGGGTAGACGGCGCGGTCAACAGAACTAGGGTTTCGTCAGAAATCGAGCATCGGACCTAGGGAATGGCCCCAAAAGTTGTGTGTGTCCACATGGCATGCACAAAAGTGATTTGAGATGGTTCTATATCCAATGCTACCCCTCCGGTGTGCCCGCTTCTCGGACATGGGGTTCCTACACTTAGGCGGATTCTCGCATGTACAGTGGGGAACTCCTGAGGTGAACCGGAGAGAACCTTGGGATCATAGGGTATGATCCTTGTTTCCACATGTACCTATGACCTAACCAAGCTCAAACGTAGGCATACGCCCACCGGGGGACCCCCGATGGGATGCAGTCAAAGGGGTAGACGGCGCGGTCAACAGAACTAGGGTTTCGTCAGAAATCGAGCATCGGACCTAGGGAATGGCCCCAAAAGTTGTGTGTGTCCACATGGCATGCACAAAAGTGATTTGAGATGGTTCTATATCCAATGCTACCCCCTCCGGGTGTGCCCGGCTTCTCGGACATGGGGTTCCTACACTTAGGCAGATTCTGCATGTATAGGGGGGAACTCCCTCGGAGGTGAACCGGAGAGAACCTTGGGATCATAGGGTATGATCCTTGTTTCCACATGTACCTATGACCTAACCAAGCTCAAACATAGGCATACGCCCACCGGGGGACCCCCGATGGGATGCAGTCAAAGGGGTAGACGGCGCGGTCAACAAAACTAGGGTTTCGTCAGAAATCGAGCATCGGACCTAGGGAATGGCCCCAAAAGTTGTGTGTGTCCACATGGCATGCACAAAAGTGATTTGAGATGGTTCTATATCCAATGCTACCCCCTCCGGGTGTGCCCGGCTTCTCGGACATGGGGTTCCTACACTTATTGTAATCCTGAATCTGTACGTGGAAACTCCCGCTGCGGGTTTGTCGGCTCCTATTTCATGGTAAAGTGGGCCCAACCTTTGCTTTCCATGCCATGTGTGATAATCTATTCTTATTATTTGCAGTAAAAAAATTAAAAAAAAACCCTACCTGTGCCGACGGTCACCGTCGGCACATACGCGACCGTCGGCACAGTGAATTGGCCATAACGGCCTGGTCGACACGGTCGGGGGCCAGAAACCAGCTGCCCCCAACCTCACCCGCCCCCGCGCAACCCGCCCCCGCGCCGCCGCCGCCCCCTCACCGGCCGCCTCGCCGCCGCCACCTGCCGCCACCACCCCACCGCCACTGCTCCGCCGCCACCGCCGCTCCGAGCTGCTCCGCCACCACCGCCGCTCCCCGTGCCTAGCTGCCTCGCCGACGCCGCCACCCCCCGCGTTGCCGAGCTACTCCGCCGCCGCCCCCCGGGACGAGCTGCTCCGCCGACGCCGCCGCCCCCCGCGCCGCCGAGCTGCTCCGCCGCAGCAGAACCCCGCCGCCCGCAGCCTCCCGCCCCGGCAGCCTCCTCGCCCCGCAGCAGGGCCCGGGCCCGTTCCCGCCGCTTCGCCGTCCCCGCAGCACCCCGCCGCCGCCGGCCATATGGTAAGGTACTCTTACCTTTTGTTTATTTTTTTAGCTTTTTAGTATTTGCAATTAGCTAGGTAATTTGAAATGTTAAGAATTTGAAAGAAACATGTAAAGAATTTGGAAATTGAAATGAAGTAAAATAGAATTTTGTAATGTAAATAGAAATTGAAATGAAGGAATAGAAATGGAAATTGAAATGAAATAAATTAGAATTTTGTAGAAATGCATTTGTTTTATCAATTGATGAATTTGCATTGACAAATTTTGATTATTCTAACTAGGTCCCGTAGTGAGCATCCCGCGTGACGATCCCGGATCTTGCGGTGCATCTCTACGGCCGTCGACATCGCCGGTTGTTCGACTACTTCCTCTACAGCCGATGGTGAGCTGAATTGCCGACTCCCCCTCCGCATTTTTTATGTCATTAGATTTAATTTCTCCGTCAAGTCGCGTAACCTAGGTGTCAATTCCCGTCCGCAAGCGTTACCGGATAAATATGCATTAGTGGTCAGCATATTTTGAACCGTAACGCTTGTGGCATTTACGGGACAGTCGCCGGACCCGTAGTTGGGTACGTTTTCCATGTTCTGCTCGGGTGCGAGACAGGATTTCGTCAGCGCCTCCCTGTTGTTCTCCGGATGCACATCCTCTCGGCTTTTTGCCGAGACGTGTATCGGGAGAGCAGCGAGGTGCTGCCGAAATTCTGTCTCGCACCCGAGCAGAACGTGGAGAACGTACCCAACCACGTGGTCCGGGGCTGCTAGGAGCCCACCTAGTAGAGATGTAGGTTGATGCACGCGTTTTCGCCGGTAGAAAAATAAAAATATGATGCATTCAATTTCATGCTACTATTTGTTGTTTGTCACGCAATAAAGCAGGATGGCTGATAATGAGTGGATGTACAGTGGCCGTGTTAGTTCGACTCAAGTGACAGATGAATGGAAATGGAATACCGATTTGTTAGTGAAGGAGTTAGCTCGTGGTTCGAAGGGGATTGTTCGTCCCCGTTGCCCTTGCAATGTCTGCAGGAGGCGTCATCCTAAGGATATTCTAGAAATGACTAAACACCTTTGGTGGAATGGGTATATGCGTGACTACGACCCGCCGGTCGACTTTTCTCGGCACGAACGTGATAGAGGTGAGGTGATGCGGCAGCGGATCGATGGCAATGAGAACGATGGCATCTTAAACTTGCTAGATGATCTTCGGGATGCTGACATGCCAGAGTTACCATGGGACGAATAGTCTGAACCGGAGGAACCGCCTGAACCGGAGGGACCGCCACAACTGGAGGAACTTCCAGAGGAGGAACCTGAGCCAACCGCGAGGGCCTTCATTGATATGATGGCCTCAGCTAGGAGGCCTCTATACCCGGGTGCAAAAATGTCTCAACTTGATGGCATCACGCAGTTGCTAGCCGACAAGTGCATGTTTGAGAGTACTCGAGCATCCTTTGAAAAGACTCTGAACACAGTAGGTAACATGTTGCCTGAAGGTCATTGCTTGCCCAAGACCATGTACGAAACGAAGAAAATCTTGAAAGCATTGAAAATGGATTATGTAACATATGATGTCTGTCCAAAATTTTGCCTTTTGTTTTGGAAAGACTATGCGGATGACAAGTACTGTGTCAAGTGTGGTCACTCTAGGTATCATGAGGTAGATGTAGGCAATGGTCAGAAGAGGCAGACAAAAGTAGCCATAAAGATTCTTCGTTATCTCCCATTCATCAAAAGAATCCAGCGGCTTTACATGTTCGAGGAGACTGCCAAGCAGATGACATGGCATAAGACCGGGATAAGATTGCAGGACGAGAAGAAATGGGTACCCATGGTACATCCATCTGATGGTCAATCATGGAAGCACTTCGATGAAAAGCACCCAAATGAGGCAAGTGAGGCTCGGAATGTTAGAATTGCGATAGCAACCGCTGGATTCAACCCATATGGTATGTCGACTGCCGCGTACAGCTGCTGGCCCGTGTTTGTTATTCCGCTCAATCTCCCTCCTGGAGTCGTAATGCAAAGGAAGAACATATTCTTGTCGATGATCCTTCCAGGGCCTGAATATCCAGGGAAGAAATTGAGTGTCTTAATGCAACCACTTGTGGATGATTTGCACCACTCGTGGCATCACGGTACATTGACATACGACCGAGCATCAAAGAGAAACTTCATCATGAAAGTTTGGTTCCACTATTCGATGCATGACCTACCCGGGTACGCCCTATTCTGTGGGCATAGTACAGCTGGCCCAGTGTGCAGGCACGAACTAGAATTCAGGCACCTAAAAGCTGGACACAAATATGTTGCCTTTGACAAACACCGCAAGTTCCTCAGTCCAGGGCATCGGTTCAGATCTGACAAGAAAAACTTCACGAAAGGCGTAGTTGTGCTTGAACATAAAGAAATACCAAAGTTCAATGGTGCAACTGTTGATGCTTTGAGCTACGTGCTCTCCAGCCTAGTAAGGAACCCGGCCACCAATTTGAGGGATATGGTAAAACGCACAACTGGACTCACATAGCAGGCATAACAGAGCTCGAGTATTACAAGGACCTTGAACTTCCCCATAATATCGATATGATGCACACCGAAAAGAATTGTGGGGAGGCATTCCTTAACACCTGCTGCAACATACCAGGCAAGTCAAAGGATAATGTTTCAGCTAGAGTCGATATTGAGGAGATATGTGACAGGGTGGCTCTACACATGCAGCCTGCTGAGGGCAATCGAAAAGGTTGGTTAAAGCCGCATGCCAAGTACTGTCTTGATAGCGCCGACAAGAAGGAGGCATTTACGTGGCTCAAATATGACGTGATGTTCCCTGATGGTTATTGTTCGAATATGAGTAAGGGAGTCAATCTTGCTACAGGAAAAATAAACGGGCTCAAGAGTCACGACTATCATATATGGATTGAGCGGCTGATGCCGGTGATGCTTCGAGGGTATCTCCCCGATCATGTCTGGCGAGTGCTTGCGGAGGTGAGCCATTTTTTCCGCACGGTCTGTGCTAAGCAGATATGTACCGAGGTGATTGAGAAGCTGCAGGAGCAAGTGCCGGACATGCTATGCAAGTTAGAGATGATATTCCCCCCAGGCTTCTTCACTCCGATGTTACATCTCATCGTGCATCTCGCCAACGAGGCACTCTTGGGGGGACCGGTGCAGTATCGTTGGCAGTTTTGTATTGAGAGGGAGTTCAAATATATTCGGTACAAATGTGGAAACAAAAATAAGATTGAAGCATGCATAGCTGAGGCAACTCTCCTCCATGAGATGGCAGACGCCACGACAATGTACTATGCCAATGATGTGCCCACTAAGCATAACCCGGTCGCTCGGTACAATTCCGACGAGCCCAAGCGTGACCCAAAGCTCTTGCTCTTCAAATATCCCGGTGGCAAGGCCGGTGCCTCAAAAGTGGAGAACATTTCGCCAGAAGAGAAGGATTGCATAATGCTTTACGTGCTTATGAACATGGAGGAAGTGGTCGATTTCATGAGGTAAAATGATGAACCAATTACTTTGCAACCAGTAACTTGGTTTTGGTCTAATACGTATTTTCTCCTTTCAGCCAATTCCATGATGAAATGTGGTCAGGAAGAAATGGTCCCACTCCCACGCAGTGGTACACTCTTCTGAAAGAGGGTGCCCCGCCCTTAAATAAAAGCTTCGTGAACTGGTTCCATGAAAAAGTAATTTCTCAAATGTTCCTCTTACTTTGCAATCCGTGACTTGTCTTATTACACGTAACTAATGCACAGAATAATCTGAACTGAACTTGTAGGGAGCTGATCCCAATGTTGAGATGAAAGATGAGTTGAGATGCGTTTCCCAGGGTTTTAACCGTAGAGTCCATACGCATGAGAAGTATGATGTAAATGGGTATCGCTTCCATACGGAGTTTCACCAGAAGAACCGGCCTAATGCAAAAACAATAAATACTAGGGTCTACACCCGCGGAGCCGATGATCTTGATTACTATGGAAGGTTACAAAAGGTATACGAGTTGACGTTCAACAACGCAAACATAGAACTCAAGCTCTTTGTGTTCAAATGCCACTGGTTTGACCCACACGGTGGAATGAGAAGCACCCCCTCCAATGGTTTAGTTGAAGTTAGGCCTACAACCACCTACAGCGGATCCGACGTCTATGTTGTGGCTCACCAAACCAAGCAAGTTTATTATTTGTCCTACCCATGTCAGAATGAGGAACTCATGGGCTGGGAAGTCGTGTTCCAGGTATCGCCACATGGTAAGCTACCCATCCCCTCCGAGGACGATTACAACAACATTGACCCGGTAACATATGAGGGAATTTTCTATCAAGAGGAAGAGCAGTTCGGGGCTCTTCAAATAGACATAGATCTTCAGGATCTCCACAACGATGTACAAATGCGTGGTGAGACCGTGGTGGACCTGAAGGACATAGCTATGCTCACCAAGCGCCATGCGAACAAAGTCAACATTGTCGAGACTCAACCGGAACCCAATGCCGACCATGAATACTCATATGATACTGATTTTGATAGTGAGGCTGAGAACCCAATGCCTAGAGATGAGAGTGGTGATGAATGGTGAGGGTCTTTTATGCTTAGTACCTACATTATCATTATGCTTAATACATACATTTGTCATTATGCTTAGTACCTACATTATCATTATGCTTAATACATACATTTGTCATTATGCTTAATACCTACATTTTTCATTATGCTTAGTACCTATATTTGTCATTATGCTTAGTGTTTACTCATTTTCAACATGCTTATTAATTATTTTCTCTTTTCTTATGCAGGTAATTGACCAATATGAGCGGACGGAAGGCATCATCGAGCTCCTTGCTTGATCAGATGCATCAGCGGAAGCCAGGGCCGGGTGCTTCCAGACGGAGTGGAAGACCCATTGTTCCCACCCGGCGTTACGAAGACGCAGACGGAGGACGGGGAGGACGAGGGGGAGGACGAGCTGGAGGACGAGGGGGAGGATGAGCTGGAGGACGAGGGGGAGGACGAGCTAGAGGACGAGGGGGGATGCACAGCTCCTTCTAGCTGACATTCCCTCTGCTTCTGGCTCAGTGGCTTCACAGTCTATGGACGAGGAGGAGGACACTAGGGAGGAGGAGGACACTAGGGAGGAGGAGGAGGAGTCTAGGGACGTGGAGGCTTCGACGGAGATGGCTCCGAAGAAGTTGCGGATTCGTGGGGAAGCGCAGGTTCCCGATGAGAGTAAGGAACCTGCTACGGAGGATGAGAAGTGGCTCCTTGTCCCAGGAAAGATAGAGTAAGTAGTAAGGTGATTTCATTTTCGTTATGACACTTAGCATTTTCTAATGTTTGATAATTGTGCAGGAATTTCACATATACGGGGAAGAATGTCCGCGTGCCAGGGAGTCTGATTGGAGCTGCTATTAGGAAGTACTGGCCGGGGATGTACACTCCGGTCCTTGGGGGCGAGTCCAAGCTAGCCTACACTTGGGAAGACTTTGAGATAGCGCCTTACCCTGGCTTTACTTCCGCCGCCGACGCCGTGATCAAGAAGTTTTGGGTACGTAATGCATACTCTTTGGGTTTCGTTCATATGTAGTTGATAACCCCACCGTGATAACTCATGCCTCTCACACTTTCTGTTATGCTTGATTGCAGCGCAATTATAGGGTGGCGACTGAGCATAAGGAGAGGGCGGACGTGATCCTCCGTAACATGTGTCGGAAGTTGACACGGCAGCAGTGGTACAACCAGAGGATCACGTGCATCGGCCACTTCTATGCTGAGCAGGGCGTAAGGTACACAAAGCCTGAGATTGTGCAGGGACTCGCCCCGGCTATGACGATAGAGGACTTCATGTCGGTAAGTAATTGTCAATGCGATTCTATGTACTGCGGCTAACTTGCAACTATATTGTTTGTTCTTCAAATGAGTTTTGATTTTGCAGGTTGTACCACATTGGGCTGATAATAATAAGAGGGCCGCCTTCCTGGAGTTGGTCAAGAATTGGGTCGGCGAAAACCCCGATTTCAAGGCCGTGAGCGACCGGAACAAGGCCAACCGTGGGAATCAGGGAACACACAGTGCGGGGAGCAGCAGCACCGATCGCTATCGGGAGCGTCTGGTACATATAAAAATGGAACAAGCTGCATTTTTTTGATTTTCGATGATATGCATAACATTTGTTTTGTGATGCAGGGGAAGAAGCTCGGGAGGGAACTTGGTGAGATGGAAGCGTGGACGCACATGAAGCTGGTGACGCCCCGTCCGAACGAGCCTCGGCCCGCGCCTGAGATGTACTACGGCAAGGCCAAAGAGAACAAGGAAAGATACTGCGAGGAGTACGCCAAGCTCCATCCAGAGGTGGAGGACCCTATGACCGAGCCGGTCGACGAGGTGGCGATGATGCTGGCGGGGTCCGGCCAGCCGCATGGACGTCCTGCCTGCCTTGCTGGGGGTTTCAAGCCTCAGAAGAACTTCACGCAGATCAAGGCTACCCTCCCCTCCGGCAGCTACGCTACCTCCTCGCGGACTACATGCCGTTCTCGGGTAGAGGTAGATGTAAGTCATCCACACTTTCATCCTCTGTTTTGACTCTTGTTCCTGAATGGCTATGTTGATGAGACGCATTATTTCTGAAATTGTAGACTCAGCTCGAGGAGGCCTATGCAGTAGCTTACGAGGAGTATCTCGAGAAGATTAAGGAGCATGACCTTGTGAAAGATGCCTATGTCCAGTGGACGAGCAACCAGATGGCGGTAAGTTTCAATCTCTATGGTTGCAAAACATCATAAGTCCCCATGTTTGAATCTGAGCTATCTCTCCCGTTTCTTGCAGAGTTTCACTCGGTTCATGATGACTGGAGTGCGAGAGGAACCACTCCCAGAGCCACCTCATCCGGGGCCGACGCCAGTGTTCCCGTCCAAGAGTTCTATATCATGTACAAGCGTCGCCGTCGCTGACTTGGTAAGTTGCTAACTTGGCTAAGTTGCTAACTTGGTGTGACATGGCTAAGTTGCTAACTCCCTCCAACATGTAGGGATTGGGAGAATCCGGGAAAGACGCTCCTGATGGTACGCCGATGCACCCCGGTCGCTGTTCTCCTGGTGCTTCTGCCGAACCTCGGCATGGTTCTGCTTCCGGTGGCTCTCGTCGTGGTTCTACCTCCCCGAGCACCGTCGAAATACAGCGGCCTCACTTCACCCACTCGGAGCTAGATCGTCTGGAGCTAGATCGTCACTCGGGTGGTGCACCACCATAGTTTCTACATTGTACTAGCTACATGACACATGCTATATGTGTAGAATGATCTATGTAGGATGACTATATGTACCGTATTGCTTGTGTGCTATATTTGTACTAAATTTGGGATTTGGTGCCATATTTGTGCTATATCTGTGATGTGAGCTATATGTGTGCAATTCATATATGATACTGCTATTTTATATGCAATTGCTGTGCAAATGGAGCAAAATCAGGGAAATAAAAAAAATCTGGGCAGCAGCTGTGCCGACGGTGTCACCGTCGGCACAGGCCCATAGCTGTGCCAAATGGCAGGGCCTGACACCGTCGGCACAGCTGCTGCGGTTCGCGCCATTTTTTTTCCAGTTTGAAATGTTGTGCGTTCGCGCCGTTTCTGGGAAAAAACAGGACTGCATGTGCCGACGGTTACACCGTCGGCACAGGGGGGACGGTAACGGCGAGGTGGGTCACGGCGAGCCGGCTGCGCCGACGGTAGTACGGCCGACGGCCACCGCCCAGCCGTCGGCGTACGCGTGTGCCGACGGTGGAGTCCTGTGCCGACGGTGAGCGCGCCGCCCCCGACGCGATCTGTGCCGACGTGAAGACGCCGACGGTCACCGTCGGCAGAGACGGTGCCGACGGTGCTCCACCCTGTGCCGACGGTGCGGGGCTGTCGGCGCACCCCGTGTCTCCCGTAGTGATAGGTCATGATCTGAAGATCCGTGTCTCTAAGTGACTTGTATTTGTTGCAACTATGATATTGGTTGTGTCATAATAATAGTTATAGGATCTCGCACTTTTCGCCCCAAAAATATGATTTATTTATATGATAAATGTAGGGTTCATTGATTCCCCCATCAACAATAGGACATGGTTAAGCGATAAATATGCCCCATGTATGTGCATGTAAGAAGCATAGTCCTCGAGAAGGTTCCAAGAGGTGTACCACGCCGGAGATACAACGTGTTGTACCTCCACACTTGCGATGATCTTATGGGTGGCGTCTTGTTGGGTCCTTCAGATCGATAGCTTGGTCATCTCGTCGTTTTTCAAATATGGTGAGATCAGTTTCTCGGCGTGTCGCTGCCATTTATTGTTATCCGCAATTACGCTGGTGGCCGTGGCGAGGTGGTTCTTCTAGAGTGATGAAGTTGGTCCGGAGGTGGTGGATATATCGTTCTTCTCCGACTTCGTCGACGGTATGCGGTATATCTTGGTCCAAGACAACACGGGAACGTCCCTCGGTCGACGTGCCACAATGACATGTGTCTCATTGACTCACAAAGTCTCGTCGGCAATGCTGTTTTTTTGTATCTTGCAATGGTGGAGTCTCGGCGTCTCCTCTTGTTTCCGTCTCGGCGACGCTAGAGTTGTGCAGCGGCTGCTAGCTACGGTGGTTGCAGGAAACCCTAGGGACCCTTTTGTATTTCTTGATCTTTTAGGATTTATCTGCAAATTCAAGGTAATCTTTTTAGCCCAGTTTTTTTAGTTTCCAAATGTGCTATGATGACTGGCACGTGCACAGTTCAGTTGTAGCTAGTTTCAAAATAAGAGTATCGAACCACGAGGACCTACTAGTTAAGGTATTTATGCCCCTTGCTACAGTCTATTAAGGGCCACCTTTAAGTCGTTCTTTAATCTCAAATAGAGGTATTTCAAAATATTGTTGTAATTGCTTGCAAGAAGGTAAATAAAGTAATAAAGTAAAAAAAAAGTTGTGAGAAATGAAGTGAAACTCTCAATAAGACAAAGTGTTCTTGGTTATTATTGGATCTAGCTCTAGATTAGGATTCATGTTAATCAAGATAAAGTATGCTTTTCACCATGTAGTTTGTGGAGAGAGCTCCATAACAACATGCGCCCAGAAAATCATCGGTCATCGCATCTCTAAATAACAATTGAGGCTAATCTTCTGCAAACTACATCTTGACTATCGCAATTACGGTTTCCCCATGGTTATCGATATGAGCTTAGTATGTCTCCCTTTATCCCCCTCTTCCATATGATAAAGTGCCGCCACGGTAATATCCTCATCGTACACTTTATCATACTTCAAAGGGTAGTTATCTCTATAGTCCATAAATCATCTTTGATTCATCTCAAATTCATGCTAGTGTTTCTCCATATCCCTAAGAATGAATGGAACTACTCACACATGGAAACAATCAAGAATATCATCATAATCTTATGGATGGAATGAAGGTAGTGGTATGAATTCGAATACAAATCCACATTAGCAATCAAGATCACAACTATGGTTGAAGAAGAATGGGATCGGTGATGGTGTTGAAGATGTAGCGGTTGATGATAAAAGGGATGATGCCTTGAACTCCAATGATCCGTGTAGGGCAGCTCAGATGATGTCCTCTCCTAAGTTCCTCCTCCAGATCTATCTCAGAGGTGATGTTTCGGTGTTTCTGGTGGCTGTGTATCTCGGATCTCCCTCCCTTCTATGTGAGGTGAAAGTATTTGACGAGGCGGAGCTCCTGGCAATGCGTACAGGTGAACGGTACGGGCGGGGTCCCCCCGCACCGATGTTTGTAAACTCTCTGAAGTCCGTCCTCGCATTCTCCTTTGGCCCAAACGCGTGGTTAAGTGCTTAGATGATTTTTATCACGTCAAAGTACCACTAAATGATAGTTGCTATTAATATTTCATCATTGCTTTAATATTTTGAGATCTTGCGTAAAGAAGCATAAAAGGTGCGCGGAAGAAGCGCAACAAAATACAAAAATTCTATTGCTACACAAGGACATCTATATGAAATAACGGAGTTAAAACACTCCAAAAAAAATGCACTCATCAACTTCCCCAAGCTAGACTCTTCCTCGTCCCCGAGAAAGATGGAAGCTTAATGGACATAATCATCTTGTTCATGAAGCCTTAGTCGCTAAAATAAGTGAGGCATTTTTAAGAATGATGATTACAGCATCGGATGTAGAAGTAACAAATGAACTCTGTCATACTATTCTCATATTCAAATGACTTAAAGATCTCCATACCTTATATTTTGATAACTTAGATGAATATTATTTTACTTCACATATCATAATATCATAAAGCTTAGCTTTCGATTTGAGAACTATGATCAATTTTTTTCATCTCATTTGTATTTCTCTTGTAAATAAATAAATTGATAGTACATAAATTTTCACAATTATTCTTTCATTTTCCTTCTCTAATAATTTTAATTTCTCATATTGTAATGATCATAATATGATCTATTAATAATTCTCATATAGTGAAACCAATTAGGGCATGCAAGGAAAAGGATAAACATTACATGCAATTCATAAAAGTGTGATGCGTTATAGTGATTGATCTCCGGTTCTTGCTCATAATGAAGAACTCGCTCCTCAATCATCATGGCGGTGTGAAGGAACTCCTCCTCCTCCATGTAGTGATCTGGACGCCTCCGGCGTGTGGCCTCCATCCAAGGGATCGCGATGGAAGAAGATGAACAGATTGACACCCATGTCATAAATAGATGACAATCACATGGCTCCAACCATCATGCCGTACTATGATACGCAGATCATATTAACTGCATCATATAGCATCTCATACAGTCACATTGAATTCTTTAAACTATACCACATCACATGCACTTGGTGCAAAAGAGAGTTAGACGGCTCTATACACTCTATTTGCAAGTTTTTACCCAAAGTTTATCAATTTTATTAGACAACTTCTACGAGGCTATCATCAAGTGTTATTTCTATTTCCTATACACTCTCTTTGTCGCACAATGAAGTGACCAATCAACTGTATAGCATCATTCGTCTGCCAACTAGTATACTCTGAAGAGGCATAGAAAAACTGCGGAGCAAACGTACATAAGATTGTAACAAATCATGTTCATACAGCGGGAGTTTGGCAAGATGCATACTAGTGAGAAGCAACAAAATATGATACTACCAGCACGCATGCGCTTGCTATATCAAAATAAATCAACTAAACATAGATCTGCTCAGATACCACTGAAGGATCTGTGCATTTATTTCAAGAATTTTACATCTAAACGATCACCTAGGATCTATTCTATATAGTTGCAGTCTTGGGATTCGATTGTGTCAACTCGCTAAGTAAAGTAGAACAACTCGATGAGGATGATGATCTGGGTGATCTCTAAAGCTAGGCGATACCTCACAGCCACGATGATATCTCCTTCTTGCTCCAAGAATCAATAAAACCTCCTCTGGCATAGTCCATGCCTCTAGAGGTACAATCCACGAGGGCTCCGCCGTCTAGGGCTACGCTTACCGCGGCGAGAGTGTTTAAGCCTTACGGCGTATGTGGAGAGGGAGGGAGAGAGTAGGACAACCTAAGAGCCAGGTGAAGGACTCCAAGAGAAGTGTTGGGCCGAATCCTTGAGTGCTTGGGCAGCCCATCTACCTTGCACCCCCTCTCTTCAACCAGATCTCTTGCCTCTCTTCTTGCGGTGTCGCTGAACACTTCTAGATTTCACTGAAACAAGTTATCCCCAATACAAAATATCAGCGGAATGATCCCATGAGCAATTCCATATAGATATAGTAACCCCGAAACTCGTCCGATGTTACCCCGAATCACTGATTACATGCTCATAGTGACTAAGGTAGTATTCCTCTCTTAGTCTTTAATCTAGGGAAGATGTGCCTGAACTATCCCGAACAGCTTCTCTCAACCATATACCATAAATAACACACTCACAATAGATTCTTCAGCCTTAAGCGTGTGGCCGACAAATTTGGTATACTGCAGTCATGATTTCGAACACCTTCGAATCAATAACCAATGGTGGGATCTGGATATTGTTGGAGATATGCCGAGAGGCAATAATAAAGTAGTTATTGTTATATCTTAGTGTTCATGATAAATGTTTACACCCCATGCTATAATTGTATTAACCGGAAACATTAATACATGTGTGTTGTGTAAACAACCAGAGTCCCTAGTAAGTCTCTCGTTTAACTAGCTTGTTGATTAATAGATGTTGTGCGTATACTTCATGGGTGTACCATCGACAGTGCCTAGATCCGGCAAGCCCGGGTGGCCCATAGACGGTGATGTGGCATGTGGCCCATCGGGCGGCCCAGTTGCTGTTGATCATGAAGGATGAAGTCCGGCCCAGGATCAGATAGCCGGATCCGCACTGACCTTCGGAGGAACTCGGATCCATGGAGGCCCATGAGGAACCCGGATCCAGTACGACGTATATGGAAGGCGGATCCTTGACGTACACGGCAAGTCATTGTACCGTAGTTAGGCAATCTGTAATCCGGCTAGGACTCTCCATGTAAACCCTAGATCCGTGCGCCTTTATAAGCCGGATCCCGGGAGCCCTAGAGGCACAACCACAACTCATTGTAACAACGCGAAAGCGCCCAGATAATTCCAGACAAGCAGCAAGAGGCCGCCGTCTTGCGCAGGTGTTCCGAAGCTGGGTAAATCGCGTACCACCGTCCCGAGTGCACTCCGCCCTATGGCCCCTACTTCTTCTCCCCCTCGTGAGGATCCCTCCTCTGAGGTACCGTCGAATAGGCAACGACAGTTGGCGCCCACCGTGGGGCCAGCGGCGTCTGGAGGCCGGAACCGGGAGGGTTCCGCCGTGGGAAGCTTCGACGACACCATCGCTGTGGGGCGCGTCCTCTACGCCTGAAATCTGCCGATCGTCCCTCCGGATGAGTGCTGGATTCCGGCTAAGACAGACCCCGTCAAGCTCTCCATCGTCCCAGTTGGCGGCATACACATCTTCATCGGGGAAACCGTCGATTCCGACGAAAACCCACTGGTAAGTAGCGCTGACGCGACCGCCGCTGAGCAGGACGCAGTCGCGAAGATCTGAAAAATTCAAAACCCACCCAATCCGCCCCCGAGCAGGAGATAAAGGTGGAAGACCAATGCAGATCCTCCTGGGTCTCCCAGGTGTTAGAGAAGCAAAGGCGTCACTTCGTGCACTTCATAGCCCATACCGCCGGAGCCGCCCCTCAAGAAGTCGGAGTTGGCCCCGCGCAGGATGAGGCGCCGGAAAACGCTGTCGCTGCGGATCAGCAGGAGGCTGTCGGAGAAAGCGACGCTCCGGGGCAAGAGGGTGCCGGAAACCCTGAGGAATCAATCCTCGACAACCTAAGCCCAATGTCCGGGGATTCCATGGACACCGAAGAGTTCGATCGGAAGATAAAAGAATACGGATATGGTGAACAACCCGACGTTGAGTCCGCCCAGCCCATGCAGGTTCTCGCAACCGTGGCACAGCTGGATCAGCAGGAACCCGAAGATGAAAACACCGCCTCCGATCCGGGACCGTCCAATGTAGGATCTCCGCTAGATCGGGGACTACCATACGAAGACGTCCTATCCGCTGAAGAGATAGTCGCGCAAGCTCACATGGATTTAGTGGCAAAATCTGCTGTCCTCAACAAACCCATAACTTCGGGCGACGCCGCAGATCCGGAGGCTTTAGAGGCCACGAGAAAGGAAATGCTGGCCACAGCCAAGAAGTTCGCCAATACCGCTGGCACAATAATGGACGAGAGGGCAGAAGCTGCAAACTTGATGGACCGCTTCGAAAGACAGGATCGCGAAATCACTGAAACACTCGAGCACGTCAAGAGCATGAGGAAAGAGTGGGAAGTAAAGATGACCTATGCGCAGGCGGAGGCTGATCGGATCGTCAGGGAAGCAATCCCGCCCCGCAGGATCAACTTCGCCACACCTGCAGAGCAGCAGCCGCTGGAAACTCCAAAGGATAACATGCTAAAAGCTGCGGAGCTCCTGAAAAAGAAGGACGAAGTGGTTGATATCAACTACGTCCGCAAACTTGTCGCTTCAGCAATGCAGCAGCAAAGCAAGGCGGATACCTCGCGCAGGTTGGAATCTAATCCGGATCACTGTGTATCTACCGCACAGAAGGACGCTCACGCTAATCGACATCCCGATGATGAATCGCGCACCGGATCCACGGAGCGCAGAAGAAAAGCCAGGGAACACCCAAATCCGATCCCCGTGCCGTCAAAGACGCATCCGTCAGATCCGAAGAAGGGAAAAGATGCAATGTACACTGGTAGGAACAAGTACCGGAACCCGTCACCTCCGCCTAACGGGTACCCGCATCCCCCACCTCCTCGCCGCCGTAGTCCAGTCGGAAACACCAGGCCCCATGGGGCCGGTGGAATCAACATCCGCGACAACATACCGCCGCCAAGGACCAGGGAGCGTACGCCGGAGCCACGTCGGAACCAGAACAACGATCGTGAGCCGGAGCCCAGAAGGAGCCGGAACAACGACCGTGATCCTGAGCCTAGGAGGAGCCGGAACGCAGAGCGTGAGCCGAAGCCCCGCCGTAGCCGGAACGACGGAGGAGACTATCACCAAGGTGAAGGTAGCCACCGAAGCCGGAGCGAGCCACGGGGAGATCGCCAGGAATCAGAGGGAGAAAGCAAAAAATCTTACAGGCCCCCTCGCAGGTCTCCCTCACCGCCACCTAGTGCGGAGGCGGTGGCCGAAGATCTCGCTCTCGCTCAAAAACCCCGGGCGGCGGCCCACGCGATGCCCGAGAACGCCTCAATGAGTACAGATCTGACTACATCGGCCCAAAATGCTTTGGTAGAATGATTCGAGAGGAACCAAAGCCAAGGATGAACCTCAAGCTACCCGGAAACCTGAAGAACTATGATGGCACGGAAAGGCCGGATACCTGGATTGAGGATTACTATAATGCTGTAACCTTTGTCGGAGGAACCCCTAATATCGCTTGCCGCATGCTTCAGCTGTACCTTGTAGGTCCAGCCCGGATCTGGCTCAGCGACCTCGAGAAGAACTCCATCTTTTGCTGGTTTGACCTGAAAAACGCTTTCGAGAAACACTTCAGGGGCACCTACAAGAGACCTACGACAACAAGCGACTTACAGGCATGTATTCTGAAAAAGGGTGAAACATCGAGGAACTTCCTCACCCGGTGGTTGGCATGCAGAAACGAGTATGAGAACGTCGATAACCGCACAGCAATGCACGCTTTCATCGGTGGCTTGCAGCGAGGAGGACTGCTGCGGCACAAGCTGACCTGCCTAATCAATGCAAATAAACTGACTTTGGATGACATGATCACCATCGCCAGTGATCATACTGCCGCCGATGACGACGCAGGCGGAGATCTAGCAGCCACAGCAATCCCCCTGCACCAGCAAAAGAAGAACCGTGACAACGGCAGCAGCAACGGCACCAAGCGGGAAAACCCCCCTGATGACCAAAAGAGTGGCGGATCCGACTTGATCGCCATGGTCTTCCAGCGCGGAGGCCAAGGAGGCGGAAGAGGCCGCGGCCGTGGTGGCGGAGCTGGAAGGGGCCAGCAGCGTGGTGACGAGGTCATAGCTGCCGAAACCCGCGCCCCCCAAACTTATGAAGAGTACAGAGACATGCCTTGCCTGGCCCACTTGGATCCGGCTACAGGGAAGTCCACTCACACCAACTACAACTGCAAGTGGGTCAATGATCTAAAATCTGACCCGGAAGCAGGATACAAAGCGGGCCCGGAAGCACCGCCCACGCGGCAAATGAGGCAAGGGCAAGAACAAGGACAAGGATGAAGACAGTTCCGAGGCAATGGACGAGGATGACGCTTCGCCGGATCCCAAAGCCGGATCCGCAGCTAAACCTAACCCATTCGACAAAAAGAGTGCGGGCGCATACCACACCTTCCTTGGAACTCCAACAGTCCGTGCAAGCAAATCAGCTCTCCGGATCCTGAACACCACAGTTCCCGCTGTGCCGCAGTACGTCAGGTGGTCGGAAACTCCGTGTACGTTTGACAGAAAGGATCATCCTACTGTCATTCCGAAAGAGTGCTACGCCTTGGTTGTAAGTCCCCGCATCGACGGGTATGATTTCTCCAAGTGCCTCATGGATGGAGGAGCCAGCCTAAACATCATGTACCTGGAAACTTTGGAGAGGATGAACCTTACCAAGGAACAGCTAAAGCACAGCACCACTGAGTTTCATGGTGTGGTTCCGGGTAAAAAGGCAAATTCCCTGGGCAGCATCAGACTTCCCGTGGCCTTCGGCGACGCAAATAACTTCCGCCAAGAAATGATCACGTTTGAGGTCGTGCCCTTCAAGAGCTCCTACCACGTCATTTTTGGCAGGCCCACCTATCACAAGTTTCATGCTAGAGCGTGCTACATCTACAACAAGCTCAAGATCCCAGGTCCCAAAGGTATGATTACCGTCTCCGGAGACTACAAGAAGGCTCATGAATGCGAGTTAGGCGAAGCCGCCTTCGCAGAGTCCGTGATATCTGGAGAGGAGCTGCAGGGCTACAGAGCCGCGGTGGATCCGACTGAGATGCAGACCACCAAGAAGCAGATCTCCGAACAGAAGACCTCCTTCAAGGCCGCGATAGAAACCAAGAAGCACGACCTCATTGTAGGTGACGCCTCAAAGCAGGTTTCAGTCGGAGCCAACATGGACCCCAAATAGGAAGACGCGCTCGTCGAGTTCCTCCGCGCTAATATGGACATCTTCGCATGGCAACCTTCTGACATGTCCGGAGTACCTAGGGAACTCGCCGAGCACTACCTCAACATAAATCCGGGGGCTAAACCGGTGAAGCAAGCTATGCGACGCTTTGGAGATAAGAAGCGCCGCACCATAGGAATGGAACTAGCTAAGTTACTAGAGGCAGGTTTTGTAATAGAAGTTATCCATACTGATTGGGTCGCAAATCCAGTCCTTGTACCCAAAAAGAACACTGAAATACTAAGAATGTGCATCGATTACTCTGGCGTGAACAAGCATTGCCCGAAGGATCCGTTCCCCTTGCCGCGCATTGACCAAGTCATTGATTCGACGGCGGGGGCGGAACTTCTGTGTTTTCTTGATGCATACTCTGGGTATCATCAGATCCGGATGAAGGAGTCTGACCAAAAGGCGACTTCGTTCATCACCCCTTTCGGCACTTACTGCTATGTCACCATGCCCTTTGGTTTGAAAAATGCAGGTGCCACCTACCAACGTACGATGCAGCGGTGTCTGAAGGACCAAATTGGCCGGAACGTGCACGCCTACATCGACGACATCGCGGTCATGACCCGGAAAGGATCCGACTTGATCAGCGACCTCACAGAAACCTTCGATAACCTCCGCAGGTACAAGATGATGTTGAATCCGCTGAAGTGCGTCTTTGGCGTGCCAGCCGGAAAACTCCTTGGCTTCATAGTCTCTCACAGAGGCATTGAGGTTAACCCGGAAAAAATCAAGGCAATCCTGTGCATCAAACGGCCAACTTGTCTGAAAGATGTGCAACGGCTAACTGGTTGCGTCGCAGCAATCAGTAGGTTTGTTAGTCGTCTTGGCGAGAAGGCGCTACCTTTGTACAAGCTGCTGAAGAAAATAGACAAATTCGTCTGGGACGACGCAGCTGATGCAGCTCTTCGGGGGTTGAAGGAAATACTCACCTCCCCACCTATCTTGGCAGCCCCAGCAGAGTCAGAGCCAATGCTCCTTTACATGGCAGCTACCAACAAAGTTATCAGTCTCGTCATCGCAGTGGAGCGAAAGGAAGAAGGTCATGAATATGACGTCCAAAGACCAGTCTATTACATTAGCGAGGTACTGACGGAGTCAAAGCAAAGATACCCTCACTTTCAGAAGCTAGCTTATGGAGTATTCCTAGGCAGCCGGAAGCTGAGACATTACTTCCAAGAGCACCGAGTAACAGTCGTGAGCAAGGCTCCACTGTTGACGATTCTCAACAACGCTGACGCAACAGGACGTACGGCAAAATGGGGCATCGAATTATCCGCCTTCGACATCGCTTACAAGCCTAGGACTGCGGTTAAATCCCAATTCTTGGCAGATTTCGTTGCAGATTGGACAGAAGCTCTGGACGCAAGTCTGGAGCCGGAACCAGAAACATGGGTCATGCACTTCGATGGATCCAAGCAGCATCAAGGCTCAGGAGCCGGAGTCACCCTAAAGTCCCCTACCGGAGAAGAACTGCAGTATGTTCTGCAGATCCACTTCGAAGCTACAAACAATATGGCGGAATACGAGGCTCTACTACACGGTCTGCGCATCGCTAAGGAAATCGGGATCAAGCACATTATATGCTGTGGAGATTCCGACCTGGTGGCACAACAAGTAGCCGGAACCTGGAACGCCAGAAACTCCGTCATGGCGGCCTATAGAGACGAAGTTGACGAGATCGCTAAGTGCTTCCTCGGATACGAAGTAAAGTACGTCAGGAGAGATGATAACGCAGCGGCAGACATGCTATCCAAGCTCGGATCCGGCAGGAAGCAAATTCCGCCTGGCATTTTCCTGGAGCACCTACGGATACCCTCAGTTAAGGGCGCTAACCCAGAAAATCCAGAAGTGGCAGTATCTCCGGCAAAGGAAGTGATGGCTATCATTCCGGATTGGACCCAGCCTTTCCTGGACTACCTCATTGATCAGAAGTTGCCGGAGGACGAGGTCCTAGCACGACAGATCATCAGACGAGCGAGATCCTACACAATCGTTGACGGACAGCTCTACAAACGAAGCGCAACGGGAGTGTTCCTCAAATGCGTCTCCAATCAAGATGGCATTGAAATACTCAAAGAGATCCACGCAGGGGATTGCAGGCATCACGCCGCTCCCAGGTCCCTCGTTGCCAAAGCTTTCCGGCTAGGATTTTATTGGCTCACAGCTAAAGAAGATGCTGACAAGTTGGTAAAAACCTGCCGAGGTTGCCAGTACTATGCTACTCAACCGAATGCTCCAGCCCAAGAGCTGAAGACCATCCCTATCACCTGGCCGTTCGCGGTCTGGGGGCTCGATATGGTTGGTAAGTTAAAGAAATCATTTCCTGGCGGTTTTGAGTACCTCCTGGTCGCTATTGATAAATTCAGTAAATGGATCGAGGCAAAGCCAGTGAGAAAAGCCGACGGTGCTACGGCACTCAAATTTGTCTGCGGCCTCGTGACGAGATTCGGCATCCCGCACAGCATAATCACAGATAATGGCACAAACTTCGCCCAAGGAGAATTGAAGGATTACTCTCATGACGTTGGCATCCGACTAGACTTGGCATCAGTGGCTCATCCACAGTCCAATGGTCAGGTCGAAAGAGCCAATGGACTCCTCCTATCCAGAATAAAACCACACCTTGAAGAACCGCTGCGCCGCGCAGCCGGAGCTTGGGCTGAGGAGTTAGACTCCGTCCTGTGGAGTTTACGAACTACCCCCAACAGGTCAATAGGATTCACTCTGTTCTTCCTGGTATACGGATCCGAAGCCGTGCTCCCCTCCGACATCATCCACGATTCACCGCGAGTTTCCGCCTATGATGAAGAAACTGCTGACGAGGCCAGACAGCTATCTGTGGACCTGATCGAAGAAGCTCGGAACTTAGCAGACCAACGCTCCACCATTTACCAGTAGAAACTCCGACGCTATCATAGCCGTCGAGTCCGGAATCGCTCGTTCATGGCTGGAGACCTGGTTCTCCGCCTTCGCTAGGTGAAAGATCACAAGTTGCAATCCCCATGGGATCGTTAGTAAAGTGCTTCACAATGGATCGTACTACCTTGTCGATTTCCGAGAGCTAAAAGATAGACCTGCTAACTGGCACCGGAAACGCAAGAGGGAGGATCCGGATGACATCTATGACAAAACAGAGCATCCTTGGAACATTGCACAGCTACGTCCTTTCCACACTTAGCATAGAATTACATACATTGTAACAATCATACATGATCAATGAAATAAAGCTTTTGGTTCACTCTTTGAGTCTTTTACCTCCTTTACTTATTCATTTTAGATCGTGTATGCTTTTTTCCGACTAAAACCACAGAGCTGGATATTTCCGCCTAGGCGTGTATGAAAGTTGTGATTTCTCAAAACCGTCCTTTAGGATGTAAGCTTAAGTTTTCTAGTGGAAATTTTTTCTGTTGCGAATTCGTGGATTCCTAGTAGCGATTTCCGGCACCTTGGTTGGGGGCTTGTTTCCGCGGTTATTGACGGATTGCCATTGGGCTTCGTCGCCGCTGGCGAGTGTTTCCGGCTAAAGGTCTTCCGGCTCGTGGAAGGTCAAGCGAGTAAGCCGGAAAACATAGAAATCAGCACTTGCTTTCCAAACAAAACGAAACATGCAAATAATATTAAACGGATAGCAGGATAAGTATCTTCCGCCCACGCATGATTGTTTCGTCCCTAGCTACTTAAGAGTTTAAGTTATTCATTACAAACCCACTCCGGGGTCAAAAGTGATTGATGCGTGTGGTTGGCACGTCCGTTGGGAACCCCAAGAGGAAGGTGTGATGCGCACAGCGGCAAGTTTCCCTCAGTAAGAAACCAAGGTTTAATCGGACCAGTAGGAGTCAAGAAGCACGTTGAAGGTTGATGGCGGCGAGATGTAGTGCGGCGCAACACCAGTGATTCCGGCGCCAACGTGGAACCTGCACAACACAACCAAAGTACTTTGCCCCAACGAAACAGTGAGGTTGTCAATCTCACCGGCTTGCTGTAACAAAGAGTTAACCGTATTGTGTGGAAGATGATTGTTTGCAGAAAACAGTAGAACAAGTATTGCAAGATGATTGTATTTCAGTAAAGAGAATTGGACCGGGGTCCACAGTTCACTAGAGGTGTCTCTCCCATAAGACGAACAGCATGTTGGGTGAACAAATTACAGTTGGGCAATTGACAAATAAAGAGAGCATGACCATGCACATACATATCATGATGAGTATAGTGAGATTTAATTGGGCATTACGACAAAGTACATAGACCGTCATCCAACTGCATCTATGCCTAAAAAGTCCACCTTCAGGTTATCATCCGAACCCCCTCCAGTATTAAGTTGCAAACAACAGACAATTGCATTAAGTATGGTGCGTAATGTAACTAGTGACTACATCATTGAACATAGCACTAATGTTTTATCCCTAGTGGCAACAGCACAACACAACCTTAGAACTTTCTCACATCGTCCTGTGTCAATGCGAGGCATGAACCCACTATCGAGCATAAGTACTCCCTCTTGGAGTTACAAGCATCTACTTGGCCAGAGCATCTACTAGTAACGGAGAGCATGCAAGATCATAAACAACACATAGATATAACTTTGATAATCAACATAACAAGTATTCTCTATTCATCGGATCCCAACAAACGCAACATATAGAATTACAGATAGATGATCTTGATCATGTTAGGCAACTCACAAGATCCGACAATGATAGCACAATGGGGAGAAGACAACCATCTAGCTACTGCTATGGACCCATAGTCCAGGGGTAGACTACTCACACATCACACCGGAGGCGACCATGGCGGCGTAGAGTCCTCCGGGAGATGATTCCCCTCTCCGGCAGGGTGCCGGAGGCGATCTCCTGGATCCCCCGAGATGGGATCGGCGGCGGCGGCGTCTCTGGAAGGTTTTCCATATCGTGGCTCTCGGTACTGGGGGTTTCGTCACGGAGACTTTTTATAGGCGGAAGGGCAGGTCAAGAGGCGGCACGGGGGCCCCACACCACAGGGCCGCGCGGCCAAGGGGGGGGCCGCGCTGCCCTAGGGTGTGGCCCCTCCGTGGCCCCTCTTCGTCTCTCCTTCGGACTTCTGGAAGCTTCGTGAGAAAATAGGCCCCTGGGCTTTGATTTCGTCCAATTCCGAGAATATTTCCTTACTAGGATTTCTGAAACCAAAAACAGCAGAAAATGACAAGAATCGGCACTTCGGCATCTTGTTAATAGGTTAGTTCCGTAAAATGCACGAATATGACATAAAGTGTGCATAAAACATGTAGATAACATCAATAAAGTGGCATGGAACATAAGAAATTATCGATACGTCGGAGACGTATCAGCATCCCCAAGCTTAGTTCTGCTCGTCCCGAGCAGGTAAAACGATAAACACGTATAATTTCTGGAGTGACATGCCATCATAATCTTGATCATACTATTTGTAAAGCATATGTAGTGAATGCAGCGATCAAAACAATGTATATGACATGAGTAAACAAGTGAATCATATAGCAAAGACTTTTCATGAATAGCACTTCAAGACAAGCATCAATAAGTCTTGCATAAGAGTTAACTCATAAAGCAATAATTCAAAGTAAAGGCATTGAAGCAACACAAAAGAAGATTAAGTTTCAGCGGTTGCTTTCAACTTGTAACATGTATATCTCATGGATATTGTCAACATAGAGTAATATAATAAGTGCAATAAGCAAATATGTAGGAATCAATGCACAGTTCACACAAGTGTTTGCTTCTTGAGGTGGAGAGAAATAGGTGAACTGACTCAACATTGAAAGTAAAAGAATGGTCCTCCATAGAGGAAAAGCATCGATTGCTATATTTGTGCTAGAGCTTTGATTTTGAAAACATGAAACAATTTTGTCAACGGTAGTAATAAAGCATATGCATCATGTAAATTATATCTTATAAGTTGCAAGCCTCATGCATAGTGTACTAATAGTGCCCGCACCTTGTCCTAATTAGCTTGGACTACCGGATCATCACAATGCATTGTTTTTACCAAGTGTCACAAAGGGGTACCTCTATGCCGGCTGTACAAAGGTCTAAGGAGAAAGCTCGCATTGGATTTCTCGCTATTGATTATTCTTCAACTTAGACATCCATACCGGGACAACATAGACAACAGATAATGGACTCCTCTTTTATGCATAAGCATATACCAACAATTAATAATTTTCTCATTTGAGATTTGAGGATTGTTGTCCAAAATCAAACTTCCACCATGGAGCATGGCTTTAGTTAGCGGCCCAATGTTCTTCTCTAACATATGCATGCTTAACCATATGGTGGTAGATCTCTCTTACTTCAGACAAGACGGACATGCATAGCAACTCACATGAAATTCAACAATGAAAAGTTGATAGCGTCCCCAGTGAACATGGTTATCGCACAACAAGCAACTTAATAAGAGATAAAGTGCATAATTACATATTCAATACCACAATAGTTTTTAAGCTATTTGTCCCATGAGCTATATATTGCAAAGGTGAATGATGGAATTTAAAAGGTAGCACTCAAGCAATTTACTTTGGAATGGCGGAAAATACCATGTAGTAGGTAGGTATGGTGGACACAAATGGCATAGTGGTTGGCTCAAGTATTTGGATGCATGAGAAGTATTCCCTCTCGATACAAGGTTTAGGCTAGCAAGGCTTATTTGAAACAAACACAAGGATGAACCGGTGCAGCAAAACTCACATAAAAGACATATTGAAAACATTATAAGACTCTACACCGTCTTCCTTGTTGTTCAAACTCAATACTAGAAATTATCTAGACCTTAGAGAAACCAAATATGCAAACCAAATTTTAGCATGCTCTATGTATTTCTTCATTAATGGGTGCAAAGCATATGATGCAAGAGCTTAATCATGAGCACAACAATTGCCAAGTATCACATTACCCAAGACATTTATAGCAATTACTACATGTATCATTTTCCAATTCCAACCATATAACAATTTAACGAAGGAGAAACTTCGCCATGAATACTATGAGTAGAAACCAAGGACATACTTGTCCATATGCTACAGCGGAGCGTGTCTCTCTCCCATAAAGTGAATGCTAGGATCCATTTTATTCAAACAAAACAAAAAACAAAAACAAACCGACGCTCCAAGAAAAAGCACATAAGATGTGATGGAATAAAAATATAGTTTCAGGGGAGGAACCTGATAATGTTGTCGATGAAGAAGGGGATGCCTTGGGCATCCCCAAGCTTAGACGCTTGAGTCTTCTTGATATATGCAGGGGTGAACCACCGGGTGCATCCCCAAGCTTAGAGCTTTCACTCTCCTTGATCATGTTGCATCATACTCCTCTCTTGATCCTTGAAAACTTCCTCCACACCAAACTCGAAACAACTCATTAGAGGGTTAGTGCACAATATAAATTGACATATTCAGAGGTGACACAATCATTCTTAACACTTCTGGACATTGCATAATGCTACTGGACATTAATGGATCAAAAAATTCATCCAACATAGCGAAAGAGGCAATGCGAAATAAAAGGCAGAATCTGTCAAAACAGAACAGTTCGTATTTACGAATTTTAAAATGGCACCAGACTTGCTCAAATGAAAATGCTCAAATTGAATGAAAGTTGCGTACATATCTGAGGATCATGCACGTAAATTGTCTTAATTTTCTGAGCTACCTACAGGGAGGTGGACCCAGATTCGTGACAGCAAAGAAATCTGGAACTGTGCAGTAATCCAAATCTAGTACTTTCTTTTCTATCAACGGCTTAACTTGGCACAACAAAACACAAAACTAAGATAAGGAGAGGTTGCTACAGTAGTAAACAACTTCCAAGACACAAAATAAAAACAAAGTACTGTAGGTAAAACATGGGTTGTCTCCCATAAGCGCTTTTCTTTAACGCCTTTCAGCTAGGCGCAGAAAGTGTGTATCAAGTATTATCAAGAGACGAAGTGTCAACATCATAATTTGTTCTCATAATAGAATCAAAAGGTACCTTCATTCTCTTTCTAGGGAAGTGTTCCATACCTTTCTTGAGAGGAAATTGATATTTTATATTACCTTCCTTCATATCAATAATAGCACCAACAGTTCGAAGAAAAGGTCTTCCCAATATAATGGGACAAGATGCATTGCATTCAATATCCAAGACAACAAAATCAACAGGAACAAGGTTATTGTTAACGGTAATGCGAACATTATCAACTTTACCCAAAGGTTTCTTTGTAGAATGATCAGCAAGATTAACATCCAAATAACAATTTTTCAGCGGTGGCAAGTCAAGCATATTATAAATTTTCTTAGGCATAACAGAAATACTTGCACCAAGATCACATAAAGCATTACAATCAAAATCTTTAACCTTCATCTTAATGATGGGCTCCCAACCATCCTCTAGCTTTTTAGGAATAGAGGCTTCACGCTCTAGTTTCTCTTCTCTAGCTTTTATGAGAGCATTTGTAATATGATGTGTAAAAGCCAAATTTATAGCACTAGCATTAGGACTTTTAGCAAGTTTTTGCAAGAACTTTATAACTTCAGAGATGTGGCAATCATCAAAATTCAAACCATTATAATCTAAAGCAATGGGATCATCATCCCCAATGTTGGAAAAATTTCAGCAGCTTTATCAAAGGCGCTTTCAGCTTTTAGCGATTTGTGCAGTTTTTCGCTTTGCATTAGAAGTGGAAACATTGCTAACACCAATTCTTTTATTAGTATGAGTAGGAGGTGCAGCAACATGTGTAGCATTAGCATTACTAGTGGTGGTAATAGTCCAAACTTTAGCTATATTCTTTTCTTTAGCTAGTTTTTCATTTTCTTCTCTATCCCACCTAGCACGCAGTTCAGCCATTAATCTTATATTCTCATTAATTCTAACTTGAATGGCATTTGCTGTAGTAGTAATTTTATTATGATGATTCTCATTAGGCAAAACTTTTGATTTCAAAAGATCAACATCAGCAGCAAGACTATCGACTTTAGAAGCAAGTATATCAATTTTCCCAAGCTTTTCTTCAACAGATTTGTTAAAAGCAGTTTGTGTACTAATAAATTCTTTAAGCATGGCTTCAAGTCCAGGGGGTGAACTCCTATTATTGTTGTAAGAATTTCCATAAGAATTACCATAGCCGTTGCCATTATTATAAGGATATGGCCTATAGTTGTTACTAGAATTGTTCCGGTAAGCATTGTTGTTGAAATTATTATTTTTAATGAAGTTTACATCAACATGTTCTTCTTGTGCAACCAATGAAGCTAACGGAACATTATTAGGATCAATATTAGTCCTATCATTCACAAGCATAGACATAATAGCATCAATCTTATCACTCAAGGAAGAGGTTTCTTCGACGGAATTTACCTTCTTACCTAGTGGAGCTTTTACAGTTTGCACTTCTGAGTATTTGTTCATCTTATTATCCAGAAGCTTTGTAGCTTCTCCAAGTGTTATGGACATATAGGTACCTCCAGAAGCTGAATCCAAGAAATTCCGCGAAGAAAAATTTAGTCCAGCATAGAAGGATAGGATGATCAGCCAAGTAGTCGATCCATGGGTTGGGCAATTTTTAACCAAAGATTTCATTCTTTCCCAAGCTTGAGCAACATGTTCAGTATCTAATTGCTTAAAATTCATTATGCTACTCCTCAAAGATATAATTTTAGCAGGGGGATAATATCTACCAATAAAAGCATCCTTGCATTTAGTCCATGAATCAATACTATTCTTAGGCGAGAGATAGCAACCAATCTTTAGCTCTTCCTCTTAATGAGAAAGGGAACAATTTTAGTTTAATAATATCACCATCTACATCTTTATATTTTTGCATTTCACATAATTCAACAAAATTATTAAGATGGGCAGCAAGATCATCGGAACTAACACTAAAAATTGCTCTCGCATAACAAGATTCAAGAAAGCAGGTTTAATTTCAAAGAATTCTGCTGTAGTAGCAGGTGGAGCAATAGGTGTGCATAAGAAATCATTATTATTTGTGGTTGTGAAGTCACACAACTTAGTGTTTTCAGCGTTGGCCATTTTAGCAACAAGTAAATAAAGCAAACTAGATAAAGTAAATGCAAGTAAACTAATTTTTTTGTGTTTTAGATATAGCAAACAAGATAGCAAATAAAGTAAAACTAGCAACTAATTTTTTTGTATTTTGATTTAGTGCAGCAAACAAAGTAGTAAATAAAACTAAGCAAGATAAAAACAAAGTAAAGAGATTGAGAAGTGGAGACTCCCCTTGCAGCGTGTCTTGATCTCCCCGGCAACGGCGCCAGAAATTTGCTTGATGCGTGTGGTTGGCACGTCCGTTGGGAACCCCAAGAGGAAGGTGTGATGCGCACAGCGGCAAGTTTCCCTCAGTAAGAAACCAAGGTTTAATCGGACCAGTAGGAGTCAAGAAGCACGTTGAAGGTTGATGGCGGCGAGATGTAGTGCGGCGCAACACCAGTGATTCCGGCGCCAACGTGGAACCTGCACAACACAACCAAAGTACTTTGCCCCAACGAAACAGTGAGGTTGTCAATCTCACCGGCTTGCTGTAACAAAGAGTTAACCGTATTGTGTGGAAGATGATTGTTTGCGAAAACAAGAGAACAAGTATTGCAGTAGATTGTATTTCAAGAAAGAGAATTGGACCGGGGTCCACAGTTCACTAGAGGTGTCTCTCCCATAAGACGAACAGCATGTTGGGTGAACAAATTACAGTTGGGCAATTGACAAATAAAGAGAGCATGACCATGCACATACATATCATGATGAGTATAGTGAGATTTAATTGGGCATTACGACAAAGTACATAGACCGTCATCCAACTGCATCTATGCCTAAAAAGTCCACCTTCGTGTTATCATCCGAACCCCTCCGGTATTAAGTTGCAAACAACAGACAATTGCATTAAGTATGGTGCGTAATGTAACTAGTGACTACATCATTGAACATAGCACTAATGTTTTATCCCTAGTGGCAACAAGACAACACAACCTTAGAACTTTCTCACATCGTCCTGTGTCAATGCGGGCATGAACCCACTATCGAGCATAAGTACTCCCTCTTGGAGTTACAAGCATCTACTTGGCCAGAGCATCTACTAGTAACGGAGAGCATGCAAGATCATAAACAACACATAGATATAACTTTGATAATCAACATAACAAGTATTCTCTATTCATCGGATCCCAACAAACGCAACATATAGAATTACAGATAGATGATCTTGATCATGTTAGGCAGCTCACAAGATCCGACAATGATAGCACAATGGGGAGAAGACAACCATCTAGCTACTGCTATGGACCCATAGTCCAGGCGTAGAGTCCTCCGGGAGATGATTCCCCTCTCCGGCAGGGTGCCGGAGGCAATCTCCTGGATCCCCCGAGATGGGATCGGCGGCGGCGGCGTCTCTGGAAGGTTTTCCGTATCGTGGCTCTCGGTACTGGGGGTTTCGTCACGGAGACTTTTTATAGGCGGAAGGGCAGGTCAAGAGGCGGCACGGGGGCCCCACACCACAGGGCCGCGCGGCCAAGGGGGGGGCCGTGCCGCCCTAGGGTGTGGCCCCTCCGTGGCCCCTCTTCGTCTCTCCTTCGGACTTCTGGAAGCTTCGTGAGAAAATAGGCCCCTGGGCTTTGATTTCGTCCAATTCCGAGAATATTTCCTTACTAGGATTTCTGAAACCAAAAACAGCAGAAAACAAAGAATCGGCACTTCGGCATCTTGTTAATAGGTTAGTTCCAGAAAATGCACGAATATGACATAAAGTGTGCATAAAACATGTAGATAACATCAATAATGTGGCATGGAACATAAGAAATTATCGATACGTCGGAGACGTATCAGTGATGCATCAGTTCTCATTGTTTCACAGGTTCTCCGAGGACTGCTCTTCATCAGAAGCTATGTAGGCGGAGCCGTTGTCCGAGCCACCGCCTGAGCCGTCGTCGTTGAAGTCGGAGCCTTCCTCATCTTGGTCAGCACTTGACCTGGAGCCTTCCTCGTCGCCTTCCTCGGCAGCTTCTTCTTCCTCTTCCTCCGGGTCGGAAAAGCCTTTGGGAAGATCATATTTGTTGTACCAGAACGAGTGGTTAACTCGTCCAACAAAAAGGCGATCAAATCCCATGGCTTCCGAGAGGAGATGTCTCATGATGGTATCCTTGGGGACTCCGCGTGCGACATCTGCAAACTTCATAGAGGGAAAGTGCGCCTTGCAGGTGGCTAGCACGAGGGCAGCAACTCCACGAGATGAAGATTCCTGCCAATCCTTGATAAGTTCTGGCACGTTCCTCATGAGTTTCATCATGCGGTCAATCATCGTCGTCTTGGCTCTCTTCAGGTTAAGGGATTTGGCAATTCCGCGACATGCTTCGACGAGGTCCTCGATTGAACTCCGCGCTTCGTCGTATGCCTCAGTCCTTTTGAGGGTTGAATCTTTGGTCCATTCAAAGCCTAGGCTTGCTGCAAAGTACAAAAGATCAGTTTCTTCCGCGGACAGAGAAATTTTTTGAAGAAGCCGGAGTCAAGATAATAACAAAAAGAGTCCTTACGGAAGATCAACTTGTCAATAGCTTCCGCCTCTGCCTCCTGGCTCTTGTTCTTGGCCGCCAGGGTGGTCACCCTTTGCTGGCTCTTCTTGAGTTTGTCAGCCAGTTCCGCCATCTCACGGGAATGTTTCTCCGAGAGCTCCTTCTTTTCTTTAGTTTCCTTCTCGGAGGACTCTTTCAAGAAGTTCTTCAGAGTTTCATTCTCCGCCTCCAATACTTGGACCTTGGCGGACAGGGCGTCGATGGCGGGGCGCTTGTCAGTTTCTTCTGAAAACAGAACAACACGCAAGTTGTACATTATGGTTGCTCATGCAGTACAAATTTAATCAACTCGGAGTTCTCACCTTTCAATCGGGTCTCCAGGCGGAGCACAGCTTGACGGCTACTCTCAGCAGTCTGGCGAAGCCCTTCTATTTCCATCATCTGCTCCAGCACATGGACGCGCAGATCTTCGTGCAGCTTCCGCGTGCCCTGAGACGCAGAGAGGATTTAGCCGGAAATTCAAAATTCTGGGGGCTGGCGAGGAGTTCAAAGTTTTGGATCGAGAAAATTTCAAATTTCTGTCTAAGACTAATGTTGAGAGAAGCACTGGCTAACACATGTTACACGGAAAAAATGTCTGAACCAATGCTTGGGGGCTAGTGTTACCTGGCGCACCTCCTTATGCTTAGCAAAAAAGACCTTGAGTTCGCTCTCGAGGTCGGAGAGCTCCTTCATCTCTGTATCCGCAGGCCCCCACACCTTCTCCATCATGGCTGAAATTTCCGCGTGACGTTGAGAGAGGGGAGCTTCTGCAACGACGGAGTCTGGGATGCGCCAGTGGCATGGATCAGTTGCACCTTCTGCTCGTATTGCTCGGCCGTAGGCTCGGCGGAAGTAGCGGTGGGTTGCTCAGGCGGGGGAACAGATGAGGAGGCGCCCTTGCCAGAGTCGCCTTGTCCAGTTTCGGCGGTCGGGTTTTCAGGGATGTCATCAATGTTGATGATGTCCTTAGGATCCGGCTTGGCAGCCGCAGCAGCCTTGGGTGGAACTCCGACTTCTGGTGTGACAGGTATGGAAGCCGGAGATGGCTTAGTTTTCTTCTTGGGGGCTTTCGGGGCCTTGGGGGGCTGGTTTTCGGAACTTCTGTCGCGACAGGAAAAAAGCGTTATGATTAAGTATATGCTGATTCACGGTGGCGGAAGAATTTTTCCTTCGGAGACTTTGCACTTACCCGGAAGGTCTGAAGAACTGGTGGATGTCCGTTTGGGCTCGGTTGCTGGTATCAATAAGCTTGAGGCGCTTTTTCTCCGCCTCCGCCTTGCGCGTTGCCGCGATGCTAAGCACTTCGCGGGCACGTTTGGTAGAAGGACTGGAGGGGGCAGCTCTCTTCCTCTTGGATGGACGCGGTGCTTCAGGAGCTTCCGCCTCCGATGCGGCCTCCGGGTCAGTATTGCCCGCGTGAGGAACTCGGAGGAGAGTTCCGAGGTCGTCTTCCTCGAGGGCTTCGAGCTTTGTTACAGAGCCATTACTTAGTTAAATTACAGATTACAAATAAAATAACAAGTTAAGACGCGATAACATACCGCGGTCCCGGAACCATTGGTGTGGATGTCCTTGTTACACACGTGAACATGAAGTTCACACGGAATCTTGATGAGGACCCGGATCCTCTTATCGATGGCGTCGGCGGAGAGGTTGTCTTTTGTGGCGCGCATTGGATCGTCGCGCCCCGTGTAGTGGAACATCAAGCGGTCTCGATGCTGTAGTGGTTGAACACGCTTGGTAAACCAAGACATGGTTAGATCCTTCCCCGACAGGCCCTCCTCCGTGAGCTTGCAGATCCGCCTAACAGCGCGGGTCAGCTGAGGCGAGTCGGAGAGGTGGGGGCACTGTGTCCATGCCGGAGTTTCACTGGCGGGGCTGTTCTTGAATATTGGAAGTTTCCTGTCGCTCGCCGGGTCGGAGATGTCCTTCAGGTAGAAGAAGCCTCCGGACCAATACCGCGCAGATTCGTGGCGGTCGGAATGGGGGTAGACGCGGCCGGGGCGGAGCATGAAGGTGATGGATCCGCAAGTCGCCAATTCAGAGGTCTGGCGGATCTTCTCCTTCTTGACGGAGAAATAGTATTGAAAAAGGGGCAGTCCGGGAGTTACCCGGAGGTGGCCTTCGCAGAGGGTGACATGGTTGCTTATCGCCAGGACGCTGTTCGGCGATATGTTGTGGGGTTGGAGCCTGTACGCCTTCAGGATTTCCGAGAAGAAATCCGATGGCGGAAAAGAGAAACCTCGCTCCACCAGCGCCTTTGTTACCACCATCTCGCCATCCTGTGGGGCTGGAGCCAAGGAACCCGGAACAGTTCGCCAGCTTCCGGGGAGCAGAAAACCTTCTGCCTCCAAGTTCTTCAGCTCCGTGTCAGTGGTGGTGCAGGGCCACCATTTCCCTTTGGCTTCAGCGTCTCGCTGACGAGCTTTGGATTTCTTGGCGGCGATTTCTTCCGCCTTCTGTTCCGCCTTTTCCTCCCCGGAGACTTTCTCCGGGTTAGCAGAGGTACCTTCGGTGTCCTTGCCGGAATCCTTGATGGGATCCAGATGGACCGGGGCGAAGGGTGGAGGGGCGGAGGAGAGAGGAGTTACCATGATGGGCTCGGAGGTTGGAGGCGGAGTCACAGAAGACATCTGAAGAGAAAAGCAGTGGCGGAAAATGTAACTTAGTCGGATCCACATTGTCTTCCTAAGAATCATCCCTTCTAACTACGGCGAGAAGACTGAAGCTCGGGAACTCACCGTGATGGATTCCGCGGTGGTCGGGGTCGCCGGCGACGAGGATTTCGCGCGGTGGTTCGCCGAAGTTAAGAACTCGATGAACTGCGCGGTGGTGAAACCGCTCCGGCGAAACTCCGGCGAGTTTTCCGGCAGACTCCGGCACGGCGGAGGAGGAGCTCGCGGGCGGCGCTTCGCAGAGAGGTGAAAGAGGGGGTGAATGGGAGGTTTAGGGTTGACGGTGGATATTTATAGGCCGAGGGGAGGAGATTCGTGCTCCGCATCCTGTGGTCGGAACGCAAGCGTCGCGCCGTTGGATGCGTGACACGTGTCCAAACCCTAAACGGTAAAAATGGCTAAGGATAAGTTACCGCTCAAATCGCGCGAAAATGGCGCCAGAATTGGCGGAACCGTTTGAGTCAATTAAGATTCCAGGTAAAAGCGTGAAGATAAGTAATTCTCATTCGCAAGCAGGGGAGTAACCCGGAGACATGTTTGAAACTGTCGATGGATGAAGTCCCGCAGGATGGGGGGATTTTCTGACTAAAGGTTGGGAAAGAAGAAAATATTGAAGTTGGAGTTCTTCAAATTTCTCCACGTTACCAACAATGCCGGAGATTATGAGGTGTTAGCATGGCGGAAACTGCAGGCGAAACTCGGAGAACTCTGGGGGCTACTGTTGTGGGTATAATTCATGGGTGTACCATCGACAGTGCCTAGATCCGGCAAGCCCGGGTGGCCCATAGACGGTGATGTGGCATGTGGCCCATCGGGCGGCCCAGTTGCTGTTGATCATGAAGGATGAAGTCCGGCCCAGGATCAGATAGCCGGATCCGCACTGACCTTCGGAGGAACTCGGATCCATGGAGGCCCATGAGGAACCCGGATCCAGTACGACGTATATGGAAGGCGGATCCTTGACGTACACGGCAAGTCATTGTACCGTAGTTAGGCAATCTGTAATCCGGCTAGGACTCTCCATGTAAACCCTAGATCTGTGCGCCTTTATAAGCCGGATCCCGAGAGCCCTAGAGGCACAACCACAACTCATTGTAACAACGCGAAAGCGCCCAGATAATTCCAGACAAGCAGCAGTAGGCCCTGTCTTCATGCAGGTGTTCCGAAGCTGGGTAAATCGCGTACCACCGTCCCGAGTGCACTCCGCCCTATGGCCCCTACTTCTTCTCCCCCTCGTGAGGATCCCTCCTCTGAGGTACCGTCGAATAGGCAACGACAATAGATGATCATGGTTTCCTGATCATGAACATTGGATGTTATTAATAACAAGATCATATCATTAGGTGAATGATGTGATGGACACACACCATAGTAAGCATAGCATGAGATCAAGTCATCAAGTTCAAAACTTGCTATAAGCTTTCAAATACATAGTAACCTAGTCCTTTGACCATGAGATCATGTAAATCACTTATACCGGAAGGGTACTTTGATTACATCAAACGCCACTGCGTAAAATGGGTGGTTATAAAGATGGGATTAAGTATTTGGAAAGTATGAGTTGATGCATATGGATCAAGAGTGGGATTTGTCCATCCCGATGACGGATAGATATACTCTGGACCCTCTCGGTGGAATGACATCCAATTAGCTTGCAAGCATGTGACTGGTTCACAAGGGATATCATATCACGGTACGAGTAAAGAGTACTTGTCGGTAACGAGGTTGAACTAGGTATGGAGATACCAATGATCGAACCTCGGACAAGTAAAGTATCGCGTGACAAAGGGAATCGGTATCGTATGTTAATGGTTCTTTCGATCACGAAGTCATTGTTGAATATGTGGGAGCTATTATGGATCTCCAGGTCCCGCTATTAGTTATTGATCGGAGAGGAGTCTCGATCATGTCCACATAGTTCTCGAACCGTAGGATGACACACTTAAGGTTTGATGTCGTTTTAAGTAGATATGGAATATGGAATGGAGTTCGAATGTTGTTCGGAGTCTCGGATGGGATCCAGGACATCACGAGGAGTTATGGAATGGTCCGGAGAATAAGATTCATATATAGGAAGTCACATTACAAGTTTGGGAATGGTCCGGTGAATTTATGGAAGGTTGTAGAAGTTTCTAGAATCATCTGGAATAAATCACTATGGAAGGAGGAGTCCCGGAGGGACTCCACCAACCCTAGCCAATCCACCAAGTGGGAAGGTGGAGTCCATGGTGGACTCCACCTAGTTGGCCGGCCATGAAAGCAAGGAAAGGGAGCAATCCCACTTGATCTAGGTTTCACCAATATGGAAGTTTTTGAGTTGGACTCTTATTCGGATTTTGGGCAAACACTAGGGGGTTCCACCTATATGGGGAGAGGGAGGGGGCTGGTTACATAAGTTGGCCGCACCATCAAGGGGCACCCAAGCCGGCGCCCCGAGCCCCCCCCCCCCCTCCCAAACCCTAGCTACTCCCTCCTCCTTCTTCTCCCGCAGCCTTACGGCGAAGCCCTGCCAGAGATCTCCACCACCACTATCACCACGCCGTCGTGCTGGTGGGATTTCGAGGAGGATCTACTACATCCGCTGCCCGCTGGAATAGGGAGAAAGACGTCATCATCAATACCGTACGTGTGACCGAGTGCGGAGGTGCTGCCCGATTGTGGCACCGTCAAGATCTTCTACGCGCTTTTGAAAGCGGCAAGTGATCGACTACATCAACCATGAGATCTAATCTCGTAGGCTTTGGAATCTTCGAGGGTTAGTCTCACATACATCTCGTTGCTACCATCTACTAGATTAGATCTTGGCTTGTTATTCGTTCTTGCGGTAGGAATTTTTTTATTTTCTGTGCGACGAATCCCATCAGATATCCACATTGGATCCTTTGCATACTTGAAGAACTTAGCAAACCTTCTATGTTATTATATGGAATTCCCTTTGTTACACGATATGTTGATAACCCGAGGTGAGACTTTGCTATTCATGTAATCAACTCTTAATTACTATACCTATTATCCTCGATCTGGTATCTATGCTCCTTTTCTCGTTTGGTGTATATTGACGATGTCATGTGATCACTATCACAATGGGTCTACGCAGAACTGTTAATTGAAATCAAACTACCGAGAGGGCCTACTTCATATCTCTACATTGTTAGGAGGAACAAATTCCAATCTTGAATCATAAGGTTTCTCGTACCTTTAGATATATTTGAGTCTTAACGTTCCCAACACTCAGGGTTAACCCGTGAGGGTGGATGAGATCAAAGCATGCCCTCTGATATGAGTCACCATAATATTCTCATGGTCGAAGGACTTATACATAATTAACAGTTAAATGTATTTTCAATTAACGATAAGAATATCTCATAGAATATCAATGATTTGGGTCTGTTTGGTGCGATTGTTCAGCCAAACAATACAGCCTCATTATTTTTTAGCATATCCATGCAAAGAGCTAGTTTTATTAGAGACATAACTAGGAACTATTTGTTTCTTGTTTATGTTTCTACACATCCTAGTGAGCTTCTCCTCGAATCTCATATCTGAGGAACACTGCAGTTATAGAATAGAAGATAAACTTAACAATAAACATGAAGTTATATATAATAAATAAATCTTATTATTATTGCATGTAGGGCATAACTCGTTAACTTTCAGAACTCTCTAACTACCGTTTAATCGCTTCATTAATTCAAAGTTGGGCACATATCGATCCTACCATCTAAAAATGCCCGGGAGAAGACGGCGGTGGTGGGGCTCCTCCCCCTCCCGCCCCCCACACCCGGCGTTGACTCTTTTTTCCACATCGCCGCTGCAGTGCATCTGGTGGATCTCGGCAGCCCGATGATGTAGTCGTTTACGCGGCCTCGACGTGGATGACGGTGAAGGTGGGACTCCCATGCCAAGAGATGTGCCTCTTGTGGCAGCGCCATTAGATCTAGATCAGAGATCGTTGTTGCAGTGGCGTCGTTACTCTTGGCCATGACAGTTGCCTGGCGTTGTGGAGGTGTCAACGGAAGGCTAGGCGGCGGTGGCTGTGGTGGTGCCGGTGGTAGTAAACTTCCCTTCTCCTAATTTGGTGTTCCTCACATATCGGCGCTGGTGGCTTAAGACAGTGGCTTCCATGTTCACTGACCATCTCCAATGTAGCTCCGACACCTTCCTGGTCATGGTGATTGGTTGTGGCGAAAGCCCTTCTCGGCGGAGGCTGAAGCTAAACATGGCGACACCTGCGGGCACCATTTTTCTCTTACACGTTTTTTTATCGCTTTCATCATGTCTCCCTTACCCCGGATGCTGAGGAAAACCCTTGGTCTGGGACCGGACCAGACGGCGGCACCACAATGGCGTTCTTCTTGAAGACGTCGTCTAGGCCATCTGGGGAGAGGCGATGCAACAATTAGACAGTGGGGCAATGATGCACTTCATGTGTTGGTTGTAGCCTAGGCCTCTGCTTCCGAGGCGCAATGTACGGCATTTTTTTTTCGATAAGGGGTAGCCCCAGCCTCTGCATCAATTGATGCATACGGCTCTTTATTGCTTTATTATTAATTCGAGTTACAAAACCATTACATATCACGGATCACTCAGTGTCTCAACATGGATAAGCCAAAGGAAAATGAACAAAAAGATTAGGCGCCACAAGATCTTCATGTAAGTCGCCTCTCAGAACGCCAACCGCACCGGCTGTATAAATCCCGTGCTACCATCGCCAAGCGGCTGCACCCAAAATCCATGTCCTGGCGCACATCCTCCGGCTGGAGATAAGACCACATATGGATCCAGTGAGTAACCAAAGGGATAACCTGCAGAAAAGATGGAAAGCTCTTTTTGTTAAAGATAAAATCATTACGGACGTTCCAGATTGCCCATAATAAAGCACATACACCCACTCGGATGTGTTCTTTATCCGTCTTAGCCACTCCATTTAGCCAATTACCAAACATGTTTGTGATATTAGCAGGTGGTGGAATATTAAAAGCTATATAGATTATACGCCAAAGGAGCTTAGCAAAAGAGCAAGAAAAAAAGAGATGTTGGATTGTCTCATCTTCATCACAAAAACAACATTTATAGCATCCCTGCCAATTACGTTTCTTGAGGTTATCCTTAGTAAGTATGACCTTTTTATGCACAAACCACATAAAAATTCTAATTTTAAGTGGTACTTTAATCTTCCAGATACATTTCTTAAAATTCCCAGTATGTCCATCCATTAGATCAAGATACATAGACCTAACCGAAAAAACTCCCGACGAGGTGAGCCCCCAGCGGAAAGCATCCTCACTGTCCGCAATGTACGGCATGGAGACACATCTTGATCGGCTTCTTCCCTGAGTTCATCTGGATCGTACCTCCTTCTCGCCAACTCCTCTAGGTGCATGAGGGGAAGTACGATGGTCTAGGTTGCCTTGGATTCGAGGTCAAGCTACGATGCCTTGGATGTTGGGCAATACAAGTCATTTATCATCGGGTTTGTAGAGGGTGCGTTGTTTCCCACTTGGCGTTTTTTCATCGAGTGGAGTTGTAGCTTTCTTGGTGTTGTATCGTGGAGTGAAGTTATAGCCTTCTTGACGTTGTATCGTGGAGTGAAGTTGTAGCCTTCTTACCATGTACTGTACTGGTTGTCTTGGCCTTTCTTCTACATAATTAATAAACCTTTCATGATGTATTCTCAGAAAAACATAACATAGATAAACAACTCCAACCTAAGTACCTGACATAGTTCCCAAACCAATGGCGGAGCCAGGATTTTTAAATCGGGTATGCGAAGTTAGAATTTTTTTTACAGCACAACAATATAAGACATGAAAGTTAACGATGTTGTCAATGAATCTACAAATAATTCTTGCTACCGTCAGCGCCTTAGCTCAGCTTCATAAACAAGTGTAAACATTTAATTTAGCTATCCAAATTCAGCATCGACATGGATCCGTTAGTGTCACTACCTAACCAGATCAACCAATGAGCCAATGCAAGCTATTGGTGAAATTCGACTGTTATCCTGCAGAAGCTAATAACGCAAGGATTATATATTCTAGTTTCAATTGACAACGAGGAAAAGTTAGAAATTCAGTAGTCCAGCGACAGGGTAGGTTAACTTAACATTGTTGTGTCGGACGGCCAGACGTCGTTGAAGTATATTTGAGCGAACTGTTGCAGGTAGTGCGAGCCGTGCATCAGAATTCGGAACAACAAGATGCCCAATAGCAGGATGAACTGATTTTGTTCGCCTAGGTTGAAAAGACAGGACTCGGAAGGGTACTGGAGGCTCCTCGTTCTGATTTTTTTCTACATGTAGAAAAGAGGCTACCATATACATATATGTATATAGGAGGTTAAATATGGCAAATCTTTGGCAAAAATTATTGGGTATGTATTGCATACCCTTGAATTAGTCTAGCTTTGCCCATGACCCAAAGTTTACGAAACCACATACGTTAAGGGATCGGCAGGATCAAAGTTGATGCATGCCGGATGACTTGGCCGGCAGTTTCATTGGTGTCGTGGAGGGCTTGCATGTTAAGAGAAATCATGTAGTATGAACTCCTATTTAGATATAGACATTAGTAGGGAAAACCCTATAGTGGAGACGTTCATTGGCAGCAGCGTACTCGGCTAAATGCATGCGACTGCTATTAGTAGCCGCATGCCAAAAACATGCACACAACTGGTGTTGTACTGGTAGCGTAGGGGAGAATAGTGCATGCGGCTACTAGGTGAGCTCTGGATGCAATCAGATCCAAGAAATACCCGCTGCGAGCGTCAATGGAGGCACACGACTGGTATGTCCATACCAGTCGCGTGTCCATTCCCTATTGGAAGCATAGGGAAGAATACTGCACGCGAGTACTAGGTGAGCCCTGGATGCAATTGGGTCCAGGAAGTACCCGCTACGAGCGCCAACGGAGGCACATGACGGGTATGTCCATACCGGTCGCGTGTCCATTTACTAGCCCGCTTCCATTATATTTGGCTGACTGGCGCGGTTGAGCCGTAATATTGATAGCCTACCCTATTTTGGCATGCTACTTCCATTTAGGCACCCTACTACTAACCCTTACTAGTACCGACTTGCAGGATTTGCCCCCCCCCCCATCGATATCACCTTTTTAGTTTGAAAAAATAAAATAAAATGATCATAAAATAAAATCTTTTCAGATGCCCATGTGTTATGTCATCTAGTTTTAAGGAAAGTTAACAAACATGAATTTTGAGTTATTTTGCAAAATGATGCCATGTTTTGGTAAAATGACTTCAGATTTTACATACGACTGCTTATGAAAAAGTTTTTTATATAAAAATGTATGAAAATCTTACATCCGATTTCAACATCCTATGGCTGTTTACCCATTTTTTTTAGAATCAGAAAAATTTAATAGGAAAACAGTGTTCAGAGGTTTAAGAGTTCAGCCAAAAAATCAAATCTGAAAAATTCTAAGAAAAAATTCCCTTCGTATCATTTCAAACTTTCCCCGCCTCCTGTACCCATTCTCCACCTTATGTCCTCTTCCTCTTCCACTTCTCCACCTTCCCTCCTACTCTTGCACTTGTCCACCTTCCCCCTCCTCCTCTTCCACTTTTCCCCAAACTTGGTTAGGCTCCAAAACTGAAGATGTTCTTTGGATGTTGGAACTTGTTTGTTATATTACCCCACCGGGGATGTATCAGGTGAAAATGGTCTAACTTCTGCAAATCTGAAAATGGCAGCATGAACCGTCAGATATTGTACGGACGCGCAGATTTGCCTAGCTCAACCCACAGCGACTGTTTTAGAAAACGAACCCTGAAATCATATCGCCCTCCCATTCTCACATATTGCTCTGAGTTCTCTCTCACTCTTCCCCATCCTCAACACTCCCCAGCTGAATCCATCCCGGCAGTTCAAAAAATGGAGGTGGCGTGAATACCAAAACCAGCAGCGGGGGAAGACGAGCAACATAGCAGCATCTACTTCCTTCTTCTCTCCCATTGCTGCCTGATTTGGAGCAGACTAGAACACATGGCTCAGTTCGTTCGTTGCCATTTTCCCTCGAGTTGTAACAGATCTAATGGAATCATCGCGGATTTGGAAGAAATTTTGTTTTGCTTTATCTGGAGAAAAGTGAACTCTATTCCAGATCCGAAATGTTCATTTGGACAGTGAATTTTTTGCTTCTATTCCAGATCGGAATGTTCCTAAAATATTTTTTATTATGTCGATTCAGATTCGAAATTTCTTTCAAAGCCGGAACAAAAAAATTGCGTGAAATCTTCAGGCTTTGATCAGATCGGATTTGTTCTTCAACCGTGAGTTTTTTTTACATGAACCGTGAGTTTCTTGGTAGCCAATTTCATGGTCGTCGCTACCAAATACAGGAACCTCCAAAGTTCAAACCGACTCGTCTAATGATTTGCTGGAACATGAAATCTGTTAGTTCTAGGGGGTTCTGTGAAAAAAGTGCTTCACATCTGGTGCTGGTACAAAGATTAAAATCTCACCCTTGGTACAGGATCGAAGGGCTAGCAGTAGAAATTTTCAGATTTTTAGAACTTGGGCATTTGCACCTGATATGTCCCCCCACCCCACCTGTCTAGTAAAGTTTCTATTTTACCCCAAAAAATACTATCATAAGATTAAACTACAAACTGAAACTTTCCCAATTCGCAACTGAACTTTCTACAATTAATTAGAAATTAGAGGGGCACTGCAACGGCTTCAGCCAAAAGTCCCACTCGGCATACAAGTTGACATGTTTAACGTCAACTAATTCTCTTCTCGTGTTATATGTTATATGGTTATGTTCTGTATTTAGGACGATCTGAAGATTCCACCATTGCCAATGGGCGCCAAAATGAGATGGCCAGCTAAGGTTTGAAATCACGGACCCGGTCGTTGACGTACCGGGTTGTGCAAGTTGTGTACTCTATTTGTACTGACGTGCAGCGAAGGTTTCTCATTATGGTTTTGATGTGGTCTTACCGTGTTTGTCAACACCCGGATTTTTAAGTCCAGATGCCTATTATGCCATACATCGTAATCCCAGGAATATTGTCTACTAATTCACTAGGAAATACTACTCCCTCGGTTTTTAAAAGAGTTTTACAACTTTATCTAGATACAGAGGTATATAGATATATTTTAGTGATAGATATCTAGAAAAAAATTTAGAAGCTTTTTTTTAACGGAGGGAGTAGAACAAATGTAGATGACCAAACTTGGAAAGAAATATTGAAATGCCAAATTCAGAAGCTTTTTATGCTTCATCTTTGGCCGATCCTCGAATGTGTACAAGTTTCTAACTATATTACCATACTATAAATACAGAATGGTTGCAAAGTGAAAGGTTGCATGGACAAATACACTTTTGGAAAGACAAAGACATCTAAAAAAGATGAGAAAAAGGCAAAACCACTTGCAAGAAAGCTTACAATATTTCGATGACCGCCCATGGTATCTTTGTTGTCCTAAGTGTAGCTATCCAGGTGGATGGAGAAGATATTTCAAAGATTAGAGCAACACCAGCAGCTGCGCCAAAACTCGGCGTTGTAAATTGCGTTCATTGCAATAGGATTTAGTGCGCAGCGCCAGCCAGTCCTCCACCGGAGGTGCTATAGTGCAACGCGTGAAATGTAGCGAAAACGGAGCTTTACTGTACCGGGCGATGCAAAATAGCATTCCATAAACATGATTCGGTGATAAAACTGCTGAAAATAAGATCAAACTTAGCTAGCGGAATAAAATTATAAGACAGTTATTATTACAAATGCGGTAAAACATGGGACAACGCAAAATACTAAATTCAATAAACATTGCAATATTAAAATAACACTAGTCCTCTTAGAAATCGGAAGTCGATGAGGGTTCCGACGGAGTGGTCAAGAACTTGTCCGCCCACCTATCATCATTGTCACTAATTGTTTGGGGTCCTTACCTCTGCGCCTGGATGAAGGCCTTCCGCAAGCGTACGCCCTCCTTCTCCGCACTGCGTTTGGCCTTTTCTACGCGAAGAAGGCATTCTCGTCTGTGACGTCCTGCGGAAAGCTCGGCGCCACGCTTCCATGGCGCGTTCATCCATCTCCGCGACCGGCTAGAGGGCGCTGGAGCGCGCGCTGGCGGTGGCGCTGCTCGGTGGTGACGATGTTCGTCGGCCCCGCTAGGAATTTTGCTTCTTCGCGCTACTTGCAGTCGTGGAAGTTCATGTCGCGGCGTGGGCGTCCGAGCCGCCACGTCGCCGTGTCGTAGGCTTGCGCGACCTCCTCCTTCGTGGCGAATGTCCGAAGGATGATGCGGCTGTCGGCAGCGTGGATCTCCGCATAGAACGTCCCCGCTGGCCAGGGGTGGGCGCCCGGTACCAGGACTGGCTGCGGCGGCGCGGAGGCATGACGAAGCGTCTGCGGTTCGGCGCAACTTTTATAGCAGCCTGGATGTGACGCGTCAAATATGCAGCGTGAGGATTTTTTAGCACGCGCGCTTTTTTTACCCGTCCCCCCCCCCCCCCCCCCCCCCAAATGGGATTCGATATACTGTTGAAGTAAGTCTTATGGTTAGTTATCTAGTCGACATTGTACTGAAACCAATGGTCAAGATCTACAGTTTTTTTTTTCTTGCATCATTCGATGGATGTGGGCCTTTTGACTCTGTCAAGCTCTAGAGATACGAGATTCGTCAAATTTAGCTTCTACACCAGAGGGACATAGGTCATGATCTGAAGATCCGTGTCTCTAAGTGACTTGTATTTGTTGCAACTATGATATTGGTTGTGTCATAATAATAGTTATAGGATCTCGCACTTGTCGCCCCAAAAATATGATTTATTTATATGATAAATGTAGGGTTCATTGATTCCCCCATCAACAATAGGACATGGTTAAGCGATAAATATGCCCCATGTATGTGCATGTAAGAAGCATAGTCCTCGAGAAGGTTCCAAGAGGTGTACCACGCCGGAGATACAACGTGTTGTACCTCCACACTTGCGATGATCTTATGGGTGGCGTCTTGTTGGGTCCTTCAGATCGATAGCTTGGTCATCTCGTCGTTTTTCAAATATGGTGAGATCAGTTTCTCGGCGTGTCGCTGCCATTTATTGTTATCCGCAATTACGCTGGTGGCCGTGGCGAGGTGGTTCTTCTAGAGTGATGAAGTTGGTCCGGAGGTGGTGGATATATCGTTCTTCTCCGACTTCGTCGACGGTATGCGGTATATCTTGGTCCAAGACAACACGGGAACGTCCCTCGGTCGACGTGCCACAATGACATGTGTCTCATTGACTCACAAAGTCTCGTCGGCAATGCTGTTTTTTTGTATCTTGCAATGGTGGAGTCTCGGCGTCTCCTCTTGTTTCCGTCTCGGCGACGCTAGAGTTGTGCAGCGGCTGCTAGCTACGGTGGTTGCAGGAAACCCTAGGGACCCTTTTGTATTTCTTGATCTTTTAGGATTTATCTGCAAATTCAAGGTAATCTTTTTAGCCCAGTTTTTTTAGTTTCCAAATGTGCTATGATGACTGGCACGTGCACGGTTCAGTTGTAGCTAGTTTCAAAATAAGAGTATCGAACCACGAGGACCTACTAGTTAAGGTATTTATGCCCCTTGCTACAGTCTATTAAGGGCCACCTTTAAGTCGTTCTTTAATCTCAAATAGAGGTATTTCAAAATATTGTTGTAATTGCTTGCAAGAAGGTAAATAAAGTAATAAAGTAAAAAAAAAGTTGTGAGAAATGAAGTGAAACTCTCAATAAGACAAAGTGTTCTTGGTTATTATTGGATCTAGCTCTAGATTAGGATTCATGTTAATCAAGATAAAGTATGCTTTTCACCATGTAGTTTGTGGAGAGAGCTCCATAACAACATGCGCCCAGAAAATCATCGGTCATCGCATCTCTAAATAACAATTGAGGCTAATCTTCTGCAAACTACATCTTGACTATCGCAATTACGGTTTCCCCATGGTTATCGATATGAGCTTAGTATGTCTCCCTTTATCCCCCTCTTCCATATGATAAAGTGCCGCCACGGTAATATCCTCATCGTACACTTTATCATACTTCAAAGGGTAGTTATCTCTATAGTCCATAAATCATCTTTGATTCATCTCAAATTCATGCTAGTGTTTCTCCATATCCCTAAGAATGAATGGAACTACTCACACATGGAAACAATCAAGAACATCATCATAATCTTATGGATGGAATGAAGGTAGTGGTATGAATTCGAATACAAATCCACATTAGCAATCAAGATCACAACTATGGTTGAAGAAGAATGGGATCGGTGATGGTGTTGAAGATGTAGCGGTTGATGATAAAAGGGATGATGCCTTGAACTCCAATGATCCGTGTAGCAGCTCAGATGATGTCCTCTCCTAAGTTCCTCCTCCAAATCTATCTCAGAGGTGATGTTTCGGTGTTTCTGGTGGCTGTGTATCTCGGATCTCCCTCCCTTCTATGTGAGGTGAAAGTATTTGACGAGGCGGAGCTCCTGGCAATGCGTACAGGTGAACGGTACGGGCGGGGTCCCCCCGCACCGATGTTTGTAAACTCTCTGAAGTCCGTCCTCGCATTCTCCTTTGGCCCAAACGCGTGGTTAAGTGCTTAGATGATTTTTATCACGTCAAAGTACCACTAAATGATAGTTGCTATTAATATTTCATTATTGCTTTAATATTTTGAGATCTTGCGTAAAGAAGCATAAAAGGTGCGCGGAAGAAGCGCAACAAAATACAAAAATCCTATTGCTACACAAGGACATCTATATGAAATAACGGAGTTAAAACACTCCAAAAAAAATGCACTCATCAACTTCCCCAAGCTAGACTCTTCCTCGTCCCCGAGAAAGATGGAAGCTTAATGGACAGAATCATCTTGTTCATGAAGCGTTAGTCGCTAAAATAAGTGAGGCATTTTTAAGAATGATGATTACAGCATCGGATGTAGAAGTAACAAATGAACTCTGTCATACTATTCTCATATTCAAATGACTTAAAGATCTCCATACCTTTTATATTTTGATAACTTAGATGAATATTATTTTACTTCACATATCATAATATCATAAAGCTTAGCTTTCTATTTGAGAACTATGAGCAATTTTTTTCATCTCATTTGTATTTCTCTTGTAAATAAATAAATTGATAGTACATAAATTTTCACAATTATTCTTTCATTTTCCTTCTCTAATAATTTTAATTTCTCATATAGTAATGATCATAATATGATCTATTAATAATTCTCATATAGTGAAACCAATCAGGGCATGCAAGGAAAAGGATAAACATTACATGCAATTCATAAAAGTGTGATGCGTTATAGTGATTGATCTCCGGTTCTTGCTCATAATGAAGAACTCGCTCCTCAATCATCATGGCGGTGTGAAGGAACTCCTCCTCCTCCATGTAGTGATCTGGACGCCTCCAGCGTGTGGCCTCCATCCAAGGGATCGCGATGGAAGAAGATGAACAGATTGACACCCATGTCATAAATAGATGACAATCACATGGCTCCAACCATCATGCCGCACTATGATACGCAGATCATATTAACTGCATCATATAGCATCTCATACAGTCACATTGAATTCTTTAAACTATACCACATCACATGCACTTGGTGCAAAAGAGAGTTAGACGGCTCTATACACTCTATTTGCAAGTTTTTACCCAAATTTTATCAATTTTATTAGACAACTTCTACGAGGCTATCATCAAGTGTTATTTCTATTTCCTATACACTCTCTTTGTCGCACAATGAAGTGACCAATCAACTGTATAGCATCATTCGTCTGCCAACTAGTATACTCTGAAGAGGCATAGAAAAACTGCGGAGCAAACATAAGATTGTAACAAATCATGTTCATACAGCGGGAGTTTGGCAAGATGCATACTAGTGAGAAGCAACAAAATATGATACTACCAGCACGCATGTGCTTGCTATATCAAAATAAATCAACTAAACATAGATCTGCTCAGATACCACTGAAGGGTCTGTGCATTTATCTATTATATACTAAAAGCATAATACAGATGTTTAAAATAGAGACACCATATTATGCCACATCATGTGAATTATTTAGACTGCTAGATCTAAAATTTACGGTTAAGATTAAAAGATAAAAATATGTTACGTAACACCAATGAGAAAAAACCATGGCTAACACGTATAAAATAAATAGGAAAGATGGGCATAGCCTAGCCGAACCCGACCCAGGTGGCCCAAATACATGAGTTTGTGTTCCATTGAGAGTTTGAGATTAGCACGTGTATGCACTCATGTCAAAAATAACCTACCACGTAATCTTCTTTTCCCAGGTGTATGCCCCTCAATCCTAACTACTAATTATAGTAGGCATGTTAAAAACAAACATACACCAGATCTAGGACTTGTCATGGGAACTATATGTATGTATGAACGCCTACAAAAATATTAAAAGATGGAAATATAATTTGGCTCGCAGGCCTCAAGTTAAAAAAATTTCCTTCCGATTTAAATTACTTGCCACTAAAATAGATGTATCTACAATTCAGATGCGTCTATATATATCTATATTATTATCAAGTAATATGAATTGGAGGGAGTATTTCTAATTGTCAAAAAGTTCCAACAAAAAATTTGCATGTACATCTCCACAATCTATCATCTAAATTATTTTAATTGTTATATCTAAAATATATGATTAGGATATTAATCACGTAACCGTGTAGTTCCAGTTTAACACGTTTATATTTTTGAGAGGTGACACGTTTATTGCAAAAAAAAAAGAATTTTAATGGGGTTGGATATCTTTCCATACACGGTATCTTACGGCCACTCACCTAAACTTAAAAAAGACCCGCCGTGAAACGATGCAGGTACATGTATTTTATATGGCTCAGTTTAGACCCTTGGGTTGACGTGAGCAAATAGGACTCAAATCCCTTATTCATGCTTGAATTTGCATCGGTAGATCCAGCTTAATTTTTTCTTTTTACATTGTTAGAGTCCATGCTAAGAACGTATACTAAAAACAACTAAGGATCCACTATATTGATCACGAAAGAGTCAACACATTTAGAAAGCTACACGCTTGGCTGTAAACAATAAATTGTTTTAATCTAGACAATAATATTAGCAAGGTATACAAATCGTTATTTTCTCTAACAACTATGGCAATCTGACAATCAAGATTAATTAAAAATAATTTTTTAAAGGACCATTATTATTATTATTTATCTTTAATTATTCAAAAAGGTTGATCAAGATTTTGAAAATTCATTGTCTCTAATTTTTTGGTCCGCACTTTGACATTTTTCTGTCCCTTGGGTGCTAGCGATCACAAAATCTGACCTCCAAAATCATGACTAACCTCATATGTATACAAAATCCAAATGAAATGTGTTTCTTCGAGGCACAACGTTAATCACATCACCTACTAATTCCGATCCATAATAATTGTTAGGGTTTTACTTCAATTTAGTCTATGATTAAACTAAAGTCCCGATACTTATTATAGATCCGAAAGGTTAGATCACACTGATGGTTACAATAATTTGGACTATACTTTAATTAATTAGCGGGCAGGAGTTAGGAGTGTATGTGGTCGTCCTTCTGTATAGAGTTCGTGTTACACATGAGCATAGAAAGGAAATCACAAAATCGTACATGGAATTTACATTTCTCTTGGAATGTCGGTTCAACTTTCCATGTCCCCCTTGCATCCAAAAATTCCTTGCGAGGAAAAAAGAGTGATGCCAAAGCTTGTGATATCCTCCTATACATGAAATGTGTTTCTTCGAGGCGCAACGTTAACCGCATCATCTACTAACTCTCATCCATAATAAGTGTTAGGGTTTTATTTCAATTTAGTCTAAATTTAAATTTAAATTTCGATACTTATTATGGACATTGGTTATGACATATGTTGTGAACCTGCAAATATTTGAGTCACAATATGACCATATGTGGCATGTGTAAAAAAAGAGAAAACATAAGGTGAAATCAGAGATGGATGCTAAACTTGGGTAGACAAATTCTTAAGGAAAACTCAACTAACCGACATATAGGAAATAAAAAAAAAATTATATATACAACCATGCGGGTTCACCGGATACATTCGAGATAAATTACATGTTACCCCATAATGCCACAATAGTTTAGAAAATACTAGCTTTCTAAGGGAGTTGATAAAAAATGTCTCATGGAGCATTTTGATTGCCAAACACAACACCAATGCACATGTTATTTTACTATTGAACAAGTTTAGTTTGTATGCGATGTTAGATCAATCCGCAACGTTAGAAGTCAGAATATCGTTAGTTGGCATGTGATATACAGTTATGTAAGTCTATATGCTCCAGACCAAATTAGGATGATTGTCTACCTGAAGAATGAGAATATAATGCTTAGATTCTTGAATGGAGATTACAAAATGATGAATGCGCATTAGATATTTCATTTACCATCGTTTCTAGGATAGTCGTAGAACCATACTATATTCATGAGATGATAAATTGATTCTCATAGTCGTAGAACCATACTATAGAATCAACTGATGATGCCCTCGCGTTTGCGAGGGCCACCTTGCTAGTTTCAAGAATTTTACATCTAAACGATCACCTAGGATCTATTCTATATAGTTGCAGTCTTGGGATTCGATTGTGTCAACTCGCTAAGTAAAGTAGAACAACTCGATGAGGATGATGATCTGGGTGATCTCTAAAGCTAGGCGATACCTCACAGCCACGATGATATCTCCTTCTTGCTCCAAGAATCAATAAAACCTCCTCTGGCATAGTCCATGCCTCTAGAGGTACAATCCACGAGGGCTCCACCGTCTAGGGCTACGCTTACCGCGGCGAGAGTGTTTAAGCCTTACGGCGTATGTGGAGAGGGAGGGAGAGAGTAGGACAACCTAAGAGCCAGGTGAAGGACTCCAAGAGAAGTGTTGGGCCGAATCCTTGAGTGCTTGGGCAGCCCATCTACCTTGCACCCCCTCTCTTCAACCAGATCTCTTGCCTCTCTTCTTGCGGTGTCGCTGAACACTTCTAGATTTCACTGAAACAAGTTATCCCCAATACAAAATATCAGCGGAATGATCCCATGAGCAATTCCATATAGATATAGTAACCCCGAAACTCGTCCGATGTTACCCCGAATCACTGATTACATGCTCATAGTGACTAAGGTAGTATTCCTCTCTTAGTCTTTAATCTAGGGAAGATGTGCCTGAACTATCCCGAACAGCTTCTCTCAACCATATACCATAAATAACACACTCACAATAGATTCTTCAGCCTTAAGCGTGTGGCCGACAAATTTGGTATACTGCAGTCATGATTTCGAACACCTTCGAATCAATAACCAATGGTGGGATCTGGATATTGTTGGAGATATGCCGAGAGGCAATAATAAAGTAGTTATTGTTATATCTTAGTGTTCATGATAAATGTTTACACCCCATGCTATAATTGTATTAACCGGAAACATTAATACATGTGTGTTGTGTAAACAACCAGAGTCCCTAGTAAGTCTCTCGTTTAACTAGCTTGTTGATTAATAGATGATCATGGTTTCCTGATCATGAACATTGGATGTTATTAATAACAAGATCATATCATTAGGTGAATGATGTGATGGACACACACCATAGTAAGCATAGCATGAGATCAAGTCATCAAGTTCAAAACTTGCTATAAGCTTTCAGATACATAGTAACCTAGTCCTTTGACCATGAGATCATGTAAATCACTTATACCGGAAGGGTACTTTGATTACATCAAACGCCACTGCGTAAAATGGGTGGTTATAAAGATGGGATTAAGTATTTGGAAAGTATGAGTTGATGCATATGGATCAAGAGTGGGATTTGTCCATCCCGATGACGGATAGATATACTCTGGACCCTCTCGGTGGAATGACATCCAATTAGCTTGCAAGCATGTGACTGGTTCACAAGGGATATCATATCACGGTACGAGTAAAGAGTACTTGTCGGTAACGAGGTTGAACTAGGTATGGAGATACCAATGATCGAACCTCGGACAAGTAAAGTATCGCGTGACAAAGGGAATCGGTATCGTATGTTAATGGTTCTTTCGATCACGAAGTCATTGTTGAATATGTGGGAGCTATTATGGATCTCCAGGTCCCGCTATTAGTTATTGATCGGAGAGGAGTCTCGATCATGTCCACATAGTTCTCGAACCGTAGGATGACACACTTAAGGTTTGATGTCGTTTTAAGTAGATATGGAATATGGAATGGAGTTCGAATGTTGTTCGGAGTCTCGGATGGGATCCAGGACATCACGAGGAGTTATGGAATGGTCCGGAGAATAAGATTCATATATAGGAAGTCACATTACAAGTTTGGGGGGCTATTTGATAAAATGCCCCACTTTACTTTACCATTTGCCTCAAAGGGCATATTTACTTTGGCATGGATGAAATGCCCTGCTTTACATTGCCCATTTGTTAAAATGCCCCGTTTAGGTGATTTGCTGGTACTAGTTGAAATAATATCCTGTCAAATCTTAACTAGTTCTCTAACCTGTAATTAATCCTTTGGCCCTGAGCGGATTGACTTAGAGCTGGGCCACCCGTACACATCTGCCTCTCTCTCCTCCATATACGAATACGCACTTGCGCAGGTCAGGAGATGGCGATGACCGGCCGGCCGCCGCATCCAAGCCCAGTGTCGTGCTTTCTTTTCCCCCCGGCGTCCCTCTCAGCTCCTTCGTCCACGTCCCTGTGGTAGGGCGACTTCTCCGGCGTGGCGGGGCCATTGATGGCGGCGGCGGCGCGTCGCGGCGACTCGTGGTCCGGATGAGAGGGGTGAAGTGTTGGGACGCGGTGGCATAGAGAGGGCGGCGCCGAGCTTCGTCGCGACAGTCGGACAGCTCGTCGTCGTTGCCGGCGTAGCCTGGCTTTGTCCCTACGGGAGAGATACGGGCGACTAACAGATTAGCTTAGACAGGTTTGCATCAATCCACTTTAACTTGCAGTAAATCATTCAAATGGGGCATTTTAGCAAATGAGTAATGTAAAGTGGGGCATTCTATCCACGTCAAAGTAAATGTGCCCTTTGGGGCAAATGGCAAAGTAAAGTGGGGCATTTTATCAAATAGCCCAAGTTTGGGAATGGTCCGGTGAATTTATGGAAGGTTGTAGAAGTTTCTAGAATCATCTGGAATAAATCACTATGGAAGGAGGAGTCCCGGAGGGACTCCACCAACCCTAGCCAACCCACCAAGTGGGAAGGTGGAGTCCATGGTGGACTCCACCTAGTTGGCCGGCCATGAAACCAAGGAAAGGGAGCAATCCCACTTGATCTAGGTTTCACCAATATGGAAGTTTTTGAGTTGGACTCTTATTCGGATTTTGGGCAAACACTAGGGGGTTCCACCTATATGGGGAGAGGGAGGGGGCTGGTTACATGAGTTGGCCGCACCATCAAGGGGCACTCAAGCCGGCGCCCCGAGCCCCCCCCTCTCTCCCAAACCCTAGCTACTCCCTCCTTCTTCTTCTCCCGCAGCGCTTACGGCGAAGCCCTGCCAGAGATCTCCACCACCACTGTCACCACGCCGTCGTGCTGGCGGGATTTCGAGGAGGATCTACTACATCCGCTGCCCGCTGGAATGGGGAGAAAGATGTCATCATCAATACCGTACGTGTGACCGAGTGCGGAGGTGCTGCCCGATTGTGGCACCGTCAAGATCTTCTACGCGCTTTTGAAAGCGGCAAGTGATCGACTACATCAACCATGAGATCTAATCTCGTAGGCTTTGGAATCTTCGAGGGTTAGTCTCACATACATCTCGTTGCTACCATCTACTAGATTAGATCTTGGCTTGTTATTCGTTCTTGCGGTAGGAATTTTTTTTATTTTCTGTGCGACGAATCCCATCAGATATCCACATTGGATCCTTTGCATACTTGAAGAACTTAGCAAACCTTCTATGTTATTATATGGAATTCCCTTTGTTACACGATATATTGATAACCCGAGGTGAGACTTTGCTATTCATGTAATCAACTCTTAATTACTATACCTATTATCCTCGATCTGGTATCTATGCTCCTTTTCTCGTTTGGTGTATATTGATGATGTCATGTGATCACTATCACAATGGGTCTACGCAGAACTGTTAATTGAAATCAAACTACCGAGAGGGCCTACTTCATATCTCTCCATTGTTAGGAGGAACAAATTCCAATCTTGAATCATAAGGTTTCTCGTACCTTTAGATATATTTGAGTCTTAACGTTCCCAACACTCAGGGTTAACCCGTGAGGGTGGATGAGATCAAAGCATGCCCTCTGATATGAGTCACCATAATATTCTCATGGTCGAAGGACTTATACATAATTAACAGTTAAATGTATTTTCAATTAACTATAAGAATATCTCATAGAATATCAATGATTTGGGTCTGTTTGGTGCGATTGTTCAGCCAAACAATACAGCCTCATTATTTTTTAGCATATCCATGCAAAGAGCTAGTTTTATTAGAGACATAACTAGGAACTATTTGTTTCTTGTTTATGTTTCTACACATCCTAGTGAGCTTCTCTTCGAATCTCATATATGAGGAACACTGCAGTTATAGAATAGAAGATAAACTTAACAATAAACATGAAGTTATATATAATAAATAAATCTTATTATTATTGCATGTAGGGCATAACTCGTTAACTTTCAGAACTCTCTAACTACCGTTTAATCGCTTCATTAATTCAAAGTTGGGCCCATATTGATCCTACCATCTAAAAATGCCCGGGAGAAGACGGCGGTGGTGGGGCTCCTCCCCCTCCCGCTCCCCCACACCCGGCGGTGACTCTTTTTTCCACATCGCCGCTGCAGTGCATCTGGTGGATCTCGGCAGCGCGATGATGTAGTCGTTTACGCGGCCTCGACGTGGATGACGGTGAAGGTGGGACTCCCATGCCAAGAGATGTGCCTCTTGTGGCAGCGCCATTAGATCTAGATCAGAGATCGTTGTTGCAGTGGCGTCGTTACTCTTGGCCATGACAGTTGCCTGGCGTTGTGGAGGTGTCAACGGTAGGCTAGGCGGCGGTGGCCGTGGTGGTGCCGGTGGTAGTAAACTTCCCTTCTCCTAATTTGGTGTTCCTCACATATCGGCGCTGGTGGCTTAAGACAGTGGCTTCCATGTTCACTGACCATCTCCAATGTAGCTCCGACACCTTCCTGGTCATGGTGATTGGTTGTGGCGAAAGCCCTTCTCGGCGGAGGCTGAAGCTAAACATGGCGACACCTGCGGGCACCATTTTTCTCTTACACGTTTTTTTATCGCTTTCATCATGTCTCCCTTACCCCGGATGCTGAGGAAAACCCTTGGTCTGGGACCGGACCAGACGGCGGCACCACAATGGCGTTCTTCTTGAAGACGTCGTCTAGGCCATCTGGGGAGAGGCGATGCAACAATTAGACAGTGGGGCAATGATGCACTTCATGTGTTGGTTGTAGCCTAGGCCTCTGCTTCCGAGGCGCAATGTACGGCATTTTTTTTTTCGATAAGGGGTAGCCCCAGCCTCTGCATCAATTGATGCATACGGCTCTTTATTGCTTTATTATTAATTCGAGTTACAAAACCATTACATATCACGGATCACTCAGTGTCTCAACATGGATAAGCCAAAGGAAAATGAACAAAAAGATTAGGCGCCACAAGATCTTCATGTAAGTCGCCTCTTAGAACGCCAACCGCACCGGCTGTATAAATCCCGTGCTACCATCGCCAAGCGGCTGCACCCAAAATCCATGTCCTGGCGCACATCCTCCGACTGGAGATAAGACCACATATGGATCCAGTGAGTAACCAAAGGGATAACCTGCAGAAAAGATGGAAAGCTCTTTTTGTTAAAGATAAAATCATTACGGGCGTTCCAGATTGCCCATAATAAAGCACATACACCCACTCGGATGTGTTCTTTATCCGTCTTAGCCACTCCATTTAGCCAATTACCAAACATGTTTGTGATATTAGCAGGTGGTGGAATATTAAATGCTATATAGATTATACGCCAAAGGAGCTTAGCAAAAGAGCAAGAAAAAAAGAGATGTTGGATTGTCTCATCTTCATCACAAAAACAACATTTATAGCATCCCTGCCAATTACGTTTCTTGAGGTTATCCTTAGTAAGTCTGACCTTTTTATGCACAAACCACATAAAAATTCTAATTTTAAGTGGTACTTTAATCTTCCAGATACATTTCTTAAAATTCTCAGTATGTCCATCCACTAGATCAAGATACATAGACCTAACCGAAAAAACTCCCGACGAGGTGAGCCCCCAGCGGAAAGCATCCTCACTGTCCGCAAATAATTTAACGAAGTTAGAATTTTTTTTACAGCACAACAATATAAGACATGAAAGTTAACGATGTTGTCAATGAATCTACAAATAATTCTTGCTACCGTCAGCGCCTTAGCTCAGCTTCATAAACAAGTGTAAACATTTAATTTAGCTATCCAAATTCAGCATCGACATGGATCCGTTAGTGTCACTACCTAACCAGATCAACCAATGAGCCAATGCAAGCTATTGGTGAAATTCGACTGTTATCCTGCAGAAGCTAATAACGCAAGGATTATATATTCTAGTTTCAATTGACAACGAGGAAAAGTTAGAAATTCAGTAGTCCAGCGACAGGGTAGGTTAACTTAACATTGTTGTTTCGGACGGCCAGACGTCGTTGAAGTATATTTGAGCGAACTGTTGCAGGTAGTGCGAGCCGTGCATCAGAATTCGGAACAACAAGATGCCCAATAGCAGGATGAACTGATTTTGTTCGCCTAGGTTGAAAAGACAGGACTCGGAAGGGTACTGGAGGCTCCTCGTTCTGATTTTTTTCTACATGTAGAAAAGAGGCTACCATATACATATATGTATATAGGAGGTTAAATATGGCAAATCTTTGGCAAAAATTATTGGGTATGTATTGCATACCCTTGAATTAGTCTAGCTTTGCCCATGACCCAAAGTTTACGAAACCACATACGTTAAGGGATCGGCAGGATCAAAGTTGATGAATGCCGGATGACTTGGCCGGCAGTTTCATTGGTGTCGTGGAGGGCTTGCATGTTAAGAGAAATCATGTAGTATGATCTCCTATTTAGATATAGACATTAGTAGGGAAAACCCTATAGTGGAGACGTTCATTGGCAGCAGCGTACTCGGCTAAATGCATGCGACTGCTATTAGTAGCCGCATGCCAAAAACATGCACACAACTGGTGTTGTACTGGTAGCGTAGGGGAGAATAGTGCATGCGGCTACTAGGTGAGCTCTGGATGCAATCAGATCCAAGAAATACCCGCTGCGAGCGTCAATGGAGGCACACGACTGGTATGTCCATACCAGTCGCGTGTCCATTCCCTATTGGAAGCATAGGGAAGAATACTGCACGCGAGTACTAGGTGAGCCCTGGATGCAATTGGGTCCAGGAAGTACCCGCTACGAGCGCCAACGGAGGCACATGACGGGTATGTCCATACCGGTCGCGTGTCCATTTACTAGCCCGCTTCCATTATATTTGGCTGACTGGCGCGGTTGAGCCGTAATATTGATAGCCTACCCTATTTTGGCATGCTACTTCCATTTAGGCACCCTACTACTAACCCTTACTAGTACCGACTTGCAGGATTTGCCCCCCCCCCCCATCGATATCACCTTTTTAGTTTGAAAAAATAAAATAAAATGATCATAAAATAAAATCTTTTCAGATGCCCATGTGTTATGTCATCTAGTTTTAAGGAAAGTTAACAAACATGAATTTCGAGTTATTTTGCAAAATGATGCCATGTTTTGGTAAAATGACTTCAGATTTTACATACGACTTCTTATGAAAAAGTTTTTTATATAAAAATGTATGAAAATCTTACATCCGATTTCAACATCCTATGGCTGTTCACCCATTTTTTTTAGAATCAGAAAAATTTAATAGGAAAACAGTGTTCAGAGGTTTAAGAGTTCAGCCAAAAAATCAAATCTGAAAAATTCTAAGAAAAAATTCCCTTCGTATCATTTCAAACTTTCCCCGCCTCTTGTACCCATTCTCCACCTTATGTCCTCTTCCTCTTCCACTTCTCCACCTTCCCTCCTACTCTTGCACTTGTCCACCTTCCCCCTCCTCCTCTTCCACTTTTCCCCAAACTTGGTTAGGCTCCAAAACTGAAGATGTTCTTTGGATGTTGGAACTTGTTTGTTATATTACCCCACCGGGGATGTATCAGGTGAAAATGGTCTAACTTCTGCAAATCTGAAAATGGCAGCATGAACCGTCAGATATTGTACGGACGCGCAGATTTGCCTAGCTCAACCCACAGCGACTGTTTTAGAAAACGAACCCTGAAATCATATCGCCCTCCCATTCTCACATATTGCTCTGAGTTCTCTCTCACTCTTCCCCATCCTCAACACTCCCCAGCTGAATCCATCCCGGCAGTTCAAAAAATGGAGGTGGCGTGAATACCAAAACCAGCAGCGGGGGAAGACAACATAGCAGGATCTACTTCCTTCTTCTCTCCCATTGCTGCCTGATTTGGAGCAGACTAGAACACATGGCTCAGTTCGTTCGTTGCCATTTTCCCTCGAGTTGTAACAGATCTAATGGAATCATCGCGGATTTGGAAGAAATTTTGTTTTGCTTTATCTGGAGAAAAGTGAACTCTATTCCAGATCCGAAATGTTCATTTGGACAGTGAATTTTTTGCTTCTATTCCAGATCGGAATGTTCCTAAAATATTTTTTATTATGTCGATTCAGATTCGAAATTTCTTTCAAAGCCGGAACAAAAAATTTGCGTGAAATCTTCAGGCTTTGATCAGATCGGATTTGTTCTTCAACCGTGAGTTTTTTTTACATGAACCGTGAGTTTCTTGGTAGCCAATTTCATGGTCGCTACCAAATACAGGAACCTCCAAAGTTCAAACCGACTCGTGTAATGATTTGCTGGAACATGAAATCTGTTAGTTCTAGGGGGTTATGTGAAAAAAGTGCTTCACATCTGGTGCTGGTACAAAGATTAAAATCTCACCCTTGGTACAGGATCGAAGGGCTAGCAGTAGAAATTTTCAGATTTTTAGAACTTGGGCATTTGCACCTGATATGTCCCCCCACCCCACCTGTCTAGTAAAGTTTCTATTTTACCCCAAAAAATACTATCATAAGATTAAACTACAAACTGAAACTTTCCCAATTCGCAACTGAACTTTCTACAATTAATTAGAAATTAGAGGGGCACTGCAACGGCTTCAGCCAAAAGTCCCACTCGGCATACAAGTTGACATGTTTAACGTCAACTAATTCTCTTCTCGTGTTATATGTTATATGGTTATGTTCTGTATTTAGGACGATCTGAAGATTCCACCATTGCCAATGGGCGCCAAAATGAGATGGCCAGCTAAGGTTTGAAATCACAGACCCGGTCGTTGACGTACCGGGCTGTGCAAGTTGTGTACTCTATTTGTACTGACGTGCAGCGAAGGTTTCTCAGTATGGTTTTGATGTGGTCTTACCGTGTTTATCAACACCCGGATTTTTAAGTCCAGATGCCTATTATGCCATAAATCGTAATCCCAGGAATATTGTTGTTGCGAGACATAATAGTTGAATATCATAAGTCATCATTCATTACATCCATAGTCGTCTTATAAATAGAGATCACATGATCCAATATTACACAAATAGTTGATCTAATGATCAACGAACATATTACATGGCGGAAGCGTAACGGAAGTGGACTATCTAATACACAGGCCAGCGTCTGACGTCCGAAGATTCCCTAGTTGTCGTAGGTGTCCTGCTGGTCGTCATCTTCATACTGCTGTTCGGCTTCATAGTCTGGCCATTTGAATAGCCAGGGACAAAGCCGTGAGTACTTTCAAGTACTCGCAAACTAATACTAATGTAAGTACTAATATTGCTATTGAGAGTGTTCTAAGCTCTAGGGTTGTTTGCATAAACCCAATTTTAGTTTATAAACATTTTAGTAAACAACTCCCCATGTGCTAACTAACTCAAGTGGGAACATTAGTGTCATTCCCACAACTCTGTTGTGATTCAAAGTCAAAGTCACCTTTCAAATTCAATTCACAAGTCAACATTCATATTTTTAGAAAAATTCTGATGACGTAACAGTATGGCCTTCCCAACTGTCCATGACCGCGGACGCGGCTATCCGAATAGGTTAAATTCTGCAGAGGTTGTACACTTGTGCCACAACAATTGCAATAGTTCGTCAGGGGTAACTGGCCCTGATTTATCGTACGCAGTACGCGAACTACCAATCCTAACCTTTCATTTACATACCCTAGTATAGGCACCTCTCCCCATGAGCTTGGCCTCCCAGTGAAGACAGACAGTCAGCCTGGGAACTGCACAGGGCTTGGGTAGGATATTCACCTCATTTCACGTCAATTCACTTTAAATGGAGGCAGCCTCAGCATAACCCCTATGACGCTTGTTCAGAGGGAACCCATACTAACATACATAAGTTTCCAGCTAAGCCTTACCCAATTTCAGGTATTGTGGGGGTACTTGTAAAATTGGAATGGTATCGCATCCGAACCCAACCATCAGTTTTTGTGAAGTTCACCATGTCACTCACAGGTCATATTCACCTTCAAAATCTTTCAATAGAATGATTCATCATTCCAAGGTTTTCAAAGTCATTTCACACACACATGTTCCCATCTAGAGTAGTCATTTTTAATTTAGCACTAGCATCTAAGTATGAGGGGTGCTAAGTAATTTGCTTTGCTTCTAGGCTAACCTTGATACTTTTGTACTAACCCAAAACTAACCAAGTGAAATCATAAATCAAAAAGTACTTTGAGAAAACAAAAGTAATAAAGCTTGTAAAGTAAAACTTGGAAAATAGGATCATGAACATATAATAAAAGGGGTGATGCCTTGCTCATGGTGAGCTTTGCACTTTGCAAGAGTATTATCTTGCCTTGGTTGGGGAATTGGTCAAAGTGGTCCTCTTCTCCTTGGAAGTAGACCTCCTCCTCCTCTTGATACTCCTGGGTACTAGCGTCTAAAATACGAATACAAGGTATACCATCATCATACCAAACTTAAGTACTAAACTAAGCACACACATGAGTCACACAACTTAAGCTAGCATCACACACTACTTATTAAGTTGGTGGACTTGTTTTCTTATTTAAGAAAAATAATTTCCTCTCATACTAATTAAGGTGTTACTTTTAATTCCTTAGAGAAATAATTTCCTCTCATTATCTTATTACAATTTAATTTTCTTTATGAAGAATATATGACCTAGGTTGACCAAAGTCAACCTCTTCATACTCATCATTTAAGAAAATGATTTAAATGAGGTGAAGCACCTCATACAATTTAATCCTAACATAGTAATGATTTAATATCATCAAACCAATTCATATGATACCTAATAGACCAGGGTCTCTACCTCATTGTGAAATGTTTGTGACAAGATTTAAATGAGAGAAAAGCTCCCATGTGATTTCTAGATAGTTTTGGACAATATCATTGACTAGAAATAGCCATATAGTCCTCTAATTAAACTAGGCCATGATCACTCAAGGTAACCATGCCATATTTTTGCAGAAACAATTAGTGTAAGTGAAATGTGATTTATAGGAGTTGGAATCAACTCAAAAGGATTTTTGGTTGATTTTTAATAATTGCTTGAAGTCACAAAAGTCCCTGCCTTGTTTATTTTTCTACTTTAGTTCTACAACAGATCTAGTTTTCAAACCAGTGTAGTTGGATAGAGCTTTTGATAAGCTTTCCAAATATATAAAATTTGTAAAATTTGGCCAAGTGGATTTGAAACTATGCAGTTTTGAAGTTGGCACCAGTTTGCAGTTTGAATTAAAACTAGAAATCGAAGTTTGAATGACTTGGGCTGGCGGGAAACTAGGTGGGCTGCACAGCGGGAGAGAGAGTGGGCCGGCCCAGCAGCACAGCGGGCTGCCTGACAGTGGTCCTCGCTTGTCAGCGGGTCATAGCCAGCGAAACGATACGCATCGCCGCGGGCCGTAGGATTAGAACTGGATCAGACGGTGCACAACCGTCGTCATCTCCGGCGAGCGGCGAGGCGGCTGGAGGCGCAGGTAGGGGGTCGACGGCTTACTGGCGGCGCGGCGACGGTCGGCGATGTGCGGCGACGACGTTCTCAAGGAAGGGGAAGCAGATGGTGCAGACGGCGGCTCCGATGGTGGCCGAAATCGGCGGCTTGCTTGGTGGCGGTGCTGCGGGACTTCAGCTTGCAATTGGGTAGCTGTCTGCGACAATGTGGTTGGGAGAGGGGCGGTGGAGGATCAGAGAGAGGAGAGGAGTCGAATGGTGTGAGAATTCCTTCGCGGAGTGGTCTCCTTTTATAGGGTCTAGAGGGTGGCCGTGGTAGAGCTGGCAGGTCGTCGATGGCGTCGTCGTTCCAGGGCGGCGAAGGGGCAAGGGATGGGCGCGGAGTGTTGGCGATGTCCAGGCGAGGCTGACGCGCGTCGTGGCGCGGCAGGGGTCGTCACCGTCATCCGGTACCCGTGTACTGCGGCGGATGGTCGCCGTCCGTGTCGTCGTCTACAGGGCTGGTGCGTCCAAGTGGAGTTGTCCAGTCGGTAGCTGACATCGAGGTGAGCGTGCACGCGCCAGGGGAGAGGGAGGGGAGTGCTGGGTCGACGGGGCGAGGTGATGTACTGGCGCGCTCCGGGGCGTCACCATGCGCGTCCTGGCGTGCGTGGGCGTCTCTGGGCACGTCGCAGTGCGCGCCGTCGTCTCCTGGGGTCAGCGTGTGTATGGTCGTGATCAGCAAGGTGAGGACAAGCTAGGGGACATGCTGAGGTAGTCTAGATGGGAGAGGAGAGGAGGTGAGCATGTGGGTGTCATGGTGGCCGGCATGGTCTTGACATGGCTCATTTCTTGGCTTTGACTAAGGTTCAAGTGGATGGTGAGGTAGAGGAGAGGTGCAAGGAGGCAGAGGTGGTCAGGTTAGACTTGGTCCAACTCAAAAATCCAGCATGGGCATCATATTCTACCCTCCCTGCAAGGTGCTTGTGATAATGGCCGCAAGAACATTTTGTTTGAAATTTGGAAATCTTTTTGGTGGATCTCATTCATATAAATAGATGAGTAGAATGGTGGTGGTGGTGGTCAATTTGGTGCAGGTTTGCAAGTTTTCGAAATGGGGGTTGATCTTCTCTTTGTTTCAATGTCTCCTCTTGTCAATTCATTTCTGGTCAACCTGGTCAGAGTCAACACTGGTGGTCAACAGCAAAGTGGTTCATCTTGACATGGTCTTGGATGAGGTGGCAAGTGTTGATCAAGGTTGGTTTAAGAAAAGTCAAAACCAGGGGTGCAAAGTGGTGAAGATGTTAAAAAATGGCCAAATGACCATTATCATATGTAGATGGGATTTACATTTTTCTTTGATTTGATTCTGGTTTCTTTGATTCAAAAGGGTGTGTTATTGATATACAAGTGTTTTACAAACAATGGCACAAGCCATGGTGGGCTTGGTTGAAGATTTGAAAAGTGGGCCAAGTGTATGTGAGTGAAAATGGAATTTTCTCACTATTTCATTTCTCTCCATTTGGTTTGATTTTTCTTGACTTAAAAGTGATTCTTATTAGTTTAGGAACATTTCCAAACCATTGAAACCATTCCAAAAGGTCTAGCTCAAAGATTTGCAAAAATGGCCATAACACATAAGAGGGGATATTCCAATTTTTTCTTATTTTCCTCTTTTGTTTATCTTGCTTTCTTGGGCATAGGTTAGGGTCCATTTAGTGTGAGATTAGGTTTAGAGATGGTTTCACACCATTTGGGTAAGGTATAAGTGCATAGAACAAGATTTGGTGAAGTGGCTATGTGCCACATATGCCTCTATGCATATGTTGCATTTGATTTTTAATTTGACTTGGCTTGACCCAATTGATGTTGTTGAGTGTTGAAATGGTATAGAGGAGTGATCCAACCATTCACAACAAGTCCTAGGGTCAAGATCCTCAAATTCCCAAATTTGCTATTTGCTCTCATATGCCTCAATGGAATTTTTAGTTTCTTTTTATTTTCTTTGGTTTCACTTTGGATTTGGTTTGATAAGTACTAGGTAAGGTTTATGAAGGTTTTCCAATCCTCAAAACAAAGTAGAAAGGCCTAGGGTAAAGTTTCACAAAAATAGCCATAGGCACATAGGCCTTTTCTTATTTAAATTCCTTTTTATTTTATTTTAACTTGGATGGTAAAAAGGGGTGTGAGGTTTAGGGTTTAAGATTATTTCAAATACTAATAAAACAAGCAATCATGGCAATAGCACAAGAATTAAACAAGATCACTATGTATCAAACTTAATTTAATAAAAGTTTTTGTTGGTTCCAAAATTTGGAAAAAGGGAAAATCATTTGTTTTGTTTTTGAAATTTTTGGGGATGTTACAAACCCTTCCCCCTTAAACAAATCTCGTCCCGAGATTTTAAGAAAAGTTAGGTTCCTAAGAAAGATTGAGCAGTGAGATTAATAGGGGAACATACTTGGCATGGCCTGAGGGGCTTCCTGAGCTTCAGTGGCAGTCATGTGGTAGAAACGGCCGTTGTTGTTGTTGTTCTGGTTCCTTCTTCCTGCAAAGCGGCGCTATTGCTGAGCAGGTGCTGCGGTATTGGCGGCAATCTTGGCAAGCTTCTTGGGGCACTCGTTGGAGTAGTGACCCACAACTCCACATTCATAGTAGTTTACCGTTGATTTGTCTTTGGGAGTGACGGGAATGGCATTGCTTCCAGTCCTCGGGCCATTATTGGGGTTGTTATTGTTACCAGTCTAGTTGTTGTTGCTGATGTTGTTGTTGGGGTGGTTGTTGTGGCCTCCGGGCCTCGGGGGTCCTCCGTTGTTTTTGGTGTAGTTGGGGCGATAAGTCTGGGTAGTTGGCTTGTTGTTTCTTGGGGTAAATCCTCCAGAGGAGTTGTTGCGGTACTTCTGGGTATGGTGGGGTCCATTCTGGTTCATCATTCTTCTCTTGCGGTTCTCGTTGGCTTGATGCAGCTTCCCTTCCATTTGGATGGCTGAATCCACCAGGGCTTCCAAGTCAGCGAACGGAATGTTCACTAACACTGTTTGCATCTCGTCGTGCAGTCTGTTCAGAAATCTCTCCTTCCTTTTCTCATTGGTGTCGGTCTCATCTGGGGCGTACCTTGACAGAGTAAGAAACCTATCGCGGTATTCCACCACGGACATTCTCCCTTGTTTGAGTTCGCGGAACTCGTCTCTCATCTTCTTGATCAGTCCTTGGGGCACATGGTACTTGCTAAACTTCAACTTGAAGTCTTCCCAGGTCATCATCTGTCCTGCATTCATGGCACGGGTGCTGGTCCACCAAGCTCTTGCTGGTCCTGCTAAGTAGTGCGTGGCAAACAACACTTACTCTGTGGCTTCAACTCCCGCAACTTCGAGGTTGTTCTCCATTGTCTGGATCCAGTCATCAGCATCTAGGGGTTCTTCAGTCTTGTTGAATATTGGAGGGTTGGTGTTCTGGAAGTTTTTAAGCTTAGATCCTGGGTGATCATGATGGCCCTGATTGTTGTTGGCAAGGTGTTGAAGTGCTGCAAGGTTGGCTTGGCGTTCAGCTCGTTCAACTTCCCTATCTTCCAGCATGGTTTGCAACATCTGCATCATGGCATCATCTTGATTTGTGCTACGAGTTGGAGGGGCCATCTGAATAGTGAGGTAGATGATAAGATAAGAGGGAAATTTCTATGGTTTGTTTTGTTAAAGTTAAAAAAGGTTCACAACTTGAAAATTTTGAGTAGTGTTGCGGGGGTAAAACCAACAACACTTTTTCATTCATACCAAACATCACACATTACAAATCTAACACACCGTTGGTTTGAAGAACCATTCATTCGCTCTACGATACAAGGGGAATCCTGATACAACTCACACCTACGAAAGTGCTTTAAAGATACTACTCTTCAGGGGGGGATTCTTCGTCTTCACGGGTAATGTGCTTGGAGAAAGGCAAGGGCGTTGTCCAACTCCTTGCGGGTCTTGTACAACATGAAGTCCAGGTGTGCTACATAATGGTTCATCTCCGGGTGCGGGGGCATGGTTATTGGTCTTCCCAGGGGATCATGTCTTGGGTAGTAAATGAAGCGGGTATTCTTGAGCTTGTTCATATTCTGTCCGCACAGACGGGCAATTGCTTCTTGCATAGCTCTGACTAGTCCTTCTTTCCAGGTGTTTCCCGTTACAGAAAACCATATGGTTTCCCATATTGGGGCTCCAAGATTTCTTCGTAGATCTGCCGAAACTTCCCACCGAGGTGGTCCTCCCAACTGATTTTTGAGCGGTGTTCCGAAGAACTCGGGATACGGGCGTCCTAGATATTCCACTAGTTGCTTCAAATCCTTTTCGAACATCAGTTCTCCTTCGTGACCAAGCTGATAGCACTCCCATTTGTACTCCATCTATGAACAAGGAGGAGGAGCAAGTTAGAGAAGTAGTCCAGTGTGCAAAATTTTATGTAGGATGGCAAGAAAAAGTAGGGCATGAATTTCTCATTTTGAAAAAGATCTCAAGGATAAGATTGAGAATAAGTTTTTCACAAATATTCACTTCTTTGGTTTTGAAACTAAGTTTTGCAGACGTCCATTCTAACTAGGGTCTCCTAAGGTCAAACAATGGCTCTGATACCAACTTGTCAACACCCGGATTTTTAAGTCCAGATGCCTATTATGCCATACATCGCAATCCCAGGAATATTGTTGTTGCGAGACATAATAGTTGAATATCATAAGTCATCATTCATTACATCCATAGTCGTCTTACAAATAGAGATCACATGATCCAATATTACACAAATAGTTGATCTAATGATCAAAGAACATATTACATGGCGGAAGCGTAACGGAAGTGGACTATCTAATCCACAAGCCAACGTCTGACGTCAGAAGATTCCCTAGTTGTCGTAGGCGTCCTGCTGTTCGGCTTCATAGTCTGGCCATTTGAATAGCCAGGGACAAAGCCGTGAGTACTTTCAAGTACTCGCAAACTAATACTAATGTAAGTACTAATATTGCTATTGAGAGTGTTCTAAGCTCTAGGGTTGTTTGCATAAAGCCAATTTTAGTTTATAAACATTTTAGTAAACAACTCCCCATGTGCTAACTAACTCAAGTGGGGACATTAGTGTCATTCCCACAACTATGTTGTGATTCAAAGTCAAAGTCACCTTTCAAATTCAATTCACAAGTCAACATTCATATTTTTAGAAAAATTCTGATGACGGAACAGTATGGCCTTCCCAACTGTCCATGACCGCGGACGCGGCTATCCGAATAGGTTAAACTCTGCAGAGGTTGTACACTTGTGCCACAACAATTGCAATAGTTCATCAGGGGTAACTGGCCCTGATTTATCGTACGCAGTACGCGAACTACCAATCATAACCTTTCATTTACATACCCTAGTATAGGCACCTCTCCCCATGAGCTTGGCCTCCCAAAGGAAGACATCGGCACTGGAACTGCACAGGGCTTGGGTAGGACATTCACCTCATTTCACGTCAATTCATTTTAAATGGAGGCAGCCTCAGCATAACCCCTATGACGCTTGTTCAGAGGGAACTCATACTAACATACATAAGTTTCCAGCTAAGCCTTACCTAATTTCAGGTATTGTGGGAGTACTTGTAAAATTGGAATGGTATCGCATCCGAACCCAACCATCAGTTTTTGTGAAGTTCACCATGTCACTCACAGGTCATATTCACCTTCAATATCTTTCAATAGAATGATTCATCATTCCAAGGTTTTCAAAGTCATTTCACACACACACATGTTCCCATCTAGAGTAGTCATTTTTAATTTAGCACTAGCATCTAAGTATGAGGGGTGCTAAGTAATTTGCTTTGCTTCTAGGCTAACCTTGATACTCTTGTACTAACCCAAAACTAACCAAGTGAAATCATAAATCAAAAAGTACTTTGAGAAAACAAAAGTAATAAAGCTTGTAAAGTAAAACTTGGAAAATAGGATCATGAACATATAATAAACGGGGTGATGCCTTGCTCATGGTGAGCTTTGCACTTTGCAAGAGTATTATCTTGCCTTGGTTGGGGAATTGGTCAAAGTGGTCCTCTTCTCCTTGGAAGTAGACCTCCTCCTCATCTTGATACTCCTGGGTACTAGCGTCTAAAATACGAATACGAGGTATACCATCATCATACCAAACTTAAGTACTAAACTAAGCACACACATGAGTCACACAACTTAAGCTAGCATCACACACTACTTATTAAGTTGGTGGACTTGTTTTCTTATTTAAGAAAAATAATTTCCTCTCATACTAATTAAGGTGTTACTTTTAATTCCTTAGAGAAATAATTTCCTCTCATTATCTTATTACAATTTAATTTCCTTTATGAAGAATATATGACCTAGGTTGACCAAAGTCAACCTCTTCATACTCATCATTTAAGAAAATGATTTAAATGAGGTGAAGCACCTCATACAATTTAATCCTAACATAGTAATGATTTAATATCATCAAACCAATTCATATGAGACCTAATAGACCAGGGTCTCTACCTCATTGTGAAATGTTTGTGACAAGATTTAAATGAGAGAAAAGCTCCCATGTGATTTCTAGATAGTTTTGGACAATATCATTGACTAGAAATAGCCATATAGTCCTCTAATTAAACTAGGCCATGATCACTCAAGGTAACCATGCCATATTTTTGCAGAAACAATTAGTGTAAGTGAAATGTGATTTATAGGATTTGGAATCAACTCAAAAGCATTTTTGGTTGATTTTTAATAATTGCTTGAAGTCACAAAAGTCCCTACCTTGTTTATTTTGCTACTTTAGTTCTACAACAGATCTAGTTTTCAAACCAGTGTAGTTGGATAGACCTTTCGATAAGCTTTCCAAATATATAAAATTTGTAAAATTTCGCCAAGTGGATTTGAAACTATGCAGTTTTGAAGTTGGCACCAGTTTGCAATTTGAATTAAAACTAGAAATCGAAGTTTGAATGACCTGGGCTGGCGGGAAACTAGGTGGCTGCATAGCGGGAGAGAGAGTGGGCCGGCCCAGCAGCGCAGCGGGCTCCCTGACAGTGGCCCCCGCTTGTCAGCGGGTCATAGCCAGCGAAACGGTACGCATCGCTGCGGGCCGTAGGATTAGAACTGGATCAGACGGTGCACAGCCGTCGTCATCTCCGGCGAGCGGCGAAGCGGCTGGAGGCGTAGGTAGGGGGTCGACGGCTTACTGGCGGCGCGGCGAGGGTCGGCGATGTGCGGCGACGATGTTGTCGAGGAAGGGGAAGCAGATGGTGCAGACGGCGGCTCCGATGGTGGCCGAAATCGGCGGCTTGCTTGGTGGCGGTGCTGCGGGACTTCAGCTTGCAATTGGGCGGCTGCCGGCGACATTGTGGTTGGGAGAGGGGCGGTGGAAGATCGGAGAGAGGAGAGGAGTCGAATGGTGTGAGAATTCCTTCGCGGAGTGGTCTCCTTTTATAGGGTCGAGAGGGTGGCCGTGGCGGAGCTGGCAGGTCGTCGATGGCGTCGTCGTTCTAGGGCGGAGAAGGGGCAAGGGATGGGCGCGGAGTGTTGGCGATGTCCAGGCGAGGCTGACGCGCGTCGTGGCGCAGCAGGGGAAGAACGGTCGCGTCATCACCGTCATCAGGTACCCGTGTACTGCGGCGGATGGTCGCCGTCCGTGTCGTCGTCTATAGGGCTGGTGCGTCCAAGTGGAGTTGTCCAGTCGGTAGCTGACGTCGAGGTGAGCGTGCACGCGCCAGGGGAGAGGGAGGGGAGTGCTGGGTCGACGGGGCGAGGTGATGTCCTGGCGCGCTCCGGGGCGTCACCATGCGCGTCCTGGCGTGCGTGGGCGTCTCTGGGCACGTCTGGTACTGGCCAGTGCCAGCGTCTCCTGGGGTCAGCGTGTGTATGGTCGTGATCAGCAAGGTGAGGACAAGCTAGGGGACATGCTGAGGTAGTCTAGATGGGAGAGGAGAGGAAGTGAGCATGTGGGTGTCATGGTGGCCGGCATGGTCTTGACATGGCTCATTTCTTGGCTTTGACTAAGGTTCAAGTGGATGGTGAGGTAGAGGAGAGGTGCAGGGAGGCAGAGGTGGTCAGGTTAGACTTGGTCCAACTCAAAAATCCAGCATGGGCATCATATTCTACCCTGCCTGCAAGGTGCTTGTGATAATGGCCGCAAGAACATTTTGTTTGAAATTTGGAAATCTTTTTGGTGGATCTCATTTATATAAATAGATGAGTAGAATGGTGGTGGTGGTGGTCAATTTGGTGCAGGTTTGCAAGTTTTCGAAATGGGGGTTGATCTTCTCTTTGTTTCAATGTCTCCTCTTGTCAATTCATTTCTGGTCAACCTGGTCAGAGTCAACACTGGTGGTCAACAGCAAAGTGGTTCATCTTGACATGGTCTTGGATGAGGTTGCAAGTGTTGACCAAGGTTGGTTTAAGAAAAGTCAAAACCAGGGGTGCAAAGTGGTGAAGATGTTAAAAAAATGGCCAAATGACCATTATCATATGTGGATGGGATTTGCATTTTTCTTTGATTTGATTCTGGTTTCTTTGATTCAAAAGGGTGTGTTATTGATATACAAGTGTTTTACAAACAATGGCACAAGCCATGGTGGGCTTGGTTGAAGATTTGAAAAGTGGGCCAAGTGTATGTGAGTGAAAATGGAATTTTCTCACTATTTCATTTCTCTCCATTTGGTTTGATTTTTCTTGACTTAAAAGTGATTCTTATTAGTTTAGGAACATTTCCAAACCATTGAAACCATTCCAAAAGGTCTAGCTCAAAGATTTGCAAAAATGGCCATAACACATAAGAGGGGATATTCCAATTTTTTCTTATTTTCCTCTTTTGTTTATCTTGCTTTCTTGGGCATAGGTTAGGGTCCATTTAGTGTGAGATTAGGTTTAGAGATGGTTTCACACCATTTGGGTAAGGTATAAGTGCATAGAACAAGATTTGGTGAAGTGGATATGTGCCACATATGCCTCTATGCATATGTTGCATTTGATTTTTAATTTGACTTGGCTTGACCCAATTGATGTTGTTGAGTGTTGAAATGGTATAGAGGAGTGATCCAACCATTCACAACAAGTCCTAGGGTCAAGATCCTCAAATTCCCAAATTTGCTATTTGCTCTCATATGCCTCAATGGCATTTTTAGTTTCTTTTTATTTTCTTTGGTTTCACTTTGAATTTGGTTTGATAAGTACTAGGTAAGGTTTATGAAGGTTTTCCGATCCTCAAAACGAAAGGCCTAGGGTAAAGTTTCACAAAAATAGCCATAGGCACATAGGCCTTTTCTTATTTAAATTCCTTTTTATTTTATTTTAACTTGGATGGTAAAAAGGGGTGTGAGGTTTAGGGTTTAAGATTATTTCAAATACTAATAAAACAAGCAATCATGGAAATAGCACAATAATTAAACAAGATCACTATGTATAAAACTTAATTTAATAAAAGTTTTTGTTGGTTCCAAAATTTGAAAAAGGGAAAATCATTTGTTTTGTTTTTCAAATTTTTGGGGATGTTACAAACCCTTCCCCCTTAAACAAATCTCGTCCCGAGATTTTAAGAAAAGTTAGGTTCCTAAGAAAGATTGTGCAGTGAGATTAACAGGGGAACATACTTGGCATGGCCTGAGGGGCTTCCTGAGCTTCAGTGGCAGTCATGTGGTAGAAACGGCCGTTGTTGTTGTTGTTCTGGTTCCTTCTTCCTGCAAAGCGGCGCTATTGCTGAGCAGGTGCTGCGGTATTGGCGGCAATCTTGGCAAGCTTCTTGGGGCACTCGTTGGAGTAGTGACCCACAACTCCACATTCATAGCAGTTTACCGTTGATTTGTCTTTGGGAGTGACGGGAATGGCATTGCTTCCAGTCCTCGGGCCAGTATTGGGGTTGTTATTGTTACCAGTCTGGTTGTTGTTGCTGATGTTGTTGTTGGGGTGGTTGTTGTGGCCTCTGGGCTTCGGGGGTCCTCCGTTGTTGTTGGTGTAGTTGGGGCGATAAGTCTGGGTAGTTGGCTTGTTGTTTCTTGGGGTAAATCCTCCAGAGGAGTTGTTGCGGTACTTCTGGGTATGGTGGGGTCCATTCTGGTTCATCATTCTTCTCTTGCGGTTCTCGTTGGCTTGATGCAGCTTCCCTTCCATTTGGATGGCTGAATCCACCAGGGCTTCCAAGTCAGCGAACGGAATGTTCACTAACACTGTTTGCATCTCGTCGTGCAGTCTGTTCAGAAATCTCTCCTTCCTTTTCTCATTGGTGTCGGTCTCATCTGGGGCGTACCTTGACAGAGTAAGAAACCTATCGCGGTATTCCACCACGGACATTTTCCCTTGTTTGAGTTCGCGGAACTCGTCTCTCATCTTCTTGATCAGTCCTTGGGGCACATGGTACTTGCTAAACTTCAACTTGAAGTCTTCCCAGGTCATCATCTGTCCTGCATTCATGGCACGGGTGCTGGTCCACCAAGCTCTTGATGGTCCTGCTAAGTAGTGCGTGGCAAACAGCACTTTCTCTGCGGCTTCAACTCCCGCAACTTCGAGGTTGTTCTCCATTGTCTGGAGCCAGTCATCAGCATCTAGGGGTTCTTCAGTCTTGTTGAATATTGGAGGGTTGGTGTTCTGGAAGTTTTTAAGCTTAGATCCTGGGTGATCATGATGGCCCTGATTGTTGTTGGCAAGGTGTTGAAGTGTTGCAAGGTTGGCTGGGCGTTCAGCTCGTTCAACTTCCCTATCTTCCAGCATGGTTTGCAACATCTGCATCATGGCATCATCTTGATTTGTGCTACGAGTTGGAGGGGCCATCTGAACAGTGAGGTAGATGATAAGATAAGAGGGAAATTTCTATGGTTTGTTTTGTTAAAGTTTAAAAAAGTTCACAACTTGAAAATTTTGAGTAGTGTTGCGGGGGTAAAACCAACAACACTTTTTCATTCATACCAAACATCACACATTACAAATCTAACACACCGTTGGTTTGAAGAACCATTCATTCGCTCTACGATACAAGGGGAATCCTGATACAACTCACACCTACGAAAGTGCTTTAAAGATACTACTCTTCAGGGGGGGATTCTTCATCTTCACGGGTAATGTGCTTGGAGAAAGGCAAGGGCGTTGTCCAACTCCTTGCGGGTCTTGTACAACATGAAGTCCAGGTGTGCTACATAATGGTTCATCTCTGGGTGCGGGGGCATGGTTATTGGTCTTCGCAGGGGATCATGTCTTGGGTAGTAAATGAAGCGGGTATTCTTGAGCTTGTTCATATTCTGTCCGCACAGACGGGCAATTGCTTCTTGCATAGCTCTGACTAGTCCTTCTTTCCAGGTGTTTCCCGTTACAGAAAACCATATGGTTTCCCATATTGGGGCTCCAAGATTTCTTCGTAGATCTGCCGAAACTTCCCACCGAGGTGGTCCTCCCAACTGATTTTTGAGCGGTGTTCCGAAGAACTCAGGATACGGGCGTCCTAGATATTCCACTAGTTGCTTCAAATCCTTTTCGAACATCAGTTCTCCTCCGTGACCAAGCTGATAGCACTCCCATTTGTACTCCATCTATGAACAAGGAGGAGGAGCAAGTTAGAGAAGTAGTCCAGTGTGCAAAATTTTATGTAAGATGGCAAGAAAAAGTAGGGCATGAATTTCTCATTTTGAAAAAGATCTCAAGGATAAGAGTGAGAATAAGTTTTTCACAAATATTCACTTCTTTGGTTTTGAAACTAAGTTTTGCAGACGTCCATTCTAACTAGGGTCTCCTAAGGTCAAACAATGGCTCTGATACCAACTTGTCAACACCCGGATTTTTAAGTCCAGATGCCTATTATGCCATACATCGCAATCCCAGGAATATTGTTGTTGCGAGACATAATAGTTGAATATCATAAGTCATCATTCATTACATCCATAGTCATCTTACAAATAGAGATCACATGATCCAATATTACACAAATAGTTGATCTAATGATCAACGAACATATTACATGGCGGAAGCGTAACGGAAGTGGACTATCTAATCCACAAGCCAACGTCTGACGTCAGAAGATTCCCTAGTTGTCGTAGGCGTCCTGCTGTTCGGCTTCATAGTCTGGCCATTTGAATAGCCAGGGACAAAGCCGTGAGTACTTTCAAGTACTCGCAAACTAATACTAATGTAAGTACTAATATTGATATTGAGAGTGTTCTAAGCTCTAGGGTTGTTTGCATAAAGCCAATTTTAGTTTATAAACATTTTAGTAAACAACTCCCCATGTGCTAACTAACTCAAGTGGGAACATTAGTGTCATTCCCACAACTCTGTTGTGATTCAAAGTCAAAGTCACCTTTCAAATTCAATTCACAAGTCAACATTCATATTTTTAGAAAAATTCTGATGACGGAACAGTATGGCCTTCCCAACTGTCCATGACCGCGGACGCGGCTATCCGAATAGGTTAAACTCTGCAGAGGTTGTACACTTGTGCCACAATAATTGCAATAGTTCGTCAGGGGTAACTGGCCCTGATTTATCGTACGCAGTACGCGAACTACCAATCCTAACCTTTCATTTACATACCCTAGTATAGGCACCTCTCCCCATGAGCTTGGCCTCCCAGTGAAGACAGACAGTCAGCCTGGGAACTGCACAGGGCTTGGGTAGGACATTCACCTCATTTCACGTCAATTCACTTTAAATGGAGGCGGCCTCAGCATAACCCCTATGACGCTTGTTCAGAGGGAACCCATACTAACATACATAAGTTTCCAGCTAAGCCTTACCCAATTTCAGGTATTGTGGGGGTACTTGTAAAATTGGAATGGTATCGCATCCGAACCCAACCATCAGTTTTTGTGAAGTTCACCATGTCACTCACAGGTCATATTCACCTTCAAAATCTTTCAATAGAATGATTCATCATTCCAAGGTTTTCAAAGTCATTTCACACACACATGTTCCCATCTAGAGTAGTCATTTTTAATTTAGCACTAGCATCTAAGTATGAGGGGTGCTAAGTAATTTGCTTTGCTTCTAGGCTAACCTTGATACTCTTGTACTAACCCAAAACTAACCAAGTGAAATCATAAATCAAAAAGTACTTTGAAAAAACAAAAGTAATAAAGCTTGTAAAGTAAAACTTGGAAAATAGGATCATGAACATATAATAAAAGGGGTGATGCCTTGCTCATGGTGAGCTTTGCACTTTGCAAGAATATTATCTTTCCTTGGTTGGGGAATTGGTCAAAGTGGTCCTCTTCTCCTTGGAAGTAGACCTCCTCCTCCTCTTGATACTCCTGGGTACTAGCGTCTAAAATATGAATACGAGGTATACCATCATCATGCCAAACTTAAGTACTAAACTAAGCACACACATGAGTCACACAACTTAAGCTAGCATCACACACTACTTATTAAGTTGGTGGACTTGTTTTCTTATTTAAGAAAAATAATTTCCTCTCGTACTAATTAAGGTGTTACTTTTAATTCCTTAGAGAAATAATTTCCTCTCATTATCTTATTACAATTTAATTTCCTTTATGAAGAATATATGACCTAGGTTGACCAAAGTCAACCTATTCATACTCATCATTTAAGAAAATGATTTAAATGAGGTGAAGCACCTCATACAATTTAATCCTAACATAGTAATGATTTAATATCATCAAACCAATTCATATGAGACCTAATAGACCAGGGTCTCTACCTCATTGTGAAATGTTTGTGACAAGATTTAAATGAGAGAAAAGCTCCCATGTGATTTCTAGATAGTTTTGGACAATATCATTGACTAGAAATAGCCATATAGTCCTCTAATTAAACTAGGCCATGATCACTCAAGGTAACCATGCCATATTTTTGCAGAAACAATTAGTGTAAGTGAAATGTGATTTATAGGATTTGGAATCAACTCAAAAGCATTTTTGGTTGATTTTTAATAATTTCTTGAAGTCACAAAAGTCCCTACCTTGTTTATTTTGCTACTTTAGTTCTACAACAGATCTAGTTTTCAAACCAGTGTAGTTGGATAGACCTTTCGATAAGCTTTCCAAATATATAAAATTTGTAAAATTTCGCCAAGTGGATTTGAAACTATGCAGTTTTGAAGTTGGCACCAGTTTGCAATTTGAATTAAAACTAGAAATCGAAGTTTGAATGACCTGGGCTGGCGGGAAACTAGGTGGCTGCATAGCGGGAGAGAGAGTGGGCCGGCCCAGCAGCGCAGCGGGCTCCCTGACAGTGGCCCCCGCTTGTCAGCGGGTCATAGCCAGCGAAACGGTACGCATCGCTGCGGGCCGTAGGATTAGAACTGGATCAGACGGTGCACAGCCGTCGTCATCTCCGGCGAGCGGCGAAGCGGCTGGAGGCGCAGGTAGGGGGTCGACGGCTTACTGGCGGCGCGGCGAGGGTCGGCGATGTGCGGCGACGATGTTGTCGAGGAAGGGGAAGCAGATGGTGCAGACGGCGGCTCCGATGGTGGCCGAAATCGGCGGCTTGCTTGGTGGCGGTGCTGCGGGACTTCAGCTTGCAATTGGGCGGCTGCAGGCGACATTGTGGTTGGGAGAGGGGCGGTGGAAGATCGGAGAGAGGAGAGGAGTCGAATGGTGTGAGAATTCCTTCGCGGAGTGGTCTCCTTTTATAGGGTCGAGAGGGTGGCCGTGGCGGAGCTGGCAGGTCGTCGATGGCGTCGTCGTTCTAGGGCGGCGAAGGGGCAAGGGATGGGCGCGGAGTGTTGGCGACGTCCAGGCGAGGCTGACGCGCGTCGTGGCGCGGCAGGGGAGGAACGGTCGCGTCGTCACCGTCATCGGGTACCCATGTAGTGCGGCGGATGGTCGCCGTCCGTGTCGTCGTCTACAGGGCTGGTGCGTCCAAGTGGAGTTGTCCAGTCGGTAGCTGACGTCGAGGTGAGCATGCACGCGCCAGGGGAGAGGGAGGGGAGTGCTGGGTCGACGGGGCGAGGTGATGTCCTGGCGCGCTCCGGGTCATCACCATGCGCGTCCTGGCGTGTGTGGGCGTCTCTGGGCGCGTCTGGTACTGGCCAGTGCCAGCGTCTCCTGGGGTCAGCGTGTGTATGGTCGTGATCAGCAAGGTGAGGACAAGCTAGGGGACATGCTGAGGTAGTCTAGATGGGAGAGGAGAGGAGGTGAGCATGTGGGTGTCATGGTGGCCGGCATGATCTTGACATGGCTCATTTCTTGGCTTTGACTAAGGTGCAAATGGATGGTGAGGTAGAGGAGAGGTGCAGGGAGGCAGAGGTGGTCAGGTTAGACTTGGTCCAACTCAAAAATCCAGCATGGGCATCATATTCTACCCTGCCTGCAAGGTGCTTGTGATAATGGCCGCAAGAACATTTTGTTTGAAATTTGGAAATCTTTTTGGTGGATCTCATTTATATAAATAGAGGAGTCGAATGGTGGTGGTCAATTTGGTGCAGGTTTGCAAGTTTTCGAAATGGGGGTTGATCTTCTCTTTGTTTCAATGTCTCCTCTTGTCAATTCATTTCTGGTCAACCTGGTCAGAGTCAACACTGGTGGTCAACAGCAAAGTGGTTCATCTTGACATGGTCTTGGATGAGGTGGCAAGTGTTGACCTTGGTTGGTTTAAGAAAAGTCAAAACCAGGGGTGCAAAGTGGTGAAGATGTTAAAAAATGGCCAAATGACCATTATCATATGTAGATGGGATTTGCATTTTTCCTTGATTTGATTCTGGTTTATTTGATTCAAAAGGGTGTGTTATTGATATACAAGTGTTTTACAAACAATGGCACAAGCCATGGTGGCCTTGGTTGAAGATTTGAAAAGTGGGCCAAGTGTATGTGAGTGAAAATGGAATTTTCTCACTATTTCATTTCTCTCCATTTGGTTTGATTTTTCTTGACTTAAAAGTGATTCTTATTAGTTTAGGAACATTTCCAAACCATTGAAACCATTCCAAAAGGTCTAGCTCAAAGATTTGCAAAAATGGTCATAACACATAAGAGGGGATATTCCAATTTTTTCTTATTTTCCTCTTTTGTTTATCTTGCTTTCTTGGGCATAGGTTAGGGTCCATTTAGTGTGAGATTAGGTTTAGAGATGGTTTCACACCATTTGGGTAAGGTATAAGTGCATAGAACAAGATTTGGTGAAGTGGCTATGTGCCACATATGCCTCTATGCATATGTTGCATTTGATTTTTAATTTGACTTGGCTTGACCCAATTGATGTTGTTGAGTGTTGAAATGGTATAGAGGAGTGATCCAACCATTCACAACAAGTCCTAGGGTCAAGATCCTCAAATTCCCAAATTTGCTATTTGCTCTCATATGCCTCAATGGCATTTTTAGTTTCTTTTTATTTTCTTTGGTTTCACTTTGGATTTGGTTTGATAAGTACTAGGTAAGGTTTATGAAGGTTTTTCAATCCTCAAAACAAAGTAGAAAGGCCTAGGGTAAAGTTTCACAAAAATAGCCATAGGCACATAGGCCTTTTCTTATTTAAATTCCTTTTTATTTTATTTTAAATTGGATGGTAAAAAGGGGTGTGAGGTTTAGGGTTTAAGATTATTTCAAATACTAATAAAACAAGCAATCATGGCAATAGCACAAGAATTAAACAAGATCACTATGTATCAAACTTAATTTAATAAAAGTTTTTGTTGGTTCCAAAATTTGGAAAAAGGGAAAATCATTTGTTTTGTTTTTGAAATTTTTGGGTATGTTACAGTGTTAATGCTAGATAATGAGTTTCTTACTTGTTCAATATCTGGCAGATTCATAAAGGGTTTCATCCCGCTCAACGGTGATGTCGTCAGTATGTTCCGTCTTCGATGGCCTTGGGGCCTTAGAGGTGCGGCCGGAGTGTTTTTGTTCTTTGTTTATTTTGTTTTTAGTGACTTTTCGGGTGGTGAGGCGGCGGCTAAGGTTCTCCCTGCCGTTTCCTTGATTCGGTAGTGCGTCTAGCGTCGACGGAGAGTATGTGGAGTCGTGTGTCTGGCAAATCTTTTGCGATCTAGTTGGTTAATTTCCGTGATTGTTGATTTGGTTTTTGGTTTGTTTCTTCTGACCTACAATTGTCATTATTGGTGATGGTTGTTTCTCTGGTGCAATGATCTTTTGGTACCTTAGCACGACGATTTTATATGTGTACTATAATAAGCTCTACTACAACAAACTTTATGCAGCTCCAATGATAAAGGGGCGAGGATGGTGGTGCGCATTCGACTCGTGCTAGTACTTGTAGTCGTTGTTAGGTGGTTCAAGTACCTATTTTCAATCGGTGGAATTCTTGCAAAAAAATAATTATCTGGCTGATTCAAAACAGGTCGAATTCATGCATCCACCAAATACAATTACAATTAAGTTAAAAGTCAAGTCATTTTCCCATGTTTATCCGTTTGATGGCCGGCTAGTTGCCATATTTAAGATATATTCACAATCTGTGACAATGAGCACCACAAATATGTGAGCAGCTAATGTTTGATCGGGGTCAACACGTGCGCCGATGACTTAAAATGAGTGCACACCTTCCAACTACACGACTTTGATTATGCATGTGCAGAAAGCACAATGTAGCAACCCTAACATGAAACCAATAGACCCGCACAAAAAAAAAAAAAAAACATGAAACCAATAGATCGGGGTCAACACGTCAGTGACGCCGTATTCGTTTCATGAAGAGCCCCCGGCGCCGTTGACGTACGGCACAGTGCAAATTGTGTACTCTAATCGTACTGACGTGCAGCGAAATGGTAATGACGGCGTAGCCGGTGTTGATGTGGTCGTCAGAAAGCTAATCAATGAGAGAATTTGTTAGTTCTCTTACTTGTTCAATGTCTAGCACAACGATAGGATGGCTATATACATGGAGCCGCGCCCAGTGCTAAGACATATTGTGCTCCATTAGCTGCTTGCGCGTGCAATCAGTGGAGATCGAAATCAGTAGCAAGAAAAATGTCGGCCAGGCCATTGTTTCTGCTTCTCTGCCTCGCCGTTGCTGCCGCCGGCGTACTTCGGGGTCGTTCAGAGCCTGACAGCAATGGTACGCTCGATTTATCTGGGAATACCACTTTCCTAGTTCGTAGCGCAGTAGGTGCCTTTTTTGTATCTACTAGTTAAATGCACGTGCTTTGCCACGGGTTCTTAATTTTCAGAAGTTAAAGTACATAAGTATGATATTCCATTGGAAATATCTCCATAGTATTTTTTTTCAAAATTAAATATCTCCATGGTGAGATTGCAGACATGATCAACCATAGTATGTTTAAAAAAATGGATGCACATAATTATGATATCCCATAGGAAATATCACTTTTCTGAATTTGATGCTTCACACCATGAAATACATAGAATAAAGAATGTTAATAATGTTGCATATGTATTTTGTGAATGAACACCACCAACAGAAAAGAATATATAGTTTATCCAAAGTAAGAGAAATCATTAAGCTATTTACTCGAATTAACATCACCAATAGGTAATAGCAAATAGTTGCAATGCCGTACAAATTGTGAAATAAATCTATCAATACAGGTTGAAATACCAACAATTCATAATGAGGCATTTGATTAATTAATCCCATTTCAGTAGAAATAGGAATTTAAAAATAGCAATATTTCGGTAAATACAAATACATTGTTACAACATCATTCAATCACCACATGTGTGTCTCTTTCTGTTTCTCTATGGGCTCACTATTTTCTCTTTACCGGTAAAACAAAATCTTGGACACCTCGTAATTCTCGTAAAAACTGTGACAGACATGCTAAATAATAAGTTGCTAATGCACGGGTGGATGAAAAACGTTTGGCAAGCGTTAGCAAGCGAGGAGTCTCATCAGCTATTAGAAAGCAAACAGATATGTCAGCTATGAACAAACACGCTTCACAAACAAATAAGAAAAAATCCAGCCACAAGATTGCAAATTGTAGGTTCTAAACTGATTTGACCATAGATCGCAGACTTGATCAAAGTCTAACAAAACTGGCATTCCCTGTCTATTAGGTTCTACAAGTGAGAAAAAACAATTTGTTTTTCCATTAATTTCATGAACTTGAAATACCATATTTCTTCATTTTGGTGCCAGTTCACCGAGATGTGTATATCTCAACATCAAATATTTATAACCTAATCATCAAGAACATGATAAATGTGTATGATTTGGAATATTTGGTAGATGCTTGAGATGTGTAATACTGGGACTTTTCTACACTAATGATCACAAGTACAAAGTGGGCAAATAACATTAACAAAAGAAGATAAACAAAGCTGTAGTTTTTTTAGCAAAAGAGAAGCCCTAGTGTTATTGCAAGTTCAGCAAAGATTAGAATATGAAAACATAACAGGCAATGAGGCTATGCGGAATAGAAGATTGTTAGGTTCTACAAGGGAGAAAAAAAACTATTTGTTTAGCCATTAATTTCATGATCTTTAAATACCATATTTCTTCATTTCGGTGCCAGTTCACCGAGATGTGTATATCACAACAGAAAATTATTTATAATATAATAATCACCAAGAACATAATAAATGAGCACGATTCGAAATATTCAGAAGAGGCTTGAGATGTGTAATACTGGGACTTTCTACACTAATGATTAGAAGTAAGCGGGAAAATATCATTAACAAAAGAACCTAAACAAAGATGTAGTTCTTTTAGAAGAAAAAGAAGCCCTGGTGTTATTGCTAGTTCAGCAAGGATTTGAATACGAAAACATAACAGACAATGAGGCTATCGGAATAGAAGGTTAAATATTCAGTGTCATCAGCAAGGCTTTCTAAAATAATTTTCTTCTAATGCAGGCAAAGAAAACACCAACCAAATTACATTTTATATATGATTAATCAAGGCACATGGTTAATCAAACACTTTTAATGCAGGCAAAGAAAACACCAACCAAAATCAAAGGTATACGATAAGATTTGAGCTTAATACTATAGTGTATTATTGTTAGGATAAAAGGCTTCATACACTGAGCGTTTTGTATACCAAAATTATGGATCATGTGTTTCAAAGGCAACTGAATTTGACGAAGGTAGCCTCTCAAAACAAATGCTACTGACATCAGTTACATGAATTAAAAGTATGAAGTTCTATTGGGCCTTTTGCCCATTGGAACCAATGATTTGCTTAATTCAGTACGCTTCAGATTATCCCCGTTATTATTTTTGGCAGAGAATTGTATAAGGTATATAAAAAGCGGTTTCGGTGAAGACGATGAAGAGTTCGTTTTGTTCAGTTGCAAAGCCGTAGACAGGCTGCAAAGAGTATTGCATAGTATCCGACTGCAAAATAGTGCTTCTAACACAATAGAGTATAGATATTGCAGATACCGTTTCGTCCTGGGCTCCCGCGAGTCCCAGGGCGAAACCCTAGTCCGCCGCCGCCGCCAGCCCCGTCCTCCTCTCCCCCGCCTCGCCGCCGCCAGGAGGCGCCACCGGGCGAAGCTCGGTCGGCGTCGGCGGCGGCGGGGCGCCTTCTCTCCTCCTCGCGGTGATGGCGGCGCGGGCGGCATCGGTGAGGGAGGCGCGGCGCTGGGCAGGGGCGTGGCGGCGCGGCTGTTCGACGGCGGCGCGGCGGCTCTGCAGGATGTGCGTGCTCGGGGCGGCGGCGGCTTCCGCGGAAGCTTCTGCCACGGCGGACGGCGCGAGCTCGGCCCGATGCGGTCCGATGGAGGCGGGCGGCGCGGCGCGAGGGTGGGCGTCCACGACGCCCGGCGGTCGGGCGGCGGCGCTACGACCTTGTGAGTGGAGCCGGACGGGCAGCGCGGCCAGGGCGGCCGCCTCGCGCGCGGGCCGGGGCAGGGGCCCCGGGCCCGGCCGAGCCCACCAAGTCCCCAGATCTAGTGCCACAGGCAGCCATGGGGCTGCAGGTGCTGGTCTGGCCACTTCCAGGTCCGTGGTGGTGCTGCTGGCCGACGAGCGCTCTTGGAGGCGGATCCCTTGCTATGTGGTCCTCCGGGCTCCCTCGGAGCTGCGGCGGGCGGAGTTTGGACGCCGGGGCGGCGGCCCTGGATGGTGGGTGGCGACGTCGACCGGAAGGCGGGTGGCGTTCGCGGGTGCTGGCCGATCTCCTTGGCCGTGTGGACGGTGAGGAGTCGGTGGGTGGCTGGGTGCGGCGTGGTCGTGCTCCGGCGCGTTCTTCGTCTGTTCGTTGGCGTCTCCACTTTCCGGTCTCTCTGCGCCAGATACGGCATGGTTGGTCCTCGGACTGCCCGTTCTGCGTCCGTGCGAGTTTGGTGGGGAGCTGCCGGGGGAAACTCTTGGCTGGCTCGGTGCCAGCCACATCGGCAGCGACGATTCTATCGCCGTTCTCCTTCTTGAAGGGCTGGTGAGGTAACCCTCCCCTATTCCTCTTCTTCCCGGGTGAAAACTCAGGCTACGGCCGGGCGACGATGGCGCAATGCGTCGTTCTCCTCCTTGGAGGCGCCGCTTTGGGTTGAGGGGACAGAGGGCTATCGGTGTGGTGACAATGACGGTGGTGCGGTTTGGGTGTGTCTTTGGTGAGGCCTTTGGCGGCAGTCAGCAAGTTCAAGGCTTTTTTGGGCGCTCAACCACCTCTATGTTCTGTGTTGGCCGATGAGATGGGAAGGGTCCCTCCTTCGGCGGCAGCAAGGCGAGGCGGTCTCGGAGCCGGATCTTCATCTCCTTGATGCTGGTGCTTCTCCTCTTCGCTTGGCACGTCTCTTTCCGTCCGCGGCAGTTCTCCGTAGCTTGTTCTTGTGGGCTCTTTGGTGGCGCTGCCGAGTGGAATTCTCTATAGTTCCTCTAGGGCTTTGCCTCTTTCTTTTACCTTGTTCAAGTTTGTGTAATCAGCACCGTTGTATCCTAGCCGGTTGATGGCTTTATTAATTTAAAGCTGGGCTCTCGAGCCTTATGTTTAAAAAGTATAGATATTGTGGTCAACGGGAAGGCTGATAGCACCTTATAGATTTATTGTCCTTCTCTGTTCCACTTAGAATAGGCGGCATCGATGAACATCTTCCCCAATTGCATTTCTTTTGAGCATCTGCATGAGACAGTTAATCACAAAGGGAATATGTTTAATGCAAACAGTAGATACACATCCATCATGAACTGGAGCACTATGTAGATAAACTGGACTATCAAATTTAGTGTACCCGGTGGATGTTTCTGTGAGTATAGGACTCATCAGGCTAATCGTCTCATGCATATGCTCCTAGTTTGGACTAAAGAGAGCAAGAGTAAACACGATGTAAAGGCCCAAAAAAAAAATACGAGTGTGAGATGAAGAAAGAATGCACATACTGATTGGGATAATCTGCTGCGGCATGTGCACTCGCGTGATGACTATCATGGTACTGGCTCCGGCGTAGAAATCTCAGGCCACACCTAGCTGGAGGAGAAAGTCGTGCTCGGGCTGGACCTCGAGATGGACTGAATCCTTTGCCGTACGTGTCTCCTTCCTGCCTAGTCCAGGACTCCTAATGAAGAGGTGATCCGGCATGGGTAGCTGATCCCTGGTTCCCGGCTGTGATGAGTACAGCGTTGTTGAAGTGTGGCCGGTCGCGTGAGTGCAGGCGTGCGAGCGAGGGGAAGGGCTAGCGGGAGTGCGTGGGCCGGTGCGGGCGAGGGTTGAGGCCACCCTGGTCGTCCGTGCAGGCTGAATCGTCAGGTCAGAGTGGCACCGCGCCGCCGCAGACCTCGAGATGGTCCGAGCCATGGTGGGCGCGCGCGGCGGGAGATGCCATGGCGGAAACTGCGGTAGACGAAGCTGTTGAAGATGATCAATGGGCCTGGGCGCCAGAGCATAATGGAATTTATACTGTTAGATCAGCTTATAATTTGTTATCTCGGGAGGCACAAAATAAGAAAGATAAGACTGAATCATCCAATGCAGTCCGAGGTGATCCTTGGAAATCAATTTGGAAATTACATGCTCCACCAAAGATTCAATCATTTTGGTGGCGTGTAATCCATGATTTTGTACCGGTTCGAAACAATTTGAAAAAACGTCATGTTGAAAAGTTGAGTCAATGTGTTGACTGTGGAGCTGAGAGGGAAACAACTTATCATACTTTGGTGGAGTGCACTTTTGCTCGTTGCTTCTGGAAAGAGATGAAAACATTGACAGGTATTAAACTCCCTCCTCTACACCCTGTAACATGGGCTAGAGATATACTGGATGCTGCCATATGCCCTTCTGATCATATTAGTGTAATCTTGTGTGGGATGTGGGCTGTCTGGTGTGAAAGAAATAATCGACGACATGGCGAGGAACCTAGAACCTGGAGAGCTGCCTGTAGGTGGGCGATTGATACTGCTCTTGATCTGGCACAAGAGGCAAAGCCAAAGGCAAAAGTGAATACGGGGGTACGCGTTACTAGAGGATGGACTAGGCCAGAAACTGGTGTGCTCAAATTGAACTGTGATGGAGCTTTCAATGGAAATGACCATACGAGATCAACGGGCTGCATTATTAGAGATTCAGACGGAAGGGCACTTCGAGCGAGAGCCCGGTGGTACGAGGCACTGTCAGATGCACTGCACGGAGAGGCTTTGGCGGTGAGAGACGGTGTTACTTTCTGCGAACGTTGGCGCACTTGCAATTTAAGAGTGGAGACAGACTCTCAATTGCTAGTGAACCTGTGGAGAAAAAGGAAGAATCATAGGGCAGAGATCACACCAATTCTCCATGAGATCGAGGAGATTAGTAAGGTTTTCAATTCTTTTGAAATCTCCTACATTTCTAGAAATGCTAATTTGGCAGCGCATTATTGTGCCAAGGAAGCATCACCGCGTAACCCCGAATGTATGTGGATTGGCCGAGGGCCAACATCTGTAGAATTGGTGATGCAGCTAGAATGTAATCCTACATGATATTTAATAAAGCCTTTGTTTTCTCAAAAAAAAAAAGCTGTAGATGAGGTAGCCGGAGCCGCGGGCGACGTGCAGATGGGAGGAGGTAGCGTCCGTGTCTTGTGGGTAGGTTGACCGTGGGACAGTTTTGATTACGTGTTTTTCGCGAGACACAGTTTGCGGACGGATCGACGAAGGCAGTCGGACGAAGCCGAGCGACGTACCACCTGACGACGGAACACTCTCGTATTTTTTAGGTAGTAGAGATGATGCATGACTAATGTGCACGAGAACATTACAGGTTTCGTAAGCATAGACTGCGGTCTCCCAGGGCCGGCGAGCAGCGTGGACGGAGACACCGAGCTACCGTACTCTCCGGACACTGGCTTCACCGACGTCGGCTCGAACCACGACGTCTCGGTTGAGTACACTTACAGTCGTCTATGGAAGCTATACTACAACGTGCGGAGCTTCCCCGACCGCGAGCGCAACTGCTACACGCTCCGCTCCCTCGTGCCCGGGATCAAGGAAATTTTGACAAAACGGACCACCCTCCCCAATTCATTGATAAAAAGGACCACATGTTAATCGAATTGGCAAAACAGACCCCCTCTGGCGTGGCGGCAGCGCCCCCTGCCGACACGTGACCACATGCCGCCGGAGGGCGTGGCGGCAGGGCATGCCGGCGAAGAGCGTGGCGGCACGTTAGCCGGCCGAGTCGTCCGTCCGTCGCCGTTATGCGGAGCGGGCCATGCCGACCCATGGCCTGGCGGCAGGATGACATGGAGGTTGCCTCCGCTTCCGGTGGAGGCAGGGCCCGGCGATCGACGACACTAATTACCACGCGACTGAAAGTTTGCTTTCCGTGCGACGAGACGTGTAGTTGTCAGAGATTCCCGCTCGATACAGGAAATTGATCACCGAAAGCGGCCTATATGCGTAGGAATTTTGTGCTGATACAGCAATTAGAGCACCGACAGGCGATACCAATAATTCTGCACTAACTTTTTGGTACAGCTAACACTAATTGAAGGCTATATAAGTCGGCTTCCCCGCATACAAATCAAAGCAGCAGGATCGAGTTTGCCTTCTCCGCGTCTCTGTTTCGTGCGCAAAATATTGGAGTGAGTATGAGTGTGCCTGCTCGGACCAGGATTTTAGGCCGATGAAGGGGAAGAATGCAAGCTTGCCACCGGGGGTGAGAGCAGAGAGGTGTTGCTGCGGCCGCCTTGCGAAGGTGAAGGAGGTGGTTGATTTTTCTGATAAGTTCGGCATGAAATATTTCATGTGCGCGAGCTATGATCATGATCCACCCAGACAATCAAGTTCATCGTCCTCGAGGCCTGCGGTATGTTCTAACAGCATGATTAAAAATTTAATTGTATGTCATTAATTTTTGTTTATCAACCGTATTATTTGTGTTGTAGTCTCCCCCGTCCCTTTGCATGTGGTTTCATTGGATAGACCAGGAGCAGCCGGATTGGACACGCCGTGAGGTGGAGGAAAAACAGCGGCGTGTATGGGCAATGTTCCATGAGAAAGAGCATAGGGAAAAGGCTGTTGCTAATGCTAAAGCAGAGAGAGACAGATAAAAAAATTAAGGACGGAGCAAGCTCGAAATCGTGAGGTGAATCAGAAGAGGATGGATGATGAGGCTGCACGTAGGTATGCAGAGAAAGAGGTGCGCAGAGAGGCCCGTGAAGCGGAGAGGAAGAGATTAAGGAAAAGAGCTGCCGAGGCGCAAGCAGCAGAAGAACGCGGCGACAAGTCCGGAAGATGGCCACGGTGAACACATGGCAAATAGAGTGATCTGTTGTACTAGCTATGTATGTTAATTTCAATTTTACTTCCGCGTTGTATCTTAAAATTCGTTGCAGTTATTATGTTGTATCTTAAACGTTTTTTACTTATGTTGTATCTTCATTATTGGAGTTAATTTAGAAATTAAACTTATTGGAACTAATATTAATATGTCTCCGAGATACATAGAAAAATGTCTCATACATAGATTAAATGGCTATCACGCGCATAGATAAATGTGTATCATTCCTCTCGACGATGACGATGGTGCTGCCGTGGCCTTGGACCGGAAGGCGACAACCGGGGACGAGGGGGATGAGGTGGACGCAAACCTCGGCCGTACTGATTTTCCTCATCCTCTGTACGTGTCTCATCTGCTGGTGATGGAATATGAAATACGTATGGAGATTCCTGATTTGGGTGAATCAAACTGGCATCTGAGCTGAAAATAGCACCTCCGAAGAATTCTTCAACTATCCCGGTAACATCATCGCGAGGTTGTTGGGAAGTGCTGCCGTAGTATTGTGGTTGCTGCGTCATATCAGGCCATGTCGGGACTAAAGATTCCTGCGTATTGAACGGCTCCGTCAGAAACAAGCACACAATAATCATGTTGGTAATTAACATGCATTAACCTGAGTTGGGTATTGCGATTGCATGTGATCACGACCCCGCAGTGGGGGCATATTGTGGCCTAAACCAGCTCCCATGTTGGACCACGTAGGGTCAACAGATTCCTGCAAACGTCAACGACAAGTCATTAGTAGGCATGTAAGTAATCACATGTCGGTAGGTAATTATTAAATATGAGCATACCTGAGTGTTGAATCTTTGCGAATATTCGCCTTCTGTGTAGGAGAATCGTTGTCCAGATGGATATGACGGAAAATGATCGTCCTCCTAATACAATTGGAAAAAAATGTGTCATTGTTGTAAGTTCAGGAGGAATGTATGTACGCAAGTTGATTACCTGTGTGGCGCCATGGCGTTGAGATATGTGTGCGGACTTAGATCGGTCAAGTAAAGATGAGTCGCGTCGTGGATTAGATGTATGCGAGGTAGAGGGAACTGGTACGGTCGGTGTGGCGAATGGCTGGCTCACACGTACCATACTCGGTCTGTTCGACGGTGCCTCTGGCATGTCGAATGCTCGGCTGACAACATCATCATGGCTGCTGCAACCAAGACGCCTAAGCCCTTTAATGGCAGTATTAAAAATACGTTTTACCATGGATTTTTCCTCCGTACTATCCATGTTGCGCAAGTTCAAAGTGTTCTGTGCGTCCTGTGCGATCTTCCTGAACTCGTCAATCTGAATGAAATAAAAAAATTAATATTGGCTATAAACACATATTTTCTTAATTACATTTATATAACAAGTACCGAAGTGTCACGGTGGTAAGCTGAGGCCCATGTGAGGTGTGTCGGACTCGATGGTGGGGGACCGGTGAGCAGAGTCCATGTGCTAGCGCGATACCATTCATTATATGTTGGCAGTATCTCACCGTTGTACCGTCTGCATCAGTGATAAATTACATTAGAAGGTACATGATGATAAGATGAATTAAAATATATAATTACCTATTTTTGCGTACTCCATCGGACTCTGCTTCATCAATCCATTTCGTAATCCATGTTTGATTACGGTGACTCCGGTCGAAACAACTCATGCCTTTATTGTCTTGTCTACAATCCAATAAATTTTATTAAATAATGAAATCAATTAATTGAAGTGCAATTCATTGTTTCTATTAGAGTGACCGAACTTACGTATGAACATCAGCAACAAGGCGTCTTGGTGATGGTGGGGGAATATCCTGATGCAGACCAAACTGCCGCATGACACGCTCTGGGTTGTATGGCTCAACCATCCAAATAAAGAGTAGGTTGCATCGTGTGAACCACAACCGTAGGTCTCGCAGCATATCTGGTGGTGGTTTAACAAGACCCCAGACAATGTACACATCATGTGCCGTATATGGGTCCCATTTGACCATGATCTCCTGCAGCTCCTCAAACTGTTGGTGGTATTCAGGTTAGCAACCGTGTGCCACATTATTTGACCACCGTTTTTTAGCATGTACCCATCGACTTCCAAAAGTAAGAGGGGCATATTGTTCGGTCTCACTGCCGTAGGGGTGAATTGGTTTCAGGATGTGGGGACGCCCAACTGGTAGGTACTCCCACGACCATAACTGAAGAAACTCTGCGCTTATAGCAAGTATATGTCCCTTTGAAGATGCATTGGTTTTCTTTGTTGCATCACATAACCCCCTATAGGTATACGCGAGCATTGCAGAACCAAAGTTGTATATAGGGCTGGATGGTGGGGGCGAATCTACTATGTTCTCGGCTATCTTAATAAGACCCGGGAGAACAATACCACCATGGGACGAAGGAAATATTATACCAAGTAGGTACAGTAAATACGCAAAAAGATGTCGCCTCATGATCGCATCATCTACTTCAGCTGGTAACTCTTGAAAATTATTGACCAACCAGCTTAGAGGGACCCCCCTAGGACGTGACCCTCCGCGGCTCGTAGCAGGCATTGCCACGCCAAGACGGTCCTGTACCTCATTCGTAACAATTTTAAATAATCGATCTAAAATACACGTTCAACATATTTACTTAGACCATTAATTTTTCAGCGTCATATTTCTAATTACAAGTTCATCATTCGTACGTGATATATTTCTACGAACATAAAATCGTAGCATATATGTTACGCATGTTGCATAAATGAAACATAACTACACAGACTCAATAATACCTATGCATGCATGCAACTACAGAACATGCATTAACTAAACTAATTACATACATGCAATTACATAAACTAATTACACTACAGACTCAATAATACCTATGCAATTACATAAACTATAGACTCAATAATACCTATGCATGCATGCATGCAACTACAGAACATGCATTAGCTAAACTAATTACATGCATGCAATTACATTAACTAATTACACTACAGACTCAATAATACCTATGCAATTACATAAACTATAGACTCATATGCATGCATGCAACTACATAAACTAATTACACTATACAACTAATTATGCTTGCTTCTTCAAATCCTTACCTTGATATCACAGATTGAGCAAACACTTAATCAGCCAACAAATCTTCAGCTGCGAGCAGGAGACATCAACTACGTGAGGAAATACTAAGTACCCGAAGAGATGTGAGAGTGAGATGTTGTGAGAGTGCACAGAGTGAGAGTGAGAGTGCGGAGAGTGAGAGTGAGAGTGCACGGACAGTGATAGCCTTTAAATAGACTCAGCTCATCTCGACGAAATCAACAATTAGCAAGCCGAAAGCTGGCTAATTTACAACAGTTTGAGCACCACCGAAAGCAGGCCAATTTGCAACAGTATAGCCTAAAAATCAGTGCGATGTTGTCGGTCTGTCCGGACAGATTCTCTCGCGCGGGAACTGCTGCATACACTGAGCACTTAAAGAGCATTAAAATCAGTGCAATTAGCAAAGTCAGTGTGATGGACCTGTCGGCTGATTCCCGCTCAATTAGCAAAGTCGAGGCCTGCCTCCATCAGCATCAAAATCAGTGCAATTAGCAAAGTCATGTGATGGGACCTGTCGGCTGATTCCCGCTCAATTAGCAAAGTCGAGGCCTGCCTCCATCTGGTGTGGCGGCAAGTGTCACGTCAGCTTGCCGCCCCATGCACCGGCGGCATGGCCCACCGGATCAAACGGCAAGTGACGGCGAGCCGGAGCAGCTAACGTGTCGCCACGCCGGTCGGTGGCGGGTCCCTGCCGCCACAGCAGCCGGCAGCAAGCTCCACGTGTCGGCTGGGGGCCTACCGCCACGTAAGAGGTGGTCTTTTTTGCCAATTTAATTCAGAGGTGGTCTTTTTTGTCAATGAATTGGGGCAGGTGGTCTGTTTTGACAAAAATTCGGAATCAAGTACCTGATCCGCGCCTTCTTCATGTACGGCAACTACGATGGCCTCAACAGTCTGCCCATCTTCGACCTCTACGTCGGCGCCAACTTCTGGACGACGGTGAGCATCACGACTCTGGACAGGGCGAAGATCGTCGAAGCCATCGTCGTCGTGCCAGACGACTCCGTGCGTGTCTGCTTGGTGAACACCGGCGCCGGGACGCCCTTCATCTCTGGGCTGGACCTGAGGCCGCTCAAGAGCGAGCTCTACCCTCAGGTGAGCGCGACCCAGGGGCCTGGTGCTCGACAAGAGGTTCAACTTCGGCCTTACTGATCCTTCTCGCTAGGTGGGTGAAATGTATTTTTTGCACTCTAATTCGAATTCTCGGGTAACTGGGAATTGGCAATCTGGTATTACGAATTTACGATATGGCAATATGGCATACGAAATTGATCTGGGTTCTCGATCGATCAGGTACCCTCAAGATTCACGCGACCGAATATGGGTATCTGCGGTTAACCGGACAGAATTGGACACGATATCGACGTCGAACAAGGTGCAGAGCTCGAGCGACGACTTGTTCGAGGTGCCTACGGCGGTGATGCAGAGGGCCGCCATGCCACGGAAAGTCACCGAGAACAAGATAGAGATCACCTGGGACTCCCAGCCGCTGCCCAACGACCCGTTGCCCGGCTACTTCGTGGTGCTGCACTTCGCCGAGCTGCGCCTCCTCCGCGGCACAGCCCTGCGCCAGTTCTACGTCCGCTTCAACGGCGACCTGCTGTATCCAGAAGCTTACACGCCGGGCTACCTTTTTAGATAAAAGGCACGAGGTGCCCGACTTTAAATTAATAAAGCCCAGCAAGGTCAGCAAGGTTCATTACATGCTGCGGCATACAGCTTAGCCAAGATAACACACATAGCAAGTAAACTGGGGTCGGCCTCCCCTAACAGACCGAGAACCAGCGAACAGAGACGAGTCGACATCCTCCCCCTGGAATGACGAAGACACGGAGCAGCCTCAGGAGTCGTCCGGCCTATGAAGAGCGTGCACCCGTCTGAGCTCGGAAATCAGCCACCTAAGCCAGGGACGGTCCAGAGGTTTCGCCAGGATGAGCCACTGCTGCAAACAAAACAGGGTTTTAAAAATAATGTCAGCCGGGTATCGAATGAGTTTAGATTCCATGGTCAATTTATTCCTGATAAGCCAAAGCGCCCAGGATTGTGCAAGAAACAGGCTCCAAATCGTTCTACGTGCCCGGCCCGCGAAATTAGATACAATCGCAAAAAACTGCGGGAAGGAGGCGGGGCACCAGCTGCATTGAAGAATCTGCCTAAGTACGCTCCAGGCAAACATAGCCAAAGGGCAGGTGAAGAAAATGTGGTCCGCCGTCTCTCTTTCCCCGCAAAGAGAGCAGTTACCGTTGCCTGGGCCATGCCTGGATTGAATGTTGGCACTAGAGGGAAGACGATCGAGAACTAGTTGCCATGAGAAGATACGAATCTTAAGCGGAACTTTCGCTGCCCACACATCCTTGAAATGCGCCACCGTCGCCCCTTGTGCCAGTCGCGCATACATGGATTTAACTGAGAACCTCCCGTCACTCTCGAAGCGCCAGGACACCTTATCCGGGCCTTCCACGAGCACGGTAGAGACGATCACAGCTTGTAACTCTTCGAGGGCTCTGGTAGACATCTGATCCAACTGTCTTCGGAATCTCAGCGGCTCATTGGAACCACAAACCTGGGCCACGGAATCCATTTGTGAATATGCGATACTGAACAACCCTGGGAACCTGTCTTTAAGAGGTGCATCCCCCACCCACCGATCCATCCAGAACCTAGTGCGACGTCCGTTCCTTATGGAGTGTTTAGCGCCTAACTTGAACAGATGCTTAATCTTGTGCAAACTGCGCCAGAACTGGGAGCCCCGCTGGCCGGAGGCCGTGAAGATATCATCCGTGCTGGGGTATTTAGCATTGATCAGTTGTCTCCACAGTTGGTTTCCATCCTGGTATAACTTCCAAACCCATTTTAGAAGGAGGGCCACGTTCATAAGCCTGGAGTTGACAATCCCCAGACCCCCACAGTCCTTAGGTCTGCAAACTGCCGGCCAGTTGACTAGGTGAAATTTTCTCTTAGGGCCCACCCCTTCCCAGTAAAACCTTGCTCTGTGTGAGTCAAATTTGGCGTGGATGCCGTCTTGCAGCAGGAAAAGGCCCATCGTTCCCGTGCGGAGCAACGAATTCAGCGTCTCCATCGAAGCCACACCAGAATCAACTCGACCGCCACTCCTCAATTGCCATGGAGATCTTCACTGTCATGTCCACCACCAAAGCGGATATTCCGTAGCGGGTGAAGTATTTTGCTCACGGGTAGTTCACAAATAGCTCATTTAAAACAGTCAAAACGAACATGTATAGTATATGATGCATTTTCTTAATTATTTAGGCATAAATGATACACAACAATTATTAGAAATATGGCACCACAAAATACAACGGATAAACTGGAACAATCAATAATTATATCAGAAGAATAATATTAGCTAGTCAATAGACAATGCCATAAACCATCTTTACAAGAAACATAGCAAAAGAGGACTTGGTGGCAAGACTTAGGCACTTAGCCATTTAGGTTGGATTAGCTTCTTTGACCGGATTGTACAGTCTAATGTTAATTTTTAGCGAGCTAAACTAGCTACTCATGAGTAGGTGAACTCGGCTCGTTTAGATTGAACTCGTTTAACGACAAAAGTTGAAACTCGGCTCGACTCTTTATACACTGAGTTCGAGTCGAGGCGAGTCGCGAGTTACTCGTTTAACTCGCGAGTTTCGAGTTTTAGTTCCTGGCCTAGCTTCCCGCAGGTTCACACGATCGACGAGGAACCATCCAAACTTGTCTGGGAGTCTCTTTCTGCCAAAAGGTCCTCGGTGATGTGGACAACAAACTTGAAGGACATGTCTTTCAGCCACTCCGAGTCCGCAGGGGAGGGCGAGCAGGCGGCACCGAGCATGCAGGTGCAGAAGATCTAGCATGGCTGCCTCTGCTCTTGCCCCGGCCATGGTGGCCGCGTCCGTGGCCTCGCCCCCTAGGACCCGCCATGGAGCATGTGCGGAGAAGGTGGATGGAGGTGCTGGGGTTGGAGATTGGGGAGGTAGCTAGGGTTATGTCACAAACTGGATGCGCCAACGCCCCTTTTTATACGACGAAGGAAGTCGAGGGGATGGTGGCCCGCATTAAGGCGGGAACCCATTGCTAGGCATGAGAAACATGCATCGCTGCCTAGCCATTAATTCACTTGGTAGGATGCGGAAGAAACACCAGCCCATCAATACTGCCGCGCTGAGTGATACGTCTCCAACGTATCGATAATTTTTTATGTTCCATGCTTGTTTTATGACAATACCTACATGTTTTGTTCACACTTTATGATGATTTTATGCGTTTTCCGGAACTAACCTATTGACGAGATGCCAAAGTGCCAGTCCCTGTTTTCTGCTGTTTTTGGTTTTAGAAATCCTAGTAAGGAAATATTCTCGGAATTGGACGAAATCAACGCCCAGCATCTTATAATTCCACGAAGCTTCCAGAACACCGGAGAGGGGCCAGAGGAGGGCCACAGGCCCCCCACACGTGTGGGCGGCGCGGCCCAGGGGGCGCGCCCCCCTGTTGTCTGGCGGCCCCAGACCCCCTCCGACTCCAACTCTCCGCCTATAAGAAGCTCCCTGACCTAAAACATCGACACGGATTGACGAAACACCAGAAAACCTTCCAGAGCCACCGCCATCGCGAAGCCAAGATCTGGGGGACAGAAGTTTCTGTTCCGGCACGCCGCCGGGACGGGGAATTGCCCCCGGAAGGCATCTCCACCGCCATCTTCACCGCCATCGCTGTCTCCATGATGAGGAGGGAGTAATTCACCCCCGAGGCTGAGGGCTCTACCGTAGCTATGTGGTTCATCTCTCTCTTTGTGATCTAGTTGAATATCATCTATGTGCTACTCTAGTGATGTTATTAAAGTAGTCTATTCCTCCTCCATGATGTAATGTTGACAGTGTCTGCATCATGTAGTACTTGGCATAGGTTATGATTGTGATCTCTTGTAGATTATGAAGTTAACTATTACTATGATGGTATTGATGTGATCTATTCCCCCTTTCATAGCCTGTCGGTGACGGTTGATGACCCACAAGTATAGGGGGTGTATCGTAGTATTTTCGATAAGTAAGAATGTCGATCCCAACGAGGAGCAGAAGGTGTTGACAAGCAGTTTCGATGAAGGATTCCCTGTAAATGCTCACAGACAAGTATTCAGGGGTTTTTGATGTAACAGTTGAATAAAGTACGAGTAAGTAAAGTGCGAGAGTAACAATTGCAGCGAGTGGCCCAATCCTTTTTAGCACAAAGGACAAGCCGGTTTGTTTACTTATAATGACCAAACGTTCTCGAGGACACACGGGATTTTAGTCTAGTGCTTTCGCTACATACGGCTAAATAATCTTCATTGTTATGATAAGTGTTGTGTGGGTGAACCTATGCTAATGTACCGCCCTGCCTAGGACTAATACATACTTGTGATTATACCCCTTGCAAGCATCCGCAACTACAAGAAAGTAATTAAGAATAAATCTAACCACAGCCTTAAACTCTGAGATCCTGCTATCCCTCCTGCATCGATATACCAACGGGGGTTTAGGTTTCTGTCACTCCGGCAACCCCGCAATTGGCAAACGAGTACAAGATGCATTCCCCTAGGCCCATAAAGGTGAAGTGTCATGTAGTCGACGTTCACATGACACCACTAGAAGAATAACACCACAACTTAAATATCATAACATTGAATATTACTCAACCATAGTTCACTACTAACATTTAGACTTCACCCATGTCCTCAAGAACTAAACGAACTACTCACGAGACATCATATGGAACATGATCAGAGGTGATATGATGATGAATAACAATCTGAACATAAACCTTGGTCCAATGGTTTCACTCAATAGCATCAACAACAAGTAGAAATCGATACCGGGAGAGTTTCCCCTATCAAACAATCAAGATCAAACCCAAATTGCTACGGCGGTGACGGTGTCCAGCGGTGGAGACGGCGGTGATGATGGTGGAGATGATGATGATGGTGATGGAGATGATGTCCAGCTCGATGACGGTGACGATGGCGTCGATTTCCCTCCCGAGGGAATTTCCCCGGCGGATCTCAGCCCGCCGGAGAGCTCTTTTCTCTCTGGTGTTCTCCGCCCCGCAGAGGCGGCTGTAACTCTTCGTGAGGTACCCTCTGTGGCTTAGGTCTTCTGGACGAAGGGTTTCGCGAAGAAAAGGAGGCGAAAGGGGCTGTGGGGCCCCCACACCACAAGGTGGCGCGGCCAGGCCATGGGCCGCGCCGGCCTGTGGTCTGGCCCCACCTTGGGCCTTCTCAGCTCCCCCTTCTGGCTTCCTTCGTCATCTGGAAAAATAGGATTTTCGGTATAATTTCCTTCCACAGTTGATCTTCCGAAATATTGCGTTCTGACGGTGCTTTTTCCAGCAGAATCCTGGCTCCGGTGCTCGATCCTCCAATAATGATGAAACATGCAAAATAGATGAAATAACATAAGTATTGTGTCCAAATATGAAATATATCAATGAATAACAGCAAATTATGATACAAAATAGTGATGCAAATTGGACGTATCAACTCCCCCCAAGCTTAGACTTCGCTTGTCCCCAAGCGAAATCAACTCGAGAACAGACCACATGTTTATGGAGTGAAGAGTCGATAAATAAAATACGGACAAGAAGCATCATATTCATTCACACAAGACATTCTAGTAAACAACTTCCTCATATAACTCAACTTGAAACAAGTATAAAGTAATCACAAATAAAGGTGCATAAGAAATCATAGTTGGTGATGGCAAACTTCGTTCTTGGTCAGAGAACAATTAACAGATTATATTTATCTCATTGAGCAGCGCTCTCATGTTAAAGTTTATATGGCACAACTTGCATACTCAATCATAATGGTCTCCTCATGATCATTGATAACTTGCAAAGCTATATTCATTCAGATAAAACTTGTACTAAACAAGGAAGAATAAAAGACATGATGAAGCAAATCACAATATAATGGTTTGATCACAACTACTCAAATGCTTGCTTGAGATGGAGGGAAATAGGTTTACTGACTCAACATAAAGTAAAAGACAGGCCCTTCGCAGAGGGAAGCAGTGATTAAATCATGTGCTAGAGCTTTTTCAGTTTGGAAATCATATAGAGATAATAAAAGTAACATTTTGAGAGGTGTTTGTTGTTGTCAACGACTGGTAGCGGGTACTCTAACCCCCTTGCTAGACAACCTTCAAAGAGCGGCTCCCATTTTATTTTCATTTTGTGTGGCACTCCTTCCAACCTTTCTTTCACAAACCATGGCTAACCGAATCCTCGGGTGCCTGCCAACAATCTCATACCATGAAGGAGTGCCTTTTTATTTTGGTTTTATTATGATGACACTCCCCCCAACCTTTGCTTACACAAGCCATGGCTAACCGAATCCTTCGGGTGCCGTCCATCAATCACATACCATGGAGGAGTGTCTATTTAGTTTAATTAATTTGGGACTGGGAATCCCATTGCCAGCTCTTTTTGCAAAATTATTGGATAAGCGGATGAAGCCACTAGTCCATTGGTGAAAGTTGCCCAACAAGATTGAAAGATAAAACACCACATACTTCCTCATGAGCTATAAAACATTGACACAAATAAGAGATAGTATATTTTGAATTGTTTAAAGGTAGCACACGAAGTATTTACTTGGAATGGCAGGAAATACCATGTAGTAGGTAGGTATGGTGGACACAAATGGCATAGGTTTGGGCTAAGGTTTGGATGCACGAGAAGTATTCCCTCTCAGTACAGGTCTTTGGTTAGCAAGGTTAATTAGCAAGCATAAGAGTCGAGGGAAACAAACAAATATACATGTGATAGAAACAATCATGCATCTTCCTTGTAAGCACAAACAATTTTAACTTCAGAATAATAAGCTATGAGCTAATCAAGAAAGAAAGACAATGAAACAACTACATGTATTTCTCTTTTCTACTTAAACCTCAAAGTGTTGCTGCTATTGACCAATGCTAAGTTTGCCAAAACCAAATAGATTTATTCAATGCTCCCAAAGTGATACCAATACTAACAACAAGGTAAATCATATAATAGAGATTGCAAACTAAAATAAGATGTGCAATATGTAAATGATAAGACTTCTCATTAATATTCCATAACGATAACTCACACCAAGGGATACATAGACAACCAACTAAAGGAGAGATACTTCCAAACTGCAACCCATCTTATATGATAACTTCCCTACTCATGATATGACACTACTTGACAATAAAAAGTAAAAGGTAGTGATGATGTGATACCGCGGCACACCCCTAAGCTTGGAACAAACTAAGGGGATGCCAATACCGATGATGAATTACTCCTGCGGCGATGGTGGTGATGAACTCCTCCCGCGCTTCTTACAGATCTCCTTCAGCTTCAGTTTCTCAGCTTGACAATTCTGCACTAAGACTCGAAGAGATTCATTGTTATCTGAAGTTGGCGATGATGACCTTGTGATGTGAATCGAGTGGTATTCCAGCATTCTACGGAGACGGCAATTCTCCTCCTGGAGTATCTCCACTTCTCTTCTTAGAGCCCGATATTGATCACAAAACTCATCGGTAGTCCGTAGAGCTTCTTCCAACAAAGGGAAGGAGTCGAGGCTAAGAGCGGGTGGTAAGGGTCCCTGCAAGTTATGAGAAAAAGAACGTCGAGTGTCAACAGATCCCACCAAGATTTGCTTGCTCCCAACGGCTCGCTGCTCTTGTTTTGATGGCACCCTCTTCACTTCTTCCTCCGAAAGCCCCTTGCCCTTGTTGTTGGAGGCCATGGTGCTTCTAGACCGAAAACTGATCCTGGCAGAAACAGCTCGAAACAAAACACGTCGAGAAAACGATATACGGACCTCCAGGGGTCCGGGGGATTATATAGCAAAAAATTTCACGACATAAGGAAAGTACCAGATCGAACCAGAGTCGGAAAGGGGCGACGAGGCGGCCAGACCATAGGGTGGCGCGGGCCCAAGCCAGGCCGCGCCGGCCTATGGTGGCACGCCCTCGTGCGTCTTTTCCACTCCGTTTCGATCTCGTAATTTTTCATATTTTCCAAAAACAGCAAAAATATTGTTCGGAAAGTAAATTGTGAACTTTTCATTACCAGTACTGTTACCTATTCAAAGTCGAGTTCTGGCGGACTGTCAATTTGCCCTTTGATGAAAGCCTCCGGTGTTTCCACTCGAATAATATCAACATCAATATTATAGGAATCACCTGAGATATAATGCTTGAGTCTTTGTCCATTCACCACTTGTGTGGCATTGCCTTGGAGAGAGCTAATTTTGATTGCTCCTGAACGATACACCTCCTCGACAACATATGGTCCTTCCCATTTCGAGAGTAATTTCCCTGCAAAGAATCTGAGACGAGACCGATACAATAGGACTTTATCCCCAATATTAAATTCTCTTTTGATAATCCTTCTATCATGCCATTTTTTAACTTTTTCTTTAAAGAGTTTAGCATTTTCATAAGCTTCACTTCTCCATTCATCTAGAGAACTCAATTGCAACAACCTCTTATTACCAGCAAGTTTAGGATCTTTATTTAATTCTCTAACAGCCCAATAAGCTTTGTGCTCTAGTTCTAAAGGTAAATGACAAGCTTTCCCATAAACCATTTTATAAGGTGACATTCCCATGGGATTTTTATAAGCAGTTCTATAAGCCCAAAGTGCATCCTTCAATTTACTAGCCCAATTCTTTCTAGTTTTATTAACAGTCTTTTGCAAGATAGATTTAATCTCTCTATTTGATAATTCTACTTGCCCACTAGTTTGAGGATGATAAGCGGAAGCAATTCTATGATTAATACCATATCTAGCAAGAGTTTTTCTAAAACCACCATGAATAAAATGAGAACCTCCATCAGTTATAATATATCTAGGAACTCCAAATCTAGGAAAAATAATATCTAAAAGCATTCTTAAAGAGGTCTCACCATCAGCACTTTTTGTAGGTATGGCTTCCACCCATTTAGTAACATAATCAAAAGCAACAAGTATATGAGTGTTACCTTCTGAAGAGGGAAAAGGTCCCATGAAGTCAAATCCCCAACAATCAAACGGTTCAATAACAAGAGTATAATTCATAGGCATTTCATTGCGTCTAGAGATATTACCAACCCTTTGGCATTCATCACAAGATAAAATAAACTTCCTTGCATCTTTGAAGAGAGTTGGCCAATAAAAACCTGATTGTAGAACCTTTTGCGCGGTTCTTTCTCCGGCGTGATGTCCTCCATAAGCACTACCATGGCATTTACTCAATATCTCCTGTTGTTTATGTTCGGGAACACATCTTCGCATAATACCATCCACTCCTTCTTTATATAAGTGTGGGTCATCCCAGAAATAATGCCTCAAGTCATAAAAAATTTCCTCCATTGCTGAGCTGAAAAGGTTGGAGGCAAGTACTTGGAAACAATAAAGTTAGCATAATCAGCATACCAAGGACTGTCTCGCGAACTCACCTTTATTGCAGCCAATTGTTCATTTGGAAAACTATCATTAACAGGAACAGGATCATAAGCAATATTTTCCAATCTAGACAGATTATCAGCAACAGGATTATCAGCACCTTTCCTATCTACAATATGTAAATCAAATTCTTGCAACAGAAGTACCCATCTAATAAGCCTAGGCTTAGCATCTTTCTTTTGCATAAGGTATCTGATTGCAGCATGATCAGTATGAATAGTAACTTTTGAATCAACAATATAGGATCTAAACTTATCACAAGCAAAAACTACAGCTAACAATTCCTTTTCAGTAGTAGCATAATTTCTTTGAGCAGCATCAAGAGTTTTACTAGGATAATGAATAACATTCAGTTTTTTATTTACCCGCTGTCCAAGAACAGCGCCTACAGCAAAATCACTAGCATCACACATAATTTCAAATGGTAAGTTCCAATCAGGAGGTTCAACTATAGGAGCAGTTGTTAAGGCTTTCTTTAGAGTTTCAAAAGCTTCCTTACAATCATCATCAAAAACAAAAGGTACATCTTTTTGAAGAAGATTAGTAAGAGGCTTTGAAATCTTGGAGAAATCTTTAATAAACCTCCTATAAAACCCAGCATGACCAAGAATACTACGAATACCTTTAACATCCCTAGGATAGGGCATCTTCTCAATTGCTTCAACTTTAGCTCTATCAACTTCAATACCTCTCTCGAAAATTTTATGTCCCAATACAATTCCTTCATTAACCATAAAGTGGCATTTCTCCCAATTAAGAACAAGGTTAGTTTCTTCACATCTCTGCAAAACTTTATCGAGGTTTCGCAAGCAATTATCAAAAGAATTCCCATAGACAGAAAAATCATCCATGAATACCTCTACAATACTCTCGCAAAAACCATGAAAAATAGCAGACATGCATCTTTGAAAAGTAGCAGGAGCATTACATAAACCAAAAGGCATACGTCTATAAGCATAAGTTTCATAGGGACAAGTGAAAGTGGTTTTCTCTTGATCTTTAGTTTTAACAGCAATTTGTGAAAACCCAGAATAGCCATCAAGAAAACAAAAATGAGTATTTTTAGATAACCTTTCTAACATTTGATCAATAAAAGGCAAAGGGTAATGATCTTTCTTAGTAACTTTATTTACTTTTCGATAATCAATGCACATTCTATATCCTACAACTACTCTTTGAGGTATGAGCTCATCATTATCATTAGGCACAACAGTCATTCCTCCTTTCTTAGGAACACAATGCACAGGACTAACCCATCTACTATCAGCAATAGGATATATAATACCAGCTTCAAGAAGCCTTAATACCTCATTTCTTACCACATCCTTCATCTTGGGAATTAGACGACGCTGAGGTTCAACAACAGGCTTTGCGTCATCTTCCATATTGATGGCGTGTTGGCATATAGAGGGAGAAATCCCCTTCAAATCATCAAGAGTGTAGCCAATAGCGCCTCGGTGTTTCTTCAATATTTCCAATAGCCTTTCTTCTTCAAACTCTGTAAGCTTAGAACTAATAATAACAGGATATATTTTCTTATCATCAATATGAGCATATTTAAGATTATCAGGCAATGGTTTTAAATCAAAGACAGGATCTTCCTTTGGTGGCGGTGTTGTACCCAGATCTTCCACCGGTAAATCATGCTTAAGAATAGGTTGGCGAAGAAAAATTTCCTCAAGCTCATCTCTTTCTTTCCTAAAAACTTCACTCTCGCTATTCTCCAAATGTTGCTGCAAAGGATTATTAGGAACAAGAACAATAGATGCACACTGTTCCATTTTAAAATCATTATTAGGCAAATCAGCTTTATAAGGAGCTTTGGTAAATTTAGAGAAGTTAAACTCATATGATTCACCAGCAAATTTAGTCAAAATTTTCTCTTTCTTGCAATCTATAATAGCTCCACAAGTATTTAGAAAAGGTCTACCAAAAATAATAGGACAATAATCACTAGCAGCAGAACCAAGTACCAAAAAGTCAGCAGGATATTTAATCTTACCACATAGAACTTCCACATCTCGAACAATACCGATTGGGGAAATAGTTTCTCTATTAGCCAGCTGAATAACCACATCAATATCTTCAAGTTCACAAGAACCAATTTCGTGCATAATCTCCGTATAAAGCTCATAAGGAATAGCACTAATACTTGCACCAATATCACATAAACCATAATAGCAATGATCACCAATTCTAACGGATAGCATAGGAACACTAGCTTGCTTGGGTTTATTAGGATGTGAAACAATATTAGAAGCATCTTCACAGAAAATAATATGACCTTCTTCCAAATTTTCAGTCACAAGATCTTTAACTATTGCAACATCAGGTTCAACTTTTATTTGTTCTTCAGGTTCTATAGGTTTCTTTTCACTTTTATGAACCGCACTATTTATAACAGAGTACTCCTTCATTTTAGCAGGGAAAGGAGTTTTTTCAATATAAGCTTCAGGAATAACATGATCAATAGTTTCAACTACAACGCATTTATTAATAGATGAATCAATTTTATCTTTATACGGTTCATGATACTTATCAAAATTCTTCTTAGGCAATTCATAATGAGAGGCAAAAGCTTTATAAAGATTTGCAGCAACTTGAGAATTGATGGCGTGTAACTCACACGTTCGTTGGGAACCCCAAGAGGAAGGTATGATGCGCACAGCAGCAAGTTTTCCCTCAGAAAGAAACCAAGGTTTATCGAACCAGGAGGAGCCAAGAAGCACGTTGAAGGTTGATGGCGGCGGGATGTAGTGCGGCGCAACACCAGGGATTCCGGCGCCAACGTGGAACCTGCACAACACAACCAAAGTACTTTGCCCCAACGAAACAGTGAGGTTGTCAATCTCACCGGCTTGCTGTAACAAAGGATTAACCGTATTGTGTGGAAGATGATTGTTTGCAGAAAACAAGAGAACAAGATTGCAGTAGATTGTATTTCAAGATAGAGAATTGGACCGGGGTCCACGAGTTCACTAGAGGTGTCTCTCCCATAAGATAAACAGCATGTTGGGTGAACAAATTACAGTTGGGCAATTGACAAATAAAGAGGGCATGACCATGCACATACATATTATGATGAGTATAGTGAGATTTAATTGGGCATTACGACAAAGTACATAGACCGCCATCCAACTGCATCTATGCCTAAAAAGTCCACCTTCAGGTTATCATCCGAACCCCCTCCAGTATTAAGTTGCAAAGCAACAGACAATTGCATTAAGTATGGTGCGTAATGTAATCAACAACTACATCCTTAGACATAGCATCAATGTTTTATCCCTAGTGGCAACAGCACAACACAACCTTAGAACTTTCTCACTTTGTCCCGGTGTCAATGCAGGCATGAACCCACTATCAAGCATAAATACTCCCTCTTGGAGTTACAAGCATCTACTTGGCCAGAGCATCTACTAGTAACAGAGAGCATGCAAGATCATAAACAACACATAGACATAACTTTGATAATCAACATAACAAGTATTCTCTATTCATCGGATCCCAACAAACGCAACATATAGAATTACAGATAGATGATCTTGATCATGTTAGGCAGCTCACAAGATCCGACAATGAAGCACAATGGGGAGAAGACAACCATCTAGCTACTGCTATGGACCCATAGTCCAGGGGTAGACTACTCACACATCACTCCGGAGGCGACCATGGCGGCGTAGAGTCCCCCGGGAGATGATTCCCCTCTCCGGCAGGGTGCCGGAGGCGATCTCCTGGATCCCCCGAGATGGGATCGGCGGCGGCGGCGTCTCTGGAAGGTTTTCCGTATCGTGGCTCTCGGTCCGGGGGTTTCGCAACGGAGGCTTTAAGTAGGCGGAAGGGCAGGTCAGAGGCGGCACGAGGGCCCCACACCACGGGGCCGCGCGGCCAAGGGGGGCGCGCCGCCCTAGGGTGTGGCCCCTCGTGGCCCCTCTTCGTCTCCTCTTCGGACTTGGAAGCTTCGTGGCAAAATAGGACCGGGCGTTGATTTCGTCCAATTCCGAGAATATTTCGTTACTAGGATTTCTGAAACCAAAAACAGCAGAAAACAAGAATCGGCACTTCGGCATCTTGTTAATAGGTTAGTTCCAGAAAATGCACGAATATGACATAAAGTGTGCATAAAACATGTAGATAACATCAATAATGTGGCATGGAACCTAAGAAATTATCGATACGTCGGAGACGTATCAGCATCCCCAAGCTTAGTTCTGCTCGTCCCGAGCAGGTAAAACGATAACACAGATAATTTCTGGAGTGACATGCCATCATAACCTTGATCATACTATTTGTAAAGCATATGTAGTGAATGCAGCGATCAAAACAATGTATATGACATGAGTAAACAAGTGAATCATAAAGCAAAGACTTTTCATGAATAGCACTTCAAGACAAGCATCAATAAGTCTTGCATAAGAGTTAACTCATAAAGCAATAATTCAAAGTAAAAGCATTGAAGCAACACAAAGGAAGATTAAGTTTCAGCGGTTGCTTTCAACTTGTAACATGTATATCTCATGGATATTGTCAACATAGAGTAATATAATAAGTGCAATAAGCAAATATGTAGGAATCAATGCACAGTTCACACAAGTGTTCGCTTCTTGAGGTGGAGAGAAATAGGTGAACTGACTCAACAATAAAAGTAAAAGAATGGTCCTCCATAGAGGAAAAGCATCGATTGCTATATTTGTGCTAGAGCTTTGATTTTGAAAACATGAAACAATTTTGTCAACGGTAGTAATAAAGCATATGTATCATGTAAATTATATCTTACAAGTTGCAAGCCTCATGCATAGTGTACTAATAGTGCCCGCACCTTGTCCTAATTAGCTTGGACTACCTGGATCATCGCAATGCACATGTTTTAACCAAGTGTCACAAAGGGGTACCTCTATGCCGCCTGTACAAAGGTCTAAGGAGAAAGCTCGCATTGGATTTCTCGCTATTGATTATTCTCAACTTAGACATCCATACCGGGACAACATAGACAACAGATAATGGACTCCTCTTTTATGCATAAGCATGTAACAACAATTAATAATTTTCTCATATGAGATTGAGGATATTTGTCCAAAACTGAAACTTCCACCATGGATCATGGCTTTAGTTAGCGGCCCAATGTTCTTCTCTAACAATATGCATGCTTAACCATAAGGTGGTAGATCTCTCTTACTTCAGACAAGACGAACATGCATAGCAACTCACATGAAATTCAACAAAGAGTAGTTGATGGCGTCCCCAGAAACATGGTTATCGCACAACAAGCAACTTAATAAGAGATAAAGTGCATAATTACATATTCAATACCACAATAGTTTTTAAGCTATTTGTCCCATGAGCTATATATTGCAAAGGTGAATGATGGAATTTTAAAGGTAGCACTCAAGCAATTTACTTTGGAATGGCGGAAAATACCATGTAGTAGGTAGGTATGGTGGACACAAATGGCATAGTGGTTGGCTCAAGTATTTTGGATGCATGAGAAGTATTCCCTCTCGATACAAGGTTTAGGCTAGCAAGGCTTATTTGAAACAAACACAAGTATGAACCGGTGCAGCAAAACTCACATAAAAGACATATTGAAAACATTATAAGACTCTACACCGTCTTCCTTATTGTTCAAACTCAATACTAGAAATTATCTAGACCTTAGAGAAACCAAATATGCAAACCAAATTTTAGCATGCTCTATGTATTTCTTCATTAATGGGTGCAAAGCATATGATGCAAGAGCTTAAACATGAGCATAACAATTGCCAAGTATCACATTACCCAAGACATTTATAGCAATTACTACATGTATCATTTTCCAATTCCAACCATATAACAATTTAACGAAGAAGAAACTTCGCCATGAATACTATGAGTAGAAACTAAGGACATACTTGTCCATATGCTACAGCGGAGCGTGTCTCTCTCCCATAAAGTGAATGCTAGGATCCATTTTATTCAAACAAAACAAAAAAAAACAAAAACAAACCGACGCTCCAAGCAAAGCACATAAGATGTGATGGAATAAAAATATAGTTTCAGGGGAGGAACCTGATAATGTTGTCGATGAAGAAGGGGATGCCTTGGGCATCCCCAAGCTTAGACGCTTGAGTCTTCTTGATATATGCAGGGGTGAACCACCGGGGCATCCCCAAGCTTAGAGCTTTCACTCTCCTTGATCATGTTGCATCATACTCCTCTCTTGATCCTTGAAAACTTCCTCCACACCAAACTTAGAACAACTCATTAGAGGGTTAGTGACAATAAAAATTAACATGTTCAGAGGTGACACAATCATTCTTAACACTTCTGGACATTTCATAAAGCTACTGGACATTAATGGATCAAAGAAATTCATCCAACATAGCAAAAGAGGCAATGCGAAATAAAAGGCAGAATCTGTCAAAAACAGAACAGTTCGTATTGACGAATTTTATTAGGCCACCAGACTTGCTCAAATGAAAATGCTCAAATTGAATGAAAGTTGCGTACATATCTGAGGATCATGCACGTAAATTGGCTTAATTTTCTGAGCTACCTACAGGGAGGTAGACCCAGATTCGTGACAGCAAAGAAATCTGGAACTGCGCAGTAATCCAAATCTAGTATGAACTTTTCTATCAACGACTTTACTTGGCACAACAAAACACTAAACTAACATAAGGAGAGGTTGCTACAGTAGTAAACAACTTCCAAGACACAAAATAAAAACAAAGTACTGTAGGTAAAAACATGGGTTGTCTCCCATAAGCGCTTTTCTTTAACGCCTTTCAGCTAGGCGCAGAAAGTGTGTATCAAGTATTATCAAGAGATGAAGTGTCAACATCATAATTTGTTCTCATAATAGAATCTAAAGGTAACTTCATTCTCTTTCTAGGGAAGTGTTCCATACCTTTCTTGAGAGGAAATTGATATTTTATATTACCTTCCTTCATATCAATGATAGCACCAACAGTTCGAAGAAAAGGTCTTCCCAATATAATGGGACAAGATGCATTGCATTCAATATCCAAGACAACAAAATCAACGGGGACAAGGTTATTGTTAACGGTAATGCGAACATTATCAACTTTCCCCAAAGGTTTCTTTGTAGAATGATCAGCAAGATTAACATCCAAATAACAATTTTTCAGCGGTGGCAAGTCAAGCATATTATAAATTTTCTTAGGCATAACAGAAATACTTGCACCAAGATCACATAAAGCATTACAATCAAAATCTTTAACCTTCATCTTAATGATGGGCTCCCAACCATCCTCTAGCTTTCTAGGAATAGAGGCTTCGCGCTCTAGTTTCTCTTCTCTAGCTTTTATGAGAGCATTTGTAATATGTTGCGTGAAAGCCAAATTTATAGCACTAGCATTAGGACTTTTAGCAAGTTTTTGCAAGAAATTTATAACTTCAGAGATGTGGCAATCATCAAAATTCAAACCATTATAATCTAAAGCAATGGGATCATCATCCCCAATGTTGGAAAAAATTTCAGCAGTTTTATCACAAAGTTTAGTAGCTTTTAGCAGTTTCTCGCTTTGCATTAGAAGTGGAAACATTGCTAACACCAATTCTTTTATTATTAATAGTAGGAGGTGCAGCAACATGTGTAGCATTAGCATTACAAGTGGTGGTAATAGTCCAAACTTTAGCTACATTCTTCTCTTTAGCTAGTTTTTCATTTTCTTCTCTATCCCACCTAGCACGCAGTTCAGCCATTAATCTTATATTCTCATTAATTCTAACTTGGATGGCATTTGCTGCAGTAACAATTTTATTATGATGATTCTCATTAGGCATAACTTTCGATTTCAAAAGATCAACATCAGAGGCAAGACTATCGACTTTAGAAGCAAGTATATCAATTTTCCCAAGCTTTTCTTCAACAGATTTGTTAAAAGCAGTTTGTGTACTAATAAATTCTTTAAGCATGGCTTCAAGTCCAGGGGGTGAACTCCTATTATTGTTGTAAGAATTCCCATAAGAATTACCATAGCCATTGCCATTATTATAAGGATATGGCCTATAGTTGTTACTAGAATTATTCCGGTAAGCATTGTTGTTGAAATTATTATTTTTAATGAAGTTTACATCAACATGTTCTTCTTGTGCAACCAATGAAGCTAACGGAACATTATTAGGATCAATATTAGTCCTATCATTCACAAGCATAGACATAATAGCATCAATCTTAGCACTCAAGGAAGAGGTTTCTTCGACAGAATTTACCTTCTTACCTTGTGGAGCTCTTTCCGTGTGCCACTCAGAGTAGTTGATCATCATATTATCAAGAAGCTTTGTTGCTTCACCAAGAGTGATGGACATAAAGGTACCTCCAGCAGCTGAATCCAATAAATTCCGCGAAGAAAAATTTAGTCCTGCATAGAAGGTTTGGATGATCATCCAAGTAGTCAGTCCATGGGTTGGGCAATTTTTAACCAAAGATTTCATTCTTTCCCAAGCTTGAGCAACATGTTCAGTATCTAATTGTTTAAAATTCATTATGCTACTCCTCAAAGATATAATTTTAGCAGGGGGATAATATCTACCAATAAAAGCATCCTTGCATTTAGTCCATGAATCAATACTATTCTTAGGCAGAGATAGCAACCAATCTTTAGCTCTTCCTCTTAATGAGAAAGGGAACAATTTTAATTTTATAATGTCACCATCTACATCTTTATATTTTTGCATTTCACATAGTTCAACAAAATTATTAAGATGGGCAGCAGCATCATCAGAACTAACACCAGAAAATTGCTCTCGCATAACAAGATTCAAGAAAGCAGGTTTAATTTCAAAGAATTCTGTAGTAGCAGGTGGAGCAATAGGTGTGCATAAGAAATCATTATTATTTGTGGTTGTGAAGTCACACAACTTAGTATTTTCAGGGTTGGCCATTTTAGCAACAGTAAATAAAGCAAACTAGATAAAGTAAATGCAAGTAACTAATTTTTTTGTGTTTTTGATATAGCAAACAAGATAGCAAATAAAGTAAAACTAGCAACTAATTTTTTTGTATTTTGATTTAGTGCAGCAAACAAAGTAGTAAATAAAACTAAGCAAGACAAAAACAAAGTAAAGAGATTGAGAAGTGGAGACTCCCCTTGCAGCGTGTCTTGATCTCCCGGCAACGGCGCTTAAAAGAGCTTGATGGCGTGTAACTCACACGTTCGTTGGGAACCCCAAGAGGAAGGTATGATGCGCACAGCAGCAAGTTTTCCCTCGAGAAAGAAACCAAGGTTTATCGAACCAGGAGGAGCCAAGAAGCACGTTGAAGGTTGATGGCGGCGGGATGTAGTGCGGCGCAACACCGGGGATTAAGGCGCCAACGTGGAACCTGCACAACACAACCAAAGTACTTTGCCCCAACGAAACAGTGAGGTTGTCAATCTCACCGGCTTGCTGTAACAAAGGATTAACCGTATTGTGTGGAAGATGATTGTTTGCAGAAAACAGTAGAACAGTATTGCAGTAGATTGTATTTCGGTATAGAGAATTGGACCGGGGTCCACAGTTCACTAGAGGTGTCTCTCCCATAAGATAAACAGCATGTTGGGTGAACAAATTACAGTTGGGCAATTGACAAATAAAGAGGGCATGACCATGCACATACATATTATGATGAGTATAGTGAGATTTAATTGGGCATTACGACAAAGTACATAGACCGCCATCCAACTGCATCTCTGCCTAAAAAGTCCACCTTCAAGTTATCATCCGAACCCCTCCGGTATTAAGTTGCAAAGCAACAGACAATTTCATTAAGTATTGTGCGTAATGTAATCAACAACTACATCCTTAGACATAGAATAAAAGTTTTATAACTATTGGCAACAGCACAACACAACATTAGAAATTTCGGTCATCATCCTGTGTCAATGCAGGCATGAACCCACTATCGAGCATAAATACTCCCTCTTGGAGTTACAAGCATCTACTTGGCCAGAGCATCTACTAGTAACGGAGAGCATGCAAGATCATAAACAACACATAGACATAACTTTGATAATCAACATAACAAGTATTCTCTATTCATCGGATCCCAACAAACGCAACATATAGAATTACAGATAGATGATCTTGATCATGTTAGGCAGCTCACAAGATCCGACAATGAAGCACAATGGGGAGAAGACAACCATCTAGCTACTGCTATGGACCCATAGTCCAGGGGTAGACTACTCACACATCACTCCGGAGGCGACCATGGCGGCGTAGAGTCCTCCGGGAGATGATTCCCCTCTCCGGCAGGGTGCCGGAGGCGATCTCCTGGATCCCCCGAGATGGGATCGGCGGCGGCGGCGTCTCTGGAAGGTTTTCCGTATCGTGGCTCTCGGTACTGGGGGTTTCGCAACGGAGGCTTTAAGTAGGCGGAAGGGCAGGTCAGGAGGCGGCACGAGGGCCCCACACCCCAGGGCCGCGTGGCCAAGGGGGGGGCGCGCCGCCCTAGGGTGTGGCCCCCTCGTGGCCCCTCTTCGTCTCCTCTTCGGACTTCTGGAAGCTTCGTGGCAAAATAGGACCCTGGGCGTTGATTTCGTCCAATTCCGAGAATATTTCGTTACTAGGATTTCTGAAACCAAAAAGCAGAAACAAAGAATCGGCACTTCGGCATCTTGTTAATAGGTTAGTTCCAGAAAATGCACGAATATGACATAAAGTGTGCATAAAACATGTAGATAACATCAATAATGTGGCATGGAACATAAGAAATTATCGATACGTCGGAGACGTATCAAGAATCAAGACCATAAGTAGCACTCATATTACGAAATTTATCAGTATCCATAAAAGCTTCAATGCATTTATAATCATAATTTATACCTGATTCTCTACCTTTGTCGATCTCCCATCCTTCAGTATTTTCCTGGATCCGATTAAGAAGGTCCCTTTTAAACTCTTCCTTATTACGCGTGAATGATCCAGAACAAGAAGTATCCAGCAAGGTCTTGTCTTCAAAAGAAAGTCTTGCATAGAAATTATCAATAATAACATTACCAGGAAGCTCATGAATGGGGCATTTGAGCATTAAAGACTTCAATCTCCCCCAAGCTTGGGCAATACTCTCTCCATCACGAGGCCAAAAATTATGTATGCGATTCCGATCCTTGTGAATTTCACTTGGAGGATAGAACTTAGAATAAAACCGGGGCACAATATCATTCCATTCAAGAGAATCCCCATTATCCAGTAATTTATACCAATGCGCCGCTTTACCAGACAGCGATATAGAGAATAGTTTCTTCCTCACTTCATCCATAGCAATACCTGCACACTTGAATAAACCGCATAATTCATGTAAGAACAGTAAATGATCTCCAGGGTGGACAGTTCCATCCCCTGTATAACGGTTATTCACTACACGTTCAATAATTTTCATAGGTATTTTGTATGGTATCTCTTCTTTACCTGGCGCCTCATCCACTACCTTTGCAGTAGTAGCGGATTTCCCAAATAAACATTCGAGAGAAGATCTCTCCATAATGAATTATGGCAGCGAGTGCAGAAATAAAATCAGCACAAACAGTAGATATTTCCCTTACCAATTCCACTTACCAATAGCGCTTCACTCCCCGGCAACGGCGCCAGAAAATAGTCTTGATGACCCACAAGTATAGGGGGTGTATCGTAGTATTTTAGATAAGTAAGAATGTCGATCCCAACGAGGAGCAGAAGGTGTTGACAAGCAGTTTCGATGAAGGATTCCCTGTAAATGCTCACAGACAAGTATTCAGGGGTTTTTGATGTAACAGTTGAATAAAGTACGAGTAAGTAAAGTGCGAGAGTAACAATTGCAGCGAGTGGTCCAATCCTTTTTAGCACAAAGGACAAGCCGGTTTGTTTACTTATAATGACCAAACGTTCTCGAGGACACACGGGATTTTAGTCTAGTGCTTTCGCTACATACGGCTAAATAATCTTCATTGTTATGATAAGTGTTGTGTGGGTGAACCTATGCTAATGTACCGCCCTGCCTAGGACTAATACATACTTGTGATTATACCCCTTGCAAGCATCCGCAACTACAAGAAAGTAATTAAGAATAAATCTAACCACAGCCTTAAACTCTGAGATCCTGCTATCCCTCCTGCATCGATATACCAACGGGGGTTTAGGTTTCTGTCACTCCGGCAACCCCGCAATTGGCAAACGAGTACAAGATGCATTCCCCTAGGCCCATAAAGGTGAAGTGTCATGTAGTCGACGTTCACATGACACCACTAGAAGAATAACACCACAACTTAAATATCATAACATTGAATATTACTCAACCATAGTTCACTACTAACATTTAGACTTCACCCATGTCCTCAAGAACAAAACGAACTACTCACGAGACATCATATGAAACATGATCAGAGGTGATATGATGATGAATAACAATCTGAACATAAACCTTGGTCCAATGGTTTCACTCAATAGCATCAACAACAAGTAGAAATCGATACCGGGAGAGTTTCCCCTATCAAACAATCAAGATCAAACCCAAATTGCTACGGCGGTGACGGTGTCCAGCGGTGGAGACGGTGGTGATGATGGTGGAGATGATGATGATGGTGATGGAGATGATGTCCATCTCGATGACGGTGACGATGGCGTCGATTTCCCCCTCCCGGAGGGAATTTCCCCGGCGGATCTCAGCCCGCCGGAGAGCTCTTTTCTCTCTGGTGTTCTCCGCCCCGCAGAGGCGGCTGTAACTCTTCGTGAGGTACCCTCTGTGGCTTAGGTCTTCGGGACGAAGGGTTTCGCGAAGAAAAGGAGGCGAAAGGGGCTGTGGGGCCCCCACACCACAAGGTGGCGCGGCCAGGCCATGGGCCGCGCCGGCCTGTGGTCTGGCCCCACCTTGGGCCTTCTCAGCTCCCCCTTCTGGCTTCCTTCGTCATCTGGAAAAATAGGATTTTCGGTATAATTTCCTTCCACAGTTGATCTTCCGAAATATTGCGTTCTGACGGTGCTTTTTCCAGCAGAATCCTGGCTCCGGTGCTCGATCCTCCAATAATGATGAAACATGCAAAATAGATGAAATAACATAAGTATTGTGTCCAAATATGAAATATATCAATGAATAACAGCAAATTATGATACAAAATAGTGATGCAAATTGGACGTATCAACGGTGTGCATGCTATGTTAGTACTCGGTATAATTGCGTTGGTCTATCATGCACTCTAAGATTATTTAAATATGAACATCGAATGTTGTGGAGCTTGTTAACTCCGGCATTGAGGTGCTCTTGTAGCCCTACACAATTAATGGTGTTCATCATCCAACAAGAGAGTGTAGAGTGGTTTTATTATGTGATCAATGTTGATAGTGTCCACTAGTGAAAGTATGATCCCTAGGCCTTGTTTCCAAATACTGCAGTCATCGCTTATTTACTATTCTACTGCATCTTTACTTCCTGCAATATTACCACCATCAACTGCATGCCAGCAAGCTATTTTCTGGCGCCATTACTACTGCTCATATTCATTCATACTACTTGTATTTCACTATCTCTTCGCTGAACTAGTGCACCTATACATCTGATAAGTGTATTGGGTGTGTTGGGGACACAAGAGACTTCTTGTATCGTGATTGCAGGGTTGCTTGAGAGGGATATCTTTCACCTCTTCCTCCCTGAGTTCGATAAACCTTGGGTGATTCACTTAAGGGAAACTTGCTTCTGTTCTACAAACCTCTGCTCTTGGAGGCCCAACACTGTCTAAAGGAATAAAAGCGTGCGTAGACATCAAGCTATTTTCTGGCGCCGTTGCCGGGGAGGAATCAAGACACTCCATCAAGCCCCGTTGACACGCGTACAGCACGCGACCGTTGGGAACCCCAAGTGGAAGTTGTGATGCGTACAGCAGTAAGTTTCCCTCAGTTAGAAACCAAGGTTTATCGAACCAGTAGGAGTCAAGAAGCACGTTGAAGGTTGATGGCGGCGAGATGTAGTGCGGCGCAACACCAGGGATTCCGGCGCCAACGTGGAACCTGCACAACACAAACCAAGTACTTTGCCCCAACGAAACAGCGAGGTTGTCAATCTCACCGGCTTGCTGTAACAAAGGATTAGATGTATAGTGTGGATGATGATTGTTTGCAGAAAACAGTAGAACAGTATTGCAGTAGATTGTATTTCAGTATAGAGAATTGGACCGGGGTCCACAGTTCATTAGAGGTGTCTCTCCCATAAGATAAACAGCATGTTGGGTGAATAAATTACAGTTGGGCAATTGACAAATAAAGAGGGCATGACCATGCACATACATATTATGATGAGTATTGTGAGATTTAATTGGGCATTACGACAAAGTACATAGACCGCTATCCAGCATGCATCTATGCCTAAAAAGTCCACCTTCAGGTTATCATCCGAACCCCTCCGTATTAAGTTGCTAACAACAGACAATTGCATTAAGTATTGCGCGTAATGTAATCGGTAACTACATCCTCGAACATAGCACCAATGTTTTATCCCTAGTGGCAACAAGACATCCATAATCTTAGAGGTTTCGTCACTCCCCGCATTCACGGAGAAATGAACACACTATCGAGCATAAATACTCCCTCTTGGAGTTACAAGCATCTACTTGGCCAGAGCATCTACTAGTAACGGAGAGCATGCAAGATCATAAACAACACATAGATATAAATTGATAATCAACATAACAAGTATTCTCTATTCATCGGATCCCAACAAACACAACATATAGAATTACAGATAGATGATCTTGATCATGTTCGGCAGCTCACAAGACCCGACAATTAAGCACAATGGGGAGAAGACAACCATCTAGCTACTGCTATGGACCCATAGTCCAGGGGTAGACTACTCACACATCACTCCGGAGGCGACCATGGCGGCGTAGAGTCCCAGGAGATGATTCCCCTCTCCGGCAGGTGCCGGAGGCGATCTCCTGAATCCCCCGAGATGGGATTGGCGGCGGCGGCGTCTCTCGGAAGGTTTTCCGTATCGTGGCTCTCGCATCGGGGTTTCGCGACGAAGGCTATTTGTAGGCGGAAGGGCAGGTCAAGGGGCGTCACGAGGGGCCCACACCCTAGGTCGGCGCGGCCAGGGCTTGGGCTGCGCCGCCCTAGGGTGTGGCCACCTCGTGGCCCCACTTCGTCTCCTCTTCGGTCTTCTGGAAGCTTCGTGGCAAAATAGGACCCTGGGCGTTGATTTCGTCCAATTCCGAGAATATTTCCTTACTAGGATCTCGAAACCAAAAACAGCAGAAAACAAGAATCGGCACTTCGGCATCTTGTTAATAGGTTAGTTCCGAGAAAATGCACGAATATGACATAAAGTGTGCATAAAACATGTAGATATCATCAATAATGTGGCATGGAACATAAGAAATTATCGATACGTCGAGACGTATCAGCATCCCCAAGCTTAGTTTCTGCTCGTCCGAGCGGTGTAAACGATAAACAAAGATAATTTCTGGAGTGACATGCCATCATAACCTTGATCATACTATTTGTAAAGCATATGTAGTGAATGCAGCGATAAAAACAATGTAAATGACATGAGTAAACAACTGAATCATATAGCAAAGACTTTTCATGAATAGTACTTCAAGACAAGCATCAATAAGTCTTGCATAAGAGTTAACTCATAAAGCAATAATTCATAGTAGAAGCATTGAAGCAACACAAAGGAAGATTAAGTTTCAGCGGTTGCTTTCAACTTATAACATGTATATCTCATGGATATTGTCAACATAGAGTAATATAATAAGTGCAATATGCAAATATGTAGGAATCAATGCACAGTTCACACAAGTGTTTGCTTCTTGAGGTGGAGAGAAATAGGTGAACTGACTCAACAATAAAAGTAAAAGAATGGTCCTTCAAAGAGGAAAGCATCGATTGCTATATTTGTGCTAGAGCTTTGATTTTGAAAACAAGAAACAATTTTGTCAACGGTAGTAATAAAGCATATGTATCATGTAAATTATATCTTACAAGTTGCAAGCCTCATGCATAGTATACTAATAGTGCCCGCACCTTGTCCTAATTAGCTTGGACTACCGGGATTATCGCAATGCACATGTTTTAACCAAGTGTCACAAAGGGGTACCTCTATGCCGCCTGTACAAAGGTCTAAGGACAAAGCTCGCATCGGATTTCTCGCTATTGATTATTCTCAACTTAGACATCCATACCGGGACAACATAGACAACAGATAATGGACTCCTATTTTATGCATAAGCATGTAGCAACAATTAATTTTCTCATTTGAGATTGAGGATATATGTCCAAAACTGAAACTTCCACCATGGATCATGGCTTTAGCTAGCGGCCCAATGTTCTTCTCTAACAATATGCATGCTCTAACCATAAGGTGGTAGATCGCTCTTACTTCAGACAAGACGAACATGCATAGCAACTCACATGAAATTCAACAAAGAGTAGTTGATGGCGTCCCCAGTGAACATGGTTATCGCACAACAAGCAACTTAATAAGAGATAAAGTGCATAAGTACATATTCAATACCACAATAGTTTTTAAGCTATTTGTCCCATGAGCTATATATTGTAAAGGTGAAGAATGGAAATTTAAAGGTAGCACTCAAGCAATTTACTTTGGAATGGCGGAGAAATACCATGTAGTAGGTAGGTATGGTGGACACAAATGGCATAGTGGTTGGCTCAAGGATTTTGGATGCATGAGAAGTATTCCCTCTCGATACAAGGTTTAGGCTAGCAAGGCTATTTGAAACAAACACAAGGATGAACCGGTGCAGCAAAACTCACATAAAAGACATATTGAAAACATTATAAGACTCTACACCGTCTTCCTTGTTGTTCAAACTCAATACTAGAAATTATCTAGACCTTAGAGAGACCAAATATGCAAACCAAATTTTAGCATGCTCTATGTATTTCTTCATTAATGGGTGCAAAGTATATGATGCAAGAGCTTAAACATGAGCACAACAATTGCCAAGTATCACATTATCCAAGACATTTTAGCAATTACTACATGTATCATTTTCCAATTCCAACCATATAACAATTTAACGAAGAAGAAACTTCACCATGAATACTATGAGTAGAACCTAAGGACATACTTGTCCATATGCTACAGCGGAGCGTGTCTCTCTCCCACAAAGTGAATGCTAGGATCCATTTTATTCAAACAAAACAAAAAACAAAAACAAACCGACGCTCCAAGCAAAGCACATAAGATGTGATGGAATAAAAATATAGTTTCAGGGGAGGAACCTGATAATGTTGTCGATGAAGAAGGGGATGCCTTGGGCATCCCCAAGCTTAGACGCTTGAGTCTTATTGATATATGCAGGGGTGAACCACCGGGGCATCCCCAAGCTTAGAGCTTTCACTCTCCTTGATCATGTTGTATCATCTCCCTCTCTTGATCCTTGAAAACTTCCTCCACACCAAACTTAGAACAACTCATTAGAGGGTTAGTGCACAATCAAAATATACATGTTCAGAGGTGACATAATCATTCTTAACACTTCTGTACATTGCACAAAGCTACTGAAAGTCAATGGAATCAAAATATCCATCGAACATAACAAAACTGGCAATGCGAAATAAAAGGCAGAATCTGTCAAAACAGAACAGTTCGTATTGACGAATTTTATCGAGGCACCAGGCTTGCTCAAATGAAAATGCTCACATTGAATGAAAGTTGCGTACATATCTGGGGATCACTCACGTAAATTGGCATAATTTTCTGAGTTACCTACAGAGAATTTTGCCCAGATTCGTGACAGCAAAGAAATCTGTTTCTGCGCAGTAATCCAAATCTAGTATGAACTTTACTATCAACGACTTTACTTGGCACAACAAAACACTAAACTAAGATAAGGAGAGGTTGCTACAGTAGTAAACAACTTCCAAGACACAAAATAAAAACAAAGTACTGTAGTAAAAAAAACATGGGTTGTCTCCCATAAGCGCTTTTCTTTAACGCCTTTCAGCTAGGCGCAGAAAGTGTGTATCAAGTATTATCGGAGGATGGTGCATCGTTATCATGAGCTCCCCCATCCGTAGTGGTACTAAGGGCTTTGTCAATTTTAGGCCTATAATAATACTTCTTTGGTTTAGGCACTTTAGAGACATACATAAACTTTTGCTCCTTACCCACATAAGCTTTCTCCTTATATTTAAGAGAAGAAAATGTTGAACCCAAGGTTCCCATAGCTTTTTCAAGTTCGTCAATCCTATTGCTTTGATCATCATGGACAACACAAGTTCCTAGGACAATAATTCTTTCATCAATTCCTCCTAAGGATTTATCAAGTTCATCAGTTTTATCAAGTAACATTTCCAATTTAGCTTCAATACTTGGAAAATTTTTCTCTATGGTTTCCAATTTTTTCGTAACATCTTCAAGAGAGATTTCAATTTTAACTTCATCAACAGGGGGTATTCCAAATAGACTCTCAATAATGCAGCTAGCTTCTAATGCAGGATTACTTAGGAAGTTACCTTTCGCGAGACTATCAAGAACATACCTATTCCAGCTAGAGATACCAACATAAAAATTCCTGAGTAGGATAGTGGTGGAGTGTTTCTTAATGCACCTATTATGGGCATCACTAATTCTATACCAAGCATCTCTTAAACATTCTCCCCCTCGTTGCTTAAACGTACGAACTTCAACTTCAGGATTACTCATTTTAGCAGTAGTAAATAAAGCAAACTAGATAAAGTAAATGCAAGTATCTAATTTTTTGTGTTTTTGATATAGAGTGCAAGACAGTAAATAAAGTAAAACTAGCAACTAATTTTTTTGTATTTTGATTTAGTGCAGCAAACAAAGTAGTAAATAAAACTAAGCAAGACAAAAACAAAGTAAAGAGATTGGGATGTGGAGACTCCCCTTGCAGCGTGTCTTGATCTCCCCGGCAACGGCGCCAGAAATTTAGCTTGACACGCGTACAACACGCGACCGTTGGGAACCCCAAGTGGAAGGTGTGATGCGTACAGCAGTAAGTTTCCCTCAGTTAGAAACCAAGGTTTATCGAACCAGTAGGAGTCAAGAAGCACGTTGAAGGTTGATGGCGGCGAGATGTAGTGCGGCGCAACACCAGGGATTCCGGCGCCAACGTGGAACCTGCACAACACAACCAAAGTACTTTGCCCCAACGAAACAGTGAGGTTGTCAATCTCACCGGCTTGCTATAACAAAGGATTAACCGTATTGTGTGGAAGATGATTGTTTGCAGAAAACAGTAGAACAGTATTGCGATGGGATTGTATTTCAGTATAGAGAATTGGACCGGGGTCCACAGTTCACTAGAGGTGTCTCTCCCATAAGATAAACAGCATGTTGGGTGAACAAATTACAGTTGGGCAATTGACAAATAAAGAGGGCATGACCATGCACATACATATTATGATGAGTATTGTGAGATTTAATTGGGCATTACGACAAAGTACATAGACCGCTATCCAGCATGCATCTATGCCTAAAAAGTCCACCTGTTATCATCCGAACCCCCTCCAGTATTAAGTTGCTAACAACAGACAATTGCATTAAGTATTGCGCGTAATGTAATCAGTAACTACATCCTTGAACATAGCACCAATGTTTTATCCCTAGTGGCAACAGCACATCCATAATCTTAGAGGTTTCTGTCACTCCCCCAGATTCACGGAGACATGAACCCACTATCGAGCATAAATACTCCCTCTTGGAGTTACAAGCATTTACTTGGCCAGAGCATCTACTAGTAACGGAGAGCATGCAAGATCATAAACAACACATAGATATAAATTGATAATCAACATAACAAGTATTCTCTATTCATCGGATCCCAACAAACACAACATATAGAATTACAGATAGATGATCTTGATCATGTTCGGCAGCTCACAAGACCCGACAAATAAGCACAATGGGGAGAAGACAACCATCTAGCTACTGCTATGGACCCATAGTCCAGGGGTAGACTACTCACACATCACTCCGGAGGCGACCATGGCGGCGTAGAGTCCTCCGGGAGATGATTCCCCTCTCCGGCAGGGTGCCGGAGGCGATCTCCTGGATCCCCCGAGATGGGATCGGCGTTGGCGGCGTCTCTGGAAGGTTTTCCGTATCGTGGCTCTCGGTACTGGGGGTTTCGCGACGAAGGCTATTTGTAGGCGGAAGGGCAGGTCAAGGGGCGTCACGAGGGGCCCACACTATAGGTCGGCGCGGCCAAGACCTGGGCCGCGCCGCCCTATAGTCTGGCCACCTCGTGGCCCCACTTCGTCTCCTCTTCGGTCTTCTGGAAGCTTCGTGGCAAAATAGGACCCTGGTCGTTGACTTTGTCCAATTCCGAGAATATTTCCTTACTAGGATTTCTGAAACCAAAAACAGCAGAAAACAGCAACTGGCACTTCGGCATCTTGTTAATAGGTTAGTTCCAGAAAATACACGAATATGACATAAAGTGTGCATAAAACATGTAGATATCATCAATAATGTGGCATGGAACATAAGAAATTATCGATACGTCGGAGACGTATCACCCGTCAACCGCCATCAAAAGTATTTTCTGGCGCCGTTACCGGGGAGGTAAGGTAAAAGGCACTCACACTCTGGTCCCAGGTAACTAAGTTATTTTCTGGCGCCGTTGTAAGTGCTCGAAGCTATTTCCTTTAGATCCTGCAATTGCATCTTTTTTGTTTCTTGTTTTTCACTAGTTAGGCATAATGGAAAACAACTGTGAGCTTTTTAATCTATTTCTTGAGTTAAGACATGGATTGTTTGCTGCGAAAATTAAAAAACCTATGGAACCTTACTTGCATGCTAGTAGTAATGAAATTAGTATGAACGCTTTGAACACCATTGTTGCTAATACTATGGAAAATTCTAAGCTTGGGGAAGCTGGTTTTGATGAGCATGACATTTTTAGTCCCCCAAGCATTGAGGAGAAAGTTTACTTTGATGATACTTTGCCTCCCATTTATGATGATTATAATGATAATAGTCTTTTGGTGCCACCAACTATGGAGAGTAAATTTTATTATGATTATACTATGCCTCCTACACTTGATGAAAATAATAATGATAGCTATTTTGTTGAATTTGCTCCCACTACAACTAATAAAATTGCTTATGTGGAGAGTAATTATTTTATGCATGACACTCATGATAAGAATGTTTCATGTGATAGTTATATTGTTGAGTTTGTTCATGATGCTACTGAAAATCTTTATGAGAGAGGAAAATATGGTTGTAGAAATTTTCATGTTACTAAAACACCTCTCTATATGCTGAAAATCTTGAATTTGCACTTGTCTAGTTTTCCTATGCTATTCACTTTGCTCTTCATGAATTTGTTTATTTACAAGATTCCTTTTCATAGGAAGTGGGTTAGGCTTAATTTTTTTTTGAATTTGCTTTTTGATGCTCTCTTTGCTTCAACTCTTACTACTTGCGAGTGCATCATTAAAATTACTGAGCCCATCTTAATGGCCATAAAGAAAGCACTTCTTGGGAGATAACCCATGTGTTTATTTTACTACAGCGCTTTTGTTTTATATTTGAGTATTGGAAGTTGTTACTACTGTAGCAACCTCTCCTTATCTTTATTTTATTGCATTGTTGTGCCAAGTAAAGTCTTTGATGGTAAGGTTGATACTAGATTTGGATTACTGCGCAGAAACAGATTTCTGCCTGTCACGAATTTGGCCAGGGTTCTCTCTAGGTAACTCAGAAAAATCTGCCAATTTACGTGCGTGATCCTCAGATATGTACGCAACTTTCATTCAATTTGAGCATTTTCATCTGAGCAAGTCTGGTGCCTCTAGAAAATTCATCTTTACGAACTGTTCTGTTTTGACAGATTCTGCCTTTTATTTCGCATTGCCTCTTTTGCTGTGTTGAATGGATTTCTTTGTTCCATTAACTTTCAGAAGCTTTGGGCAATGTCCAGAAGTGTTAAGAATGATTGTGTCACCTCTGAATATGTGAATTTTTGATTATGCACTAACCCTCTAATGAGTTTGTTTCGAGTTTGGTGTGGAGGAAGTTTTCAAGGGTCAAGAGAGGAGGATGATATATGATCAAGAAGAGTGAAAGCTCAAAGCTTGGGGATGCCCCCATGGTTCATCCCTGCATATTTCAAGAAGACTTAAGTGTCTAAGCTTGGGGATGCCCAAGGCATCCCCTTCTTCATCAACAATTTATTAGGTTTCTTCTATTGAAACTATATTTTTATTCCGTCACATCTTATGCACTTTACTTGGAGCGTCTGTATGTTTTTGTTTTGTTTTTGTTTGAATAAATTGGATCCAGCATTCATTGTGTGGGAGAGAGACACGCTCCGCTGTTGCATATGAACACATATGTTTTTAGCTTTATTCTTAATGTTCATGGCGAAGGTTGAAACTGCTTCGTTAATTGTTATATGGTTGAAAACAAAAAATGCTACATGTGGTAATTGGTATAATGTCTTGAATAATTTGATACTTGACAGTTGTTGTGCTCATGTTTAAGCTCTTGCATCATATAATTTGCACCTATTAGTGAAGAAATACATAGAGCTTGCTAAAATTTGGTTTGCATGATTGGTCTCTCTAAGGTTTAGATATTTTCTGGTAAGGGTTTGAGCAACAAGGAAGACAGTGTAGAGTCTTATAATGCTTGCAATATGTTCTTATGTGAGTTTTGCTGTACCGGTTCATACTTGTGTTTGCTTCAAACAACCTTGCTAGCCTAAGCCTTGTATTGAGAGGGATTACTTCTCATGCATCCAAAATCCTTGAGCCAAAAACTATGCCATTTGTGTCCACCATACCTACCTATTATGTGGTATTTCTCTGCCATTCCAAAGTAAATTGCTTGAGTGCTACCTTTAAAATTCTATTCTTTGTCTTTGCAATATATAGCTCATGGGAAAAATAGCTTAAAACTATTGTGGTATTGAATATGTACTTATGTACCTTATTTCTTATTAAGTTGCTTGTTGAGCGATAACCATGTTTCTGGGGACGCCATCAACTATCCTTTGTTGAATATCATGTGAGTTGCCATGCATGTTCGTCTTGTCTGAAGTAAGGGTGATTTATCATGAGTTGAATGGTTTGAGCATGCATATTGTTAGAGAAGAACATTGGGCCGCTAACTAAAGCCATGATCCATGGTGGAAGTTTCAGTTTTGGACAACAATCCTCAATCTCTTATGAGAATATTATTTGTTGTTGAATGCTTATGCATTAAAGAGGAGTCCATTATCTGTTGTCTATGTTGTCCCGGTATGGATGTCTAAGTTGAGAATAATCAAAAGCGAGAAATCCAATGCGAGCTTTCTCCTTAGACCTTTGTACAGGCGGCATAGAGGTACCCTTTGTGATACTTGGTTAAAACATATGTTATGCGATGATAATCCATGTAAATCCGAGCTAATTAGGACAAGGTGCGGGCACTATTGACAATCTATGCATGAGGCTTACAACTTGTAGGATATCTTATACATAACACATATGCTTTATCACTACCGTTGACAAAATTGTTTCTTGTTTTCAAAATAAAAAGCTCTAGCATAAATATAGCAATCCATGCTTCCCTCTTCGAAGGGCCATTCTTCTACTTTTATGTTGAGTCAGTTTACCTACTTCCTTCTATCTTAGAAGCAAACACTTGTGTTAACTGTGCATTGATTCCTACATACTTGCATATTTGCATTCATCATATTACTTTATGTTGACAACTATCCATGAGATATACATGTTACAAGTTGAAAGCAACCGCTGAAACTTAAATCTTCCTTTGTGTTGCTTCAATGCCTTTACCTTGAATCTATTGCTTTATGAGTTAACTCTTATGCAAGACTTATTGATGCTTGTCTTGAAAAAACTATTCATGAAAAGTCTTTGCTATATGATTCAGTTGTTTAGTCATTGTCTTTACCATTGCTTTGAATCGCTGCATTCATCTCATATGCTTTACAATAGTATGATTAAGATCATGTTGGTAGCATGTCACTTCAGAAATTATCTTTGTTATCGTTTACCTACTCGAGGACGAGTAGGAACTAAGCTTGGGGATGCTGATACGTCTCCAACGTATCGATAATTTCTTATGTTCCATGCTATTTTTATGACAATACCTACATGTTTTGTTCACACTTTATGATGATTTTATGCGTTTTCCGGAACTAACCTATTGACGAGATGCCGAAGTGCCAGTTTTCTGCTGTTTTTGGTTTCAGAAATCCTAGTAAGGAAATATTCTCGGAATTGGACGAAATTAACGCCCAGCATCTTATAATTCCACGAAGCTTCCAGAAGACCGGAGAGGGGCCAGAGGAGGGCCACAGGCCCCCCACACGTGTGGGCGGCGCGGCCCAGGGGGGCGCGCCCCCCTGTTGTCTGGCGGCCCCAGACCCCCTCCGACTCCAACTCTCCGCCTATAAGAAGCTCCCTGACCTAAAACATCGACACGGATTGACGAAACACCAGAAAACCTTCCAGAGCCGCCGCCATCGCGAAGCCAAGATCTGGGGGACAGAAGTCTATGTTCCGGCACGCCGCCGGGATGGGGAATTGCCCCCGGAAGGCATCTCCACCGCCATCTTCACCGCCATCGCTGTCTCCATGATGAGGAGGGAGTAATTCACCCCCGAGGCTGAGGGCTCTACCGTAGCTATGTGGTTCATCTCTCTCTTTGTGATCTAGTTGAATATCATCTATGTGCTACTCTAGTGATGTTATTAAAGTAGTCTATTCCTCCTCCATGATGTAATGTTGACAGTGTGTGCATCATGTAGTACTTGGCATAGGTTATGATTGTGATATCTTGTAGATTATGAAGTTAACTATTACTATGATGGTATTGATGTGATCTATTCCCCCTTTCATAGCTTGTCGGTGACGGTGTGCATGCTATGTTAGTACTCGGTATAATTGCGTTGGTCTATCATGCACTCTAAGGTTATTTAAATATGAATATCGAATGTTGTGGAGCTTGTTAACTCCGGCATTGAGGTGCTCTTGTAGCCCTACACAATTAATGGTGTTCATCATCCAACAAGAGTGTGTAGAGTGGTTTTATTATGTGATCAATGTTGAGAGTGTCCACTAGTGAAAGTATGATCCCTAGGCCTTGTTTCCAAATACTGGAATCATCGCTTATTTACTGTTCTACTGCATCTTTACTTCCTGCAATATTACCACCATCAACTGCACGCCAGCAAGCTATTTTTTGGCGCCATTACTACTGCTCATATTCATTCATACTACTTGTATTTCACTATCTCTTCGCCGAACTAGCACATATACATCTGACAAGTGTATTGGGTGTGTTGGGGACACAAGAGACTTCTTGTATCGTGATTGCAGGGTTGCTTGAGAGGGATATCTTTAACCTCTTCCTCCCTGAGTTCGATAAACCTTGGGTGATTCACTTAAGGGAAACTTGCTGTTGTTCTACAAACCTCTGCTCTTGGAGGCCCAACACTGTCTACAGAATAGAAGCGTGCGTAGACATCACTGAGCAGAAGACGAAGCAGACATGGTCACTGCCAGGTGGGCCCGAGGCAAGGGGAGCGGTCAAGCTCTGCGTATGCACAGACACATTCGCAACACAAATTTTGGCTGCATTTTCATCTCGGCGGACAGCCCAATCAGTTTTCGTCGGGCCATCGGGTTGGGGTGCAGACCTATTTTGGTCGTGCGGACACAAACGGTCACGTTAAGTCCATTTGTGTCAGACCGTTGGAGATGCCCTTAAAACACTAATTTTGTTCAGATTTCACCCTCAAACTCTAAAAACAACCGAAATTACCCCTACTCCCAATGTAACCTGGTTTTTTCTTGCTTCGAGGATCTGCGGGTATTTCTTAATTCCAGAACATCCATTTAAAGTAGGAGCCCGTGACATTGAGTCGCTGATGTGTGACTCCTGCCATCATCGCCTCCATGCTCCTCTCTATCTAGCCGTCGCCTCCCCCTAACCTCCCGGGTCGCCCCCGCCTGGGCGATCCCGGAGGAACCGCGCCGCCGCCTCCAGTCCGCCCCTCGCCGGCCCTGCCTGGCCGCTGCCGCTGCCCTCGCCGGTGGTGGTGGCGGCACCCTTCTCGCCAAAGGCGGAGGGCAGGGGAGGGCACGTACGGCTTTGCATCTGGGCGGGGGCGCAAGGTGTCAGTGGGCTTGGGTGATCTGCAGAGGAGGGTTGCGTTGGGCAGTGCGGAGGTGTGGCGGTCGGCGATGGTCTACGGCGGCGGTGGGGTTCCGGTGGCAGCGGCGGCTTGATCTAAGCCGAGTCGGCTGCTTGGGCCGTTCCCACCAAGCCTGTAGCCGAGCAGGTTTCCTTCCTCGATCGCGGCACGTCGTCTCCTCCTCTGCTTCCGGCCGATGGCGTGGGGGCTGTTGGCGCGGCTGCTTTGAATAAAGGTGGTTGTTCTAGGGTTCCTCTTGCGCGAAGATGAAGATCTGCCTGAGTGTGTCGTTCTTTGATTTTGCCGGAGTGTTGAGTTTCGGAAGGCATCACCGGCGAATGTAACAGTGCATATATTGCCTGGAGTTTGCCGGGTGGTGGTATTCGGTCGTGCGCACCCATGCGTTTATTCCGACCGTTTGGTTTTGGAGGGAGCGTCACGAAGCTCTGTTCTTTCTTGCCATACAGTGACTTTGGTCCTGGGTGAAGTCAGAGGGGGAGAATATCATGATGGCCGGATTGGGAGGTCTAGCAATGGAGGTCAAAGTCTATGCGCTGGTGAAGAACTTGCTTGGTGTTCTGGGCTTGCAACAGCAGTATGAAAGTGGGGGCGGCAGCACAAGTGAAGTTCAGAGTCCTTCCATTCAGGATGAAAATCTAAGGTCTGGTCTTAATTGATTGTGCCTGGCAATGACCTTGTTGAAGGCATTGTTTTGAATGCGCGGACTATCTTCAGGGTGAAAACCTAAGATCTTTGATCGGGCGACGACGGCGTTGGTAACCGTTCCCTTCTTGGAGGCGTCGCTTTTGAAGAGTCTAGAGTTCAGGTGTTGTCATGGTAGTGGTTGTATTGTTGTTGCTAGGGCTGGAATGCTATGGCGGGACTTTTTTTCTTAGCTTCTTTTCTCTTTTTTGGCTGTGTGCATCCGTATTGTCATTAGGACGGTGCGTTGTTGCAGAGGCTAGGTGTAATTGGTATCTTCTGATATTAATATATTCCCTTTATCGAAAAAATGCTCCTCTCTATCTATCGTCATCCCACCCCTCCAAGACTACCCTTTGTCGGCTTGCACTCTACCCACCCACCCCTTCTCCGCTCTCATGTGAGCTCTCGAAGCCCTAACTTGTGCCGCCGCCTAGCACTGTCGTTCCAGGCCACCATGAGCCACTCTGAGCAGCTCCGTCGCACCTCCTCATCATCTGCATCTTCCATCGCAATCTTCCCTAGCGAAGTAATCAAAGCCACACGTCCCCAATCGATGTCGCCGTGCTCACCTTTTCGAAGTTCGGTCGTCATTGTGTCGTGCACCGCTGCTCAGCCTCGTCTTCAACGTGGCTCTCGCGACCATTAGTTAGGGGCGCCACTGCTATTAGGCATGCCTTGAGGATGCACATCTAACGTGACTAGTCTCGCGTCTTTGCGCGTCCTCCATCACTGCATGTGTACTCGACCAACTTTGTGCTAGTGTCCTCACGATGTCATGTTGACATCATCCTATTTTAATATTTTTGGAAACATTTTATGTAAATATTTTCCTTGACTTTTATTAATTGTTATGTCATATAATCATTCAAATATATATTTCAAAGTTACACAAGAAATCATTTTCAAACATGTATCATGGTCATACTCTCATACAAATGCAATACTACATCACTTTGACCATCCAAACATGATTTGACATTTAACTCGGATACCAATTCTAGGTTTCAAATATCTAAACATCTAAATATAAATATTGGCCTCAATGCAAATATCCAAATATAATATTTTCTCAGTTCTAAAATAAATGACTTAATTTTTTGCAGATACGGAGTTAAGTCACTTATTTTGAGATGGAGGATGTAATATTCCACCGAATGCAATGTCAAGCTTGCCAGTGCAAACATTCAAAGGGAGCCTTAGGAGCTGTCGTGGTCGTTCAGGGCTTGAGATTAGCTGGTCGATCGTTTGAATGGACGGACAAAATTACGTTTTCATTAGAAGCCTAGGACAAGTCCTTTAATCATACGATCGACTGGAAACGCAAACGCGCGCGTTGGATACGCGAGCCAGAATTGCAGTCGGACTCGTTTTTTTTTTTTTTTTTTAGACAAACAGGGAGCGCTCCCCAGCTCCATTCTCATTAGAAAATGAAACATATAGCGTTTTTGCAACCTAGATAGTTAAAACTAAAGGACATCCAGCCCACCAGCTGAGCTGGGGGTCTTATAAGAAAACATGTTCAAAGGCCTCAAACTAAGAGAGACCAGCCGCAAACACACGGTTCTAAAGCTTGTAGCCAGGAGTACCTAGAAACACTAAGATAAAGCGCTAAACCTCATCTCCAACTTCCCAGGTCAGGCCATCAGATCACCACATGGATGTTGTCAGCCTCTTCCGGGTGCTTGGACGGATAGGCTTCAGAGGCGCGCCCTTGATGGAGAGAAGTCGTGGACGACTTCCAGGTTGAAATCCAATCAAACGACGAGCATTTCAATCCGGCATCAGCGATGGCACCATCCTCAGTCTCCTCACCAGAGCGCACTTGAATTTTTCCACCAGATCCCAAGCCAGGGTTTTGAAAGGAACCTGCCATATCCTCAGGTATGATAGGAGTAGTCCCCACACCTGCTTCATGGACAACCAAGTTTTTCTGTTAAACACCAAGTGATTCCTATTGTTCCAAATGCACCAAATAACTGCAGATGAAACCACATTTAACTGCTCCAGTTTTTTATTGCACAGCCACTTCGATGCAAGGGATAAGTAATCTACAATTTCTACACCAAAGATTTCTTGCACCACAGACCAAAGCAACCTAGATACCAGGCAGTCAAAGAACAGGTGTTTAACAGATTCTAATTCACTACAGAGTTCACAATATAAAGGTTTCTGAATACCTCTTTGTCTAAGATTGTCCCTAGTCATGATCTTGTTTTGGGACAACAACCAGAGGAAAATTTGCACTCTGGGTGGGATTTTTAAGTCCCAGACAGCAGGCAAGAAAACTGGTTGGACCCCTCTAAAATTGATAATAGCATACAAAGATTTAGAAGAATAAACCCCTTTCGACTCATACTTCCAAATCAACTGATCCTCTTCTACAGAAAAAGTAATGGTTTGAGCAATTTCACAAATCTCAAGCCACATTTCCATCATATGTGAAGTAAAAGTTCTTCTAAAGTCACATTTTAACTGCTGCCCATCACATAGGTCAGCAACAGTTTTCATTTGTTGATTAACCACAAAATAAATGTCCCAATACTGAGTGGATAGAGGAGCATTTCCAAACCAAGTATCCTCCCAGAATCTAACAGTTCTACCATTCCCAATTTTCCACTTATAACCAAACTTAACTGCTCTAGCCGCCCACATCATACCCTTCCAGAATACAGAAGGGTTAATGTCCTGGCAACAGAAAATGTTGGGGTTTCTAGTATTGTATTTAGCATCAACAATTCTTTTCCAAAGACTCCCCTCACCATAGATATATCTTCTGACCCATGAGCCAACTAAACATAGATTTAGATCTTGTAGATTTGGAATACCAAGCCCACCATACTCCTTCCTCATGCAAATAGAAGGCCAGTTAGCTAAGTGGATTTTCTTATTTCCATCTACATCATCCCACATGCAATTAGCTATCTGAGTGTTGATAAGATCTAACGCCCATTTGGGGAACTTGAAAAAGGAGAGCATATATATAGGAATGCTAGATAAAACAGTCTGGATGAGGATTCTTTTTGCCTCTAAGGACAACAGTTTCCCCCTCCATCCCGCCATTCTACCAAGCAGACTATCAACCAAAGGTTGCAGATCTTCTCTTTTGAGTTTACTAAAATGCAGAGGAAGACCTAGATATTTCACAGGGAATTTTCCAGCAACACATTGGAAAATATCTAAGAAAGGAACAAGTTCCTCCTCCTCCATATTAATAGCCATCAACTCACTTTTGTGATAATTAATTTTCATCCCTGACACCTGTTCGAAACAAGTAAGGGTCCACTTGAGGTTTATAGCATTCCTTTCATTTTTTTCTAGGAAAAGCAGGGTGTCATCTGCATACTGCAGACTAATCACTCCACCAGGAACTAAATGTGGACACAACCCTGTAATCAAACCACAAGAAGCACCTTTGTTCACCATTTTCGAAAAAACATCAACCACAAAATTAAAAAGAAGGGGAGCAAAAGGGTCCCCTTGTCTTAACCCTTTACCAGTGAGAAAAAAGTCTCCCTCCACGTCATTTACTTTAACACCAACAGATCCTCCTTGGGTTATCTGTTTAATCATGGAGATAATTTTCCCCCCAAATCCTCTAAGTTGCAGAATTTCATAAAGGAAGTCAAGATTTACTCTATCATAAGCCTTTTCATAGTCTATTTTGAAAACTAAACCTTTCTCTTTCCTTCTATAGACTTCATGGATGATTTCATGAGCTGAAACCACACTCTCTAAGATAAACCTACCTTTAATGAAAGCAGATTGTTGCTGGGAAATCAATCTATCTACCAGGGAAGAGAATCTATTAGTAATAACTTTGGTGAAAATCTTAAACACACAGTTCAAAAGACTTATAGGCCTAAACTTCCTCATTTCTTTTGCATCATCCTCTTTTGGAATCAGTGTGATCATGGCAAAATTTAATCTATATATATCTAGCCTATTATGATACCAATCATCAAAAAGTTCAAAGAGATCCTCTTTAACCACATCCCAAAAGGATTGGAAAAACAGAAAAGACAAGCCATCTGGGCCAGGTGCTCCCTCAGCATAAGACCCAAACACAGCCTCTTTAATCTCCTTCTCAGTAAACATCTTCTCTAACTCAGTGTTCTCCTGTATAGTAACTTTCTCTTCATGAGAGAAGAAATCATCCATTAGCCTAATGGCAGGTCTCTCCTCCTTCCTAAATAACTCTTTATAAAAGTTGGTAGCTATTTTAAGCATGCCTTTTTGATCAGTAACCGGACCCTCTGGGCCCTCTAAAACATTGATTCTTTTCTTCCTTCTACGTTGGTTAGCTATAGCATGGAAATATGCTGTATTTCTATCCCCCTCAAGGATATTCCTATCTCTAGATCTCTGTCTAGCCTTGGTCTCTTCAATGATCCAATATGTATTTAGCTCAGTGATAATATCATCTAGCCTTTTTCTACTATTATCATCTAAAGGCTGGGTTTCAGCAGCAATATCTAAGGAGTCATATTCCTCCATAAGTTCTTTTTTGTGCTTCCTAATATCAGCTTCTAAATTAGCACTCCACCCCCTAGCTAGTTTCCTAAAATACTTACACTTATCATGCCAACTGTCAATAGCAGTTTTATTACCCCTATTCAAACTCCAGGCTTTGATCACTAAATCCTTAAAGTCAGGCCTAGATAACCACCATTTTTCAAACTTAAAACCACTTTTCTTTGGAATCTGGCTACATCCAGACTCCCAGATGATGGGGGTATGATCACTCCCTATTCTAGGTAGAGCTCTGGCATGAGCTAAAGGAAATTTTTCTTCAAACTCAGTTGTGCAGAAAATCCTGTCAATTCTACTCATGATCAAGTTTTCCTGATTGTTGGCCCAAGTAAAAGATCTACCAGCTAAACCAATCTCTATTAGGGCCCAAATATCTATCCAGGCATTAAATTTATCTGCCCACCTATGATCAATGACACCATTACTTTTATCTGACTGGGATCTAACAAGGTTGAAATCACCACCAATAATGGCAGGACCCTCCCAATGAAGGAAGAGTTCATGAAATTCAGAAATAAAGTCATCCTTTTTTTCTTCATAAGGAGAACCATACACAGTGGTAATTCTAACAGTTATATCATTTATCTTGTTCCTAACAATAACACTAACAGAAAAACTTCTAACATCCCAAGATATAATGTCAAACAGATCAAGATTTAAACCTACTAAAATCCCCCCTGCAGAACCAACCGCAGGTAGGTGATTCCAAGCAAAGTTCCTGTTCCCTAAAACACATTTAAGATAAGAATTGCTAAACTGCTGCTTTTTAGTCTCTTGGAAACCAATATAGTCTAGTTGCAGAGGCACAAGGTTTTCATCTATATACCTTTGCCTACCCAGGGCTTGAATCCCTCTACCATTCCAGAAGCCACACTTCATCTAAGTGACTTCCTGGGGTGCTTGCCCCGCTTTTTCCTAGTCACATGAACCCACACATTCTCACCCCTATCATCAAACTCCTGATCTGTATTATACTGATCAGGAGTTCTGGGGCACACATCCTCTGACAACATATCTACCTCTAGTGTAGGGTCTGGGTTTCCATCAGAGGAACCCATCTGAATATTATCAGAGCCTAATCTATCAGATTCCATACTAACATCTATCACTTCAGTGTCTACATGAATCCCTATTTTCCTAGCCATATCACTTAACTCTTCTATTTGCAGAACATGAAAAGGATTGGATCTGATTATACCTGTCATTTTTGAAGCAGCTCCAATAGTATTCTTCTTCTCCTTCAGCTCCATAGCTTTATCCATCACATTTTTTGATCTATCAATCCTGTCACTCTGCCTGCTAGGTTGTACAGGGCCCCAAGACTTCTTCAGTTTCTTCCCAGCACCTTGTTCTTCTCTATCTTTCATCAGATCATGAAAAGCTGGCATGATGTCCTCAGGCAGATGAATTTGTTCTGTTGCAGCTTCTTCCATCCTCTCAGCAAAGGATTGACCATCCTCATTCCAGAAGCTAGTAACTTCAGATCTCACACTCTCATCAGCATTATTGGAAGCATCCCAGATGAATTGACCATCAGTTCCAATAGCACCCTTCTCCATCAGCAACTTGTAAACCTCACATCCAGGAATCACTTCATCAGAATTGTCAGCAGCTGACACAGCATTCTGTCTCCCATGATTTGCATTCCCAGTTTCTACTTGATGATTAGACCCACCACTAGCTTGGGAGTTAGTGGTGTTTCTACTTGCCTCAGATCTCCCATCAGTGTCCATTCCACTGTTTCCATTTCCAGTTCCTCCTCCTAAATTGCCATTATCCTGTCCAGTAGGTAATTCTCTCTGGCCCCCAGCTGCATTTGGTAGCTCAGCAGTGAACTGTAGTTGGAAAAGTTTCCCATGGAAATTGAAAAGCCTACCAGCAGGGATTCTATTAGGATCTCTGCAAAGAATTTCCACCCTAACAACTTCAGCACAGTTCTTGAAAATGCTCTGCCAATCCACCTTCTTTAACAGACCACACACAGACACGGCTTGGTCAATAATATTCCACTCACACCATGGAGGCAGCAACCCTCTAATCTGAATCCAAGTTTCTACCAAAGTCTCCACAGGTTCTGGATCATCAAACCACTTAGTAACAGAGACAGTGACCCCTTCTTTTGCCAAGCCAAACCTGGGGTACCCAATCACCTGCTCTACAGGGATATGTGGTGGGAATTTCACCAGGTAGGACCAATCTCCAAGCTCCCTAATCTGCCAGGGCCAATTTGTCTTGTAGATATTTGAAAATTCTCTGCCAAGTTCTTCCCTGCTAATCTCACCATCTTCAACAGTCACCACTCCACAGTTCCTTGTAGAGCTGATGGGGTTAACACTGATTTCAGGGGCTTCAATATGATAAAAGCCAAGACCATTAGCAGAACTCCCTATGTATCTAGCAATCTGGTGAGGTCTCTTGAGCACTGGGCAGTCCTCCACAGCATGATTGCTGGCTTTGCAGATGAAGCAACATGCCCCTTTAGAGCAGGCAGCCTTCAGATGCCCTGGTTCTCCACATCCTTCACAGATGGTGTCAGCATAATTCAGAGAATTAGAGCCAGAAGACTCTGCTTGAACTGGACCTTTCTTCTTCTGTTGGAACCTCCCCTGTTGATTCTTGTTCCTTCCACCATAGTCTCCAGGTGCTTGTTGACCTTGACCACCATTCTGCTGCGGATTCACCCACTGATTTGGTTGCATGCCAAAAGCCTGTTGAGGGTATGGAGGGAAAGGTCCTCCAAACCAAGGTGGAGGCATAGCACCAGGCATGAATCCATAAGGAGCTTGAGGAGGAAAGGGGTAACCTTGCATCTGATTGAAATCTGGCTGGAACTGTTGATTCTGCTGCTGCTGTCGATCTCCTCTCCCATTGTTACCACGACCACGACCTCTCCCCCTATCAGCCATGATCAGAGGCTCCTCCTGTTCGAAATCTTCCACACCCAGCACCACCAAGCCAGGACGATCAGGAGGAAGTGGCGGCGGCGGCCTGGAGGGGGAGAGGCGAACCCTAGAATCCCCTCCTTTTGTACAAGGACGGCGCTGCCCTGGAGGCGGTTTAGAGAGATTCGGAGGAATATGCCACAGCTGTCTGTAGAAACTTTCCACCTCATCTCTCTCACAGCAAAAGGAACTCCAAAAGTAATCTATCCCTTCTACATTGGTACTCTTGTCAACGGCTAAACGCCCAGACTCAGAAATGCAGGCAAAATTTCCAAAAGCTTGTACATGAGGCCGCAGCCTCAGTCCTCCTTCTTCTCTGCCACCAGTACCTGCAGAGTCTTCTCCATTAGCAAGGCCTGATGACTGAGGACCAGCAGAGAAGTTGCCGCAGCACGATCCCTGCGCGATCCTCCATCTTCTGCTCTGATCGGAGCCCACATTGGCGGCATCAGGCGATTTGCCTCTACCATAGCCATGGACATTGGGGACAGAGGACGCCTGGGACGACCTGGCTCCCCCTCCCGCCTGATCCTTTGACATGATGCTCTCATAGCGCAGCGAGGAATCCCAGCTGACACCTCCATTTTGCCTTTGAATTTCTGCAGAGAAACCTCCCTTCCAAGTTGCATGATCTCGGTCCTGCTCACTGTGGACGATCCCTCCCTTGTTGAGATAGCTTGGGGCTGCCCCGTCGGAGAGTGCTGAAGCTTGAATCGAGATCGGCCCGAAAGACCCGATGAAGAGATCGAAGTCACGAACTCCTGGATCCTTTGTAGATCGAGACGGGCTCGCCGAACCTTCCTCCGGCCGCGCCCCTCCCAGGTCAATCGGACCCCTCCATGGATCTGGCTCTGGGCTTGAGAAGGTGCCTCCGCACCCAAACCCTCTCGATCCTTGTCCACCTCCAGCTCGCGCAGTGCCTTGAACCGCGCCGCCACTCTCCGAAAACCCTTCTCCATCTCCACCGAGCGGCAGCGTTAAGCACTTCCGCGGCGAACGACGACGAGAGATTTGGGGGAGAACGAGGCAGTTTCGCCACGGAGCTAACTGGGCGGACAAGGAGACGGATCGGCGTACGGACGCGTGTCCGCAAGAGGACTTGGAAGTAGTAACGGCGCCGCGGCTCGGCGACGTGGCGTGTGCGAGCCCCGAGGTGGTTCCGCCATGAACAGGACCTCGGGTCGGACGCGCCGCCAGGACTCCCGCCTCCGCGTTGCTTCCATCGTTGAACGGATCGCAGGGCTCCCCCAACTCCTCCCTCACTTGGACGAGACGCGATGATGGGCGCCTCGCCGCTGGGAGCGTCAGGGCGGCGGAATCCCACCACCTCGCTCGCCAGCCGCAACCCGCGCTTCCAGGTAGCGGATCTGCCTCGGGAGATCGTGAGGAAGCGGGGGCCGCCAACCACGAGGCTCGCACATGGCGTCCCGTTCCTCCGGTGAGGCCTGGAGGAGGTAGAGTAGGTAGTAGCGGCGGACGAGCTTGTCCTGGAGATCCAGCTCCAAAGCGCTCGCCCTGCGCGGTGGGGAAGATCCCCGCGGAGCTCTGCTCGGGGACGACATTCGCCTCCTCCGCCGCGTTGCGAAGAGCCCGGAAGGGGAAGGCGGCGGCGGAGGAGCGAGAGATGGCCGGCGGCAGAGGGTGCATCCGGGGGGGAGCGGCTTACTCCGCCGTAACTGGTCAACAATGCATATGCTAGGACTAGGATCGGACTCGTTTTTTCCTCTCTTTAATTTCTGAAAGGGCTGGAATTGATCCCACACCCTGTCGAAGTTGTTGTTATATTACCATTTACCAGGGCGTGCAGAACCGCACCACCACGCAGCAGCGCACACACATAGATGGAAGCCGACCGATCCCATGTTGTCCGGCGGCCAAGGACGGCGACCACCGCCTCTTTCTCCCCCTTCGCCTCCGTTCCGACAAGGATCCAGATCCGCTCTCCAGCCAAGAGGAGGAGGAGACATGCTTCTACAATGCGAAGGAATCCTGTGCTACGACATGGCACCTCCTCCTGCACCCAGGTCCTCAATTGGGGAGCAAAGCGCGCACGAACCTGCTCTCCTACCAATACAAATACTGGTACGTCAAAATCGTTCATTCTTCTTCGCCCCTCCAAACTCCATGACTGAGTATGATACCGACAGATCCGATTTGCCGCTGCGTTGTGTCGTCGCAGGAGAGACTGGGCTAATCTTACGGATGGGCCGGCGGGGCTCATCGCCGAGCGCGTCCTCGCACATGACGTCGTTGACTACATTCGCTTCCGTGCCGTGTGCTGCCAGTGGCGTCGATGCTCCTCCGAGCCCCGCTCGCACAGCGGCTTGGACCGCCAGTTCCATCCCTGGAGGTGGATCATGCTCCGGGAGAAACTCGCCGTGCCGGACCGCCGCCGCTTCCTCAGCACATCAACCGGTGAGTGCATCCAGGTTGACATCCCGGAGCTCCGCGACCATGAGCTGCTCGCCATAACCCCTGAGGGACTCCTCGTCCTCGTCCATGACCGCAACCACATCCGACTCCTCAACCCGCTGACCCACCAGCTTACTAAGCTGCCGCCACTGACCACGCTTATTCCTCCAGAGAATCACAACAAGCTTTCTCGCGATAACAGCCAGTTTTACATCGATTTCGGAGCGTGGGGCTCTGGCATTGCCAATGACGATTCAACCGTGGTACTCTCCTTCAGCAGGCGTAGCATGATTGGCATGGCCAAGCCTGGCGACGACCACTGGACGCTGCTAAAATACCAATGTGAGACACCGGAAGCCTTAATGTTCGCGGGCCGCTTCTACTGCATCAGCGTCGATGGTCTCATGGTGCTGGAAACTGGCGCACATCAGCCACCTCGGCTGGAGCTCGCTGCAGAGATACATATGCGTGTCTCGCCATATTCGCATCATGTGCACCTCGTTAACAATTGCGGGGAGCTGATGTTGGTGCATTCTCTCTGCAGACGATTGGGAGCCCAGGGTGACTTGGTGAGGTGTTATGACGCGTATCGAGTGGATTTGGACACCAAGACACTACTCCCGGTCAAGAGCTTGGGCGGTGGCGCGGGGCGCGCGGTGTTCATGGACACATATTGCTCTCTCTCGGTGTCCCTAGATGTTTTCCCGTCTGGCTCCATGTCTGCTGACACCTTCTACTTGAGCTATGGCACTGGCGTAGAAGCATATCGTCTCGCGGATGGAAAAAGCGGCGAAGGCATCGGAAGATACAAGAGTAGCCTTGTGGCACGGCCACCTACTCTTGTTGAATGTCTATCTTTCTCCGTAACCCTGTGAGAAACTATTCAGGAGTAGGAAGCGTGCGTTATGCACTTTTTTGTCCATGCGAAGAAGGAGGAAAATCATAAAACCATCCTAAGAAAGTGAGTGAGTGAAATTATGTTAGGAGATCGAGTAGGCTTTTTTAATTTGTTACTCCATGAATCTTCATGTAAAATTCCTCATTAATTAATACGGAGTAAGTAATATAATGGAGCAAAGGGTTCGCCCCGTTTTGAACAAAATCTCCCTAAAGAAAAAACCGGCAGACATATATGTAATCCAAAAATATTTCTACCCACATGACGCTGAAGCGATTCCTGCGATCAAACTCACACAGCGGCCGACGGGACGGTTTTGTTGCCTGAAATATGGAAAGCAATTGACTCTTTACAGTCAGATCAACATATCGATTGGGTCTGCAGCCAGTGTTCAAATCAGCTCGCATCAGGCCAATCTAGCTCTGATCGATCCGTTGGGTGATCGACCTGTTTGGGACAGTATTTGGAAAGCAAATGTTTTGCAGAAAATTTGTATCTTTGGTTGGAGGGCTGCCACAAACACGCTTGCAGTTCTAGAGAATATCGATCGCAGAAGCAACACAACTAATCCAACCTTCTTTGTTTGTGGATCAGCGAAAGAAGACCCACACTATGCTCTGGTTGAGTGTACGGTTGCTAAGGCATTGCGATATGGTATGCGGAGTGTCTGGACCTGCCATCGGAGTATGAATTCCGTAAAACTGGTAAGGAATTGTTCCCTATCATGATTACCAATGCGGCTCCTGAGATGAGGGTGAAGCTGATGTTTTTATTCTAGAGAGCATGGCATCATCGGAATAACATTGTACATGAGGACGGCAAAGCATCTGTGTCGGTATCGATACCCTTTCTACAGAACAATTTGTCATCATTCAAGGATGACAACGTGATCTTGGGTAGCTTCAAAGGGCAAGGCCTTTTGTACCCAAGCCAAAGCCTGGCGAGCTCTCGTGTTGATGATCAAAATGGTTACCACCACCAGCTGGTGCGGTTTCGGTAAGCGTCAATGCGGGATGAGACGCTCTGTCCAAGAGACCATGGTTTGGAGCAGTCATCTGCGATGATCAAGGATCTTTCATACGATCGACTTGGAACTTACAACTTTACTGTAAAAGTGTAGAGTCCGCTGAAGCTAAAGCATGTTTGGAAGGGCTGCACCAACTCCTTCATATACACCACCTCCTAGGGATCCTCGAGATTGGCTGCCAAAGAGTTGTTCAGGCCGTCACCTAGGAGAGCATTGATTGTTCACCATCATGGAGCATTTCTTTGGAGATCAAGGATCTACGGACAAACCCGATGCTGAAGATTAGGAAAATTAGTAGAAGTAGTAACCAAGTTGTGCATTGTCTTGCCCAATTAGGGAAGCGTGAGGCATCAGGTGTGTTAAGCGATTCAGTACTGACATGTGGCGTTGGAGCTGATTGCTAATGATTGTAAACATTTTATAATCCAATCAATAAAGCTCACGGTTTCCCTAAAAAAAAGTACGAGCTTCCTGCAGTATACCTTGTCGGGACATGTGCCACCGTTTCGTAATGCAATTTCTCCACCTTCCTCAAGGCCCATACCGTGGGGGCGCCTACACCGATCTAGTCGGTGTTTACATGACACCGCACACCCCAGCGACCAGGTCGGTTAGTTAGGCCGTGGCCCATTAAGATTAGATACTTTTTTCTTTTTTCTTTTTTTGCTGCTTCATTTCTAATATTTTTATCTTTTAGTATCTAAGTTAGAAAAATATTTCCGGAGAACAAAATTTAAAAATTCAGATTCAAACATTTTGAAATTCAAAAATATCAGATTATAATTTAAAAAAAATTCCTAAATTTGAACATTTTTCGAATATGAACATTATTTAAATTTAACATTTTTGAAAAAAAATCAAAGATTTACCATTTTAAAAATGATTTTTTTACTTGACACGTTTTCAAATTTTAAAGTTTAAAATTTTAAACATTTTTAATATTTGAATATTTCCAAAATTGAATATTTTAAAATATTTAATATATTTAATATTTTTGGATCTAAAAATAAATATAACCAAAAAAGTAAAAAACAAAAAAAAGACGAAAAAAACCTACCTGGGCTTGGACCCGCGGGTGTGCGGTGGCTCGTAGCCACGGACCTAGTCGGTGTATAGGTTCCGCCCATACCGCTCCGTGAAGCACATAAGTAGGAGTGTAGGACTCCCCTTGTCCGCCCGCCTCCGCTCCAATGGTAGGTCGGTCCAACGCTTCTTCTCCCGTTTCTTTTTTTTTTCCTAACTTTTTGTTAAATTTTATTTGAAAAAAAAATTAAACTTGAAAAACTTTAGGCTTTTAAGCAAAAAAGTTATACATATCAAAAACATTTAGATTTAAAAATTAATCACAGTTGAAAATTGTTCAAAATTTAAAAAAATATTCAGCAATAAAAAATGGTCAAAACTGAATATTGCTATGGAGGGGAAATTATAATGCAAAAGTGTTCACATTTTCGAAAATGTTTAGATTTTCCAATCAAAAAGAAGAAACAAAAAAGGACGAAAATGTAGGAAAACCCAAATTAAACCGAGAAAGAAACTGATGAAATCAAAGAACCAGGAAAAAATGAAGAAAACCCCATCGTGAACTTCTAGATTGTTCCCAAAACTGGAAAAAGAAAACCTAAAACATTACAGCATCTTTTTTCTAAGTGAAAACATTACAACATCTTGGTGGCCTGTAGCGCGCTAATGGGATGCGGGCCAAATCATTTCCGAGCCGGGGAGTTTTTAGGTCCCTCGACGCTGACGATCGAAGGGATCATGGATCCAGCGACTATGGAAACCTTGGCCTGCAAAGAAGCTATGGCATTGGCTTAACATCTCCTGTAGGACAGTGTTACGCTGGCGTCTGACTGTCTGTTTGTTAATGCTCTCCATAGCGATTATGCTCGAAGTTTTATTGTAGTTAGAGCATCTCCACCGGCCCTTCCAATACCGGCCCCAATAGCATTTTTGGGGTCGGGAGCGAAAATGGGCTCGCACCGGCACGCCCCATACGGCGCCGGTCAATTTTGGAGGCTAATAGAATCGCCGGCAACCCCATGCCGGCCCCTTCGCCAAGGGCGCGAATCGGGCACGTCGGCGCCTCGCGAGGCTGAATGTTTTGGGCGTGGGAGCCGCCTGTCAGCCACACATCCCAAAAGTCGACGCCAGCGGGGAGTGGCGGGGCCGACGCGTCAGCGGCTCATTCAATTTTAACCTAACCGTCGCTTATCTCGCGACGGGAGTTAATTGGGGCGCAGCGGCGGTGCAGTTTCCGCAGACGCGCAGCGAACCGTCCCGTCGGGCGCGCATTGCTCTTCGTGCCGCCGCTAATGAGCGCCACCGCTCCCCCGCTCCCCCGCTCCCCCGCCTCCCTCCGGCCTATAAAAGGGCCGCCTCTCATCGTGCCTCTCACACACAAACCCTAGCGCCTCTCTCCCCAACCCTAGTCGCCACCTTCTGAAAAGACGACGCCATGTCTGGTCGAGGCCGAGGTCGCGGCCGTGGTCGTGGCCGTGGCCGCGGCAGAGGTGCACACACTCCGTCGCATGCGACTCCATCGTCTTCATCGTCGGAGATGGACGAGGAGGGGCCCGTGCTGTCCGAGTTTGTCCTCGTCCTCAAGGGCGACCCACGCGGCATCCAGAGGCTGCCAGACACCTTCGCCGACTTCGTCGCCGGCGACGATCGCCCGGGCACGCTGCAGCTGCGGGAGGATTCGTGCGGCTACTACCGGTGGATCGTGGACGTGATCTACGACGCGCCCGGCAAGATGTACCTCCACATCGGTTGGGAGAAGTTCGCGTGCCACCACAGCCTCCAAGCCGGCTTTGTGCTCGTGTTCTCCTACTTCGGCGACAGGGACATAAGCGTCAAGGTGTTCGACGACATGCGTTGCCGCCGGAACTACCACGTCGAGAGCGCTGAGGAGGACGACTGGCGAGTGTTGTTTCTTCGCAGCGAATATCGGCTCGCATGTTTTCGGGTGTTCTTCATAGAAAGAACCAACAGGGGCACCCTCGCCAGCTGGATTTTCCAGTTTGGGTGACTGGGTGTGCCCTTGAGTGTTATTTCTTGGCAGCGGTCACACGAAACATGCGATGACCGGCCTAGTTAGGTTTAGTTTTTTTGCAATGTTTTATATTTGTGTCAACCATGGTTCAAACTATGTATTAGTTTGTGGAAAACCATGTTCCAAACTATATCTTCATGTTAACCACGTTCCTAATTATGTATTAGTTTTTGGAATAAAATATTTCTTATTCAATTTTCTATTCATTTATTTATGATTTTAATTCAAAACATCTATCGGGGCCGTCGTTTTGGGAGCGCCGATGTGGGAACATCTCCCCCTAAATAGAGGAAGCAGTGCCACCAGCCCCCTAAACGGAGCTGCCGGCGCCTATTTGGGGACAACCGGTGAAGATGCTCTTATAGATGAGATAAAAGCTGCGACGAACTCACTGTCGTCAGGTTCACTTAGACGTGAGAACAGGGCGTCCAACGAGAGGGGATATTCCTCAACTAGTTACAGGTGCACCTTATTTTTTTATGACATTTTCAAATTTCCAAAATATGAAAACTAAAAAAATTTGTCATACATTGTGATGTATCTTGTGCATCGTGAAGTTTTATCAAACAAATATGATAATTTATGACCTGTGTAAAAAAGGAGAAGACATGTAAATAGCGTGACTTATTATTTACACAATATTTGTTCTTTTTATAGATCATATATTATCATATTTTTTGATGAAATTTTACATATGCACAAGATACAACACAATGTATGTACAATGTATGAAAACTTAGGGAGCAAAGGAATAGCGGTTTGTTTTTTGTTGTTCGACCGCATTCCGAAAGCAAATTTGCGACCAATTTGCTCCTAGCCGGACGCATTTGGCCCCATAATTGCATGCACACAATAATTGAGGAAAGATTGTGTGGTCTTGGCCACTGATTAGGCTGCTCATAGTAGAGAGTAATTTAGTCTAGTAACATATACTACGTATTATGTTACTAGTCTAAGTTAGTATCTCCATAGTGGGTAGTACTTTCTCCGGACCGGTTTTAACAAGCGCGAACGGTAGTTTAAAAATTACTTTGACCATTATTTTGGTCAATAAAATATAAAATCTATGTTACAAAAATTATATCATTAGAAACCTTGTTTAAATACAAATATAATGTTATAAATTTTATAGATATATAATTTATATTTCATTGATCAATTCAATGGTCAAACTCTATCTTAAATTGTGTGTGCGCATGTTAAACCGATTCGGAGGGAGTAACTTAGATGTGGTTTCATGCAATGGTCACTAATTATGTTATAGACTCATATTGTTTTGGGATGTGTGGTGTTATGGTAACATAGCTAGTTACCACCTCACTATCTTTCTTCTTTTATTATCATATCATGTCACCAAAATGCCTTAAGATATGTATGTTACCATCTATGTTACCCCTACTATGAGTAATCTTAATCTACAAAAACTGCTAGATTTTATCATTTTTGATACACTTAAAATACATCATTTTGCATTGTACATTTATACCGTAGTAATTTACATTCGTTGGCACATTTGTATGGTAGTAATGTACATCATTGGCTACATATGAATACGTTTTTCAAACAAAATGAACACTTCTTTTTTGACTCTTTTTATTAAATGAGGATCACCGTTGGGAGAACGGACCACCCTAAACGGACAGGGGTTCCTTCTGTCATGCGGCCGCCGCGGACACAGTTTCGTTGTCCAAAAACTCAACCTGACGCATTTAGGTCAGGTCGCGGATACCAAAATCGGCATTCTGGACATGCTTGTCCGTTTGGGTCGAGGGTCGCCCAATGGTTGGATGCATTTTTCCAACAAATTTAATGTGAAATAGAAACATTACACATGCTTCAGCGTTTGCACGGTTCATAATAGTGAAAAATCGAGGAAACCTAAATATAGGCTGATGGTCCTCGCCTTCTTCGCTGTGAAGGCAAGACACCTAGTAACCTACACTAGAGGGTTTTCCTTGTCTTCATCGCTGCAAAGAAAGAACATCCAGAAACCTACACTAGAGCACATTCACCATGAGCTCGATGTCGTCTTCCCACAGGAAGTTCACCAAGCTGCCGACATCCGGGTTGTGGGCGCGAGCGAAATTCTCCCAACAAGTGTAGAGGAATAGCTGGCCTTCTCCCTCAAACAAGATCTCGACAGGCCACCGGCAAAAGCCGCAACTGGCTTCCCTCAGTTGTACCCCAGCCGTGTCCCGAACGGCGAGAAATTACGCGAACTTCTCCGGGAGTTCCTTTGGGTCGAAAGGGTCATCGGTCATGGGACGGTGAAATCGAATAACTCATTGTGGAAGCAGCCCTCTCCTCTTCCTCAGGTGATGGTGACAATGCAGGGGACGATGAGCGTTCAGACGGTGGGTATCCTGCACCGTGGCCCCGACAACGTTGGCCTCGATGGATGTGTCCGCATCCCCTTAAACGTGATATGGATCACGTTGGAGAAGGTGGAGGGCGGCACTAGAGTTTGTGTGAGAGGGAGTCGGTGCCATAGCACCCCATTTTATGTCCATGAGGCATGCGTGGGGGCTGGTGGTGCTCATAAAGACTGGCACGCATGGCTTGGCCATTTATTTTTCTTGGCCGAAGGTAGGCGGCGGGTTGAACTGCAGGTGAGGCGTCGCCATTAAACGTGGCGCATAGGGGCACATCGACCCGCCGGGAAGGCAAAGCGGCCACGGACGGTGCCAAGTGTGCCCAACGAAGAACAGCGCGAACACATGCGCTGTCCGCGTTGTGTCATTTCAAGTCTAAATTTAAGCAAAAAATATGTCGGCACGAACAAATCAATCACTTTGTGTCATGCCGTTAGGGTAGGAGCAAACTTTTTTTATCCACACTCGCGTAAACAGATAGTTTTGATCCGTTTGCGTGAGGTTGATGGAGATGCCCTTTGCTTACTGAAGTTTGCTGAACGCGCGCGGCTGCCACGATCGTCCGACGTCAAATGTTTATCGGCTGGCGGGAAAGCAGAAGATAGCGCCTTTGCTTGAGACGAAATCCACCGGAGGTGCGCGCCCCGGCCGACGGCCGTACGCGCGCGCGTGTCCTGCCCTCTCGTCACGCGTGGCATGTACCCGGCCAGTGCCGGTGGCGCGCGTCTTTTCATCCGGCCGCTGGCGTCACATTTTGGCCAAGAAGATGATGATACCAATGCCTTGCCCTGCCTCGCGCCGCGGACCGTACAAGGCGTAAAACGAAAGCTTTCGGCGGCCATGTACGTGTACGTACTACGCCGCAGCGAGATCATCCAAAAATGGGGCCAGGACGAGGTGGCGGTACAAACTGCTGACCCGGACCATAGAGGGAATCCATCCGATCCAACAGGGCACCACCAAAAATTCATTTCATTTACAGCGAAGTGGTTGGATCACGACCTCTCTCTCCAAGCCCCACAGCCTCCACTGCCCACACTGAAGAAAATTCAGCAGGCAGCCAGCAGCTGCTGCTGACATGTAGGCTTCCGCTTGGTCCACAGAGTCAGTGACTGTTGGCAAGGCGATGATTATGTCAAAGAAGAAATTCGTTAGCTCCAGAGAATCCTTCACCTCTGCGAAAAACAAACAGCAGTTTATTACTGAGCTGAGGCGAGTGTTGTTGCGAGCCAAGATTCGCGTGGTCACGTGCGCCTTTCGCTCCCACACTAGTATGCTGTAGTAGTAGCCAGTACGTGCTCCTGGTTTGGTTTGGTTGGACACACGCCCTGTTCGTGTCACTTTGCGCGCACCAGCGTGCCTGCCTCCCTCCATTATCATAGCCTCATACCATTTGTTTTTCGATCGATTCCGCACCACCCAGGAGCAGGCAGCCGCAGGGCATCATCATCTTGCTCGCCGGAACACAGACAAGATTGGAAAAAACCACATGTGAGCGAGCCTCGACTAGAGCTACCTTTGAATTTTCCTTTTGGGGAATAGCTTTGAACAGATGGACACTGGCTTTGCTTACCCTAACACTACTTGTTGCTGTTTACTTTTCTTCTAGAAAGGAGGAACCCCTGCACTCTCTGCATTGCATTACAGCTCTAAGAAACAAAGAAGAAGAATAAGAAAATCTATGGAGGAAGAACACTCCCTAGGATCAGTTTCTAAGAAAAACGAGAGCTGAGAAAACGGAGAGAGTAGCAACCAAGCATACAGGTCTCAGGAAAAAGATAAATTAAAATCCGGAGAAACAACAACTCCTCCCTAGGAAAAAGTTTTAGTTTTGGCTGGCTGACTGACTGACGGTTCTTCTTGTTCTTGCTCAAGCTGAATTATTACTGGGCTAAATGCGAAACAATCCTAGGCGCGCGCGCGCGCTCTTGCTCGCTAGCTAGCTAGATGAGCTGCCGGTGGTCGGGGCCAATGCGGTTGCGGATGAGGAACTCGTCCGCCGCCGCGCCGGGCGGCGCCGGCCCGTCGAACAGCAGCGGGCTGGGCACGTGGATGAGGCCCGGCCCGGCGCCAAACTGGTGGTGCTGGTGGCGCGGCTGGTGCTGGTGGTGCAGGAGCATCTGCTGCTGGTGCAGCGTCGGCGGGGTGTCCTTCTGGCGCCGCAGCTCCACCACCTTGCGGTGGGAGTTGGAGTGCACTGACGGCTCGAACGTGGGGCTGGCCGCCGGCCGGTACTCGGGCACCAGCCGCCCGGACTTGTACCGCACCCCGCACGCGTTGCACAGCGTCTTGGGCCCCATGGGCCCCGTCCGCCACTGCGGGGTCTTGTCCGTCTCGCAGTGCAGGCACCTCCGCCCCTCCGCCGCCGCCTGCGCCGCGGCGCTAAGCGGCGCCACCGCGGGGCCGCCGCCCTCCTTCTTCTTGGCAGACGCCTTGGCGGGCCTCTTGTGCGGGAAGGCCTGGAAGCCGGTGCCGGACTCAGACGGCGACAAGACCCCGGACGCCGGGGACGGTGGCGAGGCGGGCGCCGGCGGGAGCACCAGCAGGCGGGAGGACCAGTTGCAGGGCGCCACGCGGGACCGCTTGCTGCGCGCCTTGCCCGGCACCGACACCGGCCCCGCCTCCGAGTGCAGCGGCGCAACGGCGGGCGCGCGAGTGGGAGGCGCCGCCGCAGCCTTGGCCGCCAGCTTCTGGGACGGCGAGGGGATGCCGGAGATGAGCTGCAGCTTGCGGAGGTCCTCGGTGGGGAAGTTGTCGTCGCCGCCCATGTAGTTGGACAGCCATTCCAGCTCCGCCAGCTGGTCGTACTGCGCACCACGAAATTCAGACACACACAATTCAGTCAGTCAGCAAAGCATGGCCGCCGCGTAGCCTAATTAACTCGGCGAATCAATTGCTACCACTACTCGCCACTATCGGAAATGAATCAATCAAATGTTTGGTGTGTGGCAGCTCTGCGGAGTGAGGAGAGCATTGATTTTAGGATGTTGCTATTTCTGGCCCCGGGTTTCGTCGGTTACTATTTACGGGAGGTGCTAAAGAGTTTCCATTATTCATTCACGCCAGAGTTTTAATTGCCGGGAGACGAACGCATTTGACCGTCCAAATGGATTTTCTGATTAAAGAACGCCCCGGAATTCCAACAATTCGACATAATTCATGCGAAGACTAATCGAAAATCGCCTAATTCGAGTAATTAAATAATAAATTAATAAATTGAAAGGGAGGCAGAAGCCTTACCGGCTCGCAGAGGCCGCCGGAGAAGTCGCCGTCGGCGAGGCCGGAGATGGAGTTGCTGCAGCTGTCGACGGCGGTCACCGTCGACGAGTCGGCGGACGCGTCGTTCCCGGCCTCCCCGGCGCCGCCGCCGCCAGCCCCGTCCTCCAACCCCGCCGCCTCCGCCACCTGCTCCTCCTCCTCGTCGTCGTCGCACGGCAGGTCGAGGAGGTCGTCCACGAGAAACAGGTCCCCGGCGCCGGCCTCCTTCTTAACCTCAACCAGCCCGCCGCCGCCGCCGGCCGCACAGTCGGCCGCCGCCGCCGCCACCTCCATGCGCCGCCGCCCACGGAACCAAAACCAAACCAACCAAAAGTCCCTCCTCCCCGGCGAAGCCCTCCCCACCGCTAATTTGCCCGTCGGATTTTTCGCGAGGCGGAGGTGGGGGAGAGAGAAAGAGTAGGGTTTAATCGGGAGGCGTTGGGGAGCGGAGTGGAGGAGAGAGAGGAAGGTCAGCTGGGGTGAACGATTCTTAAGGAGTAAATAAAGCCAGAGAGAGCCACTCTCGCCCTCTGCCCTGGCTGGCCCTGGGCTGCGCTGCGGCCTCTGGTAAAACATGGACGACTTTAAAGGCCGGGTAATTCGGGGTTATCGAGCATTTAGGGCGGTAAGAAATCGCCGATTTATGGAGCGTACGGGGGAAGACGACAACTGTGCATCACACCACACCGCCATTGCATGTGCTCCATCGCCCTCGGTCCATCATCTCTAGCCAAGATCAAATTGATTGCGTTTTTTTTTTCCTTCCAATAATATATGGTGAGTGAGAATGAGCTGCGAGTTTTATAAGGGGTAGCATTTTAATTATCTCCTGGCAAAAGGAAATCTTGCTAGCAATGAGAAATTTCTTCCTTATAGAAATGTGGGTATGCGCATAATTTCAGATCGCTTTGAAGCAAAAAACACAGTAAAACAAAAGGAATGCCCAAATTTGTACATTGTAGGCGGGGCTGTTTCTATGGCCAAAATTTAAGTGGGGGCATTGTTTTCAATTCGAACGTCGACACAAAATCACCAATAAAGAACTTACAGTAGTACGTAATGACGGGAACATACATATCATGTCATCTTAGTCGAGTGCATATAGTTGTGCCGTTCTAGAATGACATTGATACCCTCGATTTTTTTTTTTCATGTGCTCGCCTCGCCCCCTTCACTCAGGTTCCACGCAAGCCCGCCAGTTCCCCTTCCCCTCCCTCCCCTCGCCTATTTATATCGCACCACCGCTCTCACCTTTGTCGCGCCCGTTATGTCCATCTCTGCCTTATTGATAGCGTGTGATGTTTCGCATCTCATCTCCTCCCCTTACTCCCCCCCCCCCCCCCCGCCGCCACACCCTCCCCCCTCCTCGACATCATCGGCGGCGGCAAATTGAGTCATCGTTGTGCAAATCTCTACGCCTGGCATAGCGATGCTTACTCGGCATGCCTCTCTGTTGAGCTCGTCGTCGCCTATCGTCCCCGACGAGGTAAGATCTCTGTACCCGCCCCCCCCCCCCCCCTCGACCGCCTAATTTTTTTTTCAGAATTTGGATTTAAAAATAATTACAAGGAAAGTCCTGTTTTACGAAATATATCTGATGAGAAATCAAAAAAATCAAAACAGGTAATTTATCTATCACCAAATAGAGATGAACAGCGGGAAGAGGGAACACCCCATCTCCCGAAGTTACGGAGCTATTTTGCCGAGTTCCACTGTTAATCTTCCAAGCGTCAGATTGCATGATTTCACTCCCTAGGACATGGTGGAGAACGTTCTCTTTATTAGATTGTTCACCGCAAGGAAACTGTAGATCTATCCTGAAGATGGATGTGTTCCTTGTGGATCCCGCCTCTATCCGCAGTGAGTCATGGAGCGCTAGCAATCAGTGCTTGCCGTTGAAAAGCTTTCGAAACCTCACGTCGTCCACCGCTACAGGCCGTCCTGGGCAGGAGGCAAAAAGCTAAACTGACGTCCAGGATCTCGCCCACGTAACGCCACCGTGGAACCCGCGCACGTCACGGCGCCGTGCCGTGCGGCCACGTACGCGCCACGTGGGCCGCCACCGCCGCTAACCGTCCCGGTGCCGTCGGATGCGCATCGGAGCGGGCCGCTGGGCCGGGTTGGTGCGACACGAGACGGGCCTGGGTCCTGGTCCTGCAGCGTCGTTGATCCCGAGGCGGATTGGCCTCGGGACGCGGGAGAGCGTTCGTTATTTTTACTGCGTTTGGGAGGGAGTGGTGGCGCACACGAGCCGGCAGGTTAGCACGATGCTAAGCTAGTGTCATGGCTGAATGATATCGTTAGCTTAAAAAACTGTGGGCGATAGAATACTGTACAAGTAGCAGCTGCGAAAGCTCTTGCTTGACCTGCTACTTTAACTTTTTCCCGACTATCCAAGGGTGAATTCACCCTTTTCATCATCTCTCACTTTTGCCTCGAGGCCTTTTGCTGTTCCATCTGTGCACCTAGAAGGCTAGAACAACATACAGCTGAGAGGCAATTATATTTGAAGTCTCCACAACTCACATTTCGCATTAGACATACATAATGCAGTACGTTCCCTGTTGAAAAATACTGTAGAGGGTTCCCTTTTTTTTTGCCAAAGAACAAATCCAACTATGTACAGATTTTGTTTTGTGGAAAACTGTATCTGGATCTTGAGTGCCACAAAGTCGATATCAGTGGATTCGTATTCAAAAGAGCCTTTTTAATATAATCAATTTACGAACTAGTCGTCCAACATGTTTACCCAATTTAAAAACTAGAAAATATGTAAGCAATGTTATTGGAATAGATGGAGTGCTATTAGGTTTAGATAATGCTAGAACTTGCGGGGCTAGGGTAAGAAGCAGGTGATGTGAAAAGCTCAAGATAAGTGATATACAAGACTAGTGGTGTCACTATGTAGTAATTTTAGGGTCAAAACTAATGTACATATAGATGAAACAATGGTGTTCATCAGAATTTTGTGATGTCAGTTGACATCCTAAACTACATGTAGGTTCACTAGTGGCTAGAAGGTGTACTTTTTCCCGCCACTTCCTTTGCAGTATCGATGTGAGATCTGAAACATATTTATTGGAAGTGTTTCCTTGATCCAGTGGACTACTAGTGTGTTTTTGGTATTTTAACGGCCTTAGATACTAGTTGTCCCTTCATAGTTTGAATTGAGTGAGCAACACATGCCAATAGCCGATGTACCAAGGAAAAAGTTAGGAGCTCATGAGAGCTATGGGAATGTTTGGTTTCTGCAAAGGTTCGTCCCGCCAACGCATGGGCAAGCCACAAAAAATATTGGCTTAGCTCTTGGCCACCCACATTTGACCAATTTGTTGGCGCAAAATTGCATTGGTGGACTAGAGATGGCATAGCCAGGCCTAATAATGGGCTCCAATCCAAACAATGCCCAAGCACTTGGTCACTATATCTATAGGCATAGGAAGGCGTAAATTTGCATCCGCGAGTCGGATTATCTGGCCTGGGATATTTTTCGGTGCTGCTTCATTTTGAACCTTTCATATAAAAAAATCGAACTATGTTGCATCTTTACTGTTCTGCATATTATCAGTGGCATGTGTGCTCACTTATCTATATGTTGTCCATCTATGTCATTTCACATGTGGTTCAAGCCATGTTCCCCGGAAGTGGATTTGCAAGCGCTATCTCCGTCCCACTGCCGAGGGAATGTTTGTGGATGAGAATGTCACCTTACAGCAAGCTCGGGAAGTTGCTCGAGAAGCTGAGAAAGAAAAGAGGGTGAGGGTTGCTATGCGCCAAAAGGGCAAGACATCCAGGGTGAACTACAAGGAAATGGATGCTATTGAGTGTGACTCTCTTAGGCAAAACGAGTGGTATGAGAATGTTGAGCAAGATAAAGACATCAAAGATAGCAAGTTCTGGTGCATGGAACAACTCTTGATCTACAAGGATATCTATCTCCCAATGAAGAAGCCAGTGCGTCCAATGCATCATATTGACCTTGAGCACATGAGGAGCAAGTCTTACTTAGATGATGATGATGTGGAAGTGACTTATCAGATGGGGTTGCACCCCCTCATGGTGCTTCAATGCAACTACAATATCACTCTTGTGCAGCAGTTCTTATCCACTCTTGTGACCAAAGGTGATGATGCTCAAAGGCCAATTCTAAATCGAATGGCACATCTGCAATGGGTAGGTACTTGACTACTCGCAAATATAATCCCCATAAGAATTCCAAAGATATCTCTCAAAATACTTTGCAAATGACTATTGACGGCCCTGGTATCTCTAAGTTTGATCCAGAAGAGCTAAGGGATGCTTTTGTTCAAATGGTGATAGAAGGTGAGCAATCTTTTTCAATGGGTGAGAGGTCTGGGTTGAGAAAGTTCATTGCCAAAGCTTGCTCGCATTTCACCATGCCATCAAGACGTACATGTACTAGAGGTGTTGTTCGCAAGTATTTTGAGGAGAAAGCAAAGCTGAAACAATTTTTCAAAAAACATGGTGAAAGATTTTGCTTGACAACTGATTGTTGGACTTCAAGAAAACAAGATGGTTACATGGTTGTCGCTGCTAATTTCATTGATGATGAGTGGAATCTACATAAGAAGATTTTATGCTTTTTCAAGGTGAAAGGCCATAGAGGAGAAGACATAGGAAACAATTTGCAGCGTGTCATAAATGAATGGGGTATGCAGAAAGTAATGACAGTGACAATTGACAGTTGACAATGCAAGCTCTAATAATGGTGGTCTCAATTACTTGAGAAAGTAAATGGTAAATGCAAATACATGCATAGAAGATGGCAAGTACCTCCACATGAGATGTGTTGCACACATCGTGAACCTTATTGCTTCAGATGGCCTTAAGGAAGTGGACCTCATCGTGTGCGGGCTGCTGTGCGGTACATAAGAAATGGCACAACTAGGTTGGATAAGTGTAAGGATATTGTAGATGAAGAGAAGATAGATAGTGATGCTTTCTTGAGCCTAGACATATGCACTAGGTGGAACTCCACATACCTTATGTTAAAATCTGCACTCGTTTATGAGAAGGTGTTCCTAAAACTTGCCAAAGAAGATGCTACCTATGTGGTTGACTTGGCTGCTAATGGGGCGGTTCAGAATCCTGGTGAAGATGATTCGCATAAGGTGAGGAGTATTGCAGAATTCTTGACTCATTTTCATGATCTGACTGTGCGCATGTCATCATCTCTCCATGTTAGTGCTAATTCTTTCTTTGTTGAGATTGGAGAAGTCCATATCTTGGTCAAAAAGTGGTTGGATAGTAAAGATGATTTACAGAAGGAAATGGGCAACAGAATGAAAGAGAAATATAGCAAGTATTGGGGGCTATGGCATGAGAACACTAAGCAACATGAGAAGGAGAAAGACAAGGGGAAAGGGAAGGAAAAGGAGAAAGAGAACATTAACTTTTCATATTTGTTGCTGCTGTTGTTGACCCAACATACAAGCTAACCGAGTAATTGGAGCTTGTGATTGAGGAGATATTTGGTGAGGAGAATGGACAGAAAGTATGGACTGCTGTTAATAAATGTTTACGTGAATTATTTGAGGAGTATATGATACTTTATGCTCCTCCAAGTGATGCCACACCAGAAACTAGTAATTCTCAGCAAAATAAAGATGGTGCTAGTGTTGGAGGTAATTTGATGAAGGAATTGATTACTAAAAGGATGAAGTTGAATAATGGAGGGAGTAGTAGAATTAGCAATCACAAATCTGAACTTGAAAAATATCTTGCTGAAGATTGTGAAGATCCCTACCAAAAACTTGATGTGCTTGCTTGGTGGAAGCTTAATGCTAGCAGATTTCTAATAGTAGCACGCTTGGCCCGTGATGTTCTAGCCATTCCTATCTCTACAGTAGCTTCAGAATCGGCATTCAGCACAGGTGGACGTATACTAGACGATTTTAGAACCTCTCTTACTCCTTTCATGTTGGAATCACTTGTTTGTACACAAGATTGTCTTCGACGGACCACTCATATCAATGTCGAAGAGAACTATGAGGAATTAGTTAACTTGGAGAAAGGTAAAATCAGTAAATCCTTTTTGTGTATATTTATTTTACATACTAGTAGAAATGATATTCAGTGTTTGCATTGATTTCAGAGTTGATTGAAGAGTATGGCAATGGAAAATGGAAAGGGAAAGCTACAAAGAAGGGAAAAGAAAAGGAGAAAGCTTCTCAACAAGTTACAACTTGTAAGTCTAGAATGTATGGTATGCATGTATTGCTGCATTATATCATAATGAAGACATCTTGCATTATTTAACTTGTAATATATGCCATAATCTGCAGGACCATCACCAACAAGGCAACAACATCCCATGGAAGTGATGAGAGGGAGCTTTTGTAGTTCTGGGCACATCTTTCGAGAGGCTGTTGGAGTTATGCTATTGCTATGCGGTTGTGCATCTGCAACTGTATAGTTCTATTTGTTTCCTGGTCAATTGCTATTTTATTTTATCACTTTGTGACTTTTTAGTCTTCACATGTAATGTGGGTTTGTCAGTTTTTGATTTGAGACTAGTGAGTTCTAAGTTCTGAATATGGGTGTGACCTCCTCCCGTGAGTGTTTTATCTTTGGTTGATTCGCCCAATTCTCGTATGTCTTGCACGAAATGAATTATTAAGACTACGTATTGATATGATATCAATGTATGCTTTGCAATTTTGTTGAAATTATAGGTGAATGCTGCCAAAACCAACCTCTATTGCACAATACGTCATGACCGAAATAAAGACCGAAATGTCGGGTACCCGAAATTTTTGGTTAGCAAAAATTTCAGGGAAATTCGATTGTCAAATTTTTGAGACCGATCTAAAAAAGGACCGAAATGCAAAACCCGAATTTTCGGTCTAGAACGCCCACCCCTACCCGCCACTGCCGGTGGATGCACCCCGGCACTGCCGGCAAGACTGTTTTGACCAGATGACCTAAGTTTTCTACAGGGCGGCACTTCCATGGTTTGGAGGCCGTCACAGTCATTGAAACATCCCCAACGGGTAGAATTGGCTGAAGGGTATTTAAGGGACCCTTCTTCAACCTTGGAAGGTTGCTCATTCCCCAAAAGTTCATCCACCATTGTTGAGCCACAAGAAACACGAAAATCATCAGATCTCCTCCCTCAGCCACCCAAATTTCTTGATCTTTGGAGAATCAAAGGAGAAGACCCCAATCTACATCTTCACCAAAGCGATTTACATGTCCCCCTAATTTGCTTGAGGGCCACTTTGCTAGTGTTCCATTTGTAAACCCTAGTTGTTGTTGCTTGATGTGTTCTTGTTGTTGTGTTTTTGTTATAGCTATTGGGAGCCTCCAATTTGATTGTGGATGTGTGCCCCAGGAACCTTGTAAATGTAGGATAACGTTGCATAGAAAACAAAAAAAAATTCCTACCGCGAACACGCAATCCAAGCCAAGATGCAATCTAGAAGACGGTAGCAACGAGGGGGTATCGAGTCTCACCCTTGAAGAGATTCCAAAGCCTACAAGATGAGGCTCTTGTTGCTGCGGTAGACGTTCACTTGCCGCTTGCAAAAGCGCGTAGAAGATCTTGATCACGATCGCTTCCGGCGCCACGAACGGGCAGCACCTCCGTACTCGGTCACACGTTCGGTTGTTGATGAAGACGACGTCCACCTCCCCGTTCCAGCGGGCAGCGGAAGTAGTAGCTCCTCTTGAATCCGACAGCACGACGGCGTGGTGTCGGTGGTGGTGGAGAAATCCGGCGGAGCTTCGCTTAAGCGTGCGGGATGTGGTGGAGGAGAGAGACCGCTAGGGTTTGGGGAGAGAGGGGGAGGCTAGGGCGCCGGCCAAGGGCAGCCCTAGGTGGTGCGGCCAAGAGTGGGCAGCCCCCTCCCTCTCCTCCTCATTATATAGGTGGAAATCTCCAAGTGTTGGTATCCAAGTCTTCGAATAAGACCCCAACAATAAAACCTCCCATATGTAGGGAAACCTACCCATGGTGGGAATCCCACTTGGGGTGGGATTCCCCCTTTCCATGAGGGGGGTTGGCCGGCCACCCTAGAGGAGTCCACCTTGGACTCCTCCCCTTTAGGGTTGGCTGGTCATGCAAGGTGGAGTCCCTCCGGGACTCTACTTTCCATGATGATTTCTTCCGGACTTTTCTAGAACCTTCTAGAACCTGCCATAAATGCACCGGATCATTTCCAAACTTGGAATATGACTTCCTATATATGAATCTTATTCTCCGGACCATTCCGGAACTCCTCGTGATGTCCGGGATCTCATCCGGGACTCCGAACAAATATTCGAACTCCATTCCTTATTCAAGTTCTACCATTTCAACATCCAACTTTAAGTGTGTCACCCTACGGTTCGTGAACTATGCGGACATGGTTGAGTACTCACTCCGACCAATAACCAATAGCGGGATCTGGAGATCCATAATGGCTCCCACATATTCAACGATGACTTTAGTGATCGAATGAACCATTCACATACGATACCAATTCCCTTTGTCATGCGATATTTTACTTGTCCGAGGTTTGATCTTCGGTATCACTCTATACCTTGTTCAACCTCGTCTCCTGACAAGTACTCTTTACTCGTACCGTGGTATGTGGTCTCTTATGAACTTATTCATATGCTTGCAAGACATTAGACGACATTCCACCGAGAGGGCCCAGAGTATATCTATCCGTCATTAGGATGGACAAATCCCACTGTTGATCCATATGCCTCAACTCATACTTTCCGGATACTTAATCCCACCTTTATAACCACCCATTTATGCAGTGGCGTTTGGTGTAATCAAAGTACCTTTCCGGTATAAGTGATTTACATGATCTCATGGTCATAAGGACTAGGTAACTATGTATCGAAAGCTTATAGCAAATAACTTAATGACGAGATCTTATGCTACGCTTAAATGGGTGTGTCCATTACATCATTCATATAATGATATAACCTTGTTATTAATAACATCCAATGTTCATGATTATGAAACTAATCATCTATTAATCAACAAGCTAGTTAAGAGGCATACTAGGGACTTCTTTGTTGTCTACATATCACACATGTACTAATGTTTCGGTTAATACAATTATAGCATGATATATAAACATTTATCATAAACATAAAGATATAAATAATAACCACTTTATTATTGCCTCTAGGGCATATCTCCTTCAGTCTCCCACTTGCACTAGAGTCAATAATCTAGTTTACATTTGTAAAGATATAACACCTTGGCCTTCCGGTGCTTTATCATGTTTTGCTTACGGGAGAGGTTTTAGTCAACGGATCTGACACGTTCAGAAACGTATGTATTTTGTAATTCATTTGCGTCTCAACGCATCACTCATTTCCAAATGAGTCGGCATTAAATATGTTTGGTCTTCTGGTGGAACCTTAATTCCGCGGTCTGAAATATGTCACTAATATTGTCACACACAATATAGCTTCAAAGTTCTGACACTATCGGAACTACACCAAGTTCTCAAAAAACTTCTTGACTTAACATCCTTTGTCATTGTCAAAACAATGACATACTCTGCCTTCTTTTGTAGAATCCGTCACAATATTTAGAACTCTTCTAAGTTTAGCATAGACAACTTCTAGCTCATTGTGCTACCTTTTAAACAACACTTAGTCTAATTTGAGATTTGAAATTTTATTTTCATATGTGACAAAATTAGTATCGGTGCAACACCTTACAGCGATTTGTTTTGTCATTTCTCCATATAAAACTATATATATACTTGGTTCTTCTTAAGTACTCAAGAATATTCTTACTGTTTTTCAGTGATCATCACATGAATCATGCTCATAACACTATTAGAGCATAGGATATCTGATTGTGTACATATTATTCATGATCTATAATCACTCATGTGTTTTTACTCATTGAGTGTCAGATACACTCAAGTCTTGTTAAAACTTCACATGACAAGAACATCTTCTTTAATATTTCTATATTGAACTATTTCAATATCCATTCTATGTACTTTGACTTAAACTTATTTTGTGTTTCAATCTATCTTCATAGATCTTGACACTAAATTTGTTTCAGTCCATATCTTTTCATTGAAGTTAATTTCTCAATGAAACCTTTTTAATCAAGTATATAATTACATTATTTATAACCAACTATATGTCACCTACATAAAGTATTATAAATATGTCTTAGCGCTCCCACTTAATTTCTTGCAAATGCAAGCCTCTTCATCGTCTCTGATGAAATCAAAAACTCTTTGACTATTTCATCTGGTGAAGATTCAAACTCCGCGATACTCACTTCATCAAATTGAAGTTTGTATACCTATCTAATATTCCACGGACCAGCAAAACTCTTGGTTGTATCTTGTATACACCTTTAATACATACTTCTGATAAGTAATGTATTTTGCCATCCTACTAGAATAATCCATATAGACTATAAGCATTTCTACGGAAGATCTAATCTTATCGTAGTCAACTCTTTGAACTTTGTCGTAAACAATTTTTCGACAAGTCGAGCTTCTTCAAGGATATTTCATCCAAGTCTATAGATCCATTTACTTTCAAAAAGTATTCATCTATTATGGATTTCATGGCGCATGGCCATTTTAACGGAGTCAGGGCCCATCATAACTTCTTTGTTTGTAGTTGGTTTATCATTGTTCAAAATCAATCCTTTGTCCACAAATCATTTATTTGATCACAAAGTAAACCATACCTACAAGGTTTAATATGTACTTCGATCTCCATGACTAAAACACTTTGTAGTCATGGGAGCCATGATCGTTGTGGCCGCTTCCGAAACCAATTCCGATGCTGCGCTACTCTGATCATTATGCTCGTGTTCATAAACCTTATCAAATTATATTGTCCTCCCACTCAAATACTTCACTAGAAACAATTTCTCGGAAATAAGAAACATTGACAAACACTTTTGTCTTTGTCTCGTGGGAAGAATTCCCAATCAAATCTCTGGGATAACCAACAAAGACATTCATCCGATTTTGGTTGTAAACTTATTTACTTATGCTATGCATACCAAAATTTAAGAAAAGACTATCAGGTTTCTTACCTATGCCATAACTCGTATGGTGTCATTTCAACGGATCATGATGATGCTCTATTTAGTGTAAAAGCGGTAGTCACTAAAGCATAATCCACAAAAATATAATGGCGTCATAATATTTTTATCTCATCATTAATCCAACAAGGTTTGGATACATATCTTGAATACTATATCATCATTATGATACTCCAAGAAATGTGAGTTGTAGAACAATTTCATAACTCTCTTAGATGTTCGCTAAAACTCGTAATTCAAATATTTCCACCATGATCCAATCATAGATATTTGACTTTTCTATTACGATGATTTCCACTTCATGCTGAAATTTATTGGAATCCATTCAAATGTTTCAAACTTCTTCCTTATTGAATATATCCACATATATATACTCAATTCATTGTTGAAAGTTTTCATGAAGTAGAAGAATCTCCCGCACACAACTATGCCCAGTGAACCACATACATCATCATGTATTTTTCCACTAAGTTAGTTGCCCGTTCAACTTTTTGCCTATGAACGGTATTTTAATCATTCTCTTTAGAAAAGATTTGCAAGCGCCAAATGATTCAAAAATCAAATGACTCCAAAAATCCATTTGCATAGAGTTCCTTCATGCGTTCCTTTCTAACATGACCTAAATGGCGGTTCCACAAATAAGTGGAATTCAAATCATTTGCCTTATGGCATTTTTAGCATCGTTGTTATGTATGTGTGTTTCACCATTAAAATTTATAATAACTTATCCATCGTTCATGGAGTAATGTCATAATTTGAACAACTCATTGTTTTTATTTGACAAGAGCAAAATAACAATTATTAAGTTCTTTATTATAAATTCTAAGGGCTAGATAGAATGCCAACGATGAACATAATAACACTTTATTTTTTGTTCCAGACGTGCATTCCTATCATATTCCTTGTCAGTCACTTAGGCCATTGTATTCTTGTATTGCGTTGTTTTGTATGACACTTCATACCAACCAATATGGTACAAATACCCAAGAATTTCATTGTGTGACCAAACGAGGAATACATCCATAACATGTATATCATTGATATACACCTGAGCTAGACTTTCTAGTCTTTTCTTTCCTTTCTCGCGTAATATCTTTTGCGCTTTCTCTTTTAGCTTTCCTCATTATTCGTAAAACACTTCAACATCAATAACTTCTAGGTTTGTTGGTCAAATACCAATAACCTTGAGGTTCTTACTTTGAAGTTGATCATCATATGACAAGTGTTCTAGATTTCACTTATTAGTAACTATGATGAACAATTTCACTCATAATTTTATCCATCAATTCATGACAACTTTTTGAGACCATGTCTCAGACATGCTAGGCTCATAAAGTTTAACCTTAGCATTCACATGTACAAATCTGGCTTGCACCCGTTGTATGCACACGTAGAATCTATCACACCCGATCATCACGTGATGCTTCAAACGACGAGTCTTAGCAACGGTGCATACTAAGGATGATAACTTCATGGATATGCGAATATTATTAGTGCCCCAATAGTTGGAGGATTGTGACGCCTGGCGTCTTCAACCTTCATACATTCCCATAAAACTTATGAGTTTATGTAGTCTCACCAAATTTATATTCTATCATCTTGCAATAAGGTCTTAGATATCACATATATCTCATACCTTGATTATTTCTGAAAACTAAATTTTCAGCTCCTTACTTTTCAAACAGATTTGAACTTCAAGTTTCACGGAGACAAGATAACTTTGGGTACTAATTGAAACCATAGCTCTTTGAATCAACAATGTGAGGTTTACTAAAAGTTTGCAATAGGACTTAATCAATTCTTGATTCTTTAACAATACGGTACTAATCCGTAAAGTTTCTTATCAGATTTAACAGTATTTCTATCTCAATAACAAGACTAGCGCATAGTAGTAAACGGATGCCAATACTACAAAATTAATACAAAATACTACTCAGACTATATTTATGATAATTAGTTCATGTTTTAATCTAATTACTAATGAACTCCCACTTAATACAACATCCCTCATAGTTGTTAAGTGGTACACGATCCAAATCCACTACACCAAAACCGATCATCACGTGAGATGATGTAGCTTCAATGGTGAACATCAACATGTTGATCATATCATCCATATGACTCGTGTTCAACCTTTCGGTTTCCGTTGTCCCGAGGCCATGTCTGTACATGCTAGACTCGTCAAGCAAACCCAAGTATTCCGCGTGTGCAACATTGCTTACACCCGTTGTATGTGAACGTTGAGTCTATCACATCCGATCATCACGAGATGCTTCGAAACGACGAACTGTACAACGGTGCATACGAGGTGAGAACACTTTATTATCTTGATATTAATGTGAGGGATCATCTTATAATGCTACCGTCGCGATCTAAGCAAAATAAAATGCATAAAGGATTAGTATCACATGCAATTCATATGTGATATGATATGGCCATTTTGTCTTTGCGCCTTTGATCTTCATCTCGAAAGCACGGACATGATCTCCATCATCAACGGGCATGATCTCCATCATCGTCGGCGAAGCACCAAGGTCAATAGCGCCGTCTTCATGATTGTCCTCCATGTAGAACTATTACAACTACTTTGAAATACTACTCAACATGAAATTTAAAGACAACCATAAGGCTCCTGCCGGTTGCCACAATACAATAATGATCATCTCATACATAGTCATCATCACATTATGGCCATATCACATCACCAAACCCTGCAAAAACAAGTTAGACGTTCTCTAATTTGGTTTGCATATTTTACGTGGTTTAGGGTTTTCGAGTAAGATCCAATCTACCTACGAACATGAACCACAACGGTGATACTAGTGTTGTCAATAGAAGAATAAATTGAATCTTCACTATAGTAGGAGAGACAGACACCCGCAAAGCCACTTATGCAATACAAGTTGCATGTCGAGCGTGGAGCAAATCTCATGAACGTGGTCATGTAAAGTTAGCCCGAGCCGCTTCATCCCACTATGCCACAAAGATGCAAAGTACTCAAACTAAAGACAACATAAGCATCAACGCCCACAAACCATTGTGTTCTACTCGTGCAACCATCTATGCATAGACACGGCTCTGATACCACTGTAGGATAACGTTGCATAGAAAACAAAAAAAAATTCCTACCGCGAACACGCAATCCAAGCCAAGATGCAATCTAGAAGACGGTAGCAACGAGGGGGTATCGAGTCTCACCCTTGAAGAGATTCCAAAGCCTACAAGATGAGGCTCTTGTTGCTGCGGTAGACGTTCACTTGCCGCTTGCAAAAGCGCGTAGAAGATCTTGATCACGATCGCTTCCGGCGCCACGAACGGGCAGCACCTCCGTACTCGGTCACACGTTAGGTTGTTGATGAAGACGACATCCACCTCCCCGTTCCAGCGGGCAGCGGAAGTAGTAGCTCCTCTTGAATCCGACAGCACGACGGCGTGGTGTCGGTGGTGGTGGAGAAATCCGGCGGAGCTTCGCTTAAGCGTGCGGGATGTGGTGGAGGAGAGAGACCGCTAGGGTTTGGGGAGAGAGGGGGAGGCTAGGGCGCCGGCCAAGGGCAGCCCTAGGTGGTGCGGCCAAGAGTGGGCAGCCCCCTCCCTCTCCTCCTCATTATATAGGTGGAAATCCCCAAGTGTTGGTATCCAAGTCTTCGAATAAGACCCCAACAATAAAACCTCCCATATGTAGGGAAACCTACCCAAGGTGGGAATCCCACTTGGGGTGGGATTCCCCCTTTCCATGAGGGGGGTTGGCCGGCCACCCTAGAGGAGTCCACCTTGGACTCCTCCCCTTTAGGGTTGGCTGGTCATGCAAGGTGGAGTCCCTCCGGGACTCTACTTTCCATGATGATTTCTTCCGGACTTTTCTAGAACCTTCTAGAACCTGCCATAAATGCACCGGATCATTTCCAAACTTGGAATATGACTTCCTATATATGAATCTTATTCTCCGGACCATTCCGGAACTCCTCGTGATGTCCGGGATCTCATCCGGGACTCCGAACAAATATTCGAACTCCATTCCTTATTCAAGTTCTACCATTTCAACATCCAACTTTAAGTGTGTCACCCTACGGTTCGTGAACTATGCGGACATGGTTGAGTACTCACTCCGACCAATAACCAATAGCGGGATCTGGAGATCCATAATGGCTCCCACATATTCAACGATGACTTTAGTGATCGAATGAACCATTCACATACGATACCAATTCCCTTTGTCATGCGATATTTTACTTGTCCGAGGTTTGATCTTCGGTATCACTCTATACCTTGTTCAACCTCGTCTCCTGACAAGTACTCTTTACTCGTACCGTGGTATGTGGTCTCTTATGAACTTATTCATATGCTTGCAAGACATTAGACGACATTCCACCGAGAGGGCCAGAGTATATCTATCCGTCATTGGGATGGACAAATCCCACTGTTGATCCATATGCCTCAACTCATACTTTCCGGATACTTAATCCCACCTTTATAACCACCCATTTACGCAGTGGCGTTTGGTGTAATCAAAGTACCTTTCCGGTATAAGTGATTTACATGATCTCATGGTCATAAGGACTAGGTAACTATGTATCGAAAGCTTATAGCAAATAACTTAATGACGAGATCTTATGCTACGCTTAAATGGGTGTGTCCATTACATCATTCATATAATGATATAACCTTGTTATTAATAACATCCAATGTTCATGATTATGAAACTAATCATCTATTAATCAACAAGCTAGTTAAGAGGCATACTAGGGACTTCTTTGTTGTCTACATATCACACATGTACTAATGTTTCGGTTAATACAATTATAGCATGATATATAAACATTTATCATAAACATAAAGATATAAATAATAACCACTTTATTATTGCCTCTAGGGCATATCTCCTTCAGTAAAGGCCCGATTTCCGCCTCGAGCAAATCCCTTTGTGGACAAGTGAGCTAGGCCCTTGTGGAGTTGCTCACTAGAGAATAGGGTGAGGCCTTCGTGGCGTTGGTGAGGCCTTTGTGGCGACCACACCCTCCAACGTAGACGTACTTCCCCTCAAAAGTAAGGAACTACGGTAATCATCCCTTGTATCTCCGCGTGCTCCACTCTCGGTTACCTCTATCCTTGATTGCATTATTATATCTTGCCTAGCTATATCTTGCTTAGTTGTATACCTTGTCATCTGGGGAAATTCACATAGTTGCATATCTAGAGAATTTACCTTTGTGTCAAGCCTTAATTGAAAAATAACTAAAAATTGGGTAGCACCTATTCACCCCCCCCCTCTAGGTGCGGCATACGATCCTTTCAATTGGTGATGAGGGTGCTCCCCGGCAATGCCCACCATGAGGGGCTTAGGGTTGACAGAATCCTGTAGGCTGACACAAGACATCGGGTACCAAACAAACGGGGAGAGAGATTTACCCAGGTTCGGGGCCCTCGATGAGATAAAACCCGTACTTCATGCTTGTCTGATCTTGATTATCGAATATATCGGGTTACAATGGGGTAGACGATAGGCTGTGGTGGTTGTCTCATCGAGAGGATAAGATTCTAGGGTTCTAGCCCTTGAATTGATGTGAATCTATGTGTTGAAGTTGTGTCTCGGCAGACCCTCTCCTGGCCTTTATATAGCAGGCCAGGTCCCGAGAGTTCTGTCCGGACAAATAGGTTACAAAGAGATATATTTTAATATTTCCTTGTATAGCATCTTCTTAACTTGTTCATCAAGAATCCTTCTTCGGGTAAGTCCCCTTCACTAGAACCGACGTATAGGCCCACCTTCATTGTTGGGAAATCTTCATGGGCCCCTAGTTGGGCCGGAGGAGGTAGTCTAATGTTGGTTACCCGAAGGGTAATGCCCACATCAGTAGCCCCCGAGTGACTGGCCGAAGTAAAGCTTCGGGCAGGGACTATAATTGCCTTTATCTGAATGTCCATAGCTGTTGAACAGACTTGATCCTTCTTTATCATTTTGAAGTCGAAACTGCTTGATATCGGGTGCGCGTCCAGCGCTCCCGATGGGAGTAGCCCCCGAGTCTAGGGACGTATGCTTGCAACCGTGCGTAGACTCAAGTTGTATTACTCGAAGATTGTAATGCCGATGCTTTATGAATTGCCTTCATCATCCGATATCTTTTTATATATCGGGTCTTTAAAACTTCGAGTAAAGTCATTTAACATGATGGTATGTAAGGGATAGAAGTAATTAACGCGCCTAGTCTTACTCTATAAATCGATGCTAGTTAACTGTCGATGGCAAAACAACGTTACTTTACTCAAGATCAAGTCCCGGGGCTCGATCCTGGATCTCTTGAAACCTTCAAGTTCATTTTCCTTCATATTCCGTAGTTTTTATCGGTGCGCGTCCAGCGCTCCCGATGGGAGTATCCCCCGAGTCTAGACACGGATGTCTGCAACCGTGCGTAGACTCAAGTCGAGCAACCCACCGCTGTAGATTCCTTCGGATGCTTCACAAATGAGGAGCCGATACTTTTGATGACATCATCAGTGACGTGGCTTATGTGGCGGCTCGATTGATAGGACGTGACCTAATGATACGTCTCCAACGTATCTATAATTTCTTATCTTCCATGCTAGTTTTATGACAATGCCTACATGTTTTATTCACACTTTGTAATATTTTTATGCATTTTCCGGGACTAACCTATTAACAAGATGCCGAAGCGCCAGTTCCTGTTTTCTGTTGTTTTTGGTTTCAGAAATCTTACACAGGAAATATTCTCGGAATTGGACGAAACAAAAGCCCACGGCCCTATTTTCCATGGAGGGTTCCAGAACATCGAAGGAGAGTCGGAGGCGGCCAGCAGGGGACCCACACCATGGGGGGGCGCGGGCCCACCCCTGGCCGCGCCGCCATGTGGTGTGGGCACCCCCTGGCTTGTCCGAGGCCGCCCTTCTGCCTATATATTCTCCCCGTCGCGAAAACTCTAAAATATCCAGTCATATTCGACGAAGAGTTCCGTAGCCGCCGCCATCGCGAAGCCAAGTTCGGGGGACAGAAGTCTCTGTTCCGGCACGCCGCCGGGACGGGGAATTGCCCCCGGAGTCATCTCCATCGACGCCACCGCCATCTTCATCGCCGTTGCTGTCTCCCATGATGAGGAGGGAGTAGTTCTCCCCCGAGGCTGAGGGCTCTACCGGTAGCTATGTGGTTCATCTCTCTCTCCCATGGTGTGATCTTTATGTGATCATGAACTTTGTATCACTATTAATCTAAGTGCTACTCTAGTGATGTTATTAAAGTAGTCTATTCCTCCTCCATGATGTAAAGTTGACAGTGTGTGCATCATGTAGTACTTGGCGTAGGTTATGATTGTAATCTCTTGTAGATTATGAAGTTAACTATTACTATGATAGTATTGATGTGATCTATTCCCCCTTTCATAGCTATCGTTGATAGTGTGTATGCTATGTTAGTACTCGGTCTAAATTGCAATGGTCTATTATGCACTCTAGAGGTTACTTTAATATGAACTCCGGATTCACTCTCCACGGTGTGACGGTGACAGTGTGCGCATCGTGTGTGATTCCTTTATGAAGTTGTGGAGCTTGTTTACTCCGGCTTGAGGGTGCTCTTGTAGCCCTACACAATGAATGGTGTTTGTTATCCAACAAGAGAGTGTTTAAGAGTAGCATTTATTTATTCAGTTATGTGATCATTGTTGAGAGTGTCCACTAGTGAAAGTATGATCCCTAGGCCTTGTTTCTAAGTATTGAAACACCGTTTCCAACAAGTTCTGCTACATGTTTGCTTGCTGCCATTTTTATTTCAGATTGCAATTACTACTTATAATCATCCATATTAGTTGTATTTCACTATCTCTTCGCCGAACTAGTGCACCTATACATCTGACAAGTGTATTAGGTGTGTTGGGGACACAAGAGACTTCTTGTATCTTAATTGCAGGGTTGCTTGAGAGGGATATCTCTGACCTATACCTCCCTGAGTTCGATAAACCTTGGGTGATTCACTTAAGGGAAACTTGCTGCTGTTCTACAAACCTCTGCTCTTGGAGGCCCAACACTGTCTACAGGAATAGAAGCGTGCCTAGACATCAAGCTATTTTCTGGCGCTGTTGCCGGGGAGGTAAGGTAAAAGGTATTCACATCCTCCGACTACTAAGCTATTTCCTAGCACTGTTGCCGGTGTGTGAGTGCTCGAAGCTATTTCCTTTAGATCCTGCAATTATATATTTTTGTTTCTTGTTTTTATTTTCACTAGTTAGGCTTAATGGAAAACAACAAAAAAATTAGAGATCTTTATGAACTTTATATTGAATTAGGACATGATGTGTTTGAAGAGAGAATTAAAAAACCCATGGAACTTTGTTTGCAAAATAGTTGTAGCAATGTTATTAGCATGAACTCTTTGAATACTATTATTGCTAATGCTATGGAAGAAGTTAAGCTTGGGGAAGCTGGTTGTGATATTTTTAGTCCCCCAAGTTTTGAGGAGAAAATTTTCTTTGATGATACTTTGCCTCCCATTTATGATGATTATAATGATAGTGGTATTTTGGTGCCACCTACTATGGACGATAAAGTTTATTATGATTATACCATGCCTGCAATTTATGATAATTACAATGATGGTTGTGATAGTTTTACTCCCACTATTACTAATAAAATTGATTATGCTTATGTGGAGAGTAATGATACTTTTATGCATGTGAATAAGAATGCTTTATGTGATAGTTATATTTTTGAGTTTGTTCATGATGCTACTGAAAGTTATTATGAGAGAGGGAAACATGGTTATATGCATCTTAATAATATTAAGTTTCCCCTCTTTATGTTGAGAATCTTGAAGTTGCGCTTGTGTTGCCTTTCTATGCTTGTTGCTTTGTGCTTTTAGTACTTGTTCCCCTACAAGATTCCTTTTCATAGGAAGCGGGTTAGACTTAAAAGTGTTTCTTATTTGCTTTTGATGCTCTCTTTTGCTTCAACTCTTATTTCTTGCAAGAGCATCATTAAAATTACTGAGCCCATCTTAATGGCTATAAAGAAAGCACTTCTTGGGGATAACCCATGTTTTTATTTTGCTACTGTTTTGTTGTGTCTTGGAAGTTGTTACTACTGTAGCAACCTCTCCTTATCATGTTTATTTCGTTTTTGTGCCAAGTAAAGTCTTTGATAGAAAGCTGATACTAGATTTTGATTTCTGCGCAGGAACAGATTTTTAGCTGTCACTAATTTGAGTTGATCTCTCTGTAGAAAACTCGTAAAATGCTGAAAACATTCATGAGTAATCCTCAGATATGTACGCAACTTTCATTCAACTGGAGCTTTTCCATCTGAGCATGTTAAGTGCCTCGAAAAAATTCGTCTTTACGGACTGTTCTATTTTGACAGATTCTGCCTTTTATTTCGCATTGCCTCTTTTACTGTGTTGAGTGGATTTCTTTGCTCCATTAACTTTCAGTAACCTTGGGTAATGTCCAGAAGTGTTGGGAATGATTGTGTCCCCACTGAACATGTGAATTTTTGATTATGCACTAACCCTCTAATGAGATTGTTTTGAGTTTGGTGTGGAGGAAGTTTTCAAGGATCAAGAGAGGAGGATGATATGATATGATCAAGAAGAGTGAAAAGTCTAAGCTTGGGGATGCCCCCGTGGTTCATCCCTGCATATTTCAAGAAGACTCAAGCATCTAAGCTTGGGGATGCCCAAGACATCCCCTTCTTCATCAACAACTTATCAGGTCACCTCTAGTGAAACTATATTTTTATTCCGTCACATCTTATGTGCTTTACTTGGAGCGTCTGTGTGCTTTTATTTTTGTTTGTGTTTGAATAAATTCGGATCCTATCATGCTTGTGTGGGAGAGACACACGCTCCGCTTTTTCATATGAACACTTGTGTTCTTAATTCATGTTCATGGCGAAGCTGAAAGTCGCTTCGTTGATTGCTATTTGGTTGGAAACAGAAAATGCTTCATGTGGTAAATGGTATATTGTCTTGAATAATTTGATACTTGGCAATTGTTTTGAGCTCTCATAGATCATGTTTAAGCTTTTGCATCATGTAGTTTAAACCTATTAGTGGAGAACTATTGTAGAGCTTGTTGAAATTTGGTTTGCATGATTGGTCTCTCTAAAAGTCTAGATATTTTCTGGTAAAAGTGTTTGAGCAACAAGGAAGACACTGTAGAGTCTTATAATGCTTGCAATATGTTCTTATGTAAGTTTTGCTGTACCGGTTCATACTTGTGTTTGCTTCAAACAACCTTGCTAGCCAAAGCCTTGTACTGAGAGGGAATGCTTCTCGTGCATCCAAAACCTTGAGCCAAAACTCATGCCATTTGTGTCCACCATAACTACCTACTATGTGGTATTTTTCTGCCATTCTAAGTAAATTGCTTGCGTGCTACCTTTAAAATTCATTCCTTGTCTTTGCAATACATAGCTCATGGGAAAGTAGCCTAAAAACTATTGTGGTAATGAATATGTCGCTTATGTATCTTAGTTCTTATAAGTTGCTTGTTGAGCGGTAACCATGTTATCTGGGGACGCCATCAACCTGTTACACCTTGATGCGTGCAGTTAACACACGTCCGTTGGGAACCCCAAGAGGAAGGTGTGATGCATACAGTAGCAAGTTTTCCCTCTGTAAGAAACCAAGGTTATCGAACCAGTAGGAGTCAAGGAACATGTGAAGGTTGTTGGTGACTGAGTGTAGTGCGGCGCAACACCAGGGATTCCGGCGCCAACGTGGAACCTGCACAACACAATCAAAGTACTTTGCCCCAACGTAACAGTGAGGTTGTCAATCTCACCGGCTTGCTGTAAACAAAGGATTAGATGTATAGTGTGGATGATGATGTTTGTTTGCGAATAACAGTAAAGAACAATTGCAGTAGATTGTATTTCAGATGTAAAGAATGGACCGGGGTCCACAGTTCACTAGTGGTGTCTCTCCCATAAGATAAATAGCATGTTGGGTGAACAAATTACAGTTGGGCAATTGACAAATAAAGAAGGCATAACAATGCACATACATATATCATGATGAGTACTATGAGATTTAATCAGGGCATTACGACAAAGTACATAGACCGCCATCCAGCATGCATCTATGCCTAAAAAGTCCACTTTCAGGTTATCATCCGAACCCCTTCCAGTATTAAGTTGCAAACAACAGACAATTGCATTAAGTATGGTGCGTAATGTAATCAACACAAATATCTTTAGACAAAGCATTGATGTTTTATCCCTAGTGGCAACAGCACATCCACAACCTTAGAACTTTCTGTCACTGTCCCAGATTTAATGGAGGCATGAACCCACTATCGAGCATAAATAATCCCTCTTGGAGTTACAAGTATCAACTTGGCCAGAGCCTCTACTAGCAACGGAGAGCATGCAAGATCATAAACAACACATATATGATAGATTGATAATCAACATAACATAGTATTCCATATTCATCGGATCCCAACAAACGCAACATGTAGCATTACAAATAGATGATCTTGATCATGTTAGGTGATGTCTACGGGTGCTTCTATTCTTGTAGACAGTGTTGGGCCTCCAAGAGCAGAGGTTTGTAGAACAGCAGCAAGTTTCCCTTAAGTGGATCACCCAAGGTTTATCGAACTCAGGGAGGAAGAGGTCAAAGATATCCCTCTCAAGCAACCCTGCAATCACGATACAAGAAGTCTCTTGTGTCCCCAACACACCTAATACACTTGTAAGATGTATAGGTGCACTAGTTCGGCAAAGAGATAGTAAAATATAAGTAGTGTGGATGTATATGAGCAGAAGTAACGGCGCCAGAAAAGTGCTTACTGGCGTGCAGTTGATGGTAGTAATATTGCAGGAAGTAAAGATGCAGTAAAACAGTAAACAAGCGATGATTGCAGTATTTGGAAACAAGGCCTAGGGATCATACTTTCACTAGTGGACACTCTCAACATTGATCACATAATAAATAAGTTCTCTTCCTTTGTGCTACATATACTCTTGTTTGATAATGAACACCATTCGTTGCGTAGGGCTACAAGAGCACCTCAATGCCGGAGTTAACAAGCTCCACAACATTCGATGTTCATATTTGAGTAACCTTTAGAGCATAATAGATCTTTGCAACTTAAACCGAGTACTAACATAGCATACACACTGTCACCTTTACACTATGAAGGGGGAATAAATCACATCAATACTATCATAGTAATAATTAACTCCATAACCTACAAGAGATTATGATCATAACCTACGCCAAGTACTACACGATGCACACACTGTCACCATTACACCGTGAAGGAGGAATAGACTACTTTAATAACATCACAAGAGTAGCACATAGACTAATAGTGATACAAAGCTCATCATATGGATCTCAATCATGCAAAGCAATTCATGAGATCATTGTATTGGGGTACAGAGAGAGAGATTAACCACATAGCTACCGGTACAGCCCTTAGCCTCGATGGAGAACTACTCCCTCCTCATGGGAGACAGCAGCGGTGATGAAGATGGCGGTGGTGTTGATGGAGGAGCCTTCCGCGGGCACTTCCCCGTCCCGGCGGCGTGCCGGAACAGAGACTCCTGTCCCCCAGATCTTGGCTTCGCGATGGCGGCGGCTCTGGAAGGTTTCTCGTACCGTGGCTTTTTCGTCTCGAAGATTTAGGTCAGGGACCTTTAAATAGGCGAAGAGGCGGAGTCGGAGGGCTGACGAGGCCACCACACTATAGGGCGGCGCGGCCAGGGCCTGGGCCGCGCTGGCCTGGCGTGTGGGCCCCCCAGGGCTCTCCTCTGGCGGCTCTCGGGTGTTCTGGAAGCTTCGTGGAATTCTAAGATGCTGGGCGTTGATTTCGTCCGATTCCGAGAATATTTCCTTACTAGGATTTCTGAAACCAAAAACAGCAGAAAACAGCAACTGGCCCTTCGGCATCTCGTCAATAGGTTTGTTCCGGAAAATGCATAAAAACGATATAAAGTGTGAACAAAACATGTAGGTATTGTCATAAAACAAGCATGGAACATAAGAAATTATAGATACGTTTGAGACGTATCAAGCATCCCCAAGCTTAGTTCCTACTCGCCCTCGAGTAGGTAAACGATAACAATGATAATTTCTTAAGTGACATGCTACCAACATAATCTTGATCAACATTATTGTAAAGCATATGAGATGAATGCAGCGATTCAAAGCAATGGTAAAAACAATGAGTAAACAAATGAATCATATAGCAAAGACTTTTCATGAATAGTACTTTCAAAACAAGCATCAATAAGTCTTGCATAACAGTTAACTCATAAGCAATAAATTCTTAGTAGAAGGTATTGAAGCAACACAAAGGATGATTAAGTTTCAGCAATTGCTTTCAACTTGTAACATGTATATCTCATGGATAGTTGTCAACATAAAGCAATATAACAAGTGCAATAGGTAAACATGTAAGAATCAATGCACATAGTTGACACAAGTGTTTGCTTCTAAGATAGAAGGAAGTAGGTAAACTGACTCAACATAAAGTAAAAGAGAGGCCCTTCGCAGAGGGAAGCAGGGATTAAATCATGTGCTAGAGCTTTTTAAGTTTTGAGAGGTGTTTGTTGTTGTCAACGATTGGTAGCGGCTACTCTAACTACCTTATCAACCAGATGATACGTCTCCGACGTATCGATAATTTCTTATGTTCCATGCCACATTATTGATGATATCTACATGTTTTATACACATTATATGTCGTATTTATGCATTTTCCGGCACTAACCTATTAACGAGATGCCGAAGAGCCAGTTGCTGTTTTCTGCTGTTTTTGGTTTCAGAAATCCTAGTAAGGAAATATTCTTGGAATTGGACGAAATCAACGCCCAGGGGCCTATTTTTAGACGAAGCTTCCAGAAGACCGAAGAGGAAACGAAGTGGGGCCACGAGGCGATGACACGCTAGGGCGGCGCGGCCCAGGTGCTGGCCGCGCGGCCCTGTTGTGTCGCCACCTCGTGACGCCCCCTGACCTACCCTTTCGCCTACTTAAAGCCTCCGTCGCGAAACCCCCAGTATCGAGAGCCACGATACGGAAAACCTTACTGAGACGCCGCCACCGCCAATCCCATCTCGGGGGATTCTGGAGATCGCCTCCGGCACCCTACCGGAGAGGGGAATCATCTCCCGGAGGACTCTTCATCGCCATGATCGCCTCCAGAGTGATGAGTGAGTAGTTCACCCCTGGACTATGGGTCCATAGCAGTAGCTAGATGGTCGTCTTCTCCTCATGTGCTTCATTGTCGGATCTTGTGAGCTGCCTAACATGATCAAGATCATCTATCTGTAATTCTATATGTTGTGTTTGTCGGGATCCGATGGATAGAGAATACTATGTTATGTTGATTATCAATCTATTACCTATGTGTTGTTTATGATCTTGCATGCTCTCCGTTATTAGTAGAGGCTCTGGCCAAGTTTTTGCTCTTAACTCCAAGAGGGAGTATTTATGCTCGATAGTGGGTTCATGCCTCCATTAAATCTGGGACGATGTGAAAGTTCTAAGGTTGTGGATGTGCTGTTGCCACTAGGGATAAAACATTGATGCTATGTCCGAGGATGTAGTTATTGATTACATTACGCACCATACTTAATGCATTTGTCTGTTGTTTGCAACTTAATATTGGAAGGGGTTCGGATGATAACCTGAAGGTGGACTTTTTAGGCATAGATGCATGCTGGATAGCGGTCTATGTACTTTGTCGTAATGCCCAATTAAATCTCACAATACTTATCATATCATGTATGTGCATTGTCATGCCCTCTCTATTTGTAAATTGCCCGACTGTAATTTGTTCACCCAACATGCTATTTATCTTATGGGAGAGACACCTCTAGTGAACTGTGGACCCCGGTCCATTCTTTTACATCGAATACAATCTACTGCAATATTTGTTCTTTACTATTTTCTGCAAACAATCATCATCCACACTATATATCTAATCCTTTGTTACAGCAAGCCGGTGAGATTGACAACCTCACTGTTTCGTTGGGGCAAAGTACTTTGGTTGTGTTGTGCAGGTTCCACGTTGGCGCCGGAATCCCTGGTGTTGCGCCGCACTACATCCCGCCACCAACAACCTTCAACGTGCTTCTTGGCTCCTCCTGGTTCGATAAACCTTGGTTTCTTTCTGAGGGAAAACTTGCTACTGTACGCATCATACCTTCCTCTTGGGGTTCCCAACAGACGTGTGTTGTACACGCCATCAAGCATTTTTTCTGGCGCCGTTGCCGGGGAGATCAAGACACGCTGCAAGGGGAGTCTCCACTTCCCAATCTCTTTACTTTGTTTTTGTCTTGCTTTATTTTATTTACTACTTTGTTTGCTGCATTAAAACAAAACACAAAAAAATTAGTTGCTAGCTTTACTTTATTTATTATCTTGCTTTCTATATCAAAAACACAAAAAAATTAGTTACTTGCATTTACTTTATTTACCTTTTGTTTATTTCATCATGTTTCCTCCTAATTACACTCTAAAAAAATACCGGTAGGACAAGGGTCTATCATTGGAAGAGATAATATAGAAGCATTTTTCACCCATGTTAGTATGGATGAAGATTTTGAAGATATACCATTATTAAAAGTTGCTCCTACTTATGAAAGTGCTTCTGCTTGTTTGGTACACATGTTGGAAACTAAATTTGTTAATCTTAATCCCATAATACAACATATGTTTCTTACACTTTCTGATATGGAGATGGGAGAAAAGAGAAATTTTGTTTTAAAAGTCCTTGCTAGAGAATTTGAAGATATAGTTAAAGAAGCTAGGAAAGTTTTTATCAAGCATAAGAGGCTCGGTATGTTCACTGATTTTAAAAGAACACTTGAAAAGATGGACATGGATAGAATAAGGTACACTAGTAATGTTAATGATGGTAAGGAAATTAAAGCACCGATACCTAGTAAGCTCCTAGGAATGCATGAAGCTCTAGAAAATAATTATGCTTGGCTTGTTCCTGAAAATTTGTTTGATGAGAATAGTAAGCCTAAAAGCGTACAAAGAGGAGTTACTTATATAGACCAGATACAATGCATTGTTGAGGAAACTCCCAACACCCAAGGTAATGTCGATGCTTCATCTCTTGATAATACTTGATTTACACTTTCTGCGCCTAGCTGAAAGGCGTTAAAGAAAAGCGCTTATGGGAGACAACCCATGTTTTTACTACAGTACTTTGTTTTATATTTGAGTCTTGGAAGTTGTTTACTACTGTAGCAACCTCTTCTTATCATGTTTTTGTGCCAAGTAAAGTCTCTATGGTAAAGTTGATGCTAGATTTGGATTGCTGCACAGAAACAGCATTGCTGTCTATCACGAATTCGCGCAGAAGTCTCTGTAAAAAAATCAAAAAAATCTGCAAATTTACGTGCGTGATCCACATATATGTACGCAACTTTCGTTAGTTTTGAGTTTTTCCGTTTGAGCAAGTTAAGTGCCCCTTCCAGGTTCGTCTTTACGGACTGTTCTGTTTTTGACAGATTCTGCCTTTTATTTCGCATTGCCTCTTTTGCTATGTTGGATGAATATCTTTGTTCCATTAATGTCCAGTAGCTTTGTGCAATGTCCAGAAGTGTTAAGAATGATTGTGTCACCTCTGAACATGTGAATTTTTGATTGTGCACTAACCCTCTAATGAGTTTGCTTGAAGTTTGGTGTGAAGGAAGTTTTCAAGGGTCAAGAGAGGAGTATGATATACTATGATCAAGAGGAGTGAAAGCTCTAAGCTTGGGGATGGCCCGGTGGTTCACCCCTGCATATTTTAAGAAGACTCAAGCGTCTAAGCTTGGGGATGCCCAAGGCATCCCCTTCTTCATCAACAACATCATCAGGTTCCTCCCCTGAAACTATATTTTTATTCAGTCGCATCTTATGTGCTTTGCTTGGAGCGTCTGTTTGTTTTTGTTTTTGTTTTTATTTGAATAAAATGGATCCTAGCATTCATTGTGTGGGAGATAGACACGCTCCGCTGTTGCATATGGACAAATATGTCCTTAGGCTTTACTCATAGTATTCATGGCGAAGGTTGAATCTTCTTCGTTAAATTGTTATATGGTTGGAATCGGGAAATGCTACATGTAGTAATTCTAAAATGTCTTGAATAATTTGATACTTGGCAATTATTGTGCTCATGTTTAAGCTCTTGCATCATATACTTTGCACCCATTAATGAGGAAATACATAGAGCTTGCTAAAATTTGGTTTGCATATTTGGTCTCTCTAAAGTCTAGATAATTTCTAGTATTGAGTTTTGAACAACAAGGAAGACGGTGTAGAGTCTTATAATGTTTACAATATGTCTTTTATGTGAGTTTTGCTGCACCGGTTCATCCTTGTGTTTGTTTCAAATAACCTTGCTAGCCTAAACCTTGTATCGAAAGGGAATACTTCTCATGCATCCAAAATCCTTGAGCCAACCACTATGCCATTTGTGTCCACCATACCTACCTACTACATGGTATTTCTCCGCCATTCCAAAGTAAATTGCTTGAGTGCTACCTTTAAATTTCCATCATTCGCCTTTGGAATATATAGCTCATGGGACAAAATAGCCTTAAAAACAATTGTGGTATTGAATATGTACTTATGCACTTTATCTCTTATTAAGTTGCTTGTTGTGCGATAACCATGTTTCTGGGGACGCCATCTACTCTTTGTTGAATATCATGTGAGTTGCTATGCATGTTCGTCTTGTCTGAAGTAAGGGCGGTTTTCACAATCAAATGGTTTGAGTATGCATACTGTTAGAGAAGAACATTGGGCCGCTAACTAAAGCCATGAATCATGGTGGAAGTTTCAGTTTGGACATAAAACCTCAATCTCTTATGAGAATATTAACTGTTGAATGCTTAAGCATTAAAAGAGGAGTCCATTATCTGTTGTCTATGTTGTCCCGGTATGGGTGTCTAAGTTGAAGAATGATCAAAAGTGAGAAATCCAATGCGAACTTTCTCCTTAGACCCTTGTACAGGCGGCATAGAGGTACCCCATTGTGACACTTGGTTGAAACATATGTTATGCAATGATGATCAGTGTTAACCCAAGCTAATTAGGACAAGGTGCGAGCACTATTAGTACACTATGCATGAGGCTTGCAACTTGTAAGATATAATTTACATGATACATATGCTTTATTACCACCGTTGACAAAATTGTTTCATGATTTCAAAACCAAAGCTCTAGCACAAATATAGCAATCAATGCTTCCCTCTGCGAAGGGCCTTTCTTTTACTTTTATGTTGAGTCAGTTCACCTATCTCTCTCCACCTCAAGAAGCAAACACTTGTGTGAACTGTGCATTGATTCCTACATACTTGCATATTGCACTTGTTATATTACTCTATGTTGACAATATCCATGAGATATACATGTTATAAGTTGAAAGCAACCGCTGAAACTTAATCTTCCTTTGTGTTGCTTCAATACCTTTACCTTGATTTATTGCTTTATGAGTTAACTCTTATGCAAGACTTATTGATGCTTGTCTTGAAGTACTATTCATGAAAAGTCTTTGCTTTATGATTCATTTGTTTACTCATGTCATTACCATTGTTTTGATCGCTGCATTCATTACATATGCTTACAATAGTATGATCAAGGTTATGATGGCATGTCACTCCAGAAATTATCTTTGTTATCATTTACCTGCTCGGGACGAGCAGGAACTAAGCTTGGGGATGCTGATACGTCTCCGACGTATCGATAATTTCTTATGTTCCATGCCACATTATTGATGATATCTACATGTTTTATACACATTATATGTCGTATTTATGCATTTTCTGGCACTAACCTATTAACGAGATGCCGAAGAGCCAGTTGCTGTTTTCTGCTGTTTTTGGTTTCAGAAATCCTAGTAAGGAAATATTCTCGGAATTGGACGAAATCAACGCCCAGGGGCCTATTTTTAGACGAAGCTTCCAGAAGACCGAAGAGGAAATGAAGTGGGGCCACGAGGCGACGACACGCTAGGGCGGCGCGGCCCTGTTGTGTCGCCACCTCGTGACGCCCCCTGACCTACCCTTTCGCCTACTTAAAGCCTCCGTCCCGAAACCCCCAGTACCGAGAGCCACGATACGGAAAACCTTACTGAGACGCCGCCGCCGCCAATCCCATCTCGGGGGATTCTGGAGATCGCCTCCGGCACCCTGCCGGAGAGGGGAATCATCTCCCGGAGGACTCTTCATCGCCATGATCGCCTCCGGAGTGATGAGTGAGTATTTCACCCCTGGACTATGGGTCCATAGCAGTAGCTAGATGGTCGTCTTCTCCTCATGTGCTTCATTGTCGGATCTTGTGAGCTGCCTAACATGATCAAGATCATCTATCTGTAATTCTATATGTTGTGTTTGTCGGGATCCGATGGATAGAGAATACTATGTTATGTTGATTATCAATCTATTACCTATGTGTTGTTTATGATCTTGCATGCTCTCCGTTATTAGTAGAGGCTCTGGCCAAGTTTTTGCTCTTAACTCCAAGAGGGAGTATTTATGCTCGATAGTGGGTTCATGCCTCCATTAAATCTGGGACAGTGACAAAATGTTCTAAGGTTGTGGATGTGCTGTTGCCACTAGGGATAAAACATTGATGCTATGTCCGAGGATGTAGTTATTGATTACATTACGCACCATACTTAATGCAATTGTCTGTTGTTTGCAACTTAATACTGGAAGGGGTTCGGATGATAACCTGAAGGTGGACTTTTTAGGCATGGATGCATGCTGGATAGCGGTCTATGTACTTTGTCGTAATGCCCAATTAAATCTCATAATACTTATCATATCATGTATGTGCATTGTCATGCCCTCTCTATTTGTAAATTGCCCGACTGTAATTTGTTCACCCAACATGCTATTTATCTTATGGGAGAGACACCTCTAGTGAACTGTGGACCCCGGTCCATTCTTTTACATCGAATACAATCTACTGCAATATTTGTTCTTTACTATTTTCTGCAAACAATCATTATCCACACTATACATCTAATCCTTTGTTACAAAGAAGCTTCTGGAGATTGACAACCTCACTGTTTCGTTGGGGCAAAGTACTTTGGTTGTGTTGTGCAGGTTCCACGTTGGCGTCGGAATCCCTGGTGTTGCGCCGCACTACATCCCGCCACCAACAACCTTCAACGTGCTTCTTGGCTCCTCCTGGTTCGATAAACCTTGGTTTCTTTCTGAGGGAAAACTTGCTACTGTACGCATCATACCTTCCTCTTGGGGTTCCCAACGGACGTGTGCTGTACACGCCATCACCAGACTTTCAAGAGCGGCTCCCATGAAGGACGTTATCTCTACCAGCAAGGTAGATCATCCCTCTTCTCTTTTGTTTACACATGTACTTTAGTTTAGTTTATATTTTTTATTTTTTAGATGACACTCCTCCCAACCTTTGCTTTCTCAAGCCATGGCTAACCGAATCCTCGGGTGCCTTCCAACAATCACATACCATGAAGGAGTGTCTATTTGCAAAATTAAGTCACATCGATGAATCAGAGCAAAACATGTGAAGAGAATTATTAATGCAAGTTAATTAATTGGGGCTGGGAACCCCATTGCCAGCTCTTTTTGCAAAATTATTGGATAAGCGGATGAAGCCATGATACGTCTCCGACGTATCGATAATTTCTTATGTTCCATGCCACATTATTGATGATATCTACATGTTTTATGCATACTTTATGTCATTATTATGCATTTTCCGGAACTAACCTATTGACGAGATGCCGAAGGGCCAGTTGCTGTTTTTTGCTGTTTTTGGTTTCAGAAATCGTAGTAAGGAAATATTCTCGGAATTGGACGAAATCAACGCCCAGCATCTTAGAATCCCCGGGAGCTTCCAGAACACCCGAGAGCCGCCAGAGAGGGGCCACAGGGGGCCCACACATGGTGGCGGTGCGGCCCAGGAGGGGGGCGCGCCGCCCTAGTGTCTGGTGGCCCCAGACCCCTTCCGAGGCTGCCCTTCCACCTATTTAAGGTCTCCGTCGCGAAAACCCTATCACGTTCGACGAAACCAGAGAAAACCTTCCAGAGCCGCCGCCATCGCGAAGCCAAGATCTGGGGGACAGGAGTCTCTGTTCCGGCACGCCGCCGGGACGGGGAAGTGCCCCCGGAAGGCTTCTCCATCGACACCACCGCCATCTTCATCAACGCTGCTGTCTCCCATGAGGAGGGAGTAGTTCTCCATCGAGGCTCGGGGCTGTACCGGTAGCTATGTGGTTAATCTCTCTCCTATGTACTTCAATACAATAATCTCATGAGCTGCCTTACATGATTGAGATTCATATGATGATGCTTGTAATCTAGATGTCATTATGCTAGTCAAGTGGATTTTACTTATGTGATCTCCGGAGACTCCTTGTCCCACGTGTGTAAAGGTGACAGTGTGTGCACCGTGTGGGTCTCTTAGGCTATATTTCACAGAATAATTATTCACTGTTATGAATGGCATAGTGAAGTGCTTATTTATATCTCTTTATGATTGCAATGTGTTTTGTATCACAATTTATCTGTGTGCTACTCTAGTGATGTTATTAAAGTAGTTTATTCCTCCTGCACGGTGTAATGGTGACAGTGTGTGCATCGTGTAGTACTTGGCGTAGGCTATGATTGTGATCTCTTGTAGATTATGAAGTTAACTATTGCTATGATAGTATTGATGTGATCTATTCCTCCTTTCGTAGTGTGAAGGTGACAGTGTGCATGCTATGTTAGTACTTGGTTTGGTTATGTTGATCTGTTATGCACTCTAAGGTTATTTAAATATGAACATTGAATATTGTGGAGCTTGTTAACTCCGGCATTGAGGGTTCGTGTAATCCTACACAGTTAGTGGTGTTCATCATCCAACAAGAGGGTGTAGAGTCTAGCATCTATCTATTTATTCTGTTATGTGATCAATGTTGAGAGTGTCCACTAGTGAAAGTATGATCCCTAGGCCTTGTTCCTAAATACGCTATCGCTGCTTGTTTCTTGCTTTATCGCATGTTTACTTCTTGCAATATTACTACCATCAATCGCACGCATGACAAGCACTTTTCGGCGCCGTACTCACGCTCATATTCATTCATACCACTTGTATTTCACTATCTCTTCGCCGAACTAGTGCACCTATTAGGTGTGTTGGGGACACAAGAGACTTCTTGCTTTGTGGTTACAGGTTGCTTGAGAGGGATATCTTTGACCTCTTCCTCCCTGAGTTCGATAAACCTTGGGTGATCCACTTAAGGGAAACTTCTGCTGTTCTACAAACCTCTGCTCTTGGAGGCCCAACATCGTCTACAAGAATAGAAGCACCCGTAGACATCAAGCTATTTTACGGCGCCGTTGCCGGGAGGAAAGGTAAAGGCTCTCATACTCCGGTCCCGGAGTATGAATGCCTTTTACCTTTCCTCCCCGGCAACGGCGCCAGAAAAGTGCTTGATGTCTACGGGTGCTTCTATTCTTGTAGACAGTGTTGGGCCTCCAAGAGCAGAGGTTTGTAGAACAGCAGCAAGTTTCCTTTAAGTGGATCACCCAAGGTTTATCGAACTCAGGGAGGAAGAGGTCAAAGATATCCCTCTCAAGCAACCCTGCAATCACGATACAAGAAGTCTCTTGTGTCCCCAACACACCTAATACACTTGTCAGATGTATAGGTGCACTAGTTCGGCGAAGAGATAGTGAAATACAAGTAGTGTGGATGTATATGAGCAGTAGTAACGGCGCCAGAAAAGTGCTTACATCAAGGCGTGCGATTGATGGTAGTAATATTGCAGAAGTAAAGATGCAGAAACAAGAACAAGCGATGATTGCAATATTTGGAAACAAGGCCTAGGGATCATACTTTCACTAGTGGACACTCTCAACATTGATCACATAATAAATAAGTTCTCTTCCTTTGTGCTACATATACTCTTGTTTGATAATGAACACCATTCGTTGCGTAGGGCTACAAGAGCACCTCAATGCCGGAGTTAACAAGCTCCACAACATTCGATGTTCATATTTGAGTAACCTTTAGCGCATAATAGATCTTTGCAACTTAAACCGAGTACTAACATAGCATACACACTGTCACCTTTACACTATGAAGGGGGAATAAATCACATCAATACTATCATAGTAATAATTAACTCCATAACCTACAAGAGATTATGATCATAACCTACGCCAAGTACTACACGATGCACACACTGTCACCATTACACCGTGAAGGAGGAATAGACTACTTTAATAACATCACAAGAGTAGCACATAGACTAATAGTGATACAAAGCTCATCATATGGATCTCAATCATGCAAAGCAATTCATGAGATCATTGTATTGGGGTACAGAGAGAGAGATTAACCACATAGCTACCGGTACAGCCCTTAGCCTCGATGGAGAACTACTCCCTCCTCATGGGAGACAGCAGCGGTGATGAAGATGGCGGTGGTGTTGATGGAGGAGCCTTCCGGGGGCACTTCCCCGTCCCGGCGGCGTGCCGGAACAGAGACTCCTGTCCCCCAGATCTTGGCTTCGCGATGGCGGCGGCTCTGGAAGGTTTCTCGTATCGTGGCTTTTCCGTCTCGAAGATTTAGGTCAGGGACCTTTAAATAGGCGAAGAGGCGGAGTCGGAGGGCTGACGAGGCCACCACACAATAGGGCGGCGCGGCCAGGGCCTGGGCCGCGCCGGCCTGGCGTGTGGGCCCCCCAGGGCTCTCCTCTGGTGGCTCTCGGGTGTTCTGGAAGCTTCGTGGAATTCTAAGATGCTGGGCGTTGATTTCGTTCGATTCCGAGAATATTTCCTTACTAGGATTTCTGAAACCAAAAACAGCAGAAAACAGCAACTGGCCCTTCGGTATCTCATCAATAGGTTAGTTCCGGAAAATGCATAAAAACGATATAAAGTGTGAACAAAATATGTAGGTATTGTCATAAAACAAGCATGGAACATAAGAAATTATAGATATGTTTGAGACGTATCATTAGGCAGCTCACAAGATCGAACAATGATAGCACATGAGGAGAAGACAACCATCTAGCTACTGCTATGGACCCATTGTCCAGGGGTGAACTACTCACACGTCGATCCAGAGGCAATCATGGCGATGAAGAGACCTCCGGGAGATGATTCCCCTCTCCGGCAGGGTGCCGGAGGCGATCTCCTGAATCCCCCGAGATGGGATTGGCGGCGGCTGGTACAGAGGGTTTCGCGACGAAGGCTTTAAGTAGGCGGAAGGGCGGAGTCGGAGGAGTCACGGGGGCCCCACACGCTAGGGCCGCGCGGGCCCCCCTTAGGCCGCGCCGCCCTAGTGTGGCGGCGCCCCGTGGCCCCACTTCGTTTCTCTCTCGGTCTTCTGGAAGTTTCGTGGAAAAATAAGACCCTGGGCGTTGATTTCGTCCAATTCCGAGAATATTTCCTTACTAGGATTTCTGAAACGAAAAACAGCAGAAAACAGCAACTGGCTCTTCGGCATCTCGTCAATAGGTTAGTGCCGGAAAATGCATAATAATGACATAAAGTGTGTATAAAACATGTGAGTATCATCATAAAAGTAGCATGGAACATAAGAAATTATAGATACGTTTGGGACGTATCAAGCATCCGCAAGCTTAGTTCCTACTCGCCCTCGAGTAGGTAAACGATAACAAGGATAATTTCTGAAGTGACATGCTATCATAATCTTGATCAATACTATTGTAAAGCACATGAGATGAATGCAGCGATTCGAAGCAATGATGAAGACAATGAGTACACAAATGAATCATATAGCAAAGACTTTTCATGAATAATACTTTCAAGACAAGCATCAATAAGACTTGCATAAGAGTTACTCATAAAGCAATAAATTCTTAGTAGAAAGCTTTGAAACAACACAAAGGAAGATATAAGTTTCAGCGGTTGCTTTCAACTTCAACATGTATATCTCATGGATAATTGTCAACACAAAGTAATATAACAAGTGCAATAGGTAAACATGTAAGAATCAATGCACACAGTTTACACAAGTGTTTGCTTCTAAGATAGAAAGAAGTAGGTAAACTGACTCAACAATAAAGTAGAAGAATGGCCCTTCGCAGAGGGAAGCATGGATTACTATTTTTGTGCTAGAGCTTTTCATTTTGAAAACATAGAAACAATTTTGTCAACGGTAGTAATAAATCATATGTGTTATGTATAAGATATCCTATAAGTGGCAAGCCTCATGCATAGTATACCAATAGTGCCCGCACCTTGTCCTAATTAGCTTGGATTAACATGGATTATCATTGCATAACATATGTTTCAACCAAGTGTCACAAAGGGGTAACTCTATGCCGCCTGTACACAGGTCTAAGGAGAAAGTTCGCATTGGATTTCTCGCTTTTGATTATTCTCAACTTAGACATCCATACCGGGACAACATAGACAACAGATAATGGACTCCTCTTTAATGCTTAAGCATTCAACAACAGATAATATTCTCATAAGAGATTGAGGATTTGTGTCCAAACTGAAACTTCCACCATGATTCATGGCTTTAGTTAGCGGCCCAATGTTCTTCTCTAACAATATGCATACTCAAACCATTTCATCATGAAAATCGCCCTTACTTCAGACAAGACGAACATGCATAGCAACTCACATGATATTCAACAAAGGTAAAAGTTGATGGCGTCCCCAGAAACATGGTTACCGCTCAACAAGTAACTTATTAAGAAATAAGATACATAAGTACATATTCTTCACCACAATAGTTTTTAAGGCTATTTTCCCATGAGCTGTGTATTGTAAAGGCAAAGAATAGAAGTTTAAAGGTAGCACTCAAGTAATGTACTTTGGAATGGCAGAGAAATACCATGTGGTAGGTATGTATGGTGGAAACAAATGGCATAGTTTTCTGCTCAAGGATTTGGATGCACGAGAAGGATTCCTCTCAATACAAGGCTAGGCTAGCAAGGTTGTTTGAAGCAAACTCAAGTATAAACGGTGCAACAAGACTCACATATGAACATATTGTAAGCATTATAAGACTTTACATCGTCTCCTTGTTGTTCAAACACCTTAACCAGAAAATATCTAGACTTAGAGAGACCAATCATGCAAACCAAATTTTAACAAGCTCTATGTAATTCTTCATTAATAGGTGCAAAGTACATGATGCAAGAGCTTAAACATGATCTATATGAGCACAACAATTGCCAAGTATCAAATTATTCAAGACATTATACCAATTACCACATGCAGCATTTTCCGTTTCCAACCATATATCAATGAACGAAGTAGTTCAACCTTCGCCATGAACATTAAGAATAAAGCTAAGAACATATGTGTTCATACGAAACAGCAGAGCGTGTCTCTCTCCCAAACAAAGAATGCTAGGATCCGATTTTATTCAAACAAAAATGAAAATAAAAACAAACAGACGCTCCAAGTAAAGCACATAAGATGTGACTGAATAAAAATATAGTTTCACTAGAGGTGACCTGATAAGTTGTCGATGAAGAAGGGGATGCCTTGGGCATCCCCAAGCTTAGATGCTTGAGTCTTCTTGAAATATGCAGGGATGAACCACGGGGGCATCCCCAAGCTTAGACTTTTCACTCTTCTTGATCATATTGTATCATCCTCCTCTCTTGACCCTTGAAAACTTCCTCCACACCAAACTCGAAACAAACTCATTAGAGGGTTAGTGTATAATTGAAAATTCATTTATTCAGAGGTGACATAATCGTTCTTAACAGTTCTGGACATTGCACAAAGCTACTGAAAGTTAATGGAACAAAGAAATCCATCAAACATAGCAAAAGAGGCAATGCGAAATAAAAGGCAGAATCTGTCAAAACAGAACAGTCCGTAAAGACGAATTTTCTGGGGCACTTAACTTGCTCAGATGAAAAAGCTCAAATTGAATGAAAGTTGCGTACATATCTGAGGATCACGCACATAAATTGGCAGATTTTTCTAAATTTCCTACAGAAAGGGCTGCTCAATTTCGTGACAGTAAGAAATCTATTTCTGCGCAGTAATCCAAATCTAGTATCAACATTACTATCAAAGACTTTACTTGGCACAACAATGCAATAAAATAAAGATAAGGAGAGGTTGCTACAGTAGTAACAACTTCCAAGACTCAACAAAATAGTAATAAAAACATACATGGGTTATCTCCCAAGAAGTGCTTTCTTTATAGCCATTAAGATGGGCTCAGTAATTTAATGATGCTCTCGCAAGAAATAAGAGTTGAAGTAAAAGAGAACATCAAGAAGCAAATTCAAAACACATTTAAGCCTAACCCACTTCCTATGCATAGGAATCTTGAACACAAATAAATTCATGAAGAACAAAGTGACAAGCATAGGAAGATAAAACACGAGTAACTTCAAAATTCTCAACATAAAGAGGGGAAACTTAATATTATTAAGATGCATATAACCATGTTTCCCTCTCTCATAATAACTTTCAGTAGCATCATGAACAAACTCAACAATATAACTATCACATGAAACATTCTTATCATGAGCTACATGCATAAAATTATTACTCTCCACATAAGCATAATCATTACTATTAATTGTAGTGGGAGCAAATTCAATAAGATAGCCTTCATTATTATTCTCATCACCATAATCATCATATATAGGAGGCATATTGTAATCATAATTAATTTTCTCCTCAATAGTAGGTGGACTGAAAATATGATAGTCATCATTGTAATCATCATATATAAGAGGTAAAGTATCATCAAAGTAAATTTTCTCATCCATGATCGGGGGACTAAAAATATCATGCTCCTCAAAACCAGCTTCCCCAAGCTTAGAATTTTCCATAGCATTAGCAACAATGGTGTTCAAAGCATTCATACTAATAACATTGCCATTAGCATGCATATAAAGTTCCATAGGTTTTTTAATTTTCTCTTCAAACACCTCATGTCCTAACTCAAGATAAATACTATAAAGATCTCTAATATTTTTGTTGTTTTCCATTAAGCCTAACTAGTGAAATCACACTACTTAGTGTTCTCAGGAGTATTCATTTTAGTAGTAGTAAATAGAGCAGACTAAATAAAGTAAATGCAAGTAACTAATTTTTTTGTGTTTTTAATATAGAGAACGCAAACAAGATAGTAAATAAAGTAACTATTTTTTTTGTATTTTTGATATAGAGAACAAACAAAGCAGTAAATAAAATAAAGTAAAGCAAGACAAAAACAAAGTAAAGAGATTGGATGTGAGAGACTCCCCTTACAGCGTGTCTTGATCTCCACCCGGCAACGGCGCCAGAAAAAGAGCTTGATGCGTGTAGTTAACACACGTCCGTTGGGAACCCCAAGAGGAAGGTGTGATGCGTACAGTAGCAAGTTTTCCCTCAGTAAGAAACCAAGGTTATCGAACCAGTAGGAGTCAAGGAACACGTGAAGGTTGTTGGTGACGGAGTGTAGTGCGGCACAACACCAGGGATTCCGGCGCCAACGTGGAACCTGCACAACACAATCAAAGTACTTTGCCCCAACGTAACAATGAGGTTGTCAATCTCACCGGCTTGCTGTAAACAAAGGATTAGATGTATAGTGTGGATGATGATGTTTGTTTGCGAAGAACAGTAGAGAACAATTGCAGTAGATTGTATTTCAGATGTAAAGAATGGACCGGGGTCCACAGTTCACTAGTGATGTCTCTCCCATAAGATAAATAGCATGTTGGGTGAACAAATTTCAGTTGGGCAATTGACAAATAAAGAAGGCATAACAATGCACATACATATATCATGATGAGTACTATGAGATTTAATCAGGGCATTACGACAAAGTACATAGACCGCCATCCAGCATGCATCTATGCCTAAAAAGTCCACTTTCAGGTTATCATCCGAACCCCTTCCAGTATTAAGTTGCAAACAACAGACAATTGCATTAAGTATGGTGTGTAATGTAATCAACACAAATATCCTTAGACAAAGCATTGATGTTTTATCCCTAGTGGCAACAACACATCCACAACCTTAGAACTTTCTGTCACTGTCCCAGATTCAATGGAGGCATGAACCCACTATCGAGCATAAATACTCCCTCTTGGAGTTACAAGTATCAACTTGGCCAGAGCCTCTACTAGCAACGGAGAGCATGCAAGATCATAAACAACACATATATGATAGATTGATAATCAACATAACATAGTATTCCATATTCATCGGATCCCAACAAACGCAACATGTAGCATTACAAATAGATGATCTTGATCATGTTAGGCAGCTCACAAGATCGAACAATGATAGCACATGAGGAGAAGACAACCATCTAGCTACTGCTATGGACCCATAGTCCAGGGGTGAACTACTCACACATCGATCCGGAGGCGATCATAGCGATGAAGAGACCTCCGGGAGATGATTCCCCTCTCCGGCAGGGTGCCGGAGGCGATCTCCTGAATCCCCCGAAATGGGATTGGCGGCGGCTGCGTCTCTGGAAGGTTTTCCGTATCGTGGCTCTCGGTACAGAGGGTTTCGCGATGAAGGCTTTAAGTAGGCGGAAGGGCGGAGTCGTAGGAGGCACGGGGCCCCCACACGCTAGGGCTGCGCGGGCCCCCCTTAGGCCGCGCCGCCCTAGTGTGGCGGCGCCCCGTGGCCCCACTTCGTTTCTCCCTCGGTCTTCTGGAAGCTTCGTGGAAAAATAAGACCCTGGGCGTTGATTTCGTTCAATTCCGAGAATATTTCCTTACTAGGATTTCTGAAACCAAAAACAGCAGAAAACAGCAACTGGCTCTTCGGCATCTCGTCAATAGGTTAGTGCCGAAAAATGCATAATAATGACATAAAGTGTGTATAAAACATGTGAGTATCATCATAAAAGTAGCATGGAACATAAGAAATTATAGATACGTTTGGGACGTATCACACCTTTGTTGAATATCATGTGAGTTGCTATGCATGTTCGTCTTGTCTGAAGTAAGGGAGATTTATCATGATTAAATGGTTTCAGTATGCATATTGTTAGAGAAGAACATTGGGCCGCCAACCAAAGCCATGTATCATGGTGGAAGTTTTAGCTTGGACATTAATCCTCAATTTATTATGAGAATATTATCTGTTGTTGAATGCTTAAAGCATAAAAGAGGAGTCCATTATCTGTTTTCTATGTTGTTCCGGTATGGATGTCCTTAAGTTGAGATCTATCAAAATTGAGAAATCAAATGCGATCTATCTCCTTGGATCTTTGTACAGGTGGCATAGAGGTACCCCTTTGTGACACTTGGTTGAAACATATATAATGCAATGATAATCCATGGAAGTCCGAGCTAATTAGGACAAGGTGTGGGCACTATTGGTATTCGATGCATGAGGCTTGCAACTTATAGGAGGTTTTATGCATAACACATATGAATTATTACTACCGTTAACAAAATTGTTTCCATGTTTTCAAAATAAAAAGCTCTAGCACATGAGTAATCCCTGCTTCCCTCTGCGAAGGGCCTTTCTTTTACTTTATGTTGAGTCAGTTTACCTACTCCTTTCTATCTTAGAAGCAAACACTTGTGTCAACTGTGTGCATTGATTCTTACATACTTGCTTATTTGCACTCATCATATTACTTTGTGTTGACAATTATCCATGAGATATACATGTTGAAAGTTGAAAGCAACTGCTGAAACTTAAATCTTCCTTCGTGTTGATTCAAAACCTTCTATTAAGAATCTATTGCTTTATGAGTTAACTCTTATGCAAGACTATTTGATGCTTGTCTTGAAAGTACTATTCATGAAAAGTCTTTGCTATATGATTCAGTTGTTTAATCATCATCTTTACCATTGCTTTGAATCACTTCATTCATCTCATATGCTTTACAATAGTATTGATCAAGATTATGATAGTAGCATGTCACTTCAGAAATTATCCTTTTTATCGTTTACCTACTCGAGGGCGAGTAGGAACTAAGCTTGGGGATGCTTGATACGTCTCCAAGGTATCTATAATTTCTTATGTTCAATGCTAGTTTTATGACAATACCTACATGTTTTATTCACACTTTGTAATATTTTTATGCATTTTCTGGGACTAACCTATTAACAAGATGCCGAAGCGCCAGTTCCTGTTTTCTGCTATTTTTGGTTTCAGAAATCTTACACAGGAAATATTCTCGGAATTGGACGAAACAAAAGCCCACGGCCCTATTTTACACGGAGGGTTCCAGGACATCGAAGGAGAGTCGGAGGCGGCCAGCAGGGGACCCACACCATAGGGGGGTGCGGGCCCACCCCTGGCCGCGCCGCCATGTGGTGTGGGCACCCCTGGCTTCTCCGAGGCCGCCCTTCCGCCTATATATTCTCCCCATCGCGAAAACCCTAAAATATCCAGTCATATTCCACGAAGAGTTCCGTAGCCGCCGCCATCGCGAAGCCAAGTTCGGGGGACAGAAGTCTCTGTTTCGGCACGCCACCGGGACGGGGAATTGCCCCCGGAGTCATCTCCATCGACACCAACGCCATCTTCATCGCCGTTGCTGTCTCCCATGATGAGGAGGGAGTAGTTCTCCCCCGAGGCCGAGGGCTCTACCGGTAGATATGTGGTTCATCTCTCTCTCCCATGGTGTGATCTTTATGTGATCATGAACTTTGTATCACTATTAATCTAAGTGCTACTCTAGTGATGTTATTAAAGTAGTCTATTCCTCCTCCATGATGTAAAGTTGACAGTGTGTGCATTATGTAGTACTTGGCGTAGGTTATTGATGTCTACGTTCCCCCTCCTTTCCTGTAGACAGTGTTGGGCCTCCAAGAGCAGAGGTTTGTAGAACAGCAGCAAGTTTTCCCTTAAGTGGATCACCCAAGGTTTATCGAACTCAGGGAGGAAGAGGTCAAAGATATCCCTCTCATGCAACCCTGCAACCACAAAGCAAGAAGTCTCTTGTGTCCCCAACACACCTAATAGGTGCACTAGTTCGGCGAAGAGATAGTGAAATACAGGTGGTATGAATATGTATGAGCAGTAGCAACGGTGCCAGAAAATAGCTTGCTAGCGTGTAGTTGATGGTGGTAGTATTGCAGCAGTAGTAACGCAGTAAAACAGTAAACAAGCAGCGATAGCAGTATTTAGGAACAAGGCCTAGGGATTACACTTTCACTAGTGGACACTCTCAACATTGATCGCATAATAAATAACTCTTTCTCATATGTGCTACATACACTCTTTTGTTGGATGATGAACACATTGCGTAGGATTACACGAACCCTCAATGCCGGAGTTAACAAGCTCCACAATAATGTTCATATTTAAATAACCTTAGAGCATAATAGATCATTGCAAAATAAACCAAGAACTAACATAGTGCACACACTGTCCACATTACGCTATGAAGGAGGAATAGATCACATCAATACTATCATAATGATAATTAACTCCACAATCTACAAGAGATCATGATCATAGCCTACGACAAGAACCACATGGTGCACACACTAGTCACCTTTACACCATGCAGGAGGAATAGACTACTTTAATAACATCACATGAGTAGCACACAACTAGTAGCGATACAAAGCTCATCATATGGATCTCAATCATGTAAAGCAGCTCATGAGATCATTGTATTGAAGTACATAGGAGAGAGATTAACCACATAGCTACCGGTACAGCCCCGAGCCTCGATGGAGAACTACTCCCTCCTCATGGGAGCAGCAGCGGTGATGAAGATGGCGGTGGAGATGGCAGCGGTGTCGATGGAGAAGCCTTCCGGGGGCACTTCCCCGTTCCGGCAGCGTGCCGGAACAGAGACTCCTGTCCCCCAGATCTTGGCTTCGCGATGGCGGCGGCTCTGGAAGGTTTCTGTGGGTTTCGTCGATCGCAATAGGGTTTTCGCGACAGGGGCTTTATATAGGCGAAGAGGCGGCGCAGGAGGGTCGAAGGGGCGATGACACCATAGGGCGGCGCGGCCAGGGCCTGGGCCGTGCCGGCCTATGGTCTGGGGGCCCAGTGCCCCCCCTCTGGTCCTTCCCGGGTGTTCTGGATGCTTCCGGTGAAAATAGGAACCTGGGCGTTGATTTCGTCCAATTCCGAGAATATTTCGTTACTAGGATTTCTGAAACCAAAAACAGCAGAAAACAGAACTGCACTTCGGCATCTTGTTAATAGGTTAGTTCCAGAAAATGCACGAATATGACATAAAGTGTGCATAAAACATGTAGATAACATCAATAATGTGGCATGGAACATAAGAAATTATCGATACGTCGGAGACGTATCAGCATCCCCAAGCTTAGTTCTGCTCGTCCCGAGCAGGTAAAACGATAACACAGATAATTTCTGGAGTGACATGCCATCATAACCTTGATCATACTATTTGTAAAGCATATGTAGTGAATGCAGCGATCAAAACAATGTATATGACATGAGTAAACAAGTGAATCATAAAGCAAAGACTTTTCATGAATAGCACTTCAAGACAAGCATCAATAAGTCTTGCATAAGAGTTAACTCATAAAGCAATAATTCAAAGTAGAGGTATTGAAGCAACATAAAAGAAGATTAAGTTTCAGCGGTTGCTTTCAACTTGTAACATGTATATCTCATGGATAATTGTCAACATAGAGTAATATAACAAGTGCAATATGCAAATATGTAGGAATCAATGCACAGTTCACACAAGTGTTTGCTTCTTGAGGTAGAGAGAAATAGGTGAACTGACTCAACAGTGAAAGTAAAAGAAAGGCCCTTCGCAGAGGAAAGCATCGATTGCTATATTTGTGCTAGAGCTTTTATTTTGAAAACATGAAACAATTTTGTCAACGGTAGTAATAAAGCATATGTATCATGTAAATTATATCTTACAAGTTGCAAGCCTCATGCATAGTATACTAATAGTGTCCGCACCTTGTCCTAATTAGCTTGGACTACCGGATCATCACAATGCACATGTTTTGACCAAGTGTCACAATGGGGTACCTCTATGCCGCCTGTACAAAGGTCTAAGGAGAAAGCTCGCATTGGATTTCTCGCTATTGATTATTCTTCAACTTAGACATCCATACCGGGACAACATAGACAACAGATAATGGACTCCTCTTTTATGCATAAGCATGTAACAACAATTAATAATTTTCTCATTTGAGATTGAGGATATATGTCCAAAACTGAAACTTCCACCATGGATAATGGCTTTAGTTAGCGGCCCAATGTTCTTCTCTAACAATATGCATGCTTAACCATAAGGTGGTAGATCGCTCTTACTTCAGACAAGACGAACATGCATAGCAACTCACATGAAATTCAACAAGGAATAGTTGATGGCGTCCCCAGAAACATGGTTATCGCACAACAAGCAACTTAATAAGAGATAAAGTGCATAAGTACATATTCAATACCACAATAGTTTTTAAGCTATTTGTCCCATGAGCTATATATTGCAAAGGTGAATGATGGAATTTTAAAGGTAGCACTCAAGCAATTTACTTTGGAATGGCGGAAAATACCATGTAGTAGGTAGGTATGGTGGACACAAATGGCATAGTGGTTGGCTCAAGTATTTTGGATGCATGAGAAGTATTCCCTCTCGATACAAGGTTTAGGCTAGCAAGGTTATTTGAAACAAACACAAGGATGAACCGGTGCAGCAAAACTCACATAAAAGACATATTGAAAACATTATAAGACTCTACATCGTCTTCCTTGTTGTTCAAAACTCAATACTAGAAATTATCTAGACCTTAGAGAAACCAAATATGCAAACCTAATTTTAGCATGCTCTATGTATTTCTTCATTAATGGGTGCAAAGCATATGATGCAAGAGCTTAAACATGAGCACAACAATTGCCAAGTATCACATTACCCAAGACATTTATAGCAATTACTACATGTATCATTTTCCAATTCCAACCATATAACAATTTAACGAAGAAGAAACTTCGCCATGAATACTATGAGTAGAAACTAAGGACATACTTGTCCATATGCAACAACGGAGCGTGTCTCTCTCCCACACAAGCATGATGTAATCCAATTTATTCAAACACAAACAAAAACAAAAGCACACAGACGCTCCAAGTAAAGTACATAAGATGTGACCGAATAAAAATATAGTTTCAAGGGAGGAACCTGATAAATTTGTGGATGAAGAAGGGGATGCCTTGGGCATCCCCAAGCTTAGACGCTTGAGTCTTCTTGAAATATGCAGGGATGAACCACCGGGGCATCCCCAAGCTTAGACTCTTCACTCTTCTTGATCATAGTATATCATCCTCCTCTCTTGACCCTTGAAAACTTCCTCCACACCAAACTCGAAACAAACTCATTAGAAGGTTAGTGCATAATCAAAAACTCACATGTTCAGAGGTGACACAATCATTCTTAACACTTCTGGACATTGCCCAAAGCTACTGGAAGGTAATGGAACAAAGAAATCCACCCAACACAGCGAAAGAAGCAATGTGAAATAAAAGGCAGAATCTGTCAAAACAGAACAGTCCGTAAAGACGAATTTTAAAATGGCACCAGACTTGCTCAGATGAAAATGCCCAAATTGAATGAAAGTTGAGTACATATCTGAGGATCACTCACGTAAATTGGCATAATTTTCTGAGTTACCTACAGAGAATTAGGCCCAGATTCGTGACAGCAAGAAAACAGTTTCTGCGCAGTAATCCAAATCTAGTATTGACTTTACTATCAAAGACTTTACTTGGCACAACAAAACACAAAACTAAGATAAGGAGAGGTTGCTACAGTAGTAAACAACTTCCAAGACACAAATATAAAATAAAGTACTGTAGCAAAATAACACATGGGTTATCTCCCAAGAAGTTCTTTTCTTTATAGCCATTAAGATGGGCTCAGCAGTTTTAATGATGCACTCGCAAGAAATAATATTTGAAGCAAAAGAGAGCATCAAGAGGCAAATTCAAAACACATTTAAGTCTAACATGCTTCCTATGCATAGGAATCTTGTAAATAAACAAGTTCATGAAGAGCAAAGTAACAAGCATAGGAAGATAAAACAAGTGTAGCTTCAAAAATTTCAGCACATAGAGAGGTGTTTTAGTAACATGAAAATTTTTACAACCATATTTTCCTCTCTCATAATAACTTTCAGTAGTGTCATGAGAAAACTCAACAATATAACCATCACATAAAGCATTCTTATCATGAGTCTCATGCATAAAATTATTACTCTCCACATAAGCATAATCAATTTTATTAGTACTAGTGGGAGCAAATTCAACAAAGTAGCTATCATTATTATTCTCATCATCAAATATAGGAGGCATATTGTAATCATAATCAAATTCATCCTCCATAACAGGTGGTAACAAAAGACTACTATCATTATAATCATCATAAATAGGAGGCAAAGTATCATCAAAGTAAATTTTCTCCTCAATTCTTGGGGGACTAAAAAGATCAAGCTCATCAAAACCAGCTTCCCCAAGCTTAGAATTTTCCATAGCATTAGCAACAATAGTGTTCAAAGCATTCATATTAATAACATTCCCATTAGTATGCATATAAAGTTCCATGGGTTTTTTAATTCTCTCTTCAAACACATCATGTCCTAATTCAAGATAAAGTTCATAAAGATCTCTCATATTTTTGTTGTTTTCCATTATGCCTAACTAGTGTAATCAAGAAACAAAAAGTTGCAATTGCAGGATCTAAAGGAAATAGCTTCGAGTACTTACAACGCCGGAGAATAGCTTAGTAGCCGAGATCCGGAGTGTGAGTACCTTTTACCTTTCCTCCCCGGCAACGGCGCCAGAAAATAGCTTGATGTCTACGTTCCCCCTCCTTTCCTGTAGACAGTGTTGGGCCTCCAAGAGCAGAGGTTTGTAGAACAGCAGCAAGTTTTCCCTTAAGTGGATCACCCAAGGTTTATCGAACTCAGGGAGGAAGAGGTCAAAGATATCCCTCTCATGCAACCCTGCAACCACAAAGCAAGAAGTCTCTTGTGTCCCCAACACACCTAATAGGTGCACTAGTTCGGCGAAGAGATAGTGAAATACAGGTGGTATGAATATGTATGAGCAGTAGCAACGGTGCCAGAAAATAGCTTGCTAGCGTGTAGTTGATGGTGGTAGTATTGCAGCAGTAGTAACGCAAAGAAAAAAGAAACAAGCGATGATAGCGATATTTAGGAACAAGGCCTAGGGATTACACTTTCACTAGTGGACACTCTCAACATTGATCGCATAATAAATAACTCTTTCTCATATGTGCTACATACACTCTTTTGTTGGATGATGAACACATTGCGTAGGATTACACGAACCCTCAATGCCGGAGTTAACAAGCTCCACAATAATGTTCATATTTAAATAACCTTAGAGCATAATAGATCATTGCAAAATAAACCAAGAACTAACATAGTGCACACACTGTCCACATTACGCTATGAAGGAGGAATAGATCACATCAATACTATCATAATGATAATTAACTCCACAATCTACAAGAGATCATGATCATAGCCTACGACAAGAACCACATGGTGCACACACTAGTCACCTTTACACCATGCAGGAGGAATAGACTACTTTAATAACATCACATGAGTAGCACACAACTAGTAGCGATACAAAGCTCATCATATGGATCTCAATCATGTAAAGCAGCTCATGAGATCATTGTATTGAAGTACATAGGAGAGAGATTAACCACATAGCTACCGGTACAGCCCCGAGCCTCGATGGAGAACTACTCCCTCCTCATGGGAGCAGCAGCGGTGATGAAGATGGCGGTGGAGATGGCAGCGGTGTCGATGGAGAAGCCTTCCGGGGGCACTTCCCCGTTCCGGCAGCGTGCCGGAACAGAGACTCCTGTCCCCCAGATCTTGGCTTCGCGATGGCGGCGGCTCTGGAAGGTTTCTGTGGGTTTCGTCGATCGCAATAGGGTTTTCGCGACAGGGGCTTTATATAGGCGAAGAGGCGGCGCAGGAGGGTCGAAGGGGCGACGACACCATAGGGCGGCGCGGCCAGGGCCTGGGCCGCGCCGGCCTATGGTCTGGGGGCCCAGTGCCCCCCCTCTGGTCCTTCCCGGGTGTTCTGGATGCTTCCGGTGAAAATAGGAACCTGGGCGTTGATTTCGTCCAATTCCGAGAATATTTCGTTACTAGGATTTCTGAAACCAAAAATAGCAGAAAACAGGAACTGGCACTTCGGCATCTTGTTAATAGGTTAGTTCCAGAAAATGCACGAATATGACATAAAGTGTGCATAAAACATGTAGATAACATCAATAATGTGGCATGGAACATAAGAAATTATCGATACGTCGGAGACGTATCAGTTATGATTGTAATCTCTTGTAGATTATGAAGTTAACTATTACTATGATAGTATTGATGTGATCTATTCCCCCTTTCATAGCTATCGTTGATAGTGTGTATGCTATGTTAGTACTCGGTCTAAATTGCAATGGTCTATTATGCACTCTAGAGGTTACTTTAATATGAACTCCGGATTCACTCTCCACAGTGTGACGGTGACAGTGTGCGCATCGTTTGTGATTCCTTTATGAAGTTGTGGAGCTTGTTTACTCCGGCTTGAGGGTGCTCTTGTAGCCCTACACAATGAATGGTGTTTGTTATCCAACAAGAGAGTGTTTAAGAGTAGCATTTATTTATTCAGTTATGTGATCATTGTTGAGAGTGTCCACTAGTGAAAGTATGATCCCTAGGCCTTGTTTCTAAGTATTGAAACACCGTTTCCAACAAGTTCTGCTACATGTTTGCTTGCTGCCATTTTTATTTCAGATTGCAATTACTACTTATAATCATCCATATTAGTTGTATTTCACTATCTCTTCGCCGAACTAGTGCACCTATACATCTGACAAGTGTATTAGGTGTGTTGGGGACACAAGAGACTTCTTGTATCTTAATTGCAGGGTTGCTTGAGAGGGATATCTCTGACCTCTACCTCCCTGAGTTCGATAAACCTTGGGTGATTCACTTAAGGGAAACTTGCTGCTGTTCTACAAACCTCTGCTCTTGGAGGCCCAACACTGTCTACAGGAATAGAAGCATGCGTAGACATCACCTAACGGGCCCACCCTATATATATGCGGTCAGTTAGGAGATGACTGCTTGATACGTCTCAAACGTATCTATAATTTCTTATGTTCCATGCTAGTTATATGACAATACTCACATATTTTATATACACTTTATATCATTTTGATGCATTTTCCGGCACTAACCTATTAACAAGATGCCGAAGCGCCAGTTCCTGTTTTCTGCTGTTTTTGGTTTCAAAAATCCTACACAGGAAATATTCTCGGAATTGGACGAAACAAAAGCCAACGGTCTTATTTTGCACGGAGCCTTCCAGAAGTCCGAAGAGGAGACGAAGGATTCCTGCGCAGAAACAGATTTTTACCTGTCACGAATTTGAGTAGATCTCTCTGTAGGAAACTCGTAAAATGCTGACAAAATTCATGCGTGATCCTCAGATATGTATGCAACTCTCATTCAATTTGAGATTTTTCATCTGAGCCTGTTAAGTGCCTCGAAAAAATTCGTCTTTACGGACTGTTCTGTTTTGACAGATTCTGCCTTTTATTTCGTATTGCCTCTTTTACTGTGTTGAGTGGATTTCTTTGTTCCATTAACTTTCATTAGCTTTGGGTAATGTCCAGAAGTGTTAAGAATGATTGTGTCTTCTCTGAACATGTGGATTTTTGATTATGCACTAACCCTCTAATGAGTTTGTTTTGAGTTTGGTGTGGAGGAAGTTTTCAAGGGTCAAGAGAGGAGGATGATATAATATGATCAAGAAGAGTGAAAAGTCTAAGCTTGGGGATGCCCCCGTGGTTCATCCCTGCATATTTCAAGAAGACTCAAGCATCTAAGATTGGGGATGCCCAAGGCATCCCCTTCTTCATCGACAACTTATCAGGTCACCTCTAGTGAAACTATATTTTTATTCCATCACATCTTATGTGCTTTACTTGGAGCGTCTGTTTGTTTTTGTTTTTGTTTGAATAAAATCGGATCCTAGCATTCCCTGTATTGGAGAAAGACACGCTCCGCTTTTTCATATGAACACTGGTGTTCTTAGCTTTACTTTTAATGTTCATGGCGGAGTTGAAAACCGCTTCGTTGATTGCTATTTGGTTGGAAACAGAAAATGCTTCATGTGGGAAATGGTATATGTCTTGAATAATTTGATACTTGGCAATTGTTTTGAGCTCTCATAGATCATGTTTAAGCTCTTGCATCATGTAGTTTAAACCTATTAGTGGAGAACTACCGTAGAGCTTGTTGAAATTTGGATTGCATGATTGATCTCTCTACAGTCTAGATATTTTCTGGTAAAAGTGTTTGAGCAACAAGGAGACAGTGTAGAGTCTTATAATGCTTGCAATATGTTCTTATGTAAGTTTTGCTATACCGGTTCATACTTGTGTTTGCTTCAAACAACCTTGCTAGCCAAAGCCTTGTACTGAGAGGAAATGCTTCTCGTGCATCCAAAAACCTTGAGCCAGAACCTATGCCATTTGTGTCCACCATAACTACCTACTATGTGGTATTTCTCTGCCATTCCAAAGTAAATTGCCTGTGTGCTACCTTTAAAATTTCATTCCTTGTCTTTGCAATACATAGCTCATGGGAAAATAGCTTAAAAACTATTGTGGTATTGAATATGTTGCTTATGTATCTTATTTCTTATAAGTTGCTTGTTGAGCGGTAACCATGTTTCTGGGGACGCCATCAACTTTTTACACCTTTGTTGAATATCATGTGAGTTGCTATGCATGTTCGTCTTGTCTGAAGTAAGGGTGATTTATCATGATTAAATGGTTTGAGTATGCATATTGTTAGAGAAGAACATTGGGCCGCCAACCAAAGCCATGTATCATGGTGGAAGTTTCAGTTTGGACATTAATCCTCAATCTCTTATGATAATATTATCTGTTGTTGAATGCTTAAGCATTAAAAAGAGGAGTCCATTATCTGTTTTCTATGTTGTCCCGGTATGGATGTCCTCAAGTTGAGATCTATCAAAATTGAGAAATCAAATGCGATCTATCTCCTTGGACCTTTGTACAGGTGGCATAGAGGTACCCCTTTGTGACACTTGGTTGAAACATATGTAATGCAATGATAATCCATGGAAATCCGAGCTAATTAGGACAAGGTGCGGGCACTATTGGTATTCGATGCATGAGGCTTGCAACTTATAGGAGGTTTTATGCATAACACATATGAATTATTACTACCGTTGACAAAATTGTTTCCATGTTTTCAAAATAAAAAGCTCTAGCACATGAGTAATCCATGCTTCTCTCTGCGAAGGGCCTTTCTTTTACTTTATGTTGAGTTAGTTTACCTACTTCTTTCTATCTTAGAAGCAAACACTTGTGGCAACTGTGTGCATTGATTCTTACATGTTTACTTATTGCACTTGTTATATTGCTTTATGTTGACAACTATCCATGAGATATACATGTTACAAGTTGAAAGCAATTGCTGAAACTTAATCATCCTTTGTGTTGCTTCAAAACCTTCTATTAAGAATCTATTGCTTTATGAGTTAAATCTTGTGCAAGACTTATTGATACTTGTCTTTAAAGTACTATTCATGAAAAGTCTTTGCTATATGATTCAGTTGTTTAGTCATTATCTTTACCATTGCTTCGAATCACTTCATTCACTTCATATGCTTTACAATAGTATTGATCAAGATTATGATAGTAGCATGTCACTTCAGAAATTATCCTTGTTATCGTTTACCTACTCGAGGGCGAGTAGGAACTAAGCTTGGGGATGCTTGATACGTCTCAAACGTATCTATAATTTCTTATGTTCCATGCTAGTTATATGACAATACTCACATGTTTTATATACACTTTATATCATTTTGATGCATTTTCTGGCACTAACCTATTAACAAGATGTCGAAGCGCCAGTTCCTGTTTTCTGCTGTTTTTGGTTTCAGAAATCCTACACAGGAAATATTCTCGGAATTGGACGAAACAAAAGCCCACGGTCTTATTTTGCAGGGAGCCTTCCAGAAGTCCGAAGAGGAGACGAAGAGGGGCGACGAGGCGGCCACACCCTAGGGGGGCGCGGCCCCACCCTTGGACGCGCCGCCCTATGGGGTGGGCCCCTCGGGCGCCTCCCGACTCTGCCCCTTCGCCTATAAATTCTCTCCGTCGCGAAAACCCTATCACCGAGAGCCACGATACGAGAAAAGTTCCAGAGACGCCGCCGCCAATCCCATCTCGGGGGATTCAGGAGATCGCCTCCGGCACCCTGCCGGAGAGGGGAATCATCACCGGAGGACTCTACTTCATCATGCCCACCTCCAGATTGATGCGTGAGTAGTTCATCCTTGGACTATGGGTCCATAGCAGCAGCTAGATGGTTGTCTTCTCCTCTTGTGCTATCATGTTTAGATCTTGTGAGCTGCCTATCATGATCAAGATCGTCTATTTGTAATGCTACATGTTGTGTTTGTTGGGATCCGATGAATATGGAACACTATGTCAAGTTGATTATTGATCTATCATATATGTGTTGTTTATGATCTTGCATGCTCTCCGTTGCTAGTAGAGGCTCTGGCCAAGTTGATACTTGTAACTCCAAGAGGGAGTATTTATGCTCGATAGTGGGTTCATGCCTCCATTGAATCTGGGACAGTGACAGAAAGTTCTAAGGTTGTGGATGTGTTGTTGCCACTAGGGATAAAACATCGATGCTTTGTCTAAGGATATTTTTGTTGATTACATTACGCACAGTACTTAATGCAATTGTCTGTTGTTTGCAACTTAATACTGGAAGGGGTGCGGATGCTAAACCGAAGGTGGACTTTTTAGGCGTAGATGCATGCTGGATAGCGGTCTATGTTCTTTGTCGTAATGCCCTAAGTAAATCTCATAGTAGTCATCATGATATGTGTATGAATCTCTATTTGTCAATTGCCCAACTGTAATTTGTTCACCCAACATGCTATTTATCTTATTGGAGAGACATCACTAGTGAACTGTGGACCCCGGTCCATTCTTCTACATCTGAAATACAATCTACTGCAATCTCTGTTCTCTGTTGTTTTCTACAAGCAAACATAATTCTCCACACCATACGTTTAATCCTTTGTTTACAGCAAGCCGGTGAGATTGACAACCTCACTGTTAAGTTGGGGCAAAGTATTTTGATTGTGTTGTGCAGGTTCCACGTTGGCGCCGGAATCCCTAGTGTTGCGCCGCACTACACTCCTCCACCAACAACCTTCACGTGGCCTTCATCTCCTACTGGTTCGATAACCTTGGTTTCTTACTGAGGGAAAACTTGCTGCTATACGCATCGCTGCTCCTTGCGCGTTGACCGAGGCGTTTCCTCATTTATCGTGCGTAGTGGGGGTAATGGGCCGCCGGTTTCTCTCCCTTCTTGACACGTGTGCGATTAGATCCTCGTCCACTTCCCCATGATGCGGATTTAATGGCCACGATCCACAACCATTTCTATTTATAAGAGGGGGTGTTTTAGTTTTAAACTTTTATGCCTCCCGCACTACTCATCTTCTACCTTTGCTTTCATCTTGCCATTGCCTCTGCATCCAAGAGCTTTCTCGCAACCATGGGCAAGAAGAGGGCGGCCGCTAGTTGATGCGTGCAGTTAACACACGTCCGTTGGGAACCCCAAGAGGAAGGTGTGATGCGTACAGTAGCAAGTTTTCCCTCAGTAAGAAACCAAGGTTATCGAACCAGTAGGAGTCAAGGAACACGTGAAGGTTGTTGGTGACGGAGTGTAGTGCGGCGCAACACCAGGGATTCCAGCGCCAACGTGGAACCTGCACAACACAATCAAAGTACTTTGCCCCAACGTAATAGTGAGGTTGTCAATCTCACCGGCTTGCTGAAAACAAAGGATTAACCGTATAGTGTGGAAGATGATGTTTGTTTGCGAACAACAGTAAAGAACAATTGCAGTAGATTGTATTTCAGATGTAAAGAATGGACCGGGGTCCACAGTTCACTAGCGGTGTCTCTCCCATAAGATAAATAGCATGTTGGGTGAACGAATTACAGTTGGGCAGTTGACAAATAAAGAAGGCATAACAATGCACATACATATATCATGATAAGTACTATGAGATTTAATCAGGGCATTACGACAAAGTACATAGACCGCTATCCAGCATGCATCTATGCCTAAAAAGTCCACTTTCAGGTTATCATCCGAACCCCTTCCGGTATTAAGTTGCAAACAACAGACAATTGCATTAAGTATGGTGCGTAATGTAATCAACACAAATATCCTTAGACAAAGCATCAATGTTTTATCCCTAGTGGCAACAACACATCCACAACCTTAGAACTTTCTGTCACTGTCCCAGATTCAATGGAGGCATGAACCCACTATCGAGCATAAATACTCCCTCTTGGAGTTACAAGTATCAACTTGGCCAGAGCCTCTACTAGCAACGGAGAGCATGCAAGAATATAAACAACATATATGATAGATTGATAATCAACTTGACATAGTATTCAATATTCATCGGATCCCAACAAACACAACATGTAGCATTACAAATAGATGATCTTGATCATGATAGGCAGCTCACAAGATCTAACATGATAGCACAATGAGGAGAAGACAACCATCTAGCTACTGCTATGGACCCATAGTCCAGGGGTGAACTACTCACACATCGATCCGGAGGCGATCATGGCGATGAAGAGTCCTCCGGGAAATGATTCCCCTCTCCGGCAGGATGCCGGAGGCGATCTCCTGAATTCCCCGAGATGGGATTGGCGGCGGCTGCGTCTCTGGAAGGTTTTCCGTATCGTGGCTCTCGGTACAGAGGGTTACGCGACGAAGGCTTTAAGTAGGCAGAAGGGCGGAGTCGGAGGGCTGACAGGGGCCCCACACGCTAGGGCGGCGCGGGCCCTAGCCTGGCGGCGCCTCGTCGCCCCACTTCGTGATCCTTTCGGTCTTCTGGAAGCTTCGTGGAAAAATAAGACCCTGGGCGTTGATTTCGTCCAATTCCGAGAATATTTCCTTTGTAGGATTTCTGAAACCAAAAACATCAGAAAATAGCAACTGGCTCTTCGGCATCTCGTCAATAGGTTAGTGCCGGAAAATGCATAATAATGACATATAATGTGTATAAAACATGTGAGTATCATCATAAAAGTAGCATGGAACATAAGAAATTATGGATACGTTTGAGACGTATCAAGCATCCCCAAGCTTAGTTCCTACTCGCCCTCGAGTAGGTAAACGATAACAAGGATAATTTCTGAAGTGACATGCTATCATAATCTTGATCAATACTATTGTAAAGCACATGAGATGAATGCAGCGATTCGAAGCAATGATGAAGACAATGAGTAAACAACTGAATCATATAGCAAAGACTTTTCATGAATAATACTTTCAAGACAAGCATCAATAAGACTTGCATAACAGTTAACTCATAAGCAATAAATTCTTAGTAGAAAGCTTTGAAGCAACACAAAGGAAGATATAAGTTTCAGCGGCTTTCAACTTCAACATGTTTATCTCATGGATAATTTATTGGAGATATGCCCAAGAGGCAATAATAAAAGTGGTTATTATATATATCTTTATGTTTATGATAAATGTTTATATACCATGCTATAATTGTATTAACCGAAACATTGATACATGTGTGTTATGTAAACAACAATGAGTCCCTAGTAAAGCCTCTTAACTAGCTTGTTGATTAATAGATGATTAGTTTCATAATCATGAACACTGGATGTTATTAATAACAAGGTTATATCATTATATGAATGATGTAATAGACACACCCAATTAAGCGTAGCATAAGATCACGTCATTAAGTTATTTGCTATAAGCTTTCGATACATAGTTACCTAGTCCTTATGACCATGAGATCATGTAAATCACTTATACTGGAAAGGTACTTTGATTACATCAAACGCCACTGCGTAAATGGGTGGTTATAAAGGTGGGATTAAGTATCCGGAAAGTATGAGTTGAGGCATATGGATCAATAGTGGGATTTGTCCATCCCGATGACGGATAGATATACTCTGGGCCCTCTCGGTGGAATGTCGTCTAATGTCTTGCAAGCATATGAATAAGTTCATAAGAGACCACATACCACGGTACGAGTAAAGAGTACTTGTCAGGAGACGAGGTTGAACAAGGTATAGAGTGATACCGATGATCAAACCTCGGACAAGTAAAATATCGCGTGACAAAGGGAATTGGTATCGTATGTGAATGGTTCATTCGATCACTAAGTCATCGTTGAATATGTGGGAGCCATTATGGATCTCCAGATCCCGCTATTGGTTATTGGTCGGAGAGAGATCTCAACCATGTCTACATAGTTCGCGAACCGTAGGGTGACACACTTAAGGTTTGATGTTGTAATAGTAGAACTTGAATATGGAATGGAGTTCGAAGTATTGTTCGAAGTCTCGGATGGGATCCCGGACATCACGAGGAGTTCCGGAATGGTCCGGAGAATAAGATTCATATATAGGAAGTCATTTTATAAGTTTGAAAATGATCCGGTGCATTTATGGAAGGTTCTAGAAGGTTCTAGAAAAGTCCGGAAGAAATCACTTTGGAAGGCAGAGTCCCGAAGGGACTCCACCACCATGGCCGGCCAACCCTAGGGGGTGGAGTCCCAGGTGGACTCCACCTAAGGTGGCCGGCCACCCCCTCCCAAGGAAAGGTGGGAATCCCACCTCAAGTGGGAATCCCACCTTGGGTAGGTTTCATGTCATATGGAAGGTTTTGGTTTGGGGTCTTATTCGAAGACTTGTAGACCAACTCTTGGGTGTTCCACCTATATAATGAGGGACAAGGGGAGGGGGCCGGCCACCCCAAGACCACAAGGTGGCCGCACCCTATAGTGGCCGGCGCCCCCCTCTCCCAAACCCTAGCCGCCCCCTCTCCTCCACCTCTCCCGCAACGCTTAGCGAAGCTCCGCCGGAGTTCTCCATCGCCACCGCCACCACGCCTCGTGCTGACGGATTCAAGGAGGGGCTACTACTTCCGCTGCCCGCTGGAATGGGGAGAAGGACGTCGTCTTCATCAACACCGAACGTGTGACCGAGTACGGAGGTGCTGCCCGATCGTGGCACCATGATCAAGATCTTCTACGCGCTTTTGCAAGCGGCAAGTGATCGTCTACCGCAGCAACAAGAGCCTCATCTTGTAGGCTTTGGAAATCTTCAAGGGTGAGTCTCGATCATCTCCTCGTTGCTCTCGTCTTCTAGATTGCATCTTGGCTTGGATTGCGTTCTCGCGGTAGGAAATTTTTTGTTTTCTATGCAACGAATCCCTACATAATTGTCAACATAAAGCAATATAACAAGTGCAATAGGTAAACATGTAAGAATCAATGCACACAGTTTACACAAGTGTTTGCTTCTGAGATAGAAAGAAGTAGGTAAACTGACTCAACAATAAAGTAAAAGAATGGCCCTTCGCAGAGGGAAGCATGGATTACTATTTTTGTGCTAGAGATTTTATTTTGAAAAGATAGAAACAATTTTGTCAACGGTAGTAATAAATCATATGTGTTATGTATAAGACATCCTATAAGTTGCAAGCCTCATGCATAGTATACCAATAGTGCCCGCACCTTGTCCTAATTAGCTTGGATTAACATGGATTATCATTGCATAACATATGTTTCAACCAAGTGTCACAAAGGGGTACCTCTATGCCGCCTGTACAGAGGTCTAAGGAGAAAGTTCGCATTTGGATTTCTCGCTTTTGATTATTCTCAACTTAGACATCCATATCGGGACAACATAGACAACAGATAATGGACTTCTCTTTAATGCTTAAGCATTCAACAACAGATAATATTCTCATAAGAGATTGAGGATTTGTGTCCAAACTGAAACTTCCACCATGATTCATGGCTTTAGTTAGCGGCCCAATGTTCTTCTCTAACAATATGCATACTCAAACCGTTTGATCATGAAAATCGCCCTTACTTCAGACAAGACGAACATGCATAGCAACTCACATGATATTCAACAAAGGTAAAAGTTGATGGCGTCCCCAGAAACATGGTTACCGCTCAACAAGCAACTTATTAAGAAATAAGATACATAAGTACATATTCTTCACCACAATAGTTTTTAAGGCTATTTTCCCATGAGCTATATATTATAAAGGCAAAGAATAGAATTTTAAAGGTAGCACTCAAGTAATGTAGTTTGGAATGGCAGAGAAATACCATGTAGTAGGTAGGTATGGTGGACACAAATGGCATAGTTTTTGGCTCAAGGATTTGGATGCACGAGAAGAATTCCCTCTCAATACAAGGCTAGGCTAGCAAGGTTGTTTGAAGCAAACTCAAGTATAAAATGGTACAGCAAGACTCACATATGAACATATTGTAAGAATTATAAAACTCTACACCGTCTCCTTGTTGTTCAAACACCTTAACCAGAAAATATCTAGACTTAGAGAGACCAATCATGCAAACCAAATTTTAACAAGCTCTATGTAGTTCTTCATTAATAGGTGCAAAGTACATGATGCAAGAGCTTAAACATGATCTATATGAGCACAACAATTGGCAAGTATCAAATTATTCGAGACATTATACCATTTACCACATGAAGCATTTTCCGTTTCCAACCATATATCAATGAACGAAGTAGTTCAACCTTCGCAATGAACATTAAGAAGAAAGCTAAGAACATATGTGTTCATATGCAACAACGGAGCGTGTCTCTCTCCCACATAAAGAATGCTAGGATCCGATTTTATTTAAACAAAAACGAAAACAAACATACGCTCCAAGTAAAGCACATAAGATGTGACTGAATAAAAATATAGTTTCACTAGAGGTGACCTGATAAGTTGTCGATGAAGAAGGGGATGCCCAAGGCATCCCCAAGCTTAGATGCTTGAGTCTTCTTAAAATATGCAGGGATGAACCACGGGGGCATCCCCAAGCTTAGACTTTTCACTCTTCTTGATCATATTGTATCATCCTCCTCTCTTGACCCTTGAAAACTTCCTCCACACCAAACTCAAAACAAACTCATTAGAGGGTTAGTGCATAATTGAAAATTCATATATTCAGAGGTGACATAATCATTCTTAACACTTCTGGACATTGCACAAAGCTACTGAAAGTTAATGGAACAAAGAAATCCATCAAACATAGCAAAACAAGCAATGCGAAATAAAAGGCAGAATCTATCAAAACAGAACTGTCCGTAAAGACGAATTTTTCTGGGGCACTTAACTTGCTCAGATGAAAATGCTCAAATTGAAAGAAAGTTGCGTACATATCTGAGGATCACGCACGTAAATTAGCAGATTTTTCTAAATTTTCTACAGAAGGGGCTGCTCAATTTCGTGACAGTAAGAAATCTGTTTCTGCGCAGTAATCCAAATCTAGTATCAACATTACTATCAAAGACTTCACTTGGCACAACAATGCAATAAAATAAAGATAAGGAGAGGTTGCTACAGTAGTAACAACTTCCAAGACTCAAATATAAAACAAAAGTGCAGAAGTAAAATAATGAGTTGTCTCCTATAAGCGCTTTTCTTTAACGCCTTTCAGCTAGGCGCAGAAAGTGTGAATCAAGTAACATCAAGAGATGAAGCATCGACATCATAATTTGTTCTAATAATAGAATCATAAGGTAACTTCATTCTCTTTCTAGGGAAGTGTTCCATACCTTTCTTGAGAGGAAATTGATACTTAATATTACCTTCCTTCATATCAATAGTAGCACCAACAGTTCGAAGAAATGGTCTTCCCAATATAATGGGACAAGATGCATTGCATTCAATATCCAAGACAACAAAATCAACAGGGACAAGGTTATTGTTAACCATAATGCGAACATTATCAATCCTCCCCAAAGGTTTCTTTATAGCATTATCAGCAAGATTAACATCCAAATAACAATTTTTCAATGGTGGCAAGTCAAGCATATCATAGATTTTCTTAGGCATAACAGAAATACTTGCACCAAGATCACATAAAGCATTACAATCAAAATCATTGACCCTCATATTAATGATGGGCTCCCAACCATCTTCTAACTTCCTAGGAATAGAAGTTTCAAGTTTTAGTTTCTCTTCTCTACCTTTTATGAGAGCATTTGTAATATGTTTTGTAAAGGCCAAATTTATAGCACTAGCATTGGGACTTCTAGCAAGTTTTTGTAAGAACTTTATAACTTCAGAGATGTGACAATCATAAAAATCTAAACCATTATGATCTACAGCAATGGGATCATGGTCCCCAATATTTTGAAAAATTTCAGCAGTTTTATCACAAACAGTTTCAGCAGTTTTAGCAGTTTCAGGTAATTTTGCATGCTTTGCACTAGGAGTAGAAACATTGCCAACACCAATTATTTTACCATTGATAGTAGGAGGTGTAGCAACATGTGAATCATCATCATTACTAGTGGTGGTAATAGTCCAAACTTTAGCTACATTACTCTCTTTAGCAAGTTTTTCGTTTTCTTCTCTTTCCCACCTAGCATGCAATTCAGCCATCAATCTAATATTTTCATTAATTCGAACTTGGATAGCGTTTGCTGTATCAAATGACTTAATATCTTTATCTTCATTAGGCATAACTTTCAATTTTAAAAGATCAACATCATCAGCAAGACTATCAACCTTAGAAGCAAGAATATCAATTTTACCAAGCTTTTCTTCAACAGATTTGTTAAAAGCAGTTTGTGTACTAATAAATTCTTTAAGCATGACTTCAAGACCAGAGGGTGTACTCCTATTATTGTTGTAAGAATCACCATAAGAATTACCATAACCATTACCATTATTAGAAGGATATGGCCTATAGTTGTTACTAGAATTATTCCTATAAGCATTGTTGTTGAAATTATTACTTTTAATGAAGTTCACATCAACATTCTCTTCTTGAGCAACCAATAAAGCTAAAGGAACATTATTAGGATCAACATTAGATCTACCATTCACAAGCATAGACATAATAGCATCAATCTTATCACTCAAGGAGGAGGTTTCTTCAACAGAATTTACCTTCTTACCTTGTGGAGCCCTTTCAGTGTGCCATTCAGAGTAATTGATCATCATATTATCAAGAAGCTTTGTCGCCGCGCCCAAAGTAATGGACATAAAGGTACCTCCAGCAGCTGAATCCAATAGGTTCCGCGAAGAAAAATTTAGTCCTGCATAGAAGGTTTGGATGATCATCCAAGTAGTTAGTCCATGGGTTGGGCAATTCTTCACCAAAGATTTCATTCTCTCCCATGCTTGAGCAACATGTTCATTATCTAATTGCTTAAAATTCATTATGCTACTTCTCAAAGATATAATTTTAGCAGGAGGATAATATCTACCAATAAAAGCATCCTTACATTTAGTCCATGAATCAATACTATTCTTAGGCAAAGATAGCAACCAATCTTTAGCTCTTCCTCTTAAGGAGAAAGGAAACAATTTAAATTTTATAATATCACCATCTACATCCTTATACTTTTGCATTTCGCAAAGTTCAACAAAATTATTAAGATGGGCAGCAGCATCATCAGAACTAACACCAGAAAATTGCTCTCTCATGACAAGATTTAGTAAAGCAGGTTTAATTTCAAAGAATTCTGCTGTAGTAGCAGGTGGAGCAATAGGTGTGCATAGGAAATCATTATTATTTGTGCTAGTGAAGTCACACAACTTAGTGTTTTCAGGAGTATTCATTTTAACAGTAGTAAATAAAGCAAACTAAATAAAGTAAATGCAAGTAACTATTTTTTTTGTGTTTTTAATATAGAGAACGCAAACAAGACAGTAAATAAAGTAAAGCTAGCAACTAATTTTTTGTGTGTTTTTGATATCGGATGAAGCCTGGTGACCGGGTGTATACGTGAGCACGCGCTCAGAAGTCGACACGTGTCTAACGGCGTTAGTCCCCCGTGAGGTGATATACTACTACTAAAAAACTGTTTCACCAGATTTGACCGGTCCTCACACCCCCACCTAATCCTCTCCCCAACGAGATTTTCTTCCGCGAGCTTCAGTCTTCCATGTCCCAAAAAATAGAAACGAACACAGTGGATCAAAAGAAGAAGAGCACAACCGGAGGTTAAATCAAAAGATGAGAACACACGGCTGATTAATCAAAAGAAGAAGAAGAGCTTCAGTCTTCCATCGATGGCGCGGAGGCCAAGTGCGCCTACATCCTGTCGCACGCGCCGTGCGCGCCGGCGGGGTACATCGACTACCTCCGCCTCTTCTACTACGGCTTCGGCGCCGCGCCGGCAGCCGTCGGGTACGCGGCCTTCCTGCTCTGGCTCCTCGTCCTCTTCTACCTCCCGCGGCGGCGAAGGCGGGGCCATGGTGGAGCTGAGCGTGTTCGTCCGCGACCTCTGCTTCCTCTTCTTCGCGCTCTGCTTCCTCGTGGCCGTCCTCGCCACCGGCACGGTCACCGTCTGGGTCGCCGCGGCCTTCGTCTCCCTCTACGCCGCCTACGTCATCCTCGTATGGACCTCCCAGTGCTGCGCCGGCGCCAGCGCGGGCAAGCCGGACCTCGCCGAGCCGCTCCTCCTCGACGGTGACGCCCCCACCATGCCGTCCCACTCCGCGAAGCCGACGGACCCGGCGAAAAAATCGCGTCTTCAACGCGTCCTGCACGCGCTCACCATGCCGCTCTACCTCCCGCGGCGCCTGACCATCCCGGACATCGCGGGGCACCGCTGGCGCAAGCCCTACGCCGTGGCCTCCGCCGCGCTGGCGCCGGTCCTCGTCGCCACGACCTTCACCTCGCGCAGCGCCGCGGTGGCCTCGCTCGACCACGGCCACGGCGTCGGCATCCTGCTCGCCAGCGCCTTCCTGGGCCTCCTCTTGGCGGCCCTCGCCGCGTCCACCACGGACGCCGGCTCCGCGCCCCGCAGCCGACGTCACCGCGTACCGTGGCTGGCCGCGGGGTTCCTGATGAGCGTGCTGTGGGCCTACACGCTGGCGCGGGAGCTGGTGGCGCTGCTGGTGGCCATCGGGTACATGGTGGGCGTGGACTCGGGCGTGCTGGGCGTCACGGTGCTGGCGTGGGGGGACTCGCTGGGGGACCTGGTCTCCAACGTCGCCATGGCCATGCACGGCGGGCCCGGCGGCGCGCAGACGGCCGTGTCGACCTGCTACGTGTAGGATAACGTTGCATAGAAAACAAAAATTTTCCTACCGCAAACACGAAATCCAAGCCAAGATGCAATCTAGAAGACGGCAGCAACGAGGGGATTATCGAGTCTCACCCTTGAAGAGATTCCAAAGCCTACAAGAGGAGGCTCTTGTTGCTGCGGTAGACGTTCACTTGCCGCTTGCAAAAGCGCGTAGAAGATCTTGATCACGATCGGTTCCGGCGCCACGAACGGGCAGCACCTCCGTACTCGGTCACACGTTCGGTTGTTGATGAAGACGACGTCCACCTCCCCGTTCCAGCGGGCAGCGGAAGTAGTAGCTCCTCTTGAATCCGACAGCATGACGGCGTGGTGTCGGTGGCGGTGGAGAAGTCCGGCGGAGCTTCGCTAAGCTATGCGGGAGATATGGAGGAGAGGGGGGCGGCTAGGGTTTGGGAGGGGGTGGCCGGCCACTTCAAGGGGGGCGGCCAGCTTGTGGTCTTGGGGTGGCCGGCCCCCTCCCTTGGCCCCTCATTATATAGGTGGATTCCCAAGAGTTGGTCTCCAAGTCTTCGAATAAGACCCGAACCAAAAACTTCCCATAAGAGAGGGAAACCTAGCCAAGCTAGGACTCCCACCAAAGGTGGGATTTCCACCTCCCATATGGGGGGTTGGCCGGCCCCCTAAGGGGGAGTCCACTTGGGACTCCTCCCCCACTAGGGTTGGCCGGCCATGGAGGTGGAGTCCCATGTGGACTCCACCTTCCTTGGTGGTTTCTTCCGGACTTTTCTAGAACCTTCTAGAACCTTCCATAGAACCTTCCGCGACATTTTAATTCACATAAAATGACATCCTATATATGAATCTTATTCTCCGGACCATTCCGGAACTCCTCGTGATGTCCGGGATCTCATCCGGGACTCCGAACAAATATTCGAACTCCATTCCATATTCAATTTCTACCATTTCAACATCCAACTTTAAGTGTGTCACCCTACGGTTCGTGAACTATGCGGACATGGTTGAGTACTCACTCCGACCAATAACCAATAGCGGGATCTGGAGATCCATAATGGCTCCCACATATTCAACGATAACTTTAGTGATCGAATGAACCATTCACATATAATACCAATTCCCTTTGTCACGCGATATTTTACTTGTCCGAGGTTTGATCTTCGGTATCACTTTATACCTTGTTCAACCTCGTCTCCTGACAAGTACTCTTTACTCGTACCGTGGTATGTGGTCTCTTATGAACTTATTCATATGCTTGCAAGACATTAGATGACATTCCACCGAGAGGGCCCAGAGTATATCTATCCGTCATCGGGATGGACAAATCCCACTGTTGATCCATATGCTTCAACTCATACTTTCCGGATACTTAATCCCACCTTTATAGCCACCCATTTACGCAGTGGTGTTTGGTGTAATCAAAGTACCTTTCCGATATAAGTGATTTATATGATCTCATGGTCATAAGGACTAGGTAACTATGTATCGAAAGCTTATAGCAAATAACTTAATGACGAGATCTTATGGTACGCTTAATTGGGTGTGTCCATTACATCATTCATATAATGATATAACCTTGTTATTAATAACATCCAATGTTCATGATTATGAAACTAATCATCTATTAATCAACAAGCTAGTTTAAGAGGCATACTAGGGACTTCTTGTTTGTCTACATATCACACATGTACTAATGTTTCAGTTAATACAATTATAGCATGATATATAAACATTTATCATAAACATAAAGATATAAATAATAACCACTTTATTATTGCCTCTAGGGCATATCTCCTTCAGTCTCCCACTTGCACTAGAGTTAATAATCTAGATTACATTGTAATATACCTAACACCCATGGCATTCTGGTGTTGGTCATGCTTTGCCCTAGGGAGAGCTTTAGTCAACGGATCTGCTACATTCAGATCAGTGTGTACTTTGCAAATCTTTACTTCTCCATCTTCGATGTACTCGCGAATTGAGTGGTAACGCAGCTTGATATGCTTCAGCCTCTTGTGTGACCTTGGTTCTTGTGCATTGGCGATGGCACCCATGTTGTCACAATATATGACTAGTGGGTCCAATGCACTAGGAACCACACCGAGCTCTATAATGAACCTCTTCATCCATACCGCTTCTGATGAAGCCTCTGAAGCCGCTATGTACTCTGATTCTGTTGAGGATTTTGCCACCGTGCCTTTGCTTCGAGCTTGCCCACCATCGCAGCACCATTCAATATAAACACGTACCCAGATTGTGACTTAGAGTCATCAGGATCAGTGTTCCAACTTGCATCGGTGTAACTTGTTACAACGAGCTCTTGGTCACCTCCATAACAAAGAAACATATCCTTAGTTCTTTTCAAGTACTTTAGGATATTCTTGACCGCTGTCCAGTGTTCCATTCCTGGATCACTTTGATATCTGCTAGTCAAACTAACAGCATGTGCTATATCCGGTCTTGTACATAGCATGGCATACATGATAGAGCCTACTGCCGAGGCATAGGGGATCTGACTCATCCTTTCTCTATCTTCTGCCGTAGCCGGACCTTGAGTCTTACTCAAGACCTTGCCTGGTAACATAGGTAAGAATCCTTTCTTACTTTCGTCCATTCTAAACTTCTTCAGAATCTTGTCCAGGTATGTACTCTGTGATAGCCCTATTAGACGTCTTGATCTATCTCTATAAATCTTGATGCCTAATATATATGATGCTTCACCAAGGTCTTTCATTGAAAAACTATTATTCAAATAACCCTTTACACTGCTTAATAGTTCTATATCATTCCCAATCAATAATATGTCATCTACATATAATATCAGGAATGCTACAGATCTCCCACTCACTTTCTTGTAAATACAGGCCTCTCCATGACACTGTATAAACCTGAAGTCTTTGATCACCTTATCAAAGCGTCGGTTCCAACTTCTCGATGCTTGCTTCAGTCCATAAATTGAACGCTGAAGTTTGCATACTTTGTCAGCATTTTTAGGATCGACAAAACCTTTGGGTTGTACCATATACAACTCTTCCTCAATGTCTCCATTAAGGAACGCCGTTTTGACATCCATCTGCCAAATCTCATAATCGAAAAATGCAGCTATTGCTAACAAAATCCTCACAGATTTTAGCTTCGCTACAGGTGAGAAAGTCTCATCGTAGTCAACTCCTTGAATTTGTCGGAAACCCTTTGCGACAAGTCGAGCTTTATAGACAGTAATATTACCATCAGCATTTGTTTTTCTCTTGAAGATCCATTTATTCTCAACAGCCTTTCGGCTATCAGGTAAGTCTACCAAAGTCCATACTTTGTTATCATACATGGATCCCATTTCGGATTTCATGGCTTCTTGCCATTTGTTGGAATCTGGGCTCATCATCGCTTCTTCATACGTCACAGGGTCCTCATCATTGTTATCCACAATCATGACATTTAGACAAGGATCATACCAATCAGGAGTGGCACGTTCCCTTGTCGATCTGCGAGGTTCAGTAGTTTCCTCGTTCGAAGTTTCATGATCATTATCATTAGCTTCCTCTGTTGTCGGTGTAGGCGGTACTGGTACAACTTCCGGTACTACGCTACTCTGATCAACGAGTATAGATTCATCAATCTCATCGAGTTCTACTTTTCTTCCAGTCACTTCTTTAGTGAGAAATTCTTTCTCAAGAAAGGTTCCGTTCTTAGCAACAAAGATTTTGCCTTCGGATCTGTGATAGAAAGTGTACCCTATAGTTTCCTTAGGGTATCCTATGAAGACGCATTTCTCCGCTTTGGGTTCTAGCTTGTCCGGTTGTAACTTCTTTACATAGGCTTCTGATACGTCTCCGACGTATCGATAATTTCTTATGTTCCATGCCACATTATTGATGTTATCTACATGTTTTATGCACACTTTATGCCATATTCGTGCATTTTCTGGAACTAACCTATTAACAAGATGCCGAAGTGCCAGTTCCTGTTTTCTGCTGTTTTTGGTTTCAGAAATCCTAGTAACGAAATATTCTCGGAATCGGACGAAATCAACGCCCAGATTCCTATTTTTCCCGGAACCATCCAGAACACTCGAGAGCCGCCAGAGGGGAGCCCTGGGGGCCCCACACCACACCCTGGCGCGGCCAGAGGGGGGGGGCCGCGCCGCCCTATGGTGTGGGCCCCCGTAAGCCCTCCGCGCCGCCTCTTCGCCTATATAAAGCCTCCGTCGAGAAAACCCCGATGCGTTCGACGAAACCCACGTAAACCTTCCGTAGCCGCCGCCATCGCGGGCCAAGATCTGGGGGACAGGAGTCTCTATTCCGGCACGCTGCCGGGACGGGGAAGTGCCCCCGGAAGGCTTCTCCATCGACACCGCTGCCATCTCCACCGCCATCTTCATCACCGCTGCTGCTCCCATGAGGAGGGAGTAGTTCTCCATCGAGGCTCGGGGCTGTACCGGTAGCTATGTGGTTAATCTCTCTCCTATGTACTTCAATACAATGATCTCATGAGCTGCTTTACATGATTGAGATTCATATGAGCTTTGTATCGCTACTAGTTGTGTGCTACTCATGTGATGTTATTAAAGTAATCTATTCCTCCTGCATGGTGTAAAGGTGACTAGTGTGTGCACCATGTGGTTCTTGTCGTAGGCTATGATCATGATCTCTTGTAGATTGTGGAGTTAATTATCATTATGATAGTATTGATGTGATCTATTCCTCCTTCATAGCGTAATGTGGACAGTGTGTGCACTATGTTAGTTCTTGGTTTATTTTGCAATGATCTATTATGCTCTAAGGTTATTTAAATATGAACATTATTGTGGAGCTTGTTAACTCCGGCATTGAGGGTTCGTGTAATCCTACGCAATGTGTTCATCATCCAACAAAAGAGTGTATGTAGCACATATGAGAAAGAGTTATTTATTATGCGATCAATGTTGAGAGTGTCCACTAGTGAAAGTATGATCCCTAGGCCTTGTTCCTAAATACTGCTATCGCTACTTGTTTACTGTTTTACTGTGTTACTACTGCAGCAATACTACCACCATCAACTACACGCCCGCAAGCTATTTTCTGGCACTGTTGCTACTGCTCATATATATTCATACCACCTGTATTTCACTATCTCTTCGCCGAACTAGTGCACCTATTAGGTGTGTTGGGGACACAAGAGACTTCTTGCTTTGTGGTTGCAGGGTTGCATGAGAGGGATATCTTTGACCTCTTCCTCCCTGAGTTCGATAAACCTTGGGTGATCCACTTAAGGGAAAACTTGCTGCTGTTCTACAAACCTCTGCTCTTGGAGGCCCAACACTGTCTACAGGAAAGGAGGGGGAACGTAGACATCAAGCATATTTTCTGGCGCCGTTGCCGGGGAGGAAAGGTAAAAGGTACTCACACTCCGGATCTCAGCTACTAAGCTATTTTCCGGTGCCATAAGTACTCGAAGCTATTTCCTTTAGATCCTGCAATTGCAACTTTTTGTTTCTTGTTTACACTAGTTAGGCTTAATGGAAGACAACAATAAAATGAGAGATCTTTATGAACTTTATCTTGAATTAGGACATGATGTGTTTGAAGAGAGAATTAAAAAACCCATGGAACTTTATATGCATGCTAATGGGAATGTTATTGATATAAATGCTTTGAACACTATTATTGCTAATGTTATGGAAAATTCTAAGCTTGGGGAAGCTGGTTTTGATGAGCATGATCTTTTTAGTCCCCCAAGAATTGAGGAGGAAATTTACTTTGATGATTCTTTACCTCCTATTTATGATGATTATAATGATAGTAGTCTTTTGTTGCCACCTGTTATGGAGGATAAATTTGATTATGATTACAATATGCCTCCTATATTTGATGATAGCTACTTTGTTAAATTTGCTCCCACTACAACTAATAAAATTGATTATGCTTATGTGGAGAGTAATAATTTTATGCATGAGACTCATGATAAGAATGCTTTATGTGATGGTTATATTGTTGAGTTTGCTCATGTTGCTACTGAAAGTTATTATGAGAGAGGAAAATATGGTTGTAGAAATTTTCATGTTACTAAAACACCTCTCTATGTGCTGAAATTTTTGAAGCTACACTTGTTTTATCTTCCTATGCTTGTCACTTTGCTCTTCATGAACTTGTTTATTTACAAGATTCTTATGCATAGGAAGCATGTTAGACTTAAATGTGTTTTGGATTTGCTTCTTGATGCTCTCTTTTGCTTCAAATACTATTTCTTGCGAGTGCATCATTAAAACTGCTGAGCCCATCTTAATGGCTATAAAGAAAGAACTTCTTGGGAGATAACCCATGTGCTATTTTGCTACAGTACTTTGTTTTATATTTGTGTCTTGGAAGTTGTTTACTACTGTAGCAACCTCTCCTTATCTTAGTTTTGTGTTTTGTTGTGCCAAGTAAAGTCTTTGATAGAAAAGTAAATACTAGATTTGGATTACTGCGCAGAAACTATTTTCTTGCTGTCACGAATCTGGGACTAATTCTCTGTAGATAACTCAGAAAATTATGCCAATTTACGTGAGTGATCCTCAGATATGTACGCAACTTTCATTCAATTTGAGCATTTTCATCTGAGCAAGTCTGGTGCCATTTTAAAATTCATCTTTACGGACTGTTCTGTTTTGACAGATTCTGCCTTTTATTTCGCATTGCTTCTTTCGCTGTGTTGGGTGGATTTCTTTGTTCCATTACCTTCCAGTAGCTTTGAGCAATGTCCAGAAGTGTTAAGAATGATTGTGTCACCTCTGAACATGTGAGTTTTTGATTATGCACTAACCCTCTAATGAGTTTGTTTCGAGTTTGGTGTGAAGGAAGTTTTCAAGGGTCAAGAGAGGAGGATGATATACTATGATCAAGAAGAGTGAAAGCTCTAAGCTTGGGGATGCCCTGGTGGTTCACCCCTGCATATATCAAGAAGACTCAAGCGTCTAAGCTTGGGGATGCCCAAGGCATCCCCTTCTTCATCGACAACATTATCAGGTTCCTCCCCTGAAACTATATTTTTATTCCGTCACATCTTATGTACTTTACTTGGAGCGTCTGTTTGTTTTTATTTTTGTTTGTGTTTGAATAAAATGGATCCTAGCATTCACTTTATGGGAGAGAGACACGCTCCGCTGTAGCATATGGACAAGTATGTCCTTAGTTTCTACTCATAGTATTCATGGCGAAGTTTCTTCTTCGTTAAATTGTTATATGGTTGGAATTGAAAAATGATACATGTAGTAATTGCTATAAATGTCTTGGGTAATGTGATACTTGGCAATTGTTGTGCTCATGTTTAAGCTCTTGCATCATATGCTTTGCACCCATTAATGAAGAAATATATAGAGCATGCTAAAATTTGGTTTGCATATTTGGTCTCTCTAAGGTCTAGATAATTTCTAGTATTGAGTTTGAACAACAAGGAAGACGGTGTAGAGTCTTATAATGTTTACAATGTGTCTTTTATGTGAGTTTTGCTGCACCGGTTCATCCTTGTGTTTGTTTCAAATAAGCCTTGCTAGCCTAAACCTTGTATCGAGAGGGAATACTTCTCATGCATCCAAAATCCTTGAGCCAACCACTATGCCATTTGTGTCCACCATACCTACCTACTACATGGTATTTCTCCGCCATTCCAAAGTAAATTGCTTGAGTGCTACCTTTAAATTTCCATCATTCGCCTTTGCAATATATAGCTCATGGGACAAAATAGCCTTAAAAACTATTGTGGTATTGAATATGTACTTATGCACTTTATCTCTTATTAAGTTGCTTGTTGTGCGATAACCATGCTCCTGGGGACGCCATCTACTCTTTGTTGAATATCATGTGAGTTGCTATGCATGTTCGTCTTGTCTAAAGTAAGAGCGATCTACCACCTTATGGTTAAGCATGCATATTGTTAGAGAAGAACATTGGGCCGCTAACTAAAGCCATGTTCCATGGTGGAAGTTTCAGTTTTGGACAAATATCCTCAATCTCATATGAGAAAATTATTAATTGTTGTTACATGCTTATGCATAAAAGAGGAGTCCATTATCTGTTGTCTATGTTGTCCCGGTATGGATGTCTAAGTTGAGAATAATCAATAGCGAGAAATCCAATGCGAGCTTTCTCCTTAGACCTTTGTACAGGCGGCATGGAGGTACCCCATTGTGACACTTGGTTAAAACATGTGCATTGTGATGATCCGGTAGTCCAAGCTAATTAGGACAAGGTGCGGGCACTATTAGTATACTATGCATGAGGCTTGCAACTTATAAGATATAATTTACATGATACATATGCTTTATTACTACCGTTGACAAAATTGTTTCATGTTTTCAAAATCAAAGCTCTAGCACAAATATAGCAATCGATGCTTTTCCTCTATGAGGACCATTCTTTTACTTTCAATATTGAGTCAGTTCACCTATTTCTCTCCACCTCAAGAAGCAAACACTTGTGTGAACTGTGCATTGATTCCTACATACTTGCATATTGCACTTATTATATTACTCTATGTTGACAATATCCATGAGATATATATGTTATAAGTTGAAAGCAACCGCTGAAACTTCATCTTCCTTTGTGTTGCTTCAATGCCTCTACTTTGAATTATTGCTTTATGAGTTAACTCTTATGCAAGACTTATTGATGCTTGTCTTGAAGTGCTATTCATGAAAAGTCTTTGCTTTATGATTCACTTGTTTACTCATGTCATATACATTGTTTTGATCGCTGCATTCACTACATATGCTTTACAAATAGTATGATCAAGGTTATGATGGCATGTCACTCCGTAAATTATCTCGTGTTATCGTTTTACCTGCTCGGGATGAGCAGAACTAAGCTTGGGGATGCTGATACGTCTCCGACGTATCGATAATTTCTTATGTTCCATGCCACATTATTGATGTTATCTACATGTTTTATGCACACTTTATGTCATATTCGTGCATTTTCTGGAACTAACCTATTAACAAGATGCCGAAGTGCCAGTTCCTGTTTTCTGCTGTTTTTGGTTTCAAAAATCCTAGTAACGAAATATTCTCGGAATCGGACGAAATCAACGCCCAGATTCCTATTTTTCCCGGAACCATCCAGAACACCCGAGAGCCGCCAGAGGGGAGCCACAGGGCCCCACACCACACCCCGGCGCGGCCAGCGGGGGGGCCGCGCCGCCCTATGGTGTGGGCCCCCCAGAAGCCCTCCTGCGCCGCCTCTTCGCCTATATAAAGCCTCCGTCGAGAAAACCCTGATGCGTTCGACGAAACCCACAGAAACCTTCCAGAGCCGCCGCCATCGCGAAGCCAAGATCTGGGGGACAGGAGTCTCTGTTCCGGCACGCTGCCGGGACGGGGAAGTGCCCCCGGAAGGCTTCTCCATCGACACCGCTGCCATCTCCACCGCCATCTTCATCACCGCTGCTGCTCCCATGAGGAGGGAGTAGTTCTCCATCGAGGCTCGGGGCTGTACCGGTAGCTATGTGGTTAATCTCTCTCCTATGTACTTCAATACAATGATCTCATGAGCTGCTTTACATGATTGAGATTCATATGAGCTTTGTATCGCTACTAGTTGTGTGCTACTCATGTGATGTTATTAAAGTAATCTATTCCTCCTGCATGGTGTAAAGGTGACTAGTGTGTGCACCATGTGGTTCTTGTCGTAGGCTATGATCATGATCTCTTGTAGATTGTGGAGTTAATTATCATTATGATAGTATTGATGTGATCTATTCCTCCTTCATAGCGTAATGTGGACAGTGTGTGCACTATGTTAGTTCTTGGTTTATTTTGCAATGATCTATTATGCTCTAAGGTTATTTAAATATGAACATTATTGTGGAGCTTGTTAACTCCGGCATTGAGGGTTCGTGTAATCCTACGCAATGTGTTCATCATCCAACAAAAGAGTGTATGTAGCACATATGAGAAAGAGTTATTTATTATGCGATCAATGTTGAGAGTGTCCACTAGTGAAAGTATGATCCCTAGGCCTTGTTCCTAAATACTGCTATCGCTGCTTGTTTCTTGTTTTCTTGTGTTACTACTGCTGCAATACTACCACCATCAACTACACGCCCGCAAGCTATTTTTACGCACCGTTACTCTGCTCATATATATTCATACCACCTGTATTTCACTATCTCTTCGCCGAACTAGTGCACCTATTAGGTGTGTTGGGGACACAAGAGACTTCTTGCTTTGTGGTTGCAGGGTTGCATGAGAGGGATATCTTTGACCTCTTCCTCCCTGAGTTCGATAAACCTTGGGTGATCCACTTAAGGGAAAACTTGCTGCTGTTCTACAAACCTCTGCTCTTGGAGGCCCAACACTGTCTACAGGAAAGGAGGGGGAACGTAGACATCAGCTTCGCAACCCCAAACTTTTAGGAACGACAGCTTAGGTTTCTTATTAAACCATAATTCATACGGTGTCGTTTCTACGGATTTTGATGGTGCTCTATTTAAAGTGAATGCGGTTGTCTCTAATGCATAACTCCAAAATGATAACGGCTAATCAGTAAGAGACATCATAGAACGAACCATATCTAAGAGAGTTCGATTACGACGTTCGGACACACCATTACGTTGTGGTGTTCCCGGCAGTGTCAATTGTGAAAGTATTCCGCATTTCTTTAAATGCATGCCAAACTCATAACTCAGATATTCACCTCCGCGATCAGATCGTAGAAATTTAATCTTCTTGTTACGTTGATTTTCTACTTCACTTTGGAATTCCTTAAACTTCTCAAAAGTCTCGGATTTATGTTTCATGAAATAGATATACCCATATCTACTCAGATCATCTGTGAAGGTTAGAACATAACGATAACCACCGCGCGATGCTACACTCATTGGTCCGCACACATCGGTATGTATGATTTCCAATAAGTCAGTAGCTCGCTCCATAATACCAGAGAATGGAGTCTTAGTCATTTTTCCCATTAGACATGCTTCGCATCTATCAAGTGACTCAAAGTCAAGTGATTCAAGTAATCCATCGATATGGAGTTTCTTCATGCGTTTCACTCCAATATGACCAAGACGACAGTGCCACATATAAGTAGAATTATCATTCAATTTAATTCGCTTAGCATCAATGTTATGTATATGTGTATCACTACTATCGAGATCTAACAGAAATAAGCCATTCTTTTCAGGTGCTCGACCATAAAAGATATCATTCATAAAAATAGAACAACCATTATTCTCAGACTTGAATGAATAACCGTCTTGCATTAAACAAGATCCAGATATAATGTTCATGCTCAACGCGGGTACAAAATAACAATTATTGAGGCTTAAAACTAATCCCGAAGGTAGATGTAGAGGAAGTGTGCCGACAACGATCACATCGACTTTGGATCCATTTCCAACGCGCATGGTCACTTCATCCTTTAGTAGTCTTCGTTTATTCTTTAGTTCCTGTTTCGAGTTACAAATATGAGCAACCGAACCAGTATCAAATACCCAGGTACTAGTACGAGAACCGCAAGATAAACATCTATAACATGTATATCGAGATATACCTTCTTTCTTCTTCTTGACAAGGCCGCTCTTCGTATCCGCCAAATACTTGGAGCAATTACGCTTGCGTTGTCCCTTCTCCTTGCGGTAATAGCACTCGGCATCGAGGCTTAGGGCCAGTCTTAGGTTTCATAGGAGGCGTGGCAGCTTTCTTGCCACTCTTCCCGTTCTTGCCTTTAGACTTGCCCTGTTTCTTGAAGTCGGTGGTCTTGTTGACCATCAACACTTGGTGCTCTTTCTTGATCTCAATCTCAGCAGATTTTAGCATGGAGAAGAGTTCGGGTAACTCTTTGTTCATGTTACGCATATTGTAGTTCATCACAAAGTTCTTGTAACTAGGTGGCGATGATTGAAGGACACGATTAATCCCGATCTATTAGGAATCACTATTCCCAAGTCACTGAGTTTCTTCGCATGCCCGGTCATGGCGAGCATGTGCTCACTAACGGAGCTGCCTTCTTCCATCATGCAGCTGAAGAAGTGTTTCGATGCTTCATAGCATTCCACGGCCGCATGAGTCTCAAATATAGTCTTCAACTCATTGATCAACTCATGTGGATCGTGGTGCTCAAAACGTTTTTGAAGATCGGCTTCCAGATCGCATAAGATGGCACACCGAACTTGAGAGTACCGAGTTTTCGAGTTGCGTAAACAGCTTTTACTTCATCGGTTTCAGTTTACTGCCGGGAGGGTCACCTAGCGGTGCATCAAGCACATATTGCAGATTTCCGCCATTGAGGAAAATCCTCACATGACAGAACCGTCGGTGAAGTTGCTACCGTTGCTCTTAAGCTTTTCTTTCTCTAGGAACCTGGTTAAAATTGATTGAGGACGCCATATCTACAACATATATTTGCAATAGTTTAGACTAAGTTTATGACAAATTGAGTTCAAATTTTAATTCAACTTAATTAAAAACTAGGTGAACTCCCACTCAAAACAATATCCCTCGCATTGTCTTAGTGATCACACGAACCAAATCCACCGCACCTAAGTCCGATCATCACGAGACAAGGTGTGATTTCAATGGCGAACATTCAAAGTGTTCATCATATCAATCATATGATTCATGCTCTACCTTTCAGTATCACGTGTTCCGAGACCATGTACGTACATGCTAGGCTCGTCAAGGCCACCTTAGTATCCGCATGTGCAAAATCGGCTTGCACCCGTTGTATGCACTTGTTGATTCTATCACACCCGATCATCACGAGATGCTTCGAAACGACAAGTCTTGGCAACGGTGCTACTAAGGATGAACACTTTATTATCTTGAGATTTTAGTGAGAGGGATCATCTTATAATGCTACCGTCGCGATCTAAGCAAAATAAGATGCATAAAAGGATTAACATCACATGCAGTTCATATGTGATATGATATGGCCCTTTTGTCTTTGCGCCTTTGATCTTCATCTCCAAAGCACGGACATGATCTCCATCATCAACGGGCATGATCTCCATCATCGTCGGCGAAGCACCAAGGTCAATGGCGCCGTCTTCATGATTGTCCTCCATGTAGCAACTATTACAACTACTTTGAAAAACTACTCAACATGAAATTTAAAGACAACCATAAGGCTCCCTGCCGTTGCCACAATACAATAATGATCATCTCATACATAGTCATCATCACATTATGGCCATATCACATCACCAAACCCTGCAAAAACAAGTTAGACGTTCTCTAATTTGGTTTGCATATTTTACGTGGTTTAGGGTTTTCGAGTAAGATCCAATCTACCTACGAACATGAACCACAACGGTGATACTAGTGTTGTCAATAGAAGAATAAATTGAATCTTCACTATAGTAGGAGAGACAGACACCCGTAAAGCCACTTATGCAATACAAGTTGCATGTCGAGCGTGGAGCAAATCTCATGAACGCGTTCATGTAAAGTTAGCCCGAGCCGCTTCATCCCACTATGCCACAAAGATGCAAAGTACTCAACTAAAGATAACAAAAGCATCAACGCCCACAAACCATTGTGTTCTACTCGTGCAACCATCTATGCATAGACACGGCTCTGATACCACTGTAGGATAACGTTGCATAGAAAACAAAAATTTTCCTACCGCGAACACGAAATCCAAGCCAAGATGCAATCTAGAAGACGGTAGCAACGAGGGGATTATCGAGTCTCACCCTTGAAGAGATTCCAAAGCCTACAAGAGGAGGCTCTTGTTGCTGCGGTAGACGTTCACTTGCCGCTTGCAAAAGCGCGTAGAAGATCTTGATCACGATCGGTTCCGGCGCCACGAACGGGCAGCACCTCCGTACTCGGTCACACGTTCGGTTGTTGATGAAGACGACGTCCACCTCCCCGTTCCAGCGGGCAGCGGAAGTAATAGCTCCTCTTGAATCCGACAGCACGACGGCGTGGTGTCGGTGGCGGTGGAGAAGTCCGGTGGAGCTTCGCTAAGCTATGCGGGAGATATGGAGGAGAGGGGGGCGGCTAGGGTTTGGGAGGGGGTGGCCGGCCACTTCAAGGGGGGCGGCCAGCTTGTGGTCTTGGGGTGGCCGGCCCCCTCCCTTGGCCCCTCATTATATAGGTGGATTCCCAAGAGTTGGTCTCCAAGTCTTCGAATAAGACCCGAACCAAAAACTTCCCATAAGAGAGGGAAACCTAGCCAAGCTAGGACTCCCACCAAAGGTGGGATTTCCACCTCCCATATGGGGGGTTGGCCGGCCCCCTAAGGGGGAGTCCACTTGGGACTCCTCCCCCACTAGGGTTGGCCGGCCATGGAGGTGGAGTCCCATGTGGACTCCACCTTCCTTGGTGGTTTCTTCCGGACTTTTCTAGAACCTTCTAGAACCTTCCATAGAACCTTCCGCGACATTTTAATTCACATAAAATGACATCCTATATATGAATCTTATTCTCCGGACCATTCCGGAACTCCTCGTGATGTCCGGGATCTCATCCGGGACTCCGAACAAATATTCGAACTCCATTCCATATTCAATTTCTACCATTTCAACATCCAACTTTAAGTGTGTCACCCTACGGTTCGTGAACTATGCGGACATGGTTGAGTACTCACTCCGACCAATAACCAATAGCGGGATCTGGAGATCCATAATGGCTCCCACATATTCAACGATGACTTTAGTGATCGAATGAACCATTCACATATAATACCAATTCCCTTTGTCACGCGATATTTTACTTGTCCGAGGTTTGATCTTCGGTATCACTTTATACCTTGTTCAACCTCGTCTCCTGACAAGTACTCTTTACTCGTACCGTGGTATGTGGTCTCTTATGAACTTATTCATATGCTTGCAAGACATTAGACGACATTCCACCGAGAGGGCCCAGAGTATATCTATCCGTCATCGGGATGGACAAATCCCACTGTTGATCCATATGCTTCAACTCATACTTTCCGGATACTTAATCCCACCTTTATAGCCACCCATTTATGCAGTGGTGTTTGGTGTAATCAAAGTACCTTTCCGATATAAGTGATTTATATGATCTCATGGTCATAAGGACTAGGTAACTATGTATCGAAAGCTTATAGCAAATAACTTAATGACGAGATCTTATGCTACGCTTAATTGGGTGTGTCCATTACATCATTCATATAATGATATAACCTTGTTATTAATAACATCCAATGTTCATGATTATGAAACTAATCATCCATTAATCAACAAGCTAGTTTAAGAGGCATACTAGGGACTTCTTGTTTGTCTACATATCACACATGTACTAATGTTTCAGTTAATACAATTATAGCATGATATATAAACATTTATCATAAACATAAAGATATAAATAATAACCACTTTATTATTGCCTCTAGGGCATATCTCCTTCACTACGTCGGCCCGCTCTTCAACACGGTGGTGGGGCTCGGGCTGTCGCTCACGCTGGTGGCGGGCGCGCAGTACCCGGCGCCCTTCACGATCCCGACGGACGGGGCGGTGTACGAGACGGTGGCGTTCCTGTTCGCCGGGCTGCAGGGGAGGGAGAAGGAGCGGACGTGGGGACGAGGGTGCAGCGACCCCGGAGCGGACGGCGGTGATGTGGTTGCAGAGATGGGCGAGGAACGAGTGGGAGCTGCAGGGGAGGGAGAAGGAGCGAACGTGGAGGAGCGGACGTGGAAGTTGCGACTCGCGAACGGGTGGGAGTAGGCAGTATTCATCGATTGGTAGTTGCTTTGTTGTTCACCCGTGATCTAGATGGAGGCTTCACGCCGTTTGGTCTCTGTTCATGAGGCCAGAATCTCAAAGCGAATCCAACGGTAATGGATGCGTGCTCACGTATACACCCGGTCACCAGATCCACTCTCTTTTTGATATATAGAGCAAACAAAGCAGTAAATAAAATAAAGTAAAGCAAGACAAAAACAAAGTAAAGAGATTGGAAGTAGGAGACTCCCCTTGCAGCGTGTCTTGATCTCCCCGGCAACGGCGCTAGAAAAAGTGCTTGATGCGTGCAGTTAACACACGTCCGTTGGGAACCCCAAGAGGAAGGTGTGATGCGTACAGTAGCAAGTTTTCCCTCAGTAAGAAACCAAGGTTATCGAACCAGTAGGAGTCAAGGAACACGTGAAGGTTGTTGGTGACGGAGTGTAGTGCGGCGCAACACCAGGGATTCCGGTGCCAACGTGGAACCTGCACAACACAATCAAAGTACTTTGCCCCAACGTAACAGTGAGGTTGTCAATCTCACCGACTTGCTGAAAACAAAGGATTAACCGTATAGTGTGGAAGATGATGTTTGTTTGCGAAGAACAGTAAAGAACAATTGCAGTAGATTGTATTTCAGATGTAAAGAATGGACCGGGGTCCACAGTTCACTAGTGGTGTCTCTCCCATAAGATAAATAGCATGTTGGGTGAACGAATTACAGTTGGGCAATTGACAAATAAAGAAGGCATAACAATGCACATACATATATCATGATGAGTACTATGAGATTTAATCAGGGCATTACGACAAAGTACATAGACCGCTATCCAGCATGCATCTATGCCTAAAAAGTCCACTTTCAGGTTATCATCCGAACCCCTTCCGGTATTAAGTTGCAAACAACAGACAGTTGCATTAAGTATGGTGCATAATGTAATCAACACAAATATCCTTAGACAAAGCATCGATGTTTTATCCCTAGTGGCAACAGCACATCCACAACCTTAGAACTTTCTGTCACTGTCCCAGATTCAATGGAGGCATGAACCCACTATCGAGCATAAATACTCCCTCTTGGAGTTACAAGTATCAACTTGGCCAGAGCCTCTACTAGCAACGGAGAGCATGCATGAACATAAACAACATATATGATAGATTGATAATCAACTTGACATAGTATTCAATATTCATCGGATCCCAACAAACACAACATGTAGCATTACAAATAGATGATCTTGATCATGATAGGCAGCTCACAAGATCTAACATGATAGCACAATGAGGAGAAGACAACCATCTAGCTACTGCTATGGACCCATAGTCCAGGGGTGAACTACTCACACATCGATCCGGAGGCGATCATGGCGATGAAGAGTCCTCCGGGAGATGATTCCCCTCTCCGGCAGGATGCCGGAGGCGATCTCCTCAATCCCCCGAGATGGGATTGGCGGCGGCTGCGTCTCTGGAAGGTTTTCCGTATCGTGGCTCTCGGTACAGAGGGTTACGCGACGAAGGCTTTAAGTAGGCGAAAGGGCGGAGTCGGAGGGCTGACAGGGGCCCCACACGCTAGGGCGGCGCGGGCCCTAGCTTGACCGCGCGGCCCTAGTGTGGTGGCGCCTCGTCGCCCCACTTCGTGATCCTTTCGGTCTTCTGGAAGCTTCGTGGAAAAATAAGACCCTGGGTGTTGATTTCGTCCAATTCCGAGAATATTTCCTTTGTAGGATTTCTGAAACAAAAAAATCAGAAAACAGCAACTGGCTCTTCGGCATCTCGTCAATAGGTTAGTGCCGGAAAATGCATAATAATGACATATAATGTGTATAAAACATGTGAGTATCATCATAAAAGTAGCATGGAACATAAGAATTTATGGATACGTTTGAGACGTATCACTAGTTCCGGCGCCACTGCAAGCACGGCCAAGGCCAAGGAGTCCTCTGAATAACGCAAAGCGGGCGCCGCCGCCAATCTTGACTGGGCGGCGTCCACCATCTCGAAGCGCGACGAGAACAAGCTGAGGTCGCTAGGGCTCATCTCTTCCGATGAGTCGGACTTTGTTCATCCAGGTTCTGCCTCTTGCCCAAAGCCCCCAAAGGGCTTCACTGTTATGTTCTCGGCTTTTCTGCAGCGTGGGCTTTCTCTTCCAGCCCACGAATTCCTCCGCTGCGTGCTTTTCTCCTATGGGATTTAGCTTTGGCAGGTGACCCCAAACTCCATCCTCCACCTTGCCATTTTCATCACTGTATGCGAAGCCTGGCATTGACCCCCACTAGGGTCTTTGGCGAAAGATTTTCTATGTCAAGCGCCACAGCGGAGGTGAAGGTCCCCATGTGGTCAGCGGTGTCGGCTTCGTCGTCAGGAAGGAAGTCAACTACTTCAATTTTCCGATGAGGGAGTCTGTCCAGGGCTAGCGACAAAAATGGTTCTACCTTAGGGACCGCCCAGCGACAGGCCACCGCTCCAATCTACCGCCGTTCGACACCGTTCTCGAGGCAGTGCTGAAGAAGTCTTGGCAAAACACTTTGACTGCCGAAGAGAGCGAGGTGGCTGACCAACTGTATGAGAAGGTCTTAGATATGAAGAGTGCGGGAGGTCAAACGATGTGCGGAACCGAAGTCGTTGCCTTGTTTCTGAAGCGTCGGGTGCAACCAGTGATGTCGAGGAGCCATCAACTTTGGAAGTATACTGGCCCTAGCAATAAGACGCGAATCAGCTTGGCTAACTTTACGGAGAGCGAGCTTCGGGATGAAGTAAGACGCTTGACTTGCTTCAGCCAGAGACACATCATAGCCATGACCTCAGCTCAATCTCCCTACGATCTTCATCATCTCCCTTCTGAGGTAATTACTCGATTGTTTTGCAATCGACGGCATCCTTTGTATTTGAAACTAACATTCTTCTCTTTCTCTTGATAGCCTTCTATTCTAGCAACGTGCGTCCCTCCAGCACCCGAGAGTGGAGTAGTTCCCGAAGATGATGGTGCATTCTCGCAACGTGCGCTAGTCGTGGCGCACGGGTAGTGCGCCACGGGTAGCAAAAAACAGGCGCACCACGAGTAATCTTTTTCCTAGTAGTGCATATATCTCCTCCTTGCACTAGACAAGAGAGTAATATAATAGATGAAGCCACACAGTCTATGGTTATATACTAGATCATACCCGAACCTAAAACGAAATTAATTACTCAACCGTAGATGAATAATAACACAAAGAATAATTAATTGAGGTCATCATCATGTTCAATCTTACAAATACTAAATACAAGAGAGAGGGAGATGGAGGCGTTGATGGGGATGGAGATGGTAATGAAGCTGGAGCCCAATGCGTGGTGGTGGTGATGGTGTTGTCCTCCTTCTCCTCCTCTTCTTGCTTGGATGGTGTGAAGGTGTTGATGGAAATCTAGATCTTGGAGGTGTGGCGACTATGAGGTTTGCAAGGCGGCATGGCTCCATCGTGGATGTATCTGGAGAGGATGGTGTCTCCCTTACTCCTCACCTCTTTATATAGATCTAGGATGCCCCCCAATAGCACCTCCTTGGTTGCCTATGACCTAAGGAAGGTCTAGGAACAAATGGGGAAAAACTTTGAAAATCGCGTCGGTTATGGTGATTTCCGCCACCCAAAACCCGCAGTACGGGCGAGCGGTACGGCCGGACGCGCCCATACTAGCGGTCGTTAAACCGTCTGATACTCTTTGTATTTTGGCCGTGATTTTCTTCATACGAATTCCGATTTGAGTGTTCTTCGACTAGTTGGACTCGTATGGACGAGGGCTACAACACCATGGTCTTCAATATGAGATGATGAAAAAAATATCATTTCCCTTCCTCATATGGCTAAGTCTGATGCTTGCAGCTCTTCAATATTGTCTTGTATTTGATTCTTCAGTATTGTCCTCTGTTTGATTCTTTTGCCTTGGTCTATTCATAATATCGCATGACACCTACACACATGTCAAAGACAAAGAAAAGTAATACAATCCTAATAAAAAATATAAAACTAATACTTGTGCAAGAACTCATATGAAAATGAACGTGAACTGGTAATCATGCATAATAGGCATAGTTGTAGTTAGATAGAGCATAAAATGAATGAGAATATGAATATTTTGTTTGCTTAAATATGTGTCATAATTGCACTCATCATGCCCAAATCCAAATTTAGGATTTCAAAGATATATAGCAAAATGGAACCAATTACAAAAAATTAATCGGTCAAAAGTAATGAGGATGTGGGAGAGTACCTTTTACATCAAGGGAAATCAAAGCCCACGGTAAAATCGTCTCAACAAAAAGAGATTTGAGAGGGGGTGAGTTGGGGGAGAGAGAGGGACGAACACAATGTCTTGGTTAGATGGGAAATAAGCTAGGTAGGTGACTAGGACGGGCCAATGCAGTGTTAACCATATCCAAACGATAACGTCAATATGCATGAGGCTACCATGAGTTAGGTGGGTTATAGGACGAACCAATGCAGTTTTAACCATATATCCAAACGGTAGCATCAATATGCATGACACTACCATACACGTGGTAACGCCGTCATGAATGGCACTCCCTAAATAGGTTGTGGGTCCCGCTACGGCACGATGGCGGCATAACACTACACAGTTGAGGATATCGCCCATGTGGCTTGCGCTAGAGAAAAGAATTTGATTTTGATTTTTTTTGAAACAAGATTAAATCGTGCTTTGAAGTTTCAAAAAAGAGTAAAGTCTATTTTAAACCTTTAACTCATACATGGTGTCTGAATCAAACCCTGTACTCCTTATCCCGGAAATCAGCACCCTGTAGTTACCAATCCCGGTCAAGCTCAACCCTCTAGCAACTTGGACTAGTTTGTCACACTGGTCGGGGTGATTTTGCAGCGCGTAGAATTGGCAAGATGCAGCTGCAAGCCTGTAACCAGGGGCTTGGAAATTACTTGTTCTCACTCTTCAGTGCCTGGAAATTACTGTTGTTGCTCTTCAGCGAGTGACACTCATTCACTTGCTGCTGACACGGTGGTCAGCGTGGTTTTGCAGCACGAGCTGATGGTGGTGGAGGCGGAAGGCAACCCGGTGGAGCCGTTCAAGGTGACGGACATCGACATGTACTCCGGCGAGAGCTACTCCGTCCTGCTCATGACCAACCATACGCCGAACTTCTATAGGCCGGGAGCTTTCTGGATCTTCGTGGGCGTGAGAGGGCGGCACGCCAAGCCAACAGCAAGTTCGACTGGCTGGGCAGGCGGGCAGCGCGCCGCCAGAGACTCCTGGGACGACGGCGCAGCAAGAGCTTCACCTACAGGATCAAAGCTCCGAGGAACGCCACCACCAAGACACGTCCGGGGACGTCGGCGGCGCAGAACTGGACGCGGTGTACGAGGTGCCGCACGTCGCGCTGGTGGACGTGGTGCTGCAGAACGGTGACATGATGAGGAAGAAGGCGTGCGAGACGCACCCGTGGGGCATGGGCGCCATCTTCATCGAAGGGGTCGACAAGATGCGCGAGCTCAACGTGCCTAGGGAGGCCATGATGTGCGGGGTTATCAGGACGTCCGCCACGGTGCTGACACACCCGCTGTGCCGCGGTGCTGACATGGGATTCAGGGTAAGGATTAATCCTGGCCGGGATCGTTCTGCCAAACTAGTCCAAACTGGTTCAGGGTCTGGATTGGCCGGGATTGATAAGTCTAGGGTGGTGATTACTGGGATTAGGAATTCAAGGTTGGATCTACACACCCTATATGAGTTAAAGGTTTAAAATAGACTTTACTCTTCAAAAAAGTGTCGAAGTTTGCAGAAATGGACAGCTACACCGGCAGCAACAATATTCTATCTCGCCGACGCTCGCCCACGATTCTCACGGCGGCAAGTACGGCTGAGCCATGAAGCGAGGGGACGTGTGGGTTCCCACATGCCACGCGTGAGCCCAAGCTGGAGGCCATGTCAGGGTCCCGTTCATGCATGTGAGGTGGGCTCGCACGGACGTCGGACGGGACACCGCTTGTGTTTGATGATAGAGACACGAGCTGAGCTAATGGATGGGCCGGTCGTGCAGGCCTGCAGCGGTCGTGCTCCGAGTCGGAGTGGATAGATTAATCACCTCAGGTCTGGATTCTTACATGTCTACCCTAAGTCCCTAACAAATCAGAAGCCGTGAAGAACGACAGCGACAATGGCGAAACGGAAAGCTTGGTTCGGCCAGGAACAACAAATGTGCTTATCGACCGCGTGGCATCGTGCATCTTGCGTCACAGACTGACAGTGTATAAGCTGTAAACCTTTAGAAACCTCCACCGGCGTGCTTTCACTTCCGCACCGATCGACGACGACGAGTGGTTTACACGTCCAAAAGTAAAGCACATACGTATCCGACGCGCGGCGTCTGAGCAAGAACAATACCGATGGCAGGCAGGGCCAAGTTTTGGACGAGATGCTACGCGTAAAAGTGATCGATCGAGTGCATAGTACAAATGCCACTCGCCGTGCCACTCGCCGAACTTGTTTTTTCTCCACAACGGCGTGCCTGTCCAAACGTGGAATCCCAGCAAGCAACAGGAACATGGCCTGTCCGTAGCACGTAGCCTCGCGACGCACTACGCACGTACGTCCGGAGCTCAGAGTTTGCGTGGGACACAACGGCGTTCCTACACCTTCGTGCTGCTCATGCTCGTCGCTTTCTGACTCGACACAACTTTGGCGCTTTCCTTTCACGTCGACAACATTTTGGTTTTTGAAAGTCGACAGCTTGATCGTTCCTATATATTTTGCCTAAACTTTAGTGAGATAATCTTATTGTCTAAGGTTACTTTCAAAAATATTGGGCTATCTATCTTGTAAATGTCAACTTCAAAATATTCATGAAAATCGTAACTACTAGGTTCAATTAGGTGGCTTGTCAGTACACCTCACCGAAACTGCTTTAATTTAAGGTAGGACGTTCATGAGCTACATCGGAAAAACTTAAATAGGGTAATACTGGAGATTAACTTTGAAAAGGCTTGTGAAAAAATCAAGTGATTTTTTCTTCAACATACACTCATATGAAATATTTTTCTGATGACTGACGCAGCCTAATCCATAAATTTGTTCTTGCATGAAGTGTGGCCATCGAAGTCAATGATGGCGTTGATAGATACATTCAAACCGCCCCAACGAACCGTTTCCTCCCGAGTCGCTACTCTCTCGAGCGACTCCGGGGGACCCCGCCGCCGCCGCCTCAAGGCCGCCCTCCACCACCCTCCTGGCCGTCGCTGCTGCCCTCACCGGTAGCGGTGGTGGCGCCCACCCGATGGTGGGCAGGGGAGACGCGCCCTGGAGGTCTCTCATGGGAGGAGGTGGGAGATAGGTTCGGGGGCGCAGGGCCGCGTGGCTGCCCCATGGCCGGCGCTTGAGGTCTCCGGCGGGAGGCGTCGAGGAGGAGGGGTGAGGCGTCCGTGGCGGCGCCCTAACCCACGAGATCTGGTGGATGGCTGCGGTCCGATCCGGTGATCGTGGGGTTAGTCCGGTCTTGCACTGGATCCCCTTTTCTTCCTCTTTGGCCTTTGCTGCATCGGAGTTGACCAACGGTGTGGGGACCGGTTGATCTTGCGAATAATGGCGGTGGTCCTTGGATTTCTTCTCGCGCCAAGATGCAGATCTGCTGGTGCCTGTCCTCATCGATCTGGCGGATGTGTCATGTTCCGGAAGGCTCCGCCGGCGCTCCATTGGGCGATTCAAGCCTGGAGGTTGCCGGATCGGGTGGAATTTGGTCGAGCCCACCCATGTTTTTACTCTAGCCGTTTGGTTACAGAGGGAGCGTTTCGAAGCTCTGCTGGCGGTTATTATCATGGAGCACGTTTTCGTTCCGTGGTGCTGGCGGAGAATGATATGTAAGTCGAGATCTGTGGTCTTGCAATGGTGACTCGAGTCTAGGTGGCGAGGAGGAATTGGCTTCATGATCGGTGTCTTTGGAGCAACGGCATGTGAATGGGGGCGACTGCACAGGAGAAGTTCAAAATCTTACATTTCAGGGTGAAAATCCAAGGTCTGACCTTAATTGGTTGTGCCTGACAATGTCCTTGTTGAAGGCATTGTTTTGAGAGTGAGGATTTTCTTCAGGGTCAAAACCTAAGATCTATGATTGGGCGACGATAGCGCTGGTGCACTGTTACCTTCTTGGAGGCGTTGCTTTTGGAGAAGCTAAACTTCTGGTGCTGTCATGGTGGTGTTAGTGCTGTTGTTTAAAGGATTAGATCACTGTAGCGGGGTTTTTCTTTTTTGGTAATTCTTCTTTCCTTTTTGGCTGTGTGCATCCGTAATGTCGCTAGGACAGTGCGTTGTTGCAGAGGCTGGGTGTAATTGGTATCTCTGATATTAATATATACTCTTTGTCGAAAAAAGATACATTCAAACGAAAAATGGATTAAGGCTAGACAATTCATCATCACCCAGGCTATTTAATATAGTTTCTGATATGCTAGCTATTATTATAGAGCGCGTAAAAAGTGATGGCCAAATTGAAGGAGCGGTTCCACATCTGGTGCATGGTGGACTATCCATTTGGTACGATTCTCTTTATGAAACATGACCTTGAAAACGCGAGAAATCTAAAATTAACATTATAAGTTTTTGAGTAGCTCTTAGACCTCAAAATAAACTTCCACAAAAGCAAATTATTTTGCTTTAGTGAGACACAAGACATGGCTGGCCTTTAGCTGAACTATTTGCCTAAGGGCAAGGCAACTTTCCTATCAACTATTTAGGCATTCTGATACATTATCGCAGCCTCTCAAATGCCAAATGGAAACACGTCGAGGAAAAGTAGCTATAAAGGAAATTACTATCTCCGGGCGAAAGCTTTGTTATCATTAATGAAGTACTAAGTAATGTGGTAATGTATATGTTTTTCTTCTTCCAGTTACCCAAAGAAGTTTTGCAGCGATTGAATTATTTCCAACCAAGATTTTTTTGACAAGAAAATAGTAAGAAAAAAATATCGAATAGCTACAATGGCTAGTTTTGGTCCAATTGACGCAAAGAGACTAACAAGTTTCGATGGAATCATGAGAGTGGTAAATTCTCTGTGAATTCTATGCACATATCATTAATCGAGCTAGATTTGTCGGATGATATAACAAAATGATTTGGAAAATAAAGATTCTAAAAACTAAAGTTTTTACATGGTATCTTCGTAGAGATGCAATCCTTGCTAAAAACATCTTGTAAAATGCAACTAGTATGGAAATACACAGTGTGTCTTTCAAGAGGATTAAAGACTAAGTTTAGTGGAATGAAATTTCCAGTTCAACGAAGAAGAAATACAGTAGAATCATGATCACCTCGAAATGGCTTCTCCATTTTTGGAGTAATAGTACTATCTGCACTGCCCAATAACCCACTGCGCTAGGGTTTAGCCCAAGAACACCGCTAGGCAGTTCCCGTGTTTTCGATGGCGTGTTTTAAGTTACCCCGAGGCCTTTGTCAACACATTGATTCTATTATTAGGAAATTCTGGTGGGGGAGTAAAGAGGGTGAGAGGAAGACGGCGTGGGTCTCTTGGGAGGAGATGACAAAACCAAAGTACATGGGAGGGCTAGGCTTTCGCGATACGGAGTTGTTCAACCTTGCTCTCTTAGCACGCCAAGCATGGAGGATACTCCAGGATCCTAATACCCTTAGTGCTAGAATTATTAAGGCAGTTGATGTCTACGCCCCCTCCTTTTCCTGTAGACAGTGTTGGGCCTCCAAGAGCAGAGGTTTGTAGAACAGCAGCAAGTTTTCCCTTAAGTGGATCACCCAAGGTTTATCGAACTCAGGGAGGAAGAGGTCAAAGATATCCCTCTCATGCAACCCTGCAACCACAAAGCAAGAAGTCTCTTGTGTCCCCAACACACCTAATAGGTGCACTAGTTCGGCGAAGAGATAGTGAAATACAGGTGGTATGAATATATATAAGCAGTAGCAACGGCACCAGAAAAGTGCTTTGCCCGTGGACAGAACGCAAAGAAGAGTAACGGTAAAGAAACAAGAAACAAGCAGTGATAGCAGTATTTAGGAACAAGGCCTAGGGATCATACTTTCACTAGTGGACACTCTCAACATTGATCACATAACAAAATAGATAAATGCATACTCTACACTCTTTTGTTGGATGATGAACACCATTGCGTAGGATTACACGAACCCTCAATGCCGGAGTTAACAAGCTCCACAATATTCAATGTTCATATTTAAATAACCTTAGAGTGCATGACAGATCAACACAACTAAACCAAGTACTAACATAGCATGCACACTGTCACCTTCACACTATGTAGGAGGAATAGATCACATCAATACCATCATAGCAATAGTTAACTTCATAATCTACAAGAGATTACGATCATAGCATACGCCAAGTACTAACACGGATGCACATACTGTCCCCATTACACCGTGCAGGAGGAATAAAACTACTTTAATAACATCACTAGAGTAGCACATAGATAAATTGTGATACAAAACACATTGCAATCATAAAGAGATATAAATAAGCAATTCACTATGCCATTCATAACAGTGAATAAGTATTCTGTGAAATATAGCCTAAGAGACCCACACGGTGCACACACTGTCACCTTTACACACGTGGGACAAGGAGTCTCCGGAGATCACATAAGTAAAATTCACTTGACTAGCATAACGACATCTAGATTACAAGCATCATCATATGAATCTCAATCATGTAAGGCAGCTCATGAGATTATTGTATTGAAGTACATAGGAGAGAGATGAACCACATAGCTACCGGTACAGCCCCGAGCCTCGATGGAGAACTACTCCCTCCTCATGGGAGACAGCAGCGTTGATGAAGATTGCGGTGGTGTCGATGGAGGAGCCTTCCGGGGGCACTTCCCCGTCCCGGCGGCGTGCCGGAACAGAGACTCCTGTCCCCCAGATCTTGGCTTCGCGATGGCGGCGGCTCTGGAAGGTTTCTCGTACCGTGGCTTTTTTCGTCTCGAGGTTTTAGGTCCAGGGGCTTTATATAGGCGAAGAGGCGGCGTCAGGAGGTCGAAGGGGTGACGACACTATAGGGGGGCGCGGGCCCCCCCTTGGCCGCGCCGGCCTAGGGTTTGGTGGGCCTGTGCCCCCTCTCTGGCGGTTCTCGTGTGTTCTGGATGCTTCCGGGCAAAATAGGAACCTCGGCGTTGATTTCGGCCGAGTCCGAGAATATTTCGTTACGAGGATTTACGAAACCAAAAACAGTTAGAAAATGAACTGCACTTCGGCATCTTGTTAATAGGTTAGTTCCAGAAAATGCATAAATATGACATAAAGTGTGCATAAAACATGTAGATATCATCAATAATGTGGCATGGAACATAAGAAATTATCGATACGTCGGAGACGTATCAGCAGTCTACTACCCTCAAGGAGGCTTCCTTGAAGCTGAGCTGGGTTCCCACCCTTCCCAAATTTGGCGTGCCCTAGTGGAAGGGAAGGAGGTTCTATCAAGGGGTCTAATTCGTCGCATAGGCAATGGTGAGACTACACGTATATGGAATCAGAACTGGATTCCAAGAGATGAAATGATGAGGCCGTTGGCATGCCTTGCTGCTGAACCACCTACTATGGTAAGTGAACTGATCGATGCATCTTCCGCATCCTAGGATATGGAGAAGATTCATAAATTCTTTGTTAGGGTCGATGCCGATCTGATTTTGGGCCTCCCGATTTGCACTCGCAATATAGAGGATTTCTGGTCCTGGAATTTCGAGAAGAAGGGCATTTTCACGGTCAGGTCTGCGTACCGCATGCTTGTTGAAACCAAACAGAGGAGAGAGGCGTGGCTTGATGGAAGAGCTTCGAGCTCTGATACTACTGCTGATAGCAAAAGTTGGACCACAATGTGGAAAGTGAAGGTACCATCTAAAATAAGAGTCTTTCTATGGAGATTGGCAAAGCAATCGCTTCCCACTTCTGATCTCTTGCATCATCGGAACATGTCAACTACTAGTACATGTGATTTGTGTGGAGCTGCTGACAGTTGGAGGCATTCTTTGATTGAGTGTAGAATGGCCAGGTGCGTCTGGGCTCTCTCAGATGAGGAAACAGTTGAACATATGTGTGCTACTATGGAACCTAGTGCCAAGCGATGGATATTCACGATGTTGGAGTCTTTATCTCATGAAGATTTCGTCAAAATGTTGGTAACGTTGTGGGCTATATGGACTGCTCGAAGAAAAGCAATACATGAGGGAGAGTTTCAGAGTCCGTTGTCTACACATGCTTTTGTTCAGCGATACATGACTGAACCGTCGGCACTAAAACCCCAACCTCCGGTGATTACATCCCAGACGGTACCCATCAGATCTCGCAGATGGATCCCACCTCCGAATAATCATGCGAAAGGGAATGTAGATGGTGCTGTGTCGAGAAATAATAGAGTCGGTTCAGTTGCTGCAATTTTCAGAACGGGTGACGGTGTCTACCTCGGTTCATCTGCAGTGGTGTTCCCGGGAGTGACTGATCCAGGGATGCTCGAGGCACTAGCATGCAGGGAATCTCTTGCACTGGCAACTGATCTTATGATCCATGATATGGTGGTGGCGAGTGACTGCAAACAAGTTGTTAAGGACTTGGCGGATGGAACTGGCGGATGCTATGCTACATAGTAAAGGAGATTAATCTGCAGCGCTCCACTTTCTCTAGTATCTCGTTCATCTATGAAGGACGAGAATCGAACTCAGATGCTTATAACTTAGCTCGATATGCTCTTTCTTTAGGCCAGGGGCGACATATATGGCTCTTAGAACCCCATGATAGCCTGTAAATTTGGCTGTTAATTAATAAAGCGAGCTGGTTACACTCGAAAAAAAAAAAATGTAACGGGTACCACGGATCGGGCGGAGCACACGACGCTTTCGGACACCACCACACTGCCTTCTCCACTCGTCTCTCTCGTCACGATAGCGACTTGTTCCTCCAATCCATGGCGCCTCCGCCGCGGCGAAACCCCGACGGCAACGGCAGCAGGCGGAAGGTGAGCACCACCACCCACCATGTCTCCGTCCACCACCTCTCCCCGCGACGCCGCGCCTAAACCCTAACCCTGTCCCCTGTTACCCGCCTCGCAGCACGAGGAGCCGTGGCTCGCCGCGGGCATCCGCCCGGCCAACTTCCTCCCGGGCCTGGCCATCGGGTTCCTGCTCGGCCTGCTCCTGGACCTGTCCTCCTCCTGGCGACCCAGGTTCAGCCTCGGCCCGGCCCCGCCTGCCTCGGCGTCACGCGGCTCCAAGCGGTCCGGCGGCTCGTCCGCCGCCCCGGGTGAAGAGCTTAAGATGGTAAGCTGGATTACGGGGTTCTGTACATTGTCATCTCACATTTTCTGTCAGAAACGAACCACGCCCAATCTTATACAGTTAATTGACTGGTCGAATCCTGAAGGCTTGTCAGTTTACCGGATGTTTTCTACTTGACCTCCTAGTTGGGGATATATTACTGTAGTTGAAATCCCATGCGTTGCTACAGATTATCAAATTGCATTTCGTCGACATGGTTTAGCATACAGATCTAGGCCCAGTCTTCACCACTGGCACAATTGGGAGCTGCAGACTGCACCCTGCACGGATTTGAATTTGGGGAATTTAGAGTCGATGAAAGATGAGGATAGCTATAAGGGTTTCCACTTGGGCATTTATGTTTTAGTAAAAAAAAAAACAAGAGAGATGGTCTCTGTGAGGAGGAGGATGAGAATGTTAATGGACAGCCGCATGGATTGACATCTCTGCTGGAGTAAAGGATACTGGAGTGCTTGAACTGTATTTACTAGTAGCACTCTTGGTTTTCTGTTGCAATCCCACGATTATATACTTGAACTGGGTTTTGAAGCTTTGGCACCGGTTTGCAGGTTCTAGTAGTGCGTCAGGACCTGAAAATGGGAGCTGGAAAAATAGCGTCTCAATGTGCCCGTAAGTTCCCCTCTCTTGGTGTCAGCATCTTTTATTGACGACACATCTCTTTCTTTCAACTTATCCTGACCTGGAGATTGTCACGCTTTGCTCAAATTGAACTGATTGCTTGCCTATTCTGCAACAACCAAATTCTAGCTGGAGAAACTCTCGCTTTGAGACGTCCATGTACTAAAGTTGATAAAGATTTTGTTGTACTAAATTTGTAAACCACTGGACATCTCTTATGTTTTTACTAATTACTTGCAATTTTTTTCTTTGCAGATGCAGCAACTGGACTTTATGCGGAGCTGTTGGCAAGGTGCTAATGCAGTTTCCGATCTTACTTCATTAGGTAGTTTTAATTGAAGGATGTATACTGTTCTCTCCACCAACTTTTAGCTTACTTAGGAACATGTAGGGTTGGACTGACACTGGTAAAAATGCTGGTACATGTTGATTGAAGTTAAAATCAATTCATTGCCTTAGTACCACACCAGTTTATTGACTGTATTTCTGCATGGAAGTCAGTGTCGTATTTTTTTTTCATCGAAGGCCACAAACAAAAGTATCTTGCGGAGATAATTGTTAAATTTAATTTTGCGTTATTATGCTACTCATAAGTATTCCATCTTCCATCTAGAGCATAATCTTTAAGAAAGGCTTTACTTTTTCTGTTGGTTATGTTTTCAGTGAAAGCAAGCCTTTTAAAAAAACTAGTGATGCAGTAGAGACAATCTAAAGCTTTTAAAGTGAGGAACGCAAATTTAGGAAGTGGGGTGGACAGGAAAGTGATTGATTAATCAAAACATTCTGGTCTTTAATTAGTGCTGTTCCCAGTCAGGAACATGTCACATATTCTTGTACCAAAGCAAAGTATCCTAGTGTCCATGGAATGCACTAAACTCCTAAAGCTCTAGCAAGATAAGAGGTGCTGTTGTCAAGAACGTGTTTGCCTCCCTTGCATCCTTCAGTGCTTTGTACAGTTGAAGAATTTTCTGCCATCTTCATGATTCATTTGATGTATCCCTTTGCAGCAACCGGGGCCTTTTGAGACAATGGGAACAATTCGGACAAGCTAAGATTGTCCTGGCATGCAAGAACCAACAGGACATGTATGCATCTCTCTCAGGATGTATGTTTTATTGAGCTGTACTTGCTAGATTATGATGTAGCATGCATTTTTTCCATTCTATATTATCAGGAACAGGATAAAAGAAAGTGCAGAACACCGAGGTATCCCTACTTTTGTTGTTGCAGATGCAGGACGCACACAGGTTTGTTTTCTTTCTGTGCTGGGGATTCTTTGGGACTTGAGGACATGTCGGTGATCTATTGAGGTGTAAAATAAGCCCTCATCTGGCATTCACAAACAGTAAAGACCAATTGTGAATAGTCCTTGTGGTAATTCTGCATATCAAAGTGATCAGGAGTAATCTGAATAGTTCTTGGTTAGTTGTCGTTATGGAAATTTTCTTATACTGAAATAATGTAGTTACTTTGAACATGACTTATTTTTCACCATGTTTATATCGTCGTGAATGTGTAATGCAATGATTCAAATTCATAGGTTTGATTTTCTTTAGTACTTTGTGCTGTAGCATCTCTCTTTCGATGCATAACAAATGGCTAGTGGCACTGGCAGCTATTGCATCAAAAATAAAATAGGCAGTTATACATCTAATGATTGTGATCCCATTTACCCTGGTCATCACCATTCTCTCATCTCTGTAGGTACTGGCTGGGTCTAAGACAGTTCTCGCAGTAGGGCCAGGTTAATTTCTCAAACAGAACTATGAGTTCTATTCTCTTAGCTACTCTCTGATTTTTTTTTTGCAATTGCCTGGTGCTAATTAAGTACTCCCTCCGTTTAGCTTGCTAAAACGTCTTATATTAGTGAACAGAGGTTGTAAAAAAAGAATACGGTCCTCAGGTTCTGCATGGAGTTTTGCCACTGATAAAATGAGCGAACTGCTATTCTATGAAGCCTAATAAGTAACAGATATAAATTTGGCACTATAGCAGAGCATAAATAGCTTCTTGTTGTGGTGCAGGGAGGAAAGCCGACATAGACACAGTTACTGGGATGCTGCGCTTACTGTGAGCTGCATATTGGACACGGTCAGTCTCAGTTCTCTGTTCTTCCTGAAGCTTTTCTTTCCCAACATATATGGCTTCTGTCTTGTGGTTTTCGACCAAATTTTAGAACCCTTAATAAAACCTGAGGCTCCACAAAAAAGGAACTGATAGTAACCATATTCATATTGATGCAGGTAACATCGTAGTATTGCTTGGAACAGCTACTCCAGAGCATTCAAGCATGGTTCAACTGCAAAGTGTTCCTGAGTAGAATGCCGGATAGTAGGGTAGCACCAGGCAGGGTAGCACCCTATGTGCCGTGGGCTCCCGCTTGAAGGCCAGAAGCCTTTTTGCTGTACCTGTTTCCTCACGTCAACCTGGAAGAGTGGAAGTGATTGTGCCGATCGAACTCTGCAGTGCTTGATTTAAAATTGCCATGCTCTGCATGCAACCTTCTTATCATTTGTTGATGCTAGTGCACCTCAGCTTTTTTCTTAATTTTTCGTTGCTTTCTTGCGACACTGAGCAAGTAGTCCTATTTTGTAATCCGAAGTAGGTTATCGTGACTCTACAAGTAATGGATTGCTTGCAGCTTGTGTCCAAACGGAAAACCTCCAACAGGGATCTCCCCTCAGACACTCCGATTGCTTGCAGCGTGTGTCAAAGAGCCAAGAGGGATCTCCCTCCAGTATCACCAGAACATAACGGCAAAGCATGCAGGATTCCAGGGGTGTTTATGTTACCATCTCTAGTCCAATTCTCGAAATGTGTAAACTTCGATAGAAGTAATACCCGTGGATTCTTTTCTTAGCCGTGCAAGCAGCCAGCAATGGCACATGCGCATGGACCGAAACTATTTTGGTTCCCACACATATCGATCGTGCTGCAACATTATGTGTGTAACGACACAATTTGGCTGGACATGTTCAGTTTGCTCAAATTTCCTTCAAAATTTGCACTTGCCAAACTTGGATGCTCCTTTTTAAAACATTTTTCGTTCAGAAACTTAATTTGAAACTTATTTATAGAAGTTTTGGAACAGATTGAATGAGTCCGGGCTGGACTTCACCCGTTTGCCAGCCTCGCAAGTTCACAGGGAGGCCCAATAAAAGCAGTCCCAAACGGGATACAGAGGCATCCCGCTCGGCAGTCGGCAACGGACACCAGCCCGCCCGCTCCCAACGCTGCAGCCTGCAGGGCCAGTCCAAACCCTCACATGGCCTCCTCCTCCCGCTCCCCCGCCGCCTCGCGCCGGGGCGGCCGCGCGGCGCGCCAGTCCCCCTTCTTCCGGGACCTCGCCTCCCCCATCCCGTCCCACCGCGCCGGCGGCTCCCGCTTCGCCCCCTCGGGCGCCAACGCCACGCCCTCCGCCACGCCGCCGCCGCCGCCCCTCTTCACGCTCGACGACCGCTTCGCCGCCGCCGACTTCTCGCCGGACCCCACCGCCTCCGACCTCCTCCCCGTCGCCGGCTCCCCCTCCCCCCGCGCCGCCGGCGCCGGCAGCCGCTCGCCCTCATGGGATCGCTCCCGCGCCTCCGCGCCCGGGTCCCCCATGGACGGGGTCGTCGAGCCCCGGAAGGAGATGCTCGCGCTGCCCGCGCCCTCGAGCCCCTGTACGCCCCCGCCCCCCGCGACGACCATGGCCGCGGAGGCGCCGTCGCCGGTGACCCCCGCGACGGCCACCGCTAGGACGGAGCCGCCGGCGACCGAGGGGAAGGGAGATTGCGAGGAGTGGGTCACTGTATTCGGGTGAGCAAACGATTATGCTTAATTCCTCTGCATCTGTAGTGGTTTTACAAGCTGTAGCATGTAGGCAGAGGCACGCGTACGTGGTAGATTCAGTTCTTGGAGTAGTCTGGAAATTTACTAGCACGTAGGAAGCTTCGCCACCACTTGCTCCAGTTACTGAAGAATGGCACACAACGATGGGAGGAACCATCCTCCTTGGACCTTGTCTGTCAGCTTGGTGCCTGTTGGACCTTGTCTGTCAGCTTGGTGCCTGTTGGACATGTAACCACGAGCCGACAAAGTTGCTACTTTGGATAGGTCTATTGCCCTTCTACCGGCTCCCTGATGTGTATGTCAACGAGCATTAGAAAAAAATGATCTTTAGTTGTGTGGCTTGTTATTTATCATCCTAGAGCTTGGACTTCATACTGTGAGTGCACTTTCAAGCTGGAACATGTAGGCAGAGGAACGAGTACATGCTAGGTTCAGTTCTTGGGGTAGTCTGAAAATTTACTAGTACGTAGGAAGCTTCGCCACCACTTGCTCCAGTTATTACTAAAAAAGGGCGCACAGGGGATGGGAAGAACCATCCTCCAGTTATTACTAAAAAAGGGCGCACAGGGGATGGGAAGAACCATCCTCTTTGGACCTTGTCTGTCAGCTTCGTGGTGTGATGGACATGTAGCTGCGAGCTGACAAAATTACTACTCAGTACTTTGGATAGGTCTATGGCCTTTCTACCTGCTTCCTGCTGTGTGCCTGTGTATGTCGATGAGCAGCAGCAAAATTGATCATTTAGTGCTATAGCTCGTTATTAATAATCCTAAACCATGCCTGGCACAGCAGCAGTCAAAGTTTGGTTTTATTAACATTTGCTTGCTAAATTTTGGGTGCCTCATATGCTAATTTGGTTTCTTGATGTTTTCTGTTTCCCCCAACAGATTCTCCCTTAGAGATACCAACCTCGTTCTCCGGGAGTTCGAGAAATGTGGTGTTATATTGAGACACCACTCCGGTCCAAGAGAGGGTAATTGGATCCACATATTATACCAGGTAATAATGATATCTTCAGATTACTACAATCGCTACTGCTTTCTGTTTTTTCCTTTCAATATCCTCGTTTCTTAAGTTTTCAGAACAATCATATTGCATAAGGTTGCTTCGCTGAATATTGATTTGCTCGCTAGTTGCTAGTGAGCAGCGACGCTTACATAAACTTGTAAAAGCTCCTTTATTACTTGAACCGTCTCCATTCATCACTTCTGGAAATGAGCTCGTGCCCATTCATCATCTTAAGATCCTGAAATTGAGTTTCTCAACTTGCTCAATTCCAATGTTGTATGGCTGCACAAAATTGCAGTAGAGATGCCTTTTTGTCATATTATTACTTGTAAGATTGATTTAGCCTAAGGTTGCATCTTCTTTATAACAGTTTCAGTAATTTTTCTGAACTACACCACCATGCACCTCAAGTTAGGTTCCTATATGTGTTAAACTGTTAATGCTTTGGTATACGGTTAGGTTATCCTTTGAACATGACATACATAGTTATAGTCTGGGTCACTTGGCTATGTCATTAAGCATCATATGGTCAAGTGTAACACCATATGAAATAATTTTCTTGTTGAAGTTTTTAGTATAATCTATCTGTGTATGTTTATGCATGATGGGAGTGTATAGGTTTCTTCAGCCTATAATTTAAGAAAAAGTATCCAAAAGAAACCAAGTTACAACGTAAACTCCATGGAAACCATGTTTGGAAATTACAAAAAATTCTCAAAAAAATATGGTAGGCTAGAAAGTTGATCTTTGATGTGAAATTTGATGTTCAAACTCATTTTCACTGGGAAGGTAGGAAAAAACAAATTATGCATGAATAAGGATTATGTACTGTTTGTTACTACTATTCATTGCTGAATTTGGGTTTTTTCACACCCCCAGCTGAGTTTGATTTTGAACTCAAAATTTTACATGTTTGTAGAATATCACCTCCACAACATACTGTACTTTTTCAGATCTATTAGAAACACAGTTTTCATTTGGTTTTCACCAGTTTCCACCTTAAATTGGATACCCCTGATATTTTCTCTTTACTTATGGGAAGATGTGGTTCCCTTGATATGCTTATGACATCTGCAACCTAGCTCTTTTCTTTGACATCTCAATTGCGCTATGTGCATCCCTCACATGATAGGTTTCTACATTGTTGGTCTGACAACCAATTCCTCTGGCCTTATACATCTTAAGCTGACAATTGTTTTTACAATCTTCTTGGTCTTGCAGCACTCCTACGATGCACGGAAAGCCCTCCAAAGGAACGGTATCCAGCTAAGCAGCGGCGTCATAATTGGAGTAAAGCATATTGATCCAACACACCGGCAGCAGCTGGATGACCGGTTCACTGGAATCAATCAGGGACGCTTCATGGTTTCCCTGCCTTCAAAATCACTTGCTCTGAAGAGCACGGGTGCATCAAACCAGTTAGGAGCCTTGCCGCGCCCGTATGATCCGAAGTCTTCCACAAACGTTGTCAGAGATGCAGGGCGTCGCGCAACTGGCAGTGTTGCCGCTCCAGCAAAATCTATTGTAACGAACGTGATGGACCTGATATTTGGCATTTAGTTTGCCAGATCAGGAACCTCCTTTCGGTGTTTGATCCTGTTGTGTGATCAGTGTCGTCTCATGGTGGATGTGTGAGTGGGCGAGGTTGTCTGTGTTGCCAAAGGTTCGGGAGCAAATTTGAGAGAAAAACTGGAGAGTAAAATTTTATTTTCTTTGGCAATGTAACAATTATAAATGTGCAATTTTTCATGTTTATGTTATGATCTGCCAAAGTGTGGGCGGCTTGTGTACTTTGCATACTTGTGGGTGCTGTCATGAGCAAGTCATGAGAGATGTGCAGCTCACATGAAACTGAGATCTCAATATAGATTATTTTGTCCATTATTTAGAATCTACATATGCTCTGTTCTATTTATTATAGGGATTATTATATTGTCTAGATAGAACTACTGTAAGAAAATTGAAAACTGTATTGTTTTCTGTAATGCCAATCTGTCGATTGGATATTAGTTGGACTTGCTGGATCTAATGTAATGGTGTTGTCTGATTGGATTGCTTGTTTCTTTTGCACAGCAGGGGATTGTTTTTTTTTTTAGATCCACAGCAGGGTTTTTGTTTCACTGAAGGAGAGGGAATTATCCTGCTGTAGACTGGTACTGAGTAGCGGCCTTCTGATTGGCTAGTTTGCTTGGAAATATGTCATCGGGCCAATCAGAAGGCGTCTCCTTGGTCAACAGATCAGTCGATGAAAGAGCGCAAGACACCCACGGTCCTGATTCCTTTTTTCAGCGAATCTTACAGCATCTTCAAGAGAGGCTGTAAACTAGTGATGCGCTAAAAAAACTGTCAATATACAGCGCGGAACGCGCTTTTGCGCCCTCCAGCAGACGCTGCAAAATAGGCTGCGCTGTAAATATTTTAGTGCGAAGCGATTCTTTCCACGGCGCCAAAAAAACGACTCTGAGCCTCGCCTCCACGCTGCGAGGAGGAGCTCCGCCGGCCGCGCCCAGCCTTGCCCAGCCTTCCGCGCGGCGACTACCTCCTCCACGCCCCCGCCGCCGCCGTGCTCGCCTACCTCCTCCACGCCCCCGCCGCTGCCGTGCCCAGCCCGCTCTCCCTCCGCGCGCCGGCGGCGAAGACGCCCTTCGCCTCCGCCGCCGCCGTGCTCGCCTACCTCCTCCACGCCCTCGCCGCCGTGCCCGGCCCGCTCTCCTCCGCGCGCCGGCGCGAAGACGCCCTTCTCGCCCCGCCGCCGCCGTGCTCGCCTACCTCCTCCACGCCCTCGCGCCGCCGTGCCCAGCCCCGCTCTCCTCCGCGCGCGCCGGCGAAGACGCCTTCGCCCCGCCGTTCGCCGGCCCCCCGCCGAGGCGCGCCACCGCCGCGGGCGCGTTCTGCACGTCGCTGCTCGAGGGCCCCGTGCTGCTCTGGGCCGGAAGGCTCTCATCCCCGCGCAATCCCAGAATAGAGAGCACGGGCAGAGCACAAACTGGAGGAGGCGCACGAATGCCGAGCGCGCCAATCTTGTTTGTTGGAGATGAATGAATGATGCGGCTGTATCCCCGCGCAATCTCTTCCTCGCTGCTCGAGTTTATTTTTTAGTTGATTTTTTCAGATTTAAGTGTGGCATGTTTGATCTTGTTTGATGTATGTATGTTGAAAAAACTTGTTTGTGGAGCTCTATTTTACAGCCTCTGGCGAAGGGCTGTTTTTGACTTCTTTATTTGCGCTGTAAAATAGAGCCTCCGGCGAAGCTCGCGGCTGCGTCGCAACAAACAAAAGGAATAAAAAATATTCCTATTTCCGCTTCTTCTATTCAGGACATCATTCCTGTACTATTTTTTAATGAAAAAAAGGGCTATGTATCGTATTTATACTTAATGCTCTCTAATTCTATCGGAATTCCTATAAGAATTTGTTAGGGGTAAATTCCTTGAACTGATTGATCCATAGCCTTAGGGGAGAGTCCCTTTTTGACTCTGTACCCTTGATTCCACTATGATTATTGATCAATAGTAGAATAATTCCTTCATAGAAATAGGAGACATAATTTAGATGGATGCTGTATCCGGAACGAGCGCGCTGCAAACGACTTTTACAGCGCCAAATTTTAGAGCCTCTGTTGGAGATGCTCTTATAGCACGGGAAGTATGCTTTACATATTAGACCTTATCCTTTTCCGTAATAATTACATTAATCCCCAGACATACGTACACAAACAAAGTGAGAGACTTTTGCATAATTGTTTTTTTGTTTTCAAAACTAATGCCAAGGCAGACTGGGGAGCATCATCTCAGAGCACCATCTCCATCTTCGACGTTGTCCACATGCAATTGGCATAGATCGAAGTCCATAATCACTTCAATATTTTATCTCTTTATCGTTGATCGAAACCGCATGTTTATTTAAGCCCGCACTGGTCCACATGCCTATATTTGTTACTTATGAGTAGTTCATTATGTTTTTTTAGGACATGAGAGAACCCTAGTAAATGATTTTTCATATTAGATTGCAGTTGATGCTGACTAATTTCTATTGTTGTGATTCTGTATTGGTAATTTATGAACATCAACAACATGTTACTTTGCCATTTGTAGCCTCATAGTGTATTGAGCAGAGAATGCCGAAGTGACAAGAAACAATTCCCCAAGTCTTGGTTACTGCGATTATGGAACTTAATGGCCATGGTTAGGATTTATCTTAATTATTCCTAACATGTAGATGGTTATGTGTTTACTGTGTACTTACAAGTAATACATTTGTCATGGTTATTGCACTATACTAAACTTTGGATCCACCCACCTAAGAACAAACAAACAATATATCGGAAAATAACTAATTTATTAACAATTAACTATCTAGACATACTTGAGAATATTGAGCTTTATTAACTGTGATCATTATCTTATCCTTGATCTAATACTGAGGATTAGGCCATCTTTGAATGGTATTTACTTTCTGCTATTTACTTTATTCAAAATTCTTACAACAAAATATTACTCAAACAATCCTTTGAACAACTTGCAGCTAATTCCGTACTATTTTCACACACCATTGCCTCCTTGTTGGGTTTGATAATCTTACTTATAAAAGAATGTTATAAATGGCTCCCTAAACTTATGGGTATCTTTTGATCAATCTTAGTGTTCGAATTTGTACACGCATGCACTTCAACAAGGATTCGGTAAATTTCATAGAATTCCCGCATGAGAACAGCTATGCGCACGATGTTTCTCACCCATGACAATGACATCCGGCCGTGTCTAATCTGATTGTTGGGCTATCACACGGTGCAGAGGAAGCATCGGATGAAATTCATACATGAAACATTGTAGAGTAGTAGAGCATTTTTGTTTCCGCATTGCGGTTGAAATACGTGTTTGAAAATTTTGAAGTTAGATATACTACTCCCTCCGTTCCTATTTAATTGACTCGAATTTAATATAAAGTTGTACTAAATTCGAGTCAATTAAATAGGACCGGAGGAAGTACTATGTAACATGAGGTAGCAGAAGCTCACTAGGGTATTTTTGGGTAGCTATGATTTCTAAGTGTTCTACTACCAGAATTTTATAAGAGTTCTCTTACCACGAATAGCACGCTCTCCCAGGGTGCTATCCGCAAAAGTGCAATAAATCCCAGACACTGGACTCGGCTCCAGTGGGTTCCGCGATCGCGAGGGTCTTCGTCTCCGCCTGCTGAGATTTCTCGTCCTCTCCCCACCTCCGCACACACAATGGCAGAGACCGAGGCCGACGCGGCGGCGGCGCCCTCCGCCGCCCCCGGCCGCCTCCGCAACGCCTTCGGCGGCGTGCTGTGCGCCTTCACCCTCATCCTCATCGGCGTCCTCGCCTTCTCGATCCGCCTCTTCTCCGTAAGATCTGATCCACACCCCGTGCCCCCAGATCCAGTTCAGCGCTCCCGGAATCGTGTTTTTCTTACTCGTCTCTCGTCGTTTCGGCGCCGCAGGTGATCAAGTACGAGAGCGTGATCCACGAGTTCGACCCCTACTTCAACTACCGCGTCACCCAGGTTCGATTGCTCGGTTCCGTTTTCTTTTCCTTTTTGTTCTGGAGCATGTGCAGCTGAGCTCCCAACTCGTAGGGTACTGCAATGTTCACTTTTGACCTGTGAATCTGAGCGCGGCTGTCGGAGGGTTCTGGGTTTTGGAAATTGACCACTGTGTGTCTGGTCGATTCTGTATACTCTATCGATGTTTAGTGGAAGTATAGAGCAAGCAAGTAGTTAAAGTGGAACATAAGTAGATGGCGTGAGTCAGCTATACCTCTATCTGTTCTAAATTTCCCCTACTTGTGCAGTTTCTGTCGAAGAATGGAATCTACGAGTTCTGGAACTGGTTTGATGATAGGACATGGTAAGAGCCTCATACACCACTAAATCATTTAGCACTATTCTGTGCAAGTTACTTGTGAAGTGGAACATGCACTGTGAGTACAGGCTGAATTTTCTTCTGCTGCTTCTGTTTTATTAGGTATCCCCTGGGCCGTGTGATTGGTGGCACTGTGTATCCTGGGTTGACATTGACAGCTGGAAGCATTTGGTGGTATGTTATCATAGAAACATGCTCTCCCGCTCCTTCTAATGACTGAAATGTGCCTGAAATATTTGATTGGTCTACTAGGTTGGTCAACGCTCTTAACATTCCATTGTCAGTGGAGACCGTATGTGTGTTCACAGCTCCAATTTTCTCAGCATTCGCTTCCTGGGCTACTTACCTATTGACAAAGGTTGCTTTTTAACAGAAGCATACGTTCTCACACTAGTCATTCATCTGGAAGTTCTGTGCTAATTACTGTAGCTTTATTTTTTCTATAGGAAGCAAAGGGCACTGGAGCTGGATTGATGGCAGCAGCGATTCTGGGAATGGTAAATTGCACTAACGATTTTTCTTTTGGTTCTTATGTCATGGTGGAAGTGGAAATATGAATACTTCTTGATGAAGCTAGAGCATCATTTGGTAGTTTCAGCTTTACCTGTCTTTGTGTGGGAACATAGAAGTTTCATTTACGGAACATTCTATTAGCGCTTATTGATTTTGTTATGCCAAGCCAGTATTTATAGAATCCTTGGAAGTTACTCAATGACTATATGGTGTCATTGCCACTAAGAAGAACCCTGGCTGAGGTCCTCAATTATTTCAAGTTCACAATCTGTAGAACTGTTTCAGGATCCTTCTTTTGCCCCAAATGCGCCACAGGTTTAGACAATTTGTTGTGTTTCTTAGAATGCTGCATTACCTACAAGTGTAATCTTATCTATCATTATTTGCTAGAATGCTGCATTACCTACGAGTGTAATCTTATCTATCATTATTCATTGATCAAAATTCCATCCTCTCTTGGCATTGTTACAGGTCCCTTCGTATATCTCAAGATCAGTTGCAGGCAGCTATGATAATGAGGCTGTAGCAATATTTGCCTTGGTGTTCACATTTTATCTGTATGTAAAGGTAATGGTAACCTCATGTTTCTTCAGTTGGCCTCTTGTTAACATAGCATTATGTACTCACTTGTTTGTTAATAATACGCAGACACTGAATACAGGATCACTCTTTTATGCAACGCTCAACGCTCTCTCATATTTCTACATGGTAAACTTGTTGATTTTGATCTGTTGTTTCAAAATGAATTTTATAATCATGTACTAGATTTTTCCAGGTCTGTTCTTGGGGAGGCTACACATTCATCATAAATCTTATTCCGATGCATGTGCTCTTGTGCATTGTAACCGGTCGTTATTCTTCACGACTTTACATTGCATATGCACCCCTTGTAAGTGCATACAATTGTGCTCTAGCAAAGAAAATAAACGTATATCAATTGAACATGTTGCTAGTACCATTTGTTAGAAAATTATCTTACTTGATTAACTAATCTTATTGCAGGTTATATTGGGAACACTTCTCGCAGCCTTGGTACCTGTGGTTGGTTTTAATGCAGTATTGACATCTGAGCACTTTGCATCCTTTCTGGTACCTACATTCACGTTCTTATGCATGCCTTCTCTTCCTTGCGATTTCCTCTGTTCAGCAAAAAATATTAACCCATTCACTCTTTCAGTTTTCTTGAAACTGGTCTTAATGAAGTTTCTTGAATTGTTGAATTTTATACGTGTTGCGAAAACAACATCAGTTACAGTGACGAAATGTGTTCACTGGATGTCGATTCTTTAGGACCTAATGAAAAGATGCATTAACCTTTTTTAGTCCATCTGTAAAAATGCACAATAAAAGGCTAGATCAAGTTAATGCTACTCCCTCCGATCCATATTACTTGATGCTAAAATGGATGTATCTACAACTAAAATGTGTCTAGATACATCTATATTAGCGTGAATACGAATCGGAGGGAGTACTTCATGTAAGTTAATTAAGCCATCTCTTGATTGGACCAACAGTCCGGAAACACTACAAACTAACATGAAAAGCCATTTAGAATGCATAATTCTGGCGTGTAGCAATCACAGTTTTCCTTGAAACTGATAACAGGAGCACAACCATCTTGCCTGTTCCTGTCTTTGTAACTAGCTGAGGTACTGTACCTCGGTCTCCATCTCCAAAATCCCAGTAAAGTGACCCATCAATGGCAATAGCGAGGCCATACATAATAAACCCCATTCCCGCCATCTATGTATAATGAATACCTACTCTATTCACAATATCTGTGCAACTGCGTTGCGTGCACAGACTAAGGAGGTACTGAATCAATAAAAGATGAGGCTTCTTTGATGAGAGAATAGCCAAAATACCACACATGAAAACCGAAAGTTCCAAAATACCACACTTCAAAACCAAAGTGCTAAAATACCACCCTTTTCCAGTTTTTCATGCCAAACTACCACTAATGACTAACTGAGACTAACTTTCTCACAAAAAGACATAGATACCCTTACCTTCTCACCAAAATGCACTAAATTCATCTCCTTGCAGCACGGGTGGGTGGGGCCAAGCAGTGGCGGCCGCTAGGGTTAGCAGAAGTGGGTAACGGCGGACTGGAGTAGGGGACGGGAGACTGTCAGCCGGGGATGAGAGAGTGGCGGAGAGGCGGGGAGCTAGGGGAGTGGCTCGCCGATGGCATCCCTAGCTGCGGGCATGTACTAGTGCCGCCACGTTCTTCCTCACATAACAGAGAGCACGAATTGTTGGGCACGGGAATAGCTAAGAAGTAAGAATATTGATGTTTGTTTTCTTTTTCTTTGTTCAGGGGCAGTTTTGGTAAGTTGAAAAAACCTGAAGGGTTCACTAAGAGAGTTTCTTTGACAAATGGAGGGTAGTGGTAGTTTGGCATGGAAAAACCAAAAAGTGTGGTATTTTGGCACTTTGGTTTTTAAGTGTGGTATTTTGGCACTCTCGGTTTTGATGTGTGGTATTTTGGCTATTCTCTCGGAACATATCCTATAGGAACTAATCCTATAGGAATCTTGTAGTGCAAATTCTGTAGGAATAAAACATTAGGTCATACCTCATGGAAAAATTCCTTTGGCACAATCAAACACAACTCACCTTCCTAGAGGATTCAACTAGCCATGGCATCTCAATCCTATGCTTTTCCTATCCTATGAATCAATCACAACTAACAAGGCAAGACCATGCTAGCCTATTCAAAGAAAGTCTCCACCCCCATCTCTTAACTTCACAATAATTGATAGATGTGAAGAAAATGCAATAAGTGCACTCTTGATTTCATTGATAACAGTACACTTGTATTGCAGGTGTTTATAATCCTTCATGTGGTTGCCTTTGTTTCTTACATCAAAGGACTTTTGACTCCCAGGCTGTACAAAATGGCTATGACTCTTGTTATAACTGTTGGCATGTAAGTTTCTGACCTTATCTATCAGCTAGAAGGCATAAGGAACTATTAAAACCTAGATAGGTGTTCATATTTTAAAACTACCAAACAATATCCCAAAAATATAAACATTTGTTTTTGTTGAACTGGTGGCATCTCATTCACCATATGTTAACCGAGAGTTCCTTCCTACAGGGCTGTTTGTTTCGCTGTGGTAGCTATACTTGTAGCATTGGTGGCATCTAGCCCAACAAAAGGCTGGAGCGGGCGCAGTTTGAGTCTACTTGACCCGTAAGTTCTTATGCATCTTATCAAACAAAACTTTAGTTATCTTGCTATTTCAGTTGAATGAACTGTTTGGGGGAACTGCTAAACATTTTTAATCAGCTACTCACTAATTAGGTTTTTTAGTCGTTTAAAAGAATTACATTTGATGCTCAATGAAATGCAGTTTCTCACTAATTAGTATAGTTTACATCTTTGTTATGTGCATTTTGCTTTGTTTATACTGTTCTATTAGAGTCCATTTGCTCTGGTTCTTTTTTGTGCTAAAAGATATTGCTTTTCTTACAGAACCTATGCAAGCAAGTATATTCCCATCATTGCCAGTGTCAGTGAACATCAACCCCCTACCTGGCCCTCTTATTTCATGGATATCAATGTTTTGGCCTTCTTGGTTCCTGCCGGGATAATTGTAAGCAATGCACCTTTTGAATTGGAGGTGATTTAGCACCAGTCTAATTTCTAACCACTCGCTTTTTGACATGATCCACAGTCATGCTTCTTGCCTTTATCCGATGCAAGCTCATTCATGGTCTTGTACTTGGTCACTGCGGTCTATTTTTCTGGAGTGATGGTAAGTATATGTGGTACATAAATCATTTAGTCCTATGTTTTTCAATGCTTATGTATTAACTTCTCGTTATGTTCATTTTCTGTTAGGTTCGACTTATGCTTGTCCTTGCTCCTGCTGCATGCATTCTATCTGGGATTGCTCTCTCCTCAGCTTTTGATGTCCTCACACGATCAATGAAATTTCAGCTATCAAAATTATTTGATGATGGCTCTGCTATTGTATGGTTGCTTCATTCCCTCCAATTTTTGTCCTGTCTGAATTGAATCACTAAGTTTCTTCTAAAACAACTTATTGACAACTTGTTTATTGTGAAACTGAAGTCAGGGAATGGTAGCACAGAGGCTACTAGTGCTAGCGCAGTTAATACAAATTCATCAAAAAGTGAAAATAAGACTGAAAAATCCGAAGCAGCCCCAAAGGAAAAATCATCAAAGAAGAACCGGAGGAAGGAAAAAGAAGTGACAGAAAGTGTTCCTGCCAAGTCTAAGAAGGAAAAGAGACTTTCTGTTCTTCCTTTGGAAGCATCTGTTATAGGCACTTTGTTACTGATTATATTAGGTGGTTTCTACGTAGTAAGTTCACTGCCCTTAGTCGTACCAGAAAATTTTCTCTTTATAGATAGATAGATGGATTAACCAATGCCACTTTTGCAGGTCCATTGTGTTTGGGCTGCAGCTGAAGCATACTCTGCACCTTCAATTGTGTTGACATCTCGTTCGCGTGAGGGATTGCATGTTTTTGATGATTTCCGTGAAGCTTACGCATGGCTTAGCCATAACACAGATGTTGATGACAAGGTATGATCAACCCCTTGGGTTTTATCGTTATGTGTACTGTTTTTCTGTTCTTACAGCAAGATGCTCTGCTATAGGTTGCATCCTGGTGGGACTATGGTTATCAAACAACTGCTATGGCCAACAGGACTGTGATTGTAGACAACAATACCTGGAACAACACTCACATAGCAACAGTTGGTACAGCGATGTCATCCCCAGAAAAAGCAGCGTGGGAGATTTTTGATTCTCTAGATGTCAAATATGTGCTTGTTGTGTTTGGAGGTTGGTTCTTTATGGACTTGAAAAAAAAAGGAAGTGCATGCCTGAAACCAGCAATCTCTTGACATGTGAAATTTTCTTTTACAGGGCTGGTTGGCTACCCTAGTGATGATATCAATAAGTTCCTTTGGATGGTTCGCATAGGAGGTGGTGAATTCCCTCACATCAAGGAACCGGATTATCTCGTGAGTACTGAATTTCTTTCTTAGATAGTGCCCTACACATAATTTTGTTAGCAGTAAGGAGTAAAGCAATGTTGAAACATATTCAACATAGCGTATGGCATGCCTTTTCTGATTTGTGTTGTGCTATGTATTTGGTAGAGAGATGGCCAGTACCGTGTCGATGCTCAAGCAACCCCAACTATGTTGAATTGCCTCATGTACAAGCTTTGCTATTACAGGTATGGCTCATAGAATTCAGCAGCATAAGTTCAGTTGACTTCACCATGCATGCTCTTTTGACATTTGCTTACCTTTGTTCCCCTCAGGTTCGTTGAGACTGATGGGAAAGGCTTCGATAGAGTAAGAGGATATGAAATAGGAAAGAAGCATTTCAAGCTAACACATTTTGAGGAGGTATTGCGATATTACTCTCCTAACCATTAGCTAAAGTTGGTTTTGGCCTTTTTTTCCATCCTTTGCTTTTTGTGCTTACGTATCATGGTGCTGAATGAAGGTGTTCACGACGCACCACTGGATGGTCCGCATTTATAAACTAAAACCTCAAAAGAACAGGGTCCGAGCCAAGTTGAGGAAGTTGAAATCTGTAAGCCTGCAAAACCTACTAGTTTTCACACCTATGCTTTCTTAGCTCAATCCTACACACATCTTATGATTTTGTACCTGCAGGGTTCCAAATCAAGTTCTACACTTGCAGCAGGCCGAAAGAAGAACCCATGGCAATGAAGTGAAAACTTGTTCCATTTTCTTGAAACTTGATATTGTAGCTCAACTGCACTAAGCTCAAATGAACCAGAATACTACAGAACTAGATTAGAGATATCTGCATTATTGTGCTCGGAATTTGACCCACTGGCTGAACCAGCCAAGTGCTGATGAGAATTTTTGACTGCTGAATTATGATTCTCTCCCCATTTGTTGGGACACTCCTTATCAGGTGTCAACTTGCACCAAGACGTTAGTGTCTGCATGGACACATCACACATGCCCGGTGCGATAGATGTAGTTTCTCCATACATGAGTCCAGAAATTTGATGTCAGTTAAGCTTGAGCACCTCGAGGTGGTATATTGCATCTCAACCGCTACTCAAAGCAGTACTAGGCATGGCAGTGAGGTGACCTGTTGCACAAATACAAGAATTCAATCACAACCGAGGTTGGAAAATCGAAGTAAATGGAAGTGCAGTAGGCATGAACTTCCGTATGCGACCACTCAGCACCAATTTAACAAACATGTCAATGCTCCCTTAAATGCCAATATATTTGAAAAACGTAACACTTTTAGTTTTTGTACTGACAAAATATGATGCCCTTGTGTAACCGACATGTGGAGTCTGGGGCCACATGTCGATGGTACATGGCGTGACATTTATGTCAAAGCACAAACATAAGTGTATCATTTTGTGAAATTTTTATGAACCCTAAGATAGTGATTCTAACTAGTTAACTATACAAATTGCTTGCTTCGCATTGGAAAAAAAGATTACTTCGCCTCGGAGAAAATTTAGTACCTCGAAATCTCTATGATCTTGACCTCTTGCGCCAGCAAAAAACCCTCAAATGCCTAAAATTTTCTACATCTCGGCACGAGCTACCATAGGAGTGCAAGATGGCAAAGACTGAGGCTTCCTTCCCCAAGTGTGTTGTGGCGGTCGGGGAAAGGGCCACCTTGGAGCTCTGACGGCTTAGACTAGTCACAGTGTGAGTATCATAAGTAGTATCATACATGCCATGTTGGCAAAAATCTGACGTGGCACCCCAATTAATGAGGTGAGAGATGAGAGTGGTATCATAATATGATACCGTATCATAGCACGTAAAACTAGAAAACTTAATGGCAAACACATCATGTACACACATTTGCATTGAGATTCTACAAAACATGAAATATGATGATATTATGATACTATCTTATGATACTATGCATTGTGAGGTTAGTATCATAAACGAGTATCATGTGCATGATACTAGTGTATGATACTTCTCATTGTGACTGGTCTTAGAGAGAAGATGGAAAACCTACGTGTAGGCCGGGCAGGGATCCAAGTTCCAAGGCATGTAGTTATTCGTTTTCGATGCACAATGCAAAACACAAGGGTGCAGTTAGGGATGGCTGTTGCATTCTTGGCTAATTGTTGCCATATTTCAACAAGTAGGTTCGTCATTCATGTGGGGTTATAGAAAGCGTAACAAGGGAAACTGGCTTTCGTACGGCACTTTCATGTCTACTTATTTGTTGGGATCCATCCAGCCATTGCTACAGAAAAGCTGTAAGATATAGACCATTTAATTCGGCTAAAGATAACGAGAAGGAAGCCAAGTATATAAGTTGACATTGATGAGAAAATAGAAGATCAACAACACGAACAAAATTAAGTTACCATCAGAAGCTTCAAAACACGATCATCATATATATGTCATCTCTACCGACTGGGTAGATATGATGCGCTAAGTAAGGCCATATGGATGGTGATGTTGGTTGATCTGTCAGGTTCGACAGTCATTTTCAGTTAACAGAGAAAAGTCAAAATTTTACGTTAAAGGGATGGGCCCACTGGACCAATGTCCAGGACTTGATCTGTACGTGACTTATTCTCGTATGTAACAAACGCACCCTGATCGGGGGTACCAAAAACCAACTCGATGGTTTTGGTCCCCTGTTGCGCTGTGCCATATAAAGGGGGGGAGTCTGGCAGAGATCGATATCCAGTTAACGATCTAAACATCTGCTTCCCCCACATCCCAAAACTCTACCGATCTAGAGTGGCCAGAAGCAACGGGAAGGCTGGAACCTCGCCGTGTTGTGCCAGGGCAGTGCAGGTGGCGCCCGGAGGGGATCAGGAGGATCTCCAGATCGTCTGCGACCACCGGATCGTCGTCAACACCGCTGCACCAAGCCTGCCTCACGCAGGCATCGATGGCAACTGCAATGCCCAGTAATGCATCTCTAAACCTCTCTGATTATGATCATTATGTGTTCTAGTGGCTACTTTTCGCGATCTTGTGCTGCTGCAATCGATTTAGATCTAACAATGGTATCAGAAGCCTAGTACTGCTAGCACTAGAACCCTAGTGGTGATCTGAGATCACAATTTTGTATAAAGATCATGTTTTTAGGCTGATTATGTTGATGTTTAGCCCCTGTTACGCATGCTAGGCTCTCAGATTTGTTATGCAAGCAATCTGATAATCCTATTTTAGTTTCGAAATCATGCTTAAGCCTCAGATTAGCCCAAATTGTTGTTTTATGTTGCATGATTAGATGATGTATACACCCTAACCCTAATTCCCCAATTACGGATGAACCCTAAATATGCAATTTTGGCACGTTGAGGATGAGAACCTCACCTGACGCCGCCGGGTCGTTGCCTCTCCCTTCGGGGCCCGCCGGAGCAGCGATAGCTCCGGCGAGGGCAAGGATCCCGCGCCGCCGCTCTCTCCCGATGGAGGAGCGCGCGGATGGACGTGCGGTAACGCGCGGAATGACTGTCGGCCTCGCCGGTGAGCGCCCCCCCCCCTCGCAAACGAAAACGGCGCCAGTAGCCACGCTCGACGGAGGAGCGCGCCAGACATGGTCCGTCGCACGCTGCTCCGGCGAGCGCCGCCACCGCGCCGGCATGATGAAGGGCCGCCTCTGGCCACCGGGCAAGGCCGCCTCGCGCGCCTCGCGCCGCCGGGGGAGGAGGGCAGCGCCGCCGGCATCGGCCCTCTCTCTCTAACGAGGAAAACTCGGGGGAGGAGGAGAAGAAATAAGTTAGGGTTTCCTGGCCGGCCCCCCCTTTTTGTTCGTTTCTGAACCGATCTTGGCCGTCCGTTTGGTTGGACGGACCAGATGGAGGTGGGGACGGTTGCCAGGCCAAAGGGGGTTTTGGGCTGATTTTGGAGGCAGGCTTCGGCCCAAGTTTTCGACAGCCCATAAAGTTTTGGGCTGCTGTACGTTTCTCTGTTACTTTTTCTGTTTTATCAGTGCAAATAAATGATTATTAAGGTGATTTTTTTTGTTTTTGCACTGTTTTTGAACAGAAATTAAATTGCCTAAAATAATATGATTAGAAAACATGCTATTTTTTCTGGACAAAAATGAACCAACGAGATTATTTTGTTTAGAGTATTTAGCATGTTTTAATGTTGAATTATCAAATTAAGCATCACATATGTTGTTCCTTAAATGATTTAAAGTTGATATTTATTTTGAGAATGTTATGTCTGCAAAATAATTTTGACCAACGTTGCATTATTTCTGCATGTCAACCCCTAATGTTGTTCTAATTCATGTCATTTCTGCCCAACGGTGTTTGACATAGAATAAGAAACTTATGGCATGTTTATTTTATATGCATGCAATTTTACTAATGAATGTCCATGTCAAATTTCAGCTTCCGCTGCGATGCGTTATGATGCTGTCGAGCAGTTGACCGGCAGCAACTTTCCTCGTTGGAAGAATTCCATTGAGCTATGTTTGGCTTTCAAAGAGTTTGATTTTGCTTTGAGGGAGTATAAGCCCGTGGCGCGGTATGATGAACTAAAGAAAACTTATGACTCCAAGAAGGAGAAGTGGGACAAATCCAATCACGTTGCAATGCTCGTGATGAATTCTTCCATTTCACTTGAGATTATTGGGGCTCTCCCCAAGAAAGATACTGCCAAGGAATTTATGGAAGCCTTGGAGGAGAAATTCAAAGGCTCTGAAAAGGTTTATGCACATGAGCTTTTTCACAAGCTACTTGGCAAGTACAAAAATGATGGTGATGTTAGGGGACACATACTGAGAATGATAAATGCTTCAAATAAGTTGAAGCACCTAAAGTGTGAGCTCAGTGACAATCTCCTTATCATCATGATCTTGGAGTCCCTCCCTGAAGAGTTCGATCAGTTCAAGATCAACTACAATTTCATGAAGGAGAAGTGGACACTTGCTGAGATATCCCCTCGGATTATCCAGGAAGAAGAAAAAATGATGAGGCAGAACAAGGATCAGGCTTTTCATGTTGGCTCCTCAAACAGAAAGCATGACGGGCCAGGCCCTTCAAAGTCGCCAAAGAAGACCTTCAAGAAGGAAATGCCAAAGTTTAAAGCAAAGGAAAAGGATAATGGACAGTCTTCCGCACCTACTGATAATGTTGCTTCCGCTGTAAGAAGTGGAAGATCGAGATGTCGCCTAGAGGGGGGGGGGGGGTGAATAGGCAATTAAAAACTCTTGCGGATTTGTCTTGTAAGAATGCGGAATTAAACTAACGTTTAGTATACAAGCACAAACCCTAAATATGCTAAGCTCATAGGATTCAATTTTTTGTGTAAGCATAAAATTAGTATGCTTCTCATCTTTTAGCTCATGCTTGAGGAGAGTGAATCTCATTTCCCCATTTTCAACATGGGACTCCAACTCCACTATGGTTTTCTTATATTTATTCAAGGTTTCCATAGAGTGTTCGAGATTAGCACGAGCTTCTTTATTACCATGAAGAGAAGCATATACCACTGCCATATTATGCACCAAGGCATTATATTCTTCATCATTATTATCATCATCACTCTCATCATTAGAGGAAGTGTTAGGAGTCAAAGTAGGAGATACCTTTGATCCATTTGCCATAAGGCACATGTGCATACCGGAGGATGAAGATGAAGAAATTATTGAATCCTCATTTGAAAGCATGTCTTGATCCATAGAGTGTTCGGTTTCCTCTACATTTTTAGTCAACAAACAACTAGAGAAAATAGAAGCATTTTGATTATGGGAGCAAGACAAGGCAAGCATATCATCATGGGATTTATGTAAGCAATTTACACATGATATGCAAGGACTATCAACACAAGCATGTAGATTATTTTCAATGCTAGATGTGTTTAAGTCCAAAGAGGAAGCATTGCAATGGGATAGAGATGAAGAATCATCACTATTGAGCACAATATCAACATTGCAATTTTCCTCACCACTCACCATATCATTACCTCGTGTCTTGCTACACGTTGGTGAAGTGGAGGAAGATGAGAACTCATCACGGCCGGAGGTGGAAGCAACTTGGGGCTCTTCATGATATGAAGGGGAAGAGAGCTCCTCGGAGACACCACCGACCAAATGAGAAATGGATCCACCAAACATTTCCTTAAGCTTGATCCACATCTCATGAGACGACTTTCGCTTTATATATATCAAGAACCTACGAAAATCGGGTCTCAAGGAGAATAAAAGCTCATTAGATACTAGAGCTTCAAGATGTAAGTTTTTCTCATCCTCTAGAGATAGATTTTGAGAATCCATCGTAGGAGAAAAACCGACATCTAGAAATTGCTCTATATTTGGACACAAGGTCCGAAGATTACAAAGCAAGCAATTTCGCCACAAAAGATAATTTGTGCCATTAAAGACAATTGTGTCATTGTGCACTATACTAGCCGACATCTTTACTCTCAAGGCGGTGAAGCCTTAAACAAGGAGAGACCTTGCTCTGATACCAATTGAAAGATCGAGATGTCGCCTAGAGGGGGGGTGAATAGGCAATTAAAAACTCTTGCGGATTTGTCTTGTAAGAATGCGGAATTAAACTAACGTTTAGTCTACAAGCACAAACCCTAAATATGCTAAGCTCAACCAAGTGTAACAAGAGCAACTAGAGCTAAGCAAGATAGGCACAAGATATATGTAGCACAAGTGATAGCAAGATATATGTACTTTAAGCACGATGGCTGTCACAAGGAAAGAGAGCTCGGGTATAGAAATAACCGAGGCACGCGGAGACGAGGATGTATTCCCGTGTTCCCTTCCTTTGCAAGAAGGTACGTCACGTTTGGAGGAGTGGAGGTCCCACGAAGGATTCCCCGCGCCACGAAGGCTCACCCTATTCTCCGAACCACACCCACGAAGGATAATGGCCCTTTCCTTATGGTTAGCTTTTCCTCCGCTCCGGAGATGGCAAGCTCCAGAACCACTTCACAAGCTCCACAAAGGAGAAGTCCGGGCCTCTTCACAATCTTCTTGAAGAGATCACCGGAGCACCAACCGCCAAGCCAACTAGGAGGTCTTCCTCCAAGAGTAACAAGCTCACGGTCTCTCACTCGAACTAATCGTGGTGGAGAGCTCAACACTATGCAAAGATGCAAAGCAAGAACACTAGAGGTGTTCAAATCCTTCACTCTCAAATCCCACCCAAACAACAAATGCTAGGATGAGATTGGAGAGGAAGAACAATGGGGAAAGTCAACAAAAGACTCCAAGATCTAGATCCCAAGAGTTCCCCTCACTTAGAGAAGAAATGGATTGGTGGAAGTGTAGATCTAGATCTCCTCTCTTAGATCCCTCAAGAATTAGCAAGAATTATGGGAGGAATCAAAGGGGAGAGCAAGTTCTTCCAAGAGCAACAATGGAGGTGAAGAAAGGGGAAGAACTAAATTGCTCAAGGTGGAAGAAGGGCTATTTATAGTCCAAGGAGAAAAATAACCGTTGGGGAAAAAGCTGTGTGAAAAACGTAGGAAAAACGGCTCCAAAAAGTGGCCCAGGCGGCTGCCAGGCCGGCCGGCCGGATTTGGCGCTGAGGAGCCCAGCAGGGGGTCCGCCCGGACCGGCCCAGCAACCGGGCGGAGCAGCGCGCCGCACCGGGCGGCAGCTTGGTCGCGCGGGGGCGAGCGGGGCGCAGGCCGCAGGTGGGCCGCGGGCGGTGAGGCCCAGCCCGGCCAGAGGCCGGTCAGGCCGGGGCGGGCAGCGGGGCGGCGGTTTGGTGACCGGCGCCGGGTCGGATGGGGTGGCCAAGCCCACTGGACGCTGCCCGGATGGCAAAGGCGCCTGGGCCGGTCACGACCGGGTGGGCCGGCGTGCCGCCTGGCAGGCCGGTCGGTCGGCCGGTTGCACCCCCCCTTTTTTCTTTTTCTTCTTTTTCTTCTTTTCTCCTTTTTCCTTTTTCTTTAATAACTAATGCTCCCGAACTCCGATTCGCATGAAACCAATTTTGTTGGAAAGATAACGACGAATAGAACCCCAACAAAATATAGAGACTCCTCACAGAACATTTTTAGATGATTTTAGAGAGGGAGTCTCCCACCGCCAAGAGACGGTGAAGACGTCCAAACTCGAAAACGCAATAGAAGATGCATGCGGATTCCGTTTTCGATGAACTTGGGCTTGTTGTAAAGCTAGCAACAAGCTCAAGATCCTCACACAGAGAAACACCAAGAAGCAATAAGGATATGCAAAGTATGCAAAGGATTGAGCTCCCTAAGACGATGTGATCAAGTTACTCAACCGAAAGCCCCTCTTGATAGTGTGGCTATCTATCCTATAAACCGGTCTCCCAACATCCACCTTGAGACCGGTAAAAGGAAAACCTAGCAAGGCCATACCTTTGCCTTGCGCATCCCGCTTGATCTTGATGATAACTCTTCAAGCTTCACTCAAGCCGGAATGCCTCACTTGATCAATGTTGCTTCGTGAAGACTCACAAATGCTCCCCCATACACTATGATGGGAAAGCTCCATTGATGCACATCTTCACATGTCCATTATCACCAAATGGACGACAAGCTTCAAGCATGTGATCCACTCAAGATGCTCATCTTGAACTTGCCCAACTCAATCTTGTATCTTCTCATACTCACTTAAGATAGAGCATGGATAATATTGAGTTCCACATAAGAACTCCATCTTCATTTCATCTTCTTGATCATATCACATATGTATCTTTAAATCGATGATCTTGATGCCAATACACAAGGTGTATCTTTATCTTCATGGCATCCATACTTGAATCCAACACATGGAATACAAGAAGTACCTATGGAATATTCCTTCATATAAACTCAATGAAAACATTAGTCCATAGGGGTTGTCATTAATTACCAAAACCACACATAGGGGCAATATACCCTTACAATCTCCCCCATTTTGGTAATTGATGACAATCACAATAAGAGGGTTTATATAATGAATATTAGAAACAAGTACGCAACTTATTCGAGAATAAGTTGTATACAAGAGGTTGTATTTGATATGGTCAAGTAACACAAAGCTACTAGCCCATATCAAAACCGGCTCTACTCACACAACTACAACAAATGCAAGGGATGTGAGTAGAACCAATATATAGAGAGAAACTCCCCCACAATGTATGCACGTGTGATGAACATGAATTCATTGCATATATTGTCAAGATTAACCTTTGGGATAGTTTCCACTATATATATACAACCATGCAAGACATATAAATATGGAATGCATGAGAGGATAAAACACTTAAGCACAAACCAAACTTAAGTATAAAACCGTTCCCTTAAACCCTCTAAACTTCTCCCCCATTGGCAACAAGTGCCAAAATGGGTGAAAAATTTAGAAAGCCAATATAATGTGAGATCCTCCCCAAAGTGTGCACTTCTCATAATTTGAGTGGAATCAAATGCACATATCCAATGATGAATACTTGAAGGAAGTCAAACTATATTGAGGATCAAAGATTGCATAAAGGTAACATGGTGAAGTGAGCTTCAACAAATAAAGCGAGCAATCAAAGATCCAATTGGACAAACAAAGATATCATGATAAGAGAGATATAGTGCTCTAAATAAAATAAGAAAGCTCCCCAAGGTTCGTGCACAATTTATAATGTTTGCATTTGAATACAATATGCACAAACATGGAATCCTCACTCCCTATATATCATTTAGAACACAACTAAGATAAAGAGAATATGCTTATCAAGAACAACTTGAGTCCAACAATTACGAGATATGAGTGCATGAAGAAAAACAAATAAACCAAGCACTCATAAATCTTCTTTACCAACAATACTAAAATCAAAAGGATAAGAAGATGGTTGGCAAAGAACAAGGATATCATGGTGATGGATTAACGCTCTCATGTATGTGAGTTTATAAAGTGGACAAGATAATCCATAAAGAAACATGCACACACACACAAGAGATTAATAAAATAAATAAGACAAGATATCCAAGATGAAGTCATAAAATATACCAAAGAATATTTGCTTAAAAAGCATATATAGCCTATGGCTCCAATTTTCACTAGTGGTATATGAATGAGCTTCAACAAGAAAATCTCAAAAACATCACAACTAACAACAAGGGAAGTAAAGCTAGTTGGAATGTTTTGAGAAAGGCAACACGTATCATAAATACGGATTTATTTCGTAATTCCATCAATATTGCACATAAGAGCTCTTTGAGGAATTGATATGCAATAAATTGCTAGAGGGCATATTTGAGATAGGTGAATCATAAACATGATATATATATATATTCCTATCATATGCATCTTCTCAAATTACTCAAATGTACAATAAGAAATTTTCTTTTTAAAATGATTTTTCAAGAACCTCAATATTTTTGAGATAAAGAATTTCATGCCAAGATGCAACCTACAAGAGGATGGATGCTATATGAGTATGCATGAATAAGATACTTGTTACCGAGATAGCAATGGCTTGATGTAGTAGATAAGAGTTCATCGATCATCCTAGCTTGACTCCAATTCTCATATGGGGACAACACCTTCCTTATAGATGAGACAAGCCTCCATTGCATCTCCAATGTACCTAAAACATCATTCAAGTACATCTTGGTCCCCAAACTCATTGGGTCCAACATGGTTAGACTAACACAATATATAGGACACACTCCATATAAATATGTGCATATTTAGATGAAATTTGAATTTCATGCACATCTTAGCCATTTAGGATTTGATGGAGTATATCCTATATAATGGATCAAAGAAAGCAAGCATGCTACAAGTATAAAAAAATTACATATAAGCATGCACCAAAACTTTTAAAGATCCAAGAAAGATATACTTTGGACAAAACACCAAAAGAATTGAATAAGGCATAAAGGTGTCACAAAACAAATTTGTTGTCCAAATTATATCAAAGAAGCAAATCACAAAAGATTTGTTCAATAAAGTTCAACAAATGAACTAAGAAGAAACCATTGAGCATAGAGGATGAAATAAAGCAAACATGCTCAAAGATTTATCTCATTCAAGCTAATAAAATATGTAAGAAGGAATGAGATAGCAAACTCCCCAAAAGAGCAAGGTTCAAACAAATAAACCAAACCCTCTACACTTTTCACAATGGCACAATGTACCGTAAGGAAAAGGTTTGTCTTCCAAAACAAACACTTGATATGAATCAAGAGAATTTATCAAAAGATTTTTCAAAGGGACAAGGAAGATACATGGGAGCAACAAAGATTTCTTGGAAATAATATAAGGAAATAAGAAGCAATCCAAGGTGAAGGTGATCCATAGATTCAACCACATAAAATATTATCAATTGTCAAAGACAATGAGTATATTGGAATTAATTTCCGGTGGAGTATTAACAATGGTGGTAAGGATCAACTTCACAACAAAAGGCATAGGATAAATATATATAATTAAGCACTATGCACAGATGAAGATTCTTGATAGCTTCAATTAGTCAAACAATCACGCACGGCAATGATTAGAATAACTTGAAGCAAACGGTGTCCTGATGTCTACGGGAGCTTCTATTCTTGTAGACAGTGTTGGGCCTCCAAGAGCAGAGGTTTGTAGAACAGCAGCAAGTTTCCCTTAAGTGGATCACCCAAGGTTTATCGATCTCAGGGAGGAAGAGGTCAAAGATATCCCTCTCATGCAACCCTGCAACCACAAAGCAAGAAGTCTCTTGTGTCCCCAACACACCTAATAGGTGCACTAGTTCGGCGAAGAGATAGTGAAATACAGGTGGTATGAATAAGTATGAGTAGTAGCAACGGCACCAGAAAAGTGCTTTGCTGTCCAGGACTGGCGTGTGGTTGATGGTGGTAATATTGCAGGCAGTACAAATGCAGTAGAACAGTAAACAAGCAGCGATGATAGCAGTATTTAGAAACAAGGCCTAGGGATCATACTTTCACTAGTGGACACTCTCAACATTGATCACATAACAGAATAAATAGATAGATGCTAGACTCTACACCCTCTTGTTGGATGATGAACACCACTAACTGTGTAGGATTACACGAACCCTCAATGCCGGAGTTAACAAGCACCACAATATTCGATGTTCATGTTTAAATAACCTTAGAGTGCATGACAGATCAACATAACCAAACCAAGTACTAACATAGCATGCACACTGTCACCTTCACGCTACGAAAGGAGGCATAGATCACATCAATACCATCATAGCAATAGTTAACTTCATAATCTACAAGAGATCACAATCATAGCCTACGCCAAGTACTACACGATGCACACACTGTCACCATTACACCGTGCAGGAGGAATAAACTACTTTAATAACATCACTAGAGTAGCACACAGATATATTGTGATACAAAACACATTGCAATCATAAAGAGATATAAATAAGCACTTCACTATGCCATTCATAACAGTGAATAAGTATTCTGTGAAATATAGCCTAAGAGACCCACACGGTGCACACACTGTCACATTTACACACGTGGGACAAGGAGTCTCCGGAGATCACATAAGTAAAATTCACTTGACTAGCATAACGACATCCAGATTACAAGCATCATCATATGAATCTCAATCATGTAAGGCAGCTCATGAGATTATTGTATTGAAGTACATAGGAGAGAGATGAACCACATAGCTACCGGTACAGCCCTTAGCCTCGATGGAGAACTACTCCCTCCTCATGGGAGACAGCAGCGTTGATGAAGATGGCGGTGGTGATGATGGAGAAGCCTTCCGGGGGCACTTCCCCGTCCCGGCGGCGTGCCGGAACAGAGACTCCTGTCCCCCAGATCTTGGCTTCACGATGGCGGCGGCTCTGGAAGGTTTCTCGTACCGTGGCTTTTTTTTATCGAAGATTTAGGTCAGGCACCTTCTTATAGGCGAAGAGGCGGCGTCAGAAGGTCAACGAGGTGATGACACAACAGGGGGGCGCGGACCCCCCCTTGGCCGCGCCAGGGTGTCATCTGGTGGCCCTGTGGCCCCTCTCTGGCGACTCTCGGGTGTTCTGGAAGCTTCGTCCAATTCTAAGACTCTGGGCGTTGATTTCGTCCAATTCCGAGAATATTTCCTTACTAGGATTTCTGAAACCAAAAACAGCAGAAAACAGGAAATGGCACTTCGGCATCTCGTCAATAGGTTAGTTCCGGAAAACGCATAAATATGACATAAAGTATGCATAAAACATGTAGATATCATCAATAATGTGGCATGGAACATAAGAAATTATCGATACGTCGGAGACGTATCAGCATCCCCAAGCTTAGTTTCTGCTCGTCCCGAGCAGGTAAACGATAACAAAGATAATTTCTGGAGTGACATGCCATCATAATCTTGATCATACTATTGTAAGCACGTGTAATGAATGCAGCGATCAAAACAATGGTAATGCAATGAGTAAACAAATGAATCATATAGCAAAGACTTTTCATGAATAGTACTTTCAAGACAAGCATCAATAAGTCTTGCATAAGAGTTAGCTCATAAAGCAATAATTCAAAGTAAAGACATTGAAGCAACACAAAGGAAGATTAAGTTTCAGTGGTTGCTTTCAACTTGTAACATGTATATCTCATGGATATTGTCAATATAAAGTAATATAACAAGTGCAATATGCAAGTATGTAGGAATCAATGCACAGTTCACACAAGTGTTTGCTTCTTGAGATGGAGAGAAATAGGTGAACTGACTCAACATAAAAGTAGAAGAAAGGCCCTTCGCAGAGGGAAGCATCGATTGCTATATTTGTGCTAGAGCTTTGGTTTTGAAAACATAAAGAGAGCATAAAAGTAAAATTTTGAGAGGTGTTTGTTGTTGTCAACGAATGGTAGTGGGTACTCTAACCCCCTTGCCAGGCAAACCTTCAAAGAGCGGCTCCCATTTTATTTTATTTTTGGGTGGCACTCCTTCCAACCTTTCTTTCACAAACCATGGCTAACCGAATCCTCGGGTGCCTGCCAACAATCTCATACCATGAAGGAGTGCCTTTTTATTTTAGTTTTATTATGATGATGACACTCCTCCCCACCTTTGCTTTCTCAAGCCATGGCTAACCGAATCCTTCGGGTGCCGTCCAACAATCACATACCATGGAGGAGTGTCTATTTAGTTTGATTAATTTGGGACTGGGAATCCCATTGACAGCTCTTTTTGCAAAATTATTGGATAAGCGGATGAAGCCACTAGTCCATTGGTGAAAGTTGCCCAACAAGATTGAAAGATAAACACCACATACTTCCTCATGAGCTATAAAACATTGACACAAATCAGAGGTGATAAATTTTGAATTGTTTAAAGGTAGCACTCAAGCAATTTACTTTGGAATGGCGGAGAAATACCATGTAGTAGGTAGGTATGGTGGACACAAATGGCATAGTGGTTGGCTCAAAGATTTTGGATGCATGAGAAGTATTCCCTCTCGATACAAGGTTTAGGCTAGCAAGGCTATTTGAAACAAACACAAGGATGAACCGGTGCAGCAAAACTCACATAAAAAACATATTGTAAACATTATAAGACTCTACACCGTCTTCCCTGTTGTTCAAACTCTTTACTAGAAATTATCTAGACCTTAGAGAGACCAATTATGCAAACCAAATTTTAGCAAGCTCTATGTATTTCTTCATTAATAGGTGCAAAGTATATGATGCAAGAGCTTAAACATGAGCACAACAATTGCCAAGTATCACATTATCCAAGACATTATAGCAATTACTACATGTATCATTTTCCAATTCCAACCATATAACAATTTAACGAAGAAGAAACTTTCGCCATGAATACTATGAGTAAAGCCTAAGGACATATTTGTCCATATGCAACAGCGGAGCGTGTCTCTCTCCCACACAATGAATGCTAGGATCCATTTTATTCAAACAAAACAAAAACAAAAACAAAAACAAACAGACGCTCCAAGCAAAGTACATAAGATGTGATGGAATAAAAATATAGTTTCAAGAGAAGGAACCTGATAATTTGTCGATGAAGAAGGGGATGCCTTGGGCATCCCCAAGCTTAGATGCTTGAGTCTTCTTGAAATATGCAGGGATGAACCACTGGGGCATCCCCAAGCTTAGAGCATTCACTCTCCTTGATCATATTGTATCATCCTCCTCTCTTGATCCTTGAAAACTTCCTCCACACCAAACTCAAAACAACTCATTAGAGGGTTAGTGCATAATCAAAATTCACATGTTCAGAGGTGACACAATCATTCTTAACACTTCTGGACATTGCCCAAAGCTACTGGAAGTCAACGGAATAAAGAAATCCATCCAACATAGCAAAAGAGGCAATGCGAAATAAAAGGCAGAATCTGTCAAAACAAAACAGTCCGTAAACACGAATTTTAAAGAGACACCAGACTTGCTCAAATGAAAATGCTCAAATTGAATGGAAGTTGCGTACATATCTGAGGATCACTCACGTAAATTGGCATAATTTTCTGAGTTACCTACAGAGAATTAGGCCCAGATTCGTGACAGACAGAAATCTGTTTCTGCGCAGTAATCCAAATCTAGTATGAACCTTACTATCAAAGACTTTACTTGGCACAACAATGCAACAAAACTAAGATAAGGAGAGGTTGCTACAGTAGTAACAACTTCCAAGACACAAATATAAAACAAAATTACTGTAGCAAAATAAACACATGGGTTATCTCCCAAGAAGTTCTTTCTTTATAGCCATTAAGATGGGCTCAGCAAATTTAATGATGCACTCGCAAGAAATAGTATTTGAAGCAAAAGAGAGCATCAAGAAGCAAATTCAAAACAAATTTAAGTCTAACATGCTTCCTATGCATAGAAATTTTGTAAATAAACAAGTTCAAGAAGCATAATGCAACAAGCATAGAAAGATAAAACAAGTGCAGCTTCAAGATTTTCAGCAAAAAGAGAGGTGTTTTAGTAACATGAAAATTTCTACAACCATATTTTCCTCTCTCATAATAATGTCCAGTAGCATCATGAGCAAACTCAACAATATAACTATCACATAAAGCATTCTTATCATGAGTCTCATGCATAAAATTATTACTCTCCACATAAGCATAATCAATTTTATTAGTTGTAGTGGGAGCAAATTCAACAAAGAAGCTATCATCATTATTATCATCATCAAATATAGGAGGCATATTGTAATCAAAATCAAATTTATCCTCCATAACAGGCGGTACCAAAAGACCAATATCATTATAATCATCATAAATAGGAGGCAAAGTATCATCAAAGTAAATTTTCTCCTCAATGCTTGGGGGACTAAAAAGGTCATGCTCATCAAAACCAACTTCCCCAAGCTTAGAATTTTCCATAGCATTAGCAACAATAGTGTTCAAAGTGTTCATACTAATATGTTCCATGGGTTTTTTAATTTTTGGATCAAACCATCCATGTCTTAAATCAGGAAATAGAATAAGAAGCTTGATGTCTACGGGTGCTTCTATTCTTGTAGACAGTGTGGGGCCTCCAAGAGCAGAGGTTTGTAGAACAGCAGCAAGTTTCCCTTAAGTGGATCACCCAAGGTTTATCGAACTCGGGGAGGAAGAGGTCAAAGATATCCCTCTCATGCAACCCTGCAACCACAAAGCAAGAAGTCTCTTGTGTCCCCAACACACCTAATAGGTGCACTAGTTCGGCGAAGAGATAGTGAAATACAGGTGGTATGAATATATATGAGCAGTAGTAACAGTGCCAGAAAAGTTCTTTGCTGTCCAGGACTGGCGTGTAGTTGATGGTGGTAATATTGCGGACAGTACAGATGCAGTAAAACAGTAAACAAGCAGCGATAGCAGTATTGGAAACAAGGCCTAGGGATCATACTTTCACTAGTGGACACTCTCAACATTGATCACATAACAGAATAAATAGATATATGCTAGACTCTACACTCTCTTGTTGGATGATGAACACCACTAACTGTGTAGGATTACACGAACCCTCAATGCCGGAGTTAACAAGCTCCACAATATTCGATATTCATGTTTAAATAACCTTAGAGTGCACGACAGATCAACACAACCAAACCAAGTACTAACATAGCATGCACACTGTCACCTTCACGCTAGGAAAGGAGGAATAGATCACATCAATACTATCATAGCAATAGTTAACTTCATAATCTACAAGAGATCACAATCATAACATACGCCAAGTACTAACACGATGCACACACTGTCACCATTACACCGTGCAGGAGGAATAAACTACTTTAATAACATCACTAGAGTAGCACATAGATGAATAGTGATACAAAACACATTGCAATCATAAAGAGATATAAATAAGCACTTCACTATGCCATTCATAACAGTGAATAAGTATTCTGTGAAATATAGCCTAAGAGACCCACACGGTGCACACACTGTCACCTTTACACACGTGGGACAAGGAGTCTCTGGAGATCACATAAGTAAAATCCACTTGACTAGCACAATGCCATCTAGATTACAAGCATCATCATATGAATCTCAATCATGTAAGGCAGCTCATGAGATTATTGTATTGAAGTACATAGGAGAGAGATGAACCACATAGCTACCGGTACAGCCCTTAGCCTCGATGGAGAACTACTCCCTCCTCATGGGAGACAACAACGTTGATGAAGATGGCGGTGGTGTCGATGGAGAAGCCTTCCGGGGGCACTTCCCCGTCCCGGCGGCGTGCCGGAACAGAGACTCCTGTCCCCCAGATCTTGGCTTCGCGATGGCGGCGGCTCTGGATGGTTTCTCGTACCGTGGCTTTTCCGTCTTGAAGATTTAGGTCGAGGAGCTTCTTATAGGCGAAGAGGCGGCGTCAGAAGGGGTCTGGGGCCACGAGACAATAGGGCGGCGCGGCCTGGGCCTGGGCCGCGCCAGCCCCATGTGTGGGCCCCCTGTGGCCCCTCTCTGGCGGCTCTCGTGTGTTCTGGAAGCTCCCGGGGATTCTAAGATGCTGGGCGTTGATTTCGTCCAATTCCGAGAATATTTCCTTACTAGGATTTCTGAAACCAAAAACAGCAGAAAACAGCAACTGGCCCTTCGGCATCTCATCAATAGGTTAGTTCCGGAAAATGCATAAAAATGACATAAAGTATGCATAAAACATGTAGGTATCATCAATAATGTGGCATGGAACATAAGAAATTATCGATACGTCGGAGACGTATCAGCATCCCCAAGCTTAGTTTCTGCTCGTCCCGAGCAGGTAAACGATAACAAAGATAATTTCTGGAGTGACATGCCATCATAACCTTGATCATACTATTATAAGCATATGTAATGAATGCAGCGATCCAAACAATGTAAATGACATGAGTAAACAATTGAATCATAAAACAAAGACTTTTCATGAATAGTACTTCAAGACAAGCATCAATAAGTCTTGCATAAGAGTTAACTCATAAAGCAATAATTCAAAGTAAAGGTATTGAAGCAACACAAATGAAGATTAAGTTTCAGCGGTTGCTTTCAACTTGTAACATGTATATCTCATGGATAGTTGTCAATGTAAAGTAATATAACAAGTGCAATATGCAAGTATGTAAGAATCAATGCACAGTTCATACAAGTATTTGCTTCTTGAGATAGAGAGAAATAGGTGAACTGACTCAACATAAAAGTAAAACAAAGGCCCTTCGCAGAGGGAAGCATTGATTGCTATATTTGTGCTAGAGCTTTGGTTTTGAAAATATAAAGAGAGCATAAAAGTAAAATTTTGAGAGGTGTTTGTTGTTGTCAACGAATGGTAGTGGGCACTCTAACCCCCTTGCCAGACAAACCTTCAAAGAGCGGCTCCCATGAATTATTTTTATTTTTGTGTGGCACTCCTTCCAACCTTTCTTTCACAAACCATGGCTAACCGAATCCTCAGGTGCCTGCCAACAATCTCATACCATGAAGGAGTGCCTTTTTATTTTAGTTTTATTATGATGACACTCCTCCCCACCTTTGCTTTCTCAAGCCATGGCTAACCGAATCCTTCGGGTGCCGTCCAACAATCACATACCATGGAGGAGTGTCTATTTAGGTTAATTAATTTGGGACTGGGAATCCCATTGCCAGCTCTTTTTGCAAAATTATTGGATAAGCGGATGAAGCCACTAGTCCATTGGTGAAAGTTGCCCAACAAGATTGAAAGATAAACACCACATACTTCCTCATGAGCTATAAAACATTGACACAAATAAGATGTAATAAATTTTGAAGTGTTTAAAGATAGCACTCAAGCAGTTTACTTGGGAATGGCGGAGAAATACCATGTAGTAGGTAGGTATGGTGGACACAAATGGCATAGTGGTTGGCTCAAGGATTTTGGATGCATGAGAAGTATTCCCTCTCGATACAAGGTTTAGGCTATCAAGGTTATTTGAAACAAACACAAGGATGAAGCGGTGCAGCAAAACTCACATAAAAGACATATTGTAAACATTATAAGACTCTACACCGTTTTCCTTGTTGTTCAAACTCAATACTAGAAATTATCTAGACCTTAGAGAGACCAATTATGCAAACCAAATTTTAGCATGCTCTATGTATTTCTTCATTAATAGGTGCAAAGTGAAGGAGATATGCCCTAGAGGCAATAATAAAGTGGTTATTATTTATATCTTTATGTTTATGATAAATGTTTATATATCATGCTATAATTGTATTAACCGAAACATTAGTACATGTGTGATATGTAGACAACAAGAAGTCCCTAGTATGCCTCTTAAACTAGCTTGTTGATTAATGGATGATTAGTTTCATAATCATGAACATTGGATGTTATTAATAACAAGGTTATATCATTATATGAATGATGTAATGGACACACCCAATTAAGCGTAGCATAAGATCTCGTCATTAAGTTATTTGCTATAAGCTTTCGATACATAGTTACCTAGTCCTTATGACCATGAGATCATGTAAATCACTTATACCGGAAAGGTACTTTGATTACACCAAACACCACTGCGTAAATGGGTGGCTATAAAGGTGGGATTAAGTATCCGGAAAGTATGAGTTGAGGCATATGGATCAACAGTGGGATTTGTCCATCCCGATGACGGATAGATATACTCTGGGCCCTCTCGGTGGAATGTCGTCTAATGTCTTGCAAGCATATGAATGAGTTCATAAGAGACCACATACCACAGTACGAGTAAAGAGTACTTGTCAGGAGACGAGGTTGAACAAGGTATAGAGTGATACCGAAGATCAAACTTCGGACAAGTAAAATATCGCGTGACAAAGGGAATTGGTATTATATGTGTATGGTTCATTCGATCACTAAAGTCATCGTTGAATATGTGGGAGCCATTATGGATCTCCAGATCCCGCTATTGGTTATTGGTCGGAGTAAGTACTCAACCATGTCCACATAGTTCACGAACCGTAGGGTGACACACTTAAAGTTGGATGTTGAAATGGTAGTACTTGAATATGGAATGGAGTTCGAATATTTGTTCGGAGTCCCGGATGAGATCCCGGACATCACGAGGAGTTCCGGAATGGTCCTAGAATAAGATTCATATATAGGATGTCATTTTATGTGAATTAAAATGTCGCGGAAGGTTCTATGGAAGGTTCTAGAAGGTTCTAGAAAAGTCCGGAAGAAACCACCAAGGAAGGTGGAGTCCACATGGGACTCCACCTCCATGGCCGGCCAACCCTAGTGGGGGAGGAGTCCCAAGTGGACTCCCCCTTAGGGGGCCGGCCACCCCCCCATATGGGAGGTGGAACTCCCACCTCTAGTGGGAGTCCTAGCTTGACTAGGTTTCCCCTCCATATGGAAGGTTTTGGTTTCGGGTCTTATTCGAAGACTTGGAGTCCAACACTTGGGGTTCCACCTATATAATGAGGGGCCAAGGGAGGGGGCCGGCCACCCCAAGACCACAAGCTGGCCGCCCCATTGAAGTGGCCGGCCACCCCCTCCCAAACCCTAGCCGCCCCCCTCTCCTCCATATCTTCCGCGTAGCTTTAGCGAAGCTCCGCCGGAGTTCTCCACCGCCACCGACACCACGCCGTTGTGCTGTCGGATTCAAGAGGAGCTACTACTTCCGCTGCCCGCTGGAACGGGAGGTGGACGTCGTCTTCATGAACAACCGAACGTGTGACCGAGTACGGAGGTGCTGCCCGTTCGTGGCGCCGGAACCGATCGTGATCAAGATCTTCTACGCGCTTTTGCAAGTGGCAAGTGAACGTCTACCGCAGCAACAAGAGCCTCCTCTTGTAGGCTTTGGAATCTCTTCAAGGGTGAGACTCGATACCCCCTCGTTGCTACCGTCTTCTAGATTGCATCTTGGCTTGGATTGCGTGTTCGCGGTAGGAAAATTTTTGTTTTCTATGCAACGTTATCCTACACAAAGTATATGATGCAAGAACTTAAACATGAGCACAACAATTTCCAAGTATCAAATTATCCAAGACATTTTACCAATTACTACATGTAGCATTTTCCGATTCCAACCATATAACAAATTAACGAAGAAGATTCAACCTTCGCCATGAATATTATGAGTAAAGCCTAAGGACATATTTGTCCATATGCAACAGCGGAGCGTGTCTCTCTCCCACACAATGAATGCTAGGATCCATTTTATTCAAACAAAACAAAAACAAAAACAAACAGACGCTCCAAGCAAAGTACATAAGATGTGATGGAATAAAAATATAGTTTCACTAGAGGAACCTGATAATGTTGTCGATGAAGAAGGGGATGCCTTGGGCATCCCCAAGCTTAGACGCTTGAGTCTTCTTGATATATGCAGGGGTGAACCACCGGGGCATCCCCAAGCTTATAGCTTTCACTCTCCTTGATCATATTGTATCATCTCCTCTCTTGATCCTTGAAAACTTCCTCCACACCAAACTCAAAACAACTCATTAGAGGGTTAGTGCACAATCAAAATTTACATATTCAGAGGTGACACAATCATTCTTTATACTTCTGGACATTGCACAAAGCTACTGAAAGTCAATGGAATCGAAAAATCCATCAAACATGGCAAAACAGGCAATGCGAAATAAAAGGCAGAATCTGTCAAAACAGAACAGTTCGTAAAGAAGAATTTTATTGAGGCACCAGACTTGCTCAAATGAAAATGCTCAAATTGAATGAAAGTTGCGTACATATCTGAGGATCACTCACGTAAATTGGCAGAATTTTCTGAGTTACCTACAGAGAATTAGGCCCAGATTCATGACAGCAAAGAAATCTGTTTCTGCGCAGTAATCCAAATCTAGTATGAACCTTACTATCAAAGACTTTACTTGGCACAACAATGCAACAAAACTAAGATAAGGAGACGTTGCTACAGTAGTAACAACTTCCAAAACACAAATATAAAACAAAATACTGTAGTAAAATAAACACATGGGTTATATCCCAAGAAGTTCTTTCTTTATAGCCATTAAGATGGGCTCAGCAGTTTGAATGATGCACTCATAAGAAATAGTATTTGAAGCAAAAAGAGAGCATCAAGAGGCAAATTCAAAACACATTTAAGTCTAACATGCTTCCTATGCATAGGAATCTTGTAAATAAACAAATTCATGAAGCATAATGCAACAAGCATATAAGGATAAAACAAGTGCAGCTTCAAGATTTTAAGCATATAGAGAGGTGTTTTAGTAACATGAAAATTTCTACAACCACATTTTCCTCTCTCATAATAATGTCCAGTAGCATCATGAGCAAATTCAACAATATAACTATCAAATGAAACATTCTTGTCATGAGCTTCATGCATAAAATTATTACTCTCCACATAAGCATAGTCAATTTTATTAGTTGCAGTGGGAGCAAATTCAACAAAGTAGCTATCATTATTATTCTCATCATCAAATATAGGAGGAATATTGTAATCATAATTAGATTTATCCTCCATAGTAGGTGGCACCAAAAGACTACTATCATTATAATCATCATAAATAGGAGGCAAAGTATCATCAAAGTAAATTTTCTCCTCAATGCCCGGGGGACTAAAAAGATCATGCTCATCAAAACCAGCTTCCCCAAGCTTAGAATTTTCCATAGCATTAGCAACAATAGTGTTCAATGTGTTCATGCTAATATGTTCCATGGGTTTTTTAATTTTCGGATCAAACCATCCATGTCTTAAATCAGGAAATAGAATAAGAAGCTCATTGTTGTCCATTATGCCTAACTAGTGTAAACAAGAAACAAAAAGATGCAATTGTAGGATCTAAAGGAAATAGCTTCGAGCACAAACACAATGGCGCCAGAAAAGTACATTACACTGAACCGGAGTATGAGTGCCTTTTACCTTTCCTCCCCGGCAACGGCGCCAGAAAAGTGCTTGATGTCTACGGGTGCTTCTATTCTTGTAGACAGTGTTGGGCCTCCAAGAGCAGAGGTTTGTAGAACAGCAGCAAGTTTCTCTTAAGTGGATCACCCAAGGTTTATCGAACTCAGGGAGGAAGAGGTCAAAGATATCCCTCTCATGCAACCCTGCAACCACAAAGTAAGAAGTCTCTTGTGTCCCCAACACACCTAATAGGTGCACTAGTTCGGCGAAGAGATAGTGAAATACAGGTGGTATGAATATATATGAGCAGTAGTAACAGTGCTAGAAAAGTGCTTTGCTGTCCAGGACTGGCGTGTAGTTGATGGTGGTAATATTGCGGACAGTACAGATGCAGTAAAACAGTAAAAAAGCAGCGATAGCAGTATTGGAAACAAGGCCTAGGGATCATACTTTCACTAGTGGACACTCTCAACATTGATCACATAACAGAATAAATAGATAGATGCTAGACTCTACACTCTCTTGTTGGATGATGAACACCACTAACTGTGTAGGATTACACGAACCCTCAATGCCGGAGTTAACAAGCTCCACAATATTCGATATTCATGTTTAAATAACCTTAGAGTGCACGACAGATCAACACAACCAAACCAAGTACTAACATAGCATGCACACTGTCACCTTCACGCTACGAAAGGAGGAATAGATCACATCAATACTATCATAGCAATAGTTAACTTCATAATCTACAAGAGATCACAATCATAACCTACGCCAAGTACTAACACGATGCACACACTGTCACCATTACACCGTGCAGGAGGAATAAACTACTTTAATAACATCACTAGAGTAGCACATAGATGAATAGTGATGCAAAACACATTGCAATCATAAAGAGATATAAATAAGAACTTCACTATGCCATTCATAACAGTGAATAAGTATTCTGTGAAATATAGCCTAAGAGACCCACACGGTGCACACACTGTCACCTTTACACACATGGGACAAGGAGTCTCCGGAGATCACATAAGTAAAATCCACTTGACTAGCACAATGGCATCTAGATTACAAGCATCATCATATGAATCTCAATCATGTAAGGCAGCTCATGAGATTATTGTATTGAAGTACATAGGAGAGAGATGAACCACATTGCTACCGGTACAGCCCTTAGCCTCGATGGAGAACTACTCCCTCCTCATGGGAGACAGCAGCGTTGATGAAGATGGCGGTGGTGTCGATGGAGAAGCCTTTCGGGGGCACTTCCCCGTCCCGGCGGCATGCCGGAACAGAGACTCCTGTCCCCCAGATCTTGGCTTCGCGATGGCGGCGGCTCTGGATGGTTTCTCGTACCGTGGCTTTTCCGTCTCGAAGATTTAGGTCGAGGAGCTTCTTATAGGAGAAGAGGCGGCGTCATAAGGGGTCTGGGGCCACCAGACAATAGGGCGGCGCGGCCAGGGCCTGGGCCGCGCCAGCCCCATGTGTGGGCCCCCTGTGGCCCCTCTCTGGCGGCTCTCGAGTGTTCTGGAAGCTCCCGGGGATTCTAAGATGCTGGGCGTTGATTTCGTCCAATTCCGAGAATATTTCCTTACTAGGATTTCTGAAACCAAAAACAACAGAAAATAGCAACTGGCCCTTCGGCATCTCGTCAATAGGTTAGTTCCGGAAAACGCATAAAAATGACATAAAGTATGCATAAAACATGTAGGTATCATCAATAATGTGGTATGGAACATAAGAAATTATCGATACGTCGGAGACGTATCAAAGCTCGTTGTTGTCCATTATGCCTTACTAGTGTAAACAAGAAACAAAAAGATGCAATTGCAGGATCTAAAGGAAATAGCTTCGAGCACAAACACAATGGCGCCAGAAAAGTACTTAGTTACCTGGAACCGAAGTGTGAGTACCTTTTACCTTTCCTCCCCGGCAACGGCGCCAGAAAAGTGCTTGATGTCTACGGGAGCTTCTATTCTTGTAGACAGTGTTGGGCCTCCAAGAGCAGAGGTTTGTAGAACATCAGCAAGTTTCCCTTAAGTGGATCACCCAAGGTTTATCGATCTCAGGGAGGAAGAGGTCAAAGATATCCCTCTCATGCAACCCTGCAACCACAAAGCAAGAAGTCTCTTGTGTCCCCAACACACCTAATAGGTGCACTAGTTCGGCGAAGAGATAGTGAAATACAGGTGGTATGAATAAGTATGAGTAGTAGCAACGGCACCAGAAAAGTGCTTTGCTGTCCAGATCGGCGTGTGGTTGATGGTGGTAATATTGCAGGCAAGACAAATGCAAGAGAACGATAAACAAGCAGCGATGATAGCAGTATTTAGAAACAAGGCCTAGGGATCATACTTTCACTAATGGACACTCTCAACATTGATCACATAACAGAATAAATAGATAGATGCTAGACTCTACACCCTCTTGTTGGATGATGAACACCACTAACTGTGTAGGATTACACGAACCCTCAATGCCGGAGTTAACAAGCTCCACAATATTCGATGTTCATGTTTAAATAACCTTAGAGTGCATGACAGATCAACATAACCAAACCAAGTACTAACATAGCATGCACACTGTCACCTTCACGCTATGAAAGGAGGCATAGATCACATCAATACCATCATAGCAATAGTTAACTTCATAATCTACAAGAGATCACAATCATAGCCTACGCCAAGTACTACACGATGCACACACTGTCACCATTACACCGTGCAGGAGGAATAAACTACTTTAATAACATCACTAGAGTAGCACACAGATATATTGTGATACAAAACACATTGCAATCATAAAGAGATATAAATAAGCACTTCACTATGCCATTCATAACAGTGAATAAGTATTCTGTGAAATATAGCCTAAGAGACCCACATGGTGCACACACTGTCACCTTTACACACGTGGGACAAGGAGTCTCCGGAGATCACATAAGTAAAATTCACTTGACTAGCATAACGACATCTAGATTACAAGCATCATCATATGAATCTCAATCATGTAAGGCAGCTCATGAGATTATTGTATTGAAGTACATAGGAGAGAGATGAACCACATAGCTACCGGTACAGCCCTTAGCCTCGATGGAGAACTACTCCCTCCTCATGGGAGACAGCAGCGTTGATGAAGATGGCGGTGGGGATGATGGAGAAGCCTTCCGGGGGCACTTCCCCGTCCCGGCGGCATGCCGGAACAGAGACTCCTGTCCCCCAGATCTTGGCTTCGCGATGGCGGCGGCTCTGGAAGGTTTCTCGTACCGTGGCTTTTTTTTATCGAAGATTTAGGTCAGGGACCTTTTTATAGGCGAAGAGGCGGCGTCAGAAGGTCAACGAGGCGACGACACAACAGGGGGGCGTGGGCCCCCCCTTGGCCGCGCCAGGGTGTCATCTGGTGGCCCTGTGGCCCCTCTCTGGCGACTCTCGGGTGTTCTGGAAGCTTCGTCCAATTCTAAGACTCTGGGTGTTGATTTCGTCCAATTCCGAGAATATTTCCTTACTAGGATTTCTGAAACCAAAAATAGCAGAAAACAGGAACTGGCACTTCGGCATCTCGTCAATAGGTTAGTTCCGGAAAACGCATAAATATGACATAAAGTATGCATAAAACATGTAGATATCATCAATAATGTGGCATGGAACATAAGAAATTATCGATACGTCGGAGACGTATCATGTCCCAAATAAGATATAGAGATATGTATTTGAGGAAGAACCGCACCAAGAATCTCTTACTCAAACAAGAACCAAAAGATGAGAAATAAAAGCTTTTTACTACAAGTGGAGCTTGTTTGAGCAAACATGCCACCTAGGATCAAGATAATTACGTGTATCAACACTAACTGGCATAACCTCATATGTTCACATTTTCTAGGCTTGTGATATGTACAAAACATATTACTCCCCCATAATGTGATAAGTCATTTCTTCCAAAACAAGAGGCAACTAAAATTCGACTAGAGATGATTAATGGACATTAGAATTTGAATTTCTCATGAGTATGACACACCACATAGTGACTAGATAATCTTGCAATATCAATACTAAGTGGTGGTACCCATGTACACACATTTTAAAGAAAGAGAGATGCACAAAGCATATCACTACCCCAAAATGGGATGTTCCATTAATCACTTCAAAGAGAGCCAAATAAGATATCATCAAGATGCATTAGGCTCAAAACAATACACAAGTATATGATGAGTCAAACAAGCATACTTGAATACACAAGATAGGCAAGTAAGATACAACATATACAAACACATATTTGATACAAAACCAAACATGCAAAGGGGGAAAGTAACTTACAATAAACATGAAAAGTTGAAGTATAAGTTACCGCAAGGAGGAACATTGGATATAAGATATAGATGATGATCCATATGACTTGGCTTGGTCAAAATATAATATATGAAGATCCCTTAATTCTTCATGAAGTAGCCAAATCTCCAATGCCCTCCACTTGTACCTATTGATCAAGTTTGAGATTGTTGGTCCCCAACCAAGTTGGGTCCTAAGAGGTTAGTCACAATAGGCTTGGCAACCCAAATGGTTCTTTTCTTGAAACCACTTTGAGTTCCAACAAACTTGGCAAACACATTGCCATCCTTATCCTTCCCTAGAGAATAATCATCATCAACAATTATAGGGTTAGATAAGGTACCATCTAAGCAAGAAGAAGCAAAGTGCCCCTTCTTACGACATAAGTAGCAAGTGTTCCCCTTTTTCTTCTTTATTGATTTCTTCTCTTGGGGAACAATATCTTGATTCTTCTTGGGAAGTGGCCTATCTTCAACTTGAGGCCGAGCTTGAGATTGACCTTGACCTTGTGGCCGTTTCCCTTGTTGTTTCTCACTTAAGTGCTTCTTCTTCTTCAATGGGCATGATCTAACATGGTGCCCTTCAACTTTGCACTTGAAGCAAACAATCTTGGCCGAATCCTTGACTTTGTCTTGGCCCTTCTTCTTGTTGTTCTTGCTCTTGGACTTGTTCTTGTTATTGGAGTTGAATCCAAGTCCACTCTTGTCATTGGGGGATTGTTGCACACTTAGCATCTTGTCAAGTGCGGATTTCCCTTCATGACGCTTTTCCAAGTCTTTCTTCAAAGAAAGTACTTGAGCCTCGAGCTCTTTTATTTCCTCTACATGGTTAGTATAAATACAAGTACTAGAGGAAGTAGAAGCTTCATTGTTAGAGCAACAAGGCAAGGCAAGTAATCCAACACAAGGTGTATCAATAGTTTGACTAGATGGATTACAAGGACTAGCACATGAAAGTATAGCATTTGTACTAGAGATTGTGCTCATGTCCACATGAGGCTCACAAGATGTTACCTTAGTGATACTAGCCGCATGAGCTAACTTTAGCTCATTGTAGGAAGCTAGAAGATCTTCAAGAGAGTGTGAGAGCGTTTTATTGCTTTCTTCCAATTCCCTACAATTGCTAGTTAGCCAATCAAGTTGAGCCCTTATCTCAACATTCTCCTCCAAGGTAGATGCTTCAAAAGAATTAGAGTTAGTAGCACAAGCATCATCAATAGATTTTTCATTTTCAAGCTCATAGGATTCAATTTTTTGTGTAAGCATAAAATTAGTATGCTTCTCATCTTTTAGCTCATGCTTGAGGAGAGTGAATCTCATTTCCCCATTTTCAACATGGGACTCCAACTCCACTATGGTTTTCTTATATTTATTCAAGGTTTCCATAGAGTGTTCGAGATTAGCACAAGCTTCTTTATTACCATGAAGAGAAGCATATACCACTGCCATATTATGCACCAAGGCATTATATTCTTCATCATTATTATCATCATCACTCTCATCATTAGATGAAGTGTTAGGAGTCAAAGTAGGAGATACCTTTGATCCATTTGCCATAAGGCACATGTGCATACCGGAGGATGAAGATGAAGAAATTCTTGAATCCTCATTTGAAAGCATGTCTTGATCCATAGAGTGTTCGGTTTCCTCTACATTGTTAGTCAACAAACAACTAGAGAAAATAGAAGCATTTTGATTATGGGAGCAAGACAAGGCAAGCATATCATCATGGGATTTATGTAAGCAATTTACACATGATATGCAAGGACTATCAACACAAGCATGTAGATTATTTTCAATGCTAGATGTGTTTAAGTCCAAAGAGGAAGCATTGCAATGGGATAGAGATGAAGAATCATCACTATTGAGCACAATATCAACATTGCAATTTTCCTCACCACTCACCATATCATTACCTCGTGTCTTGCTACACGTTGGTGAAGTGGAGGAAGATGAGAACTCATCACGGCCGGAGGTGGAAGCAACTTGGAGCTCTTCATGATGTGAAGGGGAAGAGAGCTCCTCGGAGACACCACCGACCAAATGAGAAATGGATCCACCAAACATTTCCTTAAGCTTGATCCACATCTCATGAGACGACTTTCGCTTTATATATATCAAGAACCTACGAAAATCGGGTCTCAAGGAGAATAAAAGCTCATTAGATACTAGAGCTTCAAGATGTAATTTTTTCTCATCCTCTAGAGATAGATTTTGAGAATCCATCGGAGGAGAAAAACCGACATCTAGAAATTGCTCTATATTTGGACACAAGGTCCGAAGATTACAAAGCAAGCAATTTCACCACAAAAGATAATTTGTGCCATTAAAGACAATTGTGTCATTGTGCACTATACTAGCCGACATCTTTACTCTCAAGGCGGTGAAGCCTTAAACAAGGAGAGACCTTGCTCTGATACCAATTGAAAGATCGAGATGTCGCCTAGAGGGGGGTGAATAGGCAATTAAAAACTCTTGCGGATTTGTCTTGTAAGAATGCGGAATTAAACTAACGTTTAGTCTACAAGCACAAACCCTAAATATGCTAAGCTCAACCAAGTGTAACAAGAGCAACTAGAGCTAAGCAAGATAGGCACAAGATATATGTAGCACAAGTGATAGCAAGATATATGTACTTTAAGCACGATGGCTGTCACAAGGAAAGAGAGCTCGGGTATAGAAATAACCGAGGCACGCGGAGACGAGGATGTATTCCCGTGTTCCCTTCCTTTGCAAGAAGGTACGTCACGTTTGGAGGAGTGGAGGTCCCACGAAGGATTCCCCGCGCCACGAAGGCTCACCCTATTCTCCGAACCACACCCACGAAGGATAATGGCCCTTTCCTTATGGTTAGCTTTTCCTCCGCTCCGGAGATGGCAAGCTCCAGAACCACTTCACAAGCTCCACAAAGGAGAAGTCCGGGCCTCTTCACAATCTTCTTGAAGAGATCACCGGAGCACCAACCGCCAAGCCAACTAGGAGGTCTTCCTCCAAGAGTAACAAGCTCACGGTCTCTCACTCGAACTAATCATGGTGGAGAGCTCAACACTATGCAAAGATGCAAAGCAAGAACACTAGAGGTGTTCAAATCCTTCACTCTCAAATCCCACCCAAACAACAAATGCTAGGATGAGATTGGAGAGGAAGAACAATGGGGAAAGTCAACAAAAGACTCCAAGATCTAGATCCCAAGAGTTCCCCTCACTTAGAGAAGAAATGGATTGGTGGAAGTGTAGATCTAGATCTCCTCTCTTAGATCCCTCAAGAATTAGCAAGAATTATGGGAGGAATCAAAGGGGAGAGCAAGTTCTTCCAAGAGCAACAATGGAGGTGAAGAAAGGGGAAGAACTAAATTGCTCAAGGTGGAAGAAGGGCTATTTATAGTCCAAGGAGAAAAATAACCGTTGGGGAAAAAGCTGTGTGAAAAACGTAGGAAAAACGGCTCCAAAAAGTGGCCCAGGCGGCTGCCAGGCCGGCCGGATTTGGCGCTGAGGAGCCCAGCAGGGGGCGCAGGCCGCGGGTGGGCCACGGGGCGGTGAGGCCCAGCCCGGCCAGGAGGCCGGTCAGGCCGGGGTGGTAGCCGGGCGGGCCGGTTGGTGACCGGCGCTGGGCCGGATGGGGTGGCCAAGCCCACTGGACGCTGCCTGGATGGCAAATGCGTCTGGGCCGGTCACGACCGGGTGGGCCGGCGTGCCGCCCGGCAGGCCGGTCGGTCGGCCGGTTGAGCTCCCTAAGACGATTTGATCAAGTTACTCAACCGAAAGCCCCTCTTGATAGTGCGGCTATCTATCCTATAAATCGGTCTCCCAACATCCACCTTGAGACCGGTAAAAGGAAAACCTAGCAAGGCCATACCTTTGCCTTGCGCATCCCGCTTGATCTTGATGATAACTCTTCAAGCTTCACTCAAGCCGGAATGCCTCACTTGATCAATGTTGCTTCGTGAAGACTCACAAATGCTCCCCCATACACTATGATGGGAAAGCTCCATTGATGCACATCTTCACATGTCCATTATCACCAAATGGACGACAAGCTTCAAGCATGTGATCCACTCAAGATGCTCATCTTGAACTTGCCCAACTCAATCTTGTATCTTCTCATACTCACTTAAGATAGAGCATGGCTAATATTGAGTTCCACATAAGAACTCCATCTTCATTTCATCTTCTTGATCATATCACATATGTATCTTTAAATCGATGATCTTGATGCCAATACACAAGGTGTATCTTTATCTTCATGGCATCCATACTTGAATCCAACACATGGAATACAAGAAGTACCTATGGAATATTCCTTCATATAAACTCAATGAAAACATTAGTCCATAGGGGTTGTCATTAATTACCAAAACCACACATAGGGGCAATATACCCTTACAAGAAGGAAGGCCATTACAGGAAGGACTGTCCTGAATACCTCAAGTGGATGATGAAGAAAGGTACAGATGAAATCACTTTTGTTGATGAAATGTTATATACTGATTTCTCTTGTACATCATGGTGGATTGATTCAGGTGCAACTGCTCACGTTGCTAATTCTATGCAGGGATTAAATATGATCCAAACCATAACAAGCGGGGCAAGGCGACTTAGAGTTGCAAATGGAGTTGAAGTTGATGTAGAAGCTGTTGGGTCACTCACCTTGGAGCTCCACACCGGCTTTCACCTTCATTTAAATAATGTTCTTTATGTACCTACTTTAAGTAGGAATTTAATTTCAGTTTCTTGTCTCGATGATAACATGTATGAGTGCAAGTTTGGTAACAAACAATTTGTTTTAAACTATTGTAATAATGATGTTGGCCTTGGTGTCAGACGAGGCAAACTATATATGTTATCTATGAATGATTCTGTTTTGCATGTGAGTAATGTTTCGAATGTTGAGAAGAAATGGAAGGGTACTAGCACTTCTTCGAAATTGTGGCACTATCGTTTAGGCCACATTTCGAGGGGGAGAATGGAAAGACTTATTAAAAATGATGTACTCCTCCCGTTAGACTTCTCTGATGCGGACAAATGTGTTGATTGCATCAAAGGTAAATATGCAAAAACAATTAAGAAAGGAGCAGTAAGAGCCACGAGTGTCCTCGAACTCATACATACTAACATATGCGGACCTCTTAATGTTAAGTCTATAGATGGTTTTGATTCGTTCATCACCTTCACAGACGACTTTTCCCGTTATGGGTACATTTACCCTATACGTGATCGATCAGAAGCTTTGGACAAATTCAAAGTGTTCAAAGCCGAAGTTGAGAACCAACTGAATGCAAAAAATAAAGTTGTACGATCTGATCGCAGGGGGGAGTATTACGGGAGGCATGCTCCTTATGGGCAAATTCCATGACCTTTTGCTAAGTTCCTAGCTGAGAATGGAATTGTTGCCCATTATTCAATGCCTGGTGAACCTCAACAAAATGGTGTGGCTGAGCGCCGAAATCGCACGCTTTTGGATATGGTGCGTAGCATGCTCAGTCATGCAAGTTTGCCAGTAAGCCTATGGATGGAGGCATTGAAGACGGCTGCACATATTTTAAATCTTGCTCCCACTAAGTCAGCACCGAACACACCTCATGAGATGTGGACGGGAAAGAAACCGAGCTTGAACTATTTACGTGTGTGGGGCTGTCCTGCTGAAGCTAGAATTTTCAATCCACAACTTAAGAAGTTAGATCCAAAAACGGTTAGTTGTTTCTTCGTCGGATACCCGCATAGGGGAAAGGGATATTGTTTCTATTGCCCCGGTCGTACCACTAAGTACGTGGAGACCCGGCAAGCGGTATTTTTTGAGGATAATGAAGTTATTGAAATAAGGAAGATCGATCTTGAGGAAAAGCGGGTGTGTGCTCCATCCCCGATCATCCAAGAGGTCGTTCTACCAATGCAGAGGAGAATCACTTCTCATGTTGAGACTGAACCTCACAGTTCTGGTCCTCAACCTGATGGTGATCCTGAACCTAATAATAACGGAAATCCAGAAGGTGAAGAAAATCACCAGTCGGATAATGAAGAAGATCCTCATAATAATGATGCCCCTCCACCACCATCTCCTGTGAGAAGATCACATCGAGAAAGAAGAAAATCCATCTCAGATGATTATATCACCTACATGAGTGAGGATGTAGATGATATAGGAAAGGTGGAGGATCCAACCTCATACAAGGAGGCCATTAAGAGTTTGAATTCATCTAAGTGGCAAATCGCCATGGAAGACGAGTTGAAATCTATGAGTTCAAATGATGTTTGGGACTTAGTAGAAGTTCCTAATGATGCCAAAAGAGTAGGCTGCAAATGGATCTACAAAACTAAGTACGACCCCAAAGGGAACATCGAAAGGTTCAAAGCTAGACTTGTGGCAAAAGGATTCACGCAGAGAGAAGGAATCGATTACAATGAGACTTTCTCTCCTGTGTCATCTAAAGATTCTTTTAGGATCGTCATGCCTCTAATAGCTCATTTCGACCTAGAATTGCATCAAATGGACGTTAAGACAGCATTTCTAAATGGCGACCTTAATGAAGATGTGTACATGACTCAGCCGGAAGGTTTTGTTGTGGAAGGAAAGGAACATTTAGCATGTCGTCTAAAGAAATCCATCTATGGCTTGAAGCAAGCTTCAAGACAGTGGTACCTCAAGTTCGATAAGATTATTAGAACTTTTGGTTTTACTGAAAATGTTAAGGACAACTGCATTTATGTTAAGTTTAAGGGCAGTATGTTCACAATATTATTCCTGTATGTGGATGACATATTATTGGCCTGCAGTGATAAGGATATGCTGCACGAGACCAATAATTTTTTGTCTTCCAATTTTGATATGAAAGATCTCGGTGAAGCTTCATATGTCCTCGGCATTGAGATTCATCGAGATAGGTCTAAAGGTGTGTTGGGACTATCACAAAAGGCATACTTTGAGCGAGTACTAAAGAAATTCAATATGCATAAGTGCTCTAGCTCACCTGCCCCAGTAGTCAAGGGCGATAAGTTTGGGACATTTCAATGTCCGAGGAACCAAATTGAAACTGATCAGATGAAGTCGGTTCCTTATGCTTCAGTTGTCGGAAGCATCATGTATGCACAAGTTTGTACACGCCCTGACTTGGCTTTTATAACCGGGATGCTTGGCAGATTCCAATCAAATCCAGGACTAGACCACTGTAAGGCCGCAAAGAAAGTCTTGCGTTATATGCAAAAGATAAAAGGGTACATGCTTACGTACAGAAGGTCTGATAACCTACAAGTTGTTGGTTATTCAGATTCTGATCATGTCGGTTGTGTGGATAGTAAGAAATCCACGTCAGGTTATATATTCACACTTGCCGGAGGAGCTATATCGTGGAAAAGCTCCAAACAAACGATAGTTGCTTCATCTACGATGCAAGCAGAGTTTGTAGCATGTTATGAGGCCACTGGGCGGGCTGTATGGCTAAAAAATTTCATTCCCGGACTTAAAGTGGTCGACATCATTTCAAAACCACTTCTATTGTACTGCGATAATGAACCCGCAATTTTCTATGTGAATAACAACAAGTCAAGTGATGCTGCCAAACACATTGACATTAAGTATCATGTTGTGATGCATAGGATCCAGGATCAAACAACTAATTTTAAGCATATAAGTACGACTCGTATGCTTGCGGATCCGCTAACGAAAGGCTTACCACCCAGAATTTTTCGTGAGCATGTTGCCGGCATGGGATTACTGGAAGCCTTATGATTCTGAAATAAAGGGACCTGTTATCACCAGATTTTGGACAAATCCAGAGGTGGGCCATAAGAGAGATGGGCTTGGAAGACTACACGTGGAAGATCTCTGAAGCGGCCTTGCACGGAGAATTTGGGCTAGTTTGCCCGTGTATCTTTAATTATAGTAGATTATATCTTAGATTTAAAGTTAGAGTTTGTCTCGTACACGGTGGGGATATTCCCACGTTAGAAAGTCCCCTGGACTATAAATATGTATCTAGGGTTTATGGAATAAACAACAACTCACGTTCAACCCAAACAAACCAATCTCGGCGCATCGCCAACTCCTTCGTCTCGAGGGTTTCTATCAGGTAAGCGACATGATCTTGCGATCTAGGCAGCACAAGCCCCACGTTGTTCATGCGTTGCTCGTACTGAAGCGTCTTTGATGGCGAGCAACGTAGTTATCATAGATGTGTTAGGGTTAGCATTGTTCTTCGTATAACATGCTTACGTAGTGCAACCCTTGCATATCTAGCCGCCCTCACATCTATCTCAGGTGTGGGGGCGGCACCCCGCTTGATCATTATTTAGTAGATCTGATCCGTTACGATTGCTCCTTGTTCTGCAAGGATTAGTTTAATATCTGCAATAGTTAGGCCTTACAAAGGGGGGGAGGATCCAGCGGCATGTAGGGTGGCGTTCGCAAGTCCTAAACAGGATGTTCCGATGATCAACTTCATGTTGGTTTTTAGGCCTTGTTTAGGATCGGCTTACGATCACCATGCGTGGCCGCGAGGCCCAACCTGGAGTAGGATGATCCGATTATGCGGTGAAAACCCTAAATCGTCATAGATCTCATTAGCTTTATCTTGATCAAGCAGGATCACCATATATTCGTGCACCCCGTACGAATCATGGGTGGATCGGCTCTTTGAGCCGATTCACAGGATAACCTGAGAGCCGATCGAGGCTCGTATTTAATGTTTACGTGTATGCCATGCAGGAAACTAAGCGAGGCATCCCCATCACCTTCCCGACCTGTATAGGTCGTGGCACGCCTGCACTTCGCATCGCCGCGTGTGACCAGAAGAGCATTGCGGGCCGTCGCTCGGAGGGGTCTCAGCCAGCCGCAGCTCTAGGCTCTTCCCGGCTCTACCGTGTTGACAGGCCGCTGCCCGCCGGTGGGTTTTGGCAGTCAACACATTCTGGCACGCCCGGTGGGACAATCGTCTACATCAACCACATCGCCATCTACATCTGAGATGGAGGACGGCACGCCAGTCACCTACGAGGAGCTGCCTGAAGAGCTCAAGAAGAAATATAACGAGATCAAGGCCACCCTCGAAGCCGACCTCATCGGCTCTTTCGCAGAACCCGTTCCCATGGCATCAGATGGAAGGGATTCTCACCAGAAGGTGCACTCGATGGGATAGACCTCTCTGCCCCGTCGGAGGAACGCACCAGGGGCCTGCGGCAGGAGATCAACTACTTGGTGGCTCACTCGCTACACCGCCACTCTGAAAACCTGGTCAACGTGTTGGAGCGTGTCGCTCTTCGCGTGATCCAGGAGATCATGAGCCACCAGTACTCGCCGTCAGGACCAGCTCTCGGGACGCATCAAGGAGAGTTGCCACTCCAGTCCCGTCCACCGCTGCCATATGCGTTGGCAGCACCGGTGAAGTGCCGCTACACCGGCATTCGTCGTCTACAAGATCGGTGGTGACCCTAGTGACTACCGGTTCTTGGCGGAGCGCCTAAGGAGGTCCCTCAAGGATACGCGTGCACTTATGTGCCGATTGTGGCAATCGGGCACTCTCAAACCAGGCCACAACATCGGGGGCTCCGGCGAAACAGGAGGAACGTCGCAACAGAGCTTGAGAAGCGTACGTGGCTAACTAAGTACGCCACCCCGACGAAACTCCGTAGCCCAGCTCCTGCAGCTTGGCTCGTAGCTGGAAAAGCAAACATGGCTGGCTAAGTACGCCACCCCGGCGAATCTTCGTAGTGCAACTCCCGCAGCCTAGCACAATGGATCGCATCGCACCATACTAAGAGACCAGTTCGGCATGGTGCCGAAAAGGAGGGCAATCGGCTATTCCAAGCCGTACCTCGACGAGTACGAGATGATCCCGCCGCCACCTAAATATCGGCTCCCCGACTTCTCCAAATTCAAAGGATCAGATGGCTCCAGCTCCATCGAGCACGTCGGCCGATATTTGGCGCAACTAGGACCGGCTTCAAAGTGTTTGATCAGCTACGCGTGAGGCTCTTTTCACAGTCCCTCACGGGATCGGCTTTTGGATGGTACACCTCTTTGCCAAAGAAACTCCATCCAGCCTTGGAAGCAATTGGAAGAACAGTTCCATATGCAATACCATTCAGTAAGCTTCCGAGTCTAGCATTGCCGATCTAGCACAACTACGTCGAAGCGCGGAGAAACGGTGACAGAGTACATCCAGCGCTTCAGAATCTTAGGAACCGATGTTATTCGGTTCGTATAACTGAAAAGGAAGCAATCGAGTTGGCGTAGCTGGCCTTGCAACACAGCTCAAGGACATGGCCTCCCAAGCAGATTATCCCTCGCGCGCACATGGTTCAGTAAATTATCAGCATATGAACAGCGCCACCTGCACTGCACCAAGACAAGTTCAAGCGTGCAGTAGTCATGGTCGATACAGAGGAAGATGAAGTGCCTGCGGGAGACCAAGAAGTAGCAAGTACGAGTGGACTCCTGGGGAGGAACCCCGTGTCCTCGCAAATGGGTAAAGCCACCAGTGGCCGCCCAGGGGATTTGATTTTGACGTGACCAAGACCGAACAAATCTTCGACCTCCCTGCTCAAGGAGAAACAGCTTGACGATTCCTGAAGGTCTCAAGTTCCCCACGGCGCAAGAGCTAAACGGAAAGCCGTACTGCAAATTCCACAACTCGCTCTCCCATGCCACCAACGACTGCAGGGTGTGGCGTCAGCACATCCAAGCGGCGATAGAGAAGGGGCGTCTAATTTTCAACCAGTACGCCATGAAGGTCGACACCCAGCCCTTCCCCGCCGTTAACATGGTAGAAGTCATCTACCCTGAGGGTTGCCAGCCAGGTCCCTCGTTCAGCATCAACATGGTAGGACCTGGGAACACTCTGGCAAAGATGGAGATGAGGGCAAATGCTCTCATAGCAAGGACAGAGGAGGCCGCTCCACGCGATCGGCTCCATCATGATGGCAAGCGCTACGTCACGTAGGGAGAGGTGAAGAATGTAAGATATCAACGACCTCTCTCTCGATCACCTCCTCAACAAATATGTGAGTCAGTACGACCAACGCCGACGGTCCAACTATGATGATGAAGGAGATCGTCTGGCTAGAGAAGCCAGAAGACATCGTCGGCATGATCGCGATGAGAAGGAGCACGAGCGCCGTGCCATGGAAAAATCAAGGGAGCAAGATGACAACGCCAGACACCGGGACCGCCCTTTCTTCGTACATCGCCGGGATTCAGGAATGAGCCGATTGCCCACAATCGGCAATTGCCCGTAATGCAACAAGAAGAAGAAGGAGGCAGCCAACGTGTCCGTGTTCGAGCGCTTAGGGCCTCTCCCGCCACCAAGCAAACGCGCTGAGTCACCTCGTTGGGCAGATCTTGAGGATTCCGAAGACGAGGGGCCGTAAGAAGAAGACAGGTATCACCGTCCAAGGTGGTGCCCTCACGGACTCACCCGTTCACACAACCGCAGGGTTCAGCGGTTGCGCGGCCCTGGAGGAAGCCGAAAGGTTATACCCGCATACGCTAAGGAAGGCACGGCCTGATCTCGGCCGCAACGGTTCAGCGAGCCCTGGATGAAGAGGGTCGACCACGGAGAATGGAGTGGCGTCCCAAGCAAAAGAAAGCCGATGATGAAACATCGGCTGGCACAAACCTGGTGCTCGTCTTGCCGACGGAGTTTAGTGCTCCACGATTATACGATGCACTCAAGGTGGACGACAAAGCAGCGCATCAAGTCGAGGTTGGGTTGGTTTTATCCACCCGACCGAGTAGCAAGATTAAGCCAATGGGCAAACCAAAGCAGGCTGATCCTTGTGATCGGCCCCAAAAAGTTTATGGAGGGACATTACAAAACCTTCATCGAACAAGCAATGTGGAGGCCGATTCCAAAGAATCGGCCAAAATTATCCTCTCGCACATATTCTGCTTGTGTTCAAGAACGATCCATCGGGCGGCGGCCACGTCGGCAGATGAAAGTCAGCATGAATCTTTGCGAGGCCGACGTGCAAGTGCAAGGTGCCACGATTAACCATGAAAGCCGATATCTGCAGTCATTTGGCGTATTCGGCTCGGGGGCATATAGTCGATGAACATGTGCGTATAAACATGTGCAAACATGCGTGCAAAGTGGAACATTGGGGGCCGATTAAGAGAAATCGGCCAAATAAAAAATAAATTTTTAGCCGATGCAGATACGTGGCCATCGACTCAACAGTACAACTGTTGAGCAGAAAGGGTCAATGGAGCAGAAGTGAGTCACGAAGAGAGATTCTAATGGAAGAGCTCCTCAATTGAGTGGCTTGATGACTTCGATTTTCTCTTCAAGAACCTCTGGTTTCCTTTTGCGAGTAATGTGCGTATCAGGTTAAGGATGGGTTGCATCGATTCACCACAGGAAGGAGCCGATCCGACTGCAAGGCGCGAAAAGTGGATCGAAGAAGCTGGGGGCAGCTCACCCGAAGGTTCTTCTGTTCGGAGAGCCGATTTGCTGAAATCGGCCGGGTTCCGCATCATGACTTGGGAACCGATGGCGACACATTTGGTTAGTCCATCGATATGCTCGCCTTGATAGAGGCTCGGGGGCAACCGATGGCGCAGAATTTTCTGTTCTTAAGAAGCCGATTGAGATTTCATCGGGCTGAAAACCCGGTGGTATCGACTTCAGATCAAGTCGTTTCGGCGGTGGTTCAGGGCTCTCGTGGAGAACGTCGATCTGCCTAGTTGTCCGCCGTAGCTCAAAGGGATGGGGCATTGAGATACCGGTGCGTTGTCATCGGCTCGTTGGGCATTAGCTAAGTGACGATCGGCGGGGTCAGCAGAAGAGGGAATCGGCTCAATTAAACTCAGAAGAAATCGGCAAAATCAAATTGGGGAAAAGTTCTTCATTGATAAACCAGATTTCTTACATAGAAGAGCTGATTGCTCTCAAAAGGGAGTACTAAGGGGATACATTGCCCCGTCTCATCGTTGCTGATCCTATTCTAGAGATCCTATTCTACGGGCCGTCATCGCCCTCGTCGTCACCATCGTCGCCGCTGTCGGCCGCTCCCGGCGGGCTCGTCGTCAGCCGTCAGAGCGGCCGCCGGCAGGACCTTCGTTGTCCTCGTCCTCCACATCGTCGTCGTCGTCGTCGCTATCATAATCATCGAGATTCCCGGCCAGGGGCAATGGCACTTGGCCGGCGGCTCGTCGGAGGGGCTGTCGTCGTCGTCCTCCTCCTCCTCTTCCTCCTCCTTCACCTCGGAGGAGGTAAAGTCATCCCAGGAGAAGCGATCGTCATCGCTCTCCTCCTCCGATTCCCCGTTGGCGAGGAAGCGGAGGTCGCTCTCCCCGTCCGTCGAGGACTGGTCGTCCTCGGACCAGATGGAGAAGTCATGGTCTGACTCCTCCCCGGCCTCAATGGCGCGGCGGATGTTGGCCGCATGGACTTCTTGTGGGCTCGGTGCTGGCATCGGCTCGGGAGAAGAGGACTCAAAGGAAAGTCCCGACGAGGCAGAGGAAGAAGAAGACATGGTGCGCAGAAGGGTTTTTTGGGGTGCCGATGGCTGGAACAGAGGAAGGGGATAAAGATAACTAATCAGTCGGCACGGTTAAATAATGAGAAACCTGGTGGGAATTATCGCCATTACAGCTTTCCGAAGGGGTGATGTCGAGCCATCAAATTTTGCAGAGAAGCCGAGAGGACAGGCATAATGATGACGGATGCCGCAAATGGCTCGCTCTGCCACGACATGACCCTTCGAAAGGAAAGCATAATGATTTTGGAAATGTTATTTCCAAAACCAGGGGGCATGTGTTATCACCAGATTTTGGACAAATCCGCAGGTGGGCCATAAGAGAGATGGGCTTGGAAGACTACACGTGGAAGATCTCTGAAGCGGCCTTGCACGGAGAATTTGGGCTAGTTTGCCCGTGTATCTTTAATTATAGTAGATTATATCTTAGATTTAAAGTTAGAGTTTGTCTCGTACACGGTGGGGATATTCCCACGTTAGAAAGTCCCCTGGACTATAAATATGTATCTAGGGTTTATGGAATAAACAACAACTCACGTTCAACCCAAACAAACCAATCTCGGCGCATCGCCAACTCCTTCGTCTCGAGGGTTTCTATCAGGTAAGCGACATGCTGCCTAGATCGCATCGCATCTTGCGATCTAGGCAGCACAAGCCCCACGTTGTTCATGCGTTGCTCGTACTGAAGCGTCTTTGATGGCGAGCAACGTAGTTATCATAGATGTGTTAGGGTTAGCATTGTTCTTCGTATAACATGCTTACGTAGTGCAACCCTTGCATATCTAGCCGCCCTCACATCTATCTCAGGTGTGGGGGCGGCACCCCGCTTGATCATTATTTAGTAGATCTGATCCGTTACGATTGCTCCTTGTTCTGCAAGGATTAGTTTAATATCTGCAATAGTTAGGCCTTACAAAGGGGGGGAGGATCCAGCGGCATGTAGGGTGGCGTTCGCAAGTCCTAAACAGGATGTTCCGAGGATCAACTTCATGTTGATTTTTAGGCCTTGTTTAGGATCGGCTTACGATCACCATGCGTGGCCGCGAGGCCCAACCTGGAGTAGGATGATCCGATTATGCGGTGAAAACCCTAAATCGTCATAGATCTCATTAGCTTTATCTTGATCAAGCAGGATCACCATATATTCGTGCACCCCGTACGAATCATGGGTAGATCGGCTCTTTGAGCCGATTCACAGGATAACCTGAGAGCCGATCGAGGCTCGTATTTAATGTTTACGTGTATGCCATGCAGGAAACTAAGCGAGGCATCCCCATCACCTTCCTGACCAGGTATAGGTCAGGTGGCACGCCCTTGCACTTCGCATCGCCGCGTGTGACCAGAAGAGCATTGCGGGCCGTCGCTCGGAGGGGTCTCAGCCAGCCGCAGCTCTAGGCTCTTCCCGGCTCTACCGTGTTGACAGGCCGCTGCCCGCCGGTGGGTTTTGGCAGTCAACAGGACCACAATAAGAACCACTCCCAATAAGTATTATGTTATCCATTTCGAAATAGGCTGGTACGCTATAAGTGTTGAGGTTCAATGGCATTTCATTGGCTGTTGCAACACCTCACCTTGGTTTATTATTCCTATGGAGAATGGGCGAATGAAGTTAAACCTAACGATCAAGGGAGAGAATGTTGGTTGATCTGTCAGGTTTGACAGTCACGACAGTCATTTTCAGTTAACAGAGAAAAGTCAAAACTTTACGTTAAAGGGATGGGCCCACTGGACCAACGTCCAGGACTTGATCTGTACGTGACTTATTCTCGTATGTAACAAACGCACCCTGATCGGGGGTGCTAAAACCAACTCGATGGTTTTGGTCCCCCCTGTTGCGCTGTGCCATATAAAGGGGGGAGTCTAGCAGAGATCGATATCCAGTTAACGATCTAAACATATGCTTCCCCCACATCCCAAAACTCTACCGATCTAGAGTGGCCAGAAGCAACGGAAAGGCTGGAACCTCGATGTGCTGTGCCAGGGCAGTGCAGGTGGCGCCCAGAGGGGATCAGGAGGATCTCCAAATCGTCTGCGACCACTGGATCGTCGTCAACACCGCTGCACCAAGCCTGCCTCACGCAGGCATCGATGGCAACTGCAATGCCCAGTAATGCATCTCTAAACCTCTTTGATTATGATTCTAGTAGCTACTTTTCGCGATCTTGTGGTGTTGCAGTCGATTTAGATCTAACAGGTGCAAGTAGCTAGCTAGGTCTCCAGGACTCCAGGCAGATCAGTACCAGCGAGAGGTCATGAAGATATGAAGCAGCAGGAGGCCGAAGGAAAGCGGGGCAACAACTCTATCCAAAAAATCTTTATGGTCCCGGTACTTCCTGCCACCGCTACCTGACGACACCGCGGCCTCCTCCACGATCTGCTTCGTGCTACTTCTGCATTCATCAGCCACCCTGTATGTACATGCCAGCAAACAGCCAATCCAGTATAGCTATAATTAGATTTTTTTAAGCAAGAAAGCTATAATAACTAGTAACTTCAAAGAGTACGCCCTACCTTTCTTGATTGGCAGACCCCATGCATTCTTGTTCCTTGGAAATTCGTAGGCGCCTGGTTCGGCTCCACCTTGACCTTTGCAGCATCAGGCGAACCGACCGAGTCCTTGCAATGGGTCCTCACATACATGTTCACCAACTCTCCCTTGGTCTCCTCCACACTATTCTCGAGCTGCTGCTTGAGTGTTTAGTTTGGACGGTTAGCAAACTTGCAAGCTGTTCTACTTATTAAGTACTCTCTCCATCTCATTAAACTTGTCTGAGATTTATTTAAATTTAAATATATCTACATACTAGCTAGTGTCCACATACATCTAACTTTTGACAAATCTAAGAAAACTTGTATGAGAAAGAGGGAGTATAACTAACTACACTAAGTAATTAGGTTGAAAAATACTAGTATCATGGTTCCTTTTGATAAGATGATATTTTTTTTCTAAAAATCAAACTTCTTCATCTTTGTCCAATTTTATAAGAAAATACATCATCATCCATAATACAAAATCATTATCATTTCATCCACCATATTTTATACTCCTGAAGCCTGAAAAGGAGTATTTTATTTGTTTAGTATTGTAGACGTTGATATTTCTGACTATTTGAACCTCACAGTTCCTTTTCAGGGTTCAGTTGGACTGAAATTCTATGACCGCAAACCCTCTAGATTTAATTCAGTATATCACCAAGAGGTCATCGTTGACGTACTGAAATCATGCAAGTAAATGCACTCACGTCATACGATTAGTATTGGATCTTTACGACAAAGATATCAATACAGTTTGTTTGCAGATCAATACACAGGCTATGCTCCATGGCAAAGTTAGAGGCGGTGAATACCATGAGGGCCGGATTGAAGGACTTGTTATGGAGATTCAAGTTTTTTAGCGCTGTTGAGGGGCTTGCTTGGTATTCTGGGTTTCGTAACAGCGGTATGCAAGAGGGGGCGGCAATACAGGTGAAATCCAGAGTCTTACTTTTCAGGAAAAAAATCCAAGGTCTGGCCTTAACTGGTTGTGCCTGGCAATGACCTTGTTAAAGGCATTGCTTTAAAAGCGGGGACTATCTTCAGGGTGAAAGCCTAAGGTCTTCTCATCGGGCGACGATAGTGTTTGTGCACTGTTACCTTCTTGGATGCGTTGCTTTTGGAGAGCCTAGAGTTCAGGTGTTGTCTTGGTGGAGGATGTACCGTTGTTGCTAGGGCTGGAATATGGACTTTTCTTTTATGTATTTCTTCTTTATTTTTTTGGTTGTGTGCATCTGTAATGCTATTAGAGTATTGCGTTGTTGCAGAGGATGGGTGTAATTGATATCTTCTTGATATTAATATATACTACTCCTTATCGGAAAAAAAACAGGCTACTCCGCGCAAAAAGAAAAAAAAATACACAGGCTACTCGATTTCAACCAAATCAAGGATTGAAAAGGACTAGGGCAAATACCAAATCAACACTGACCCGCCATTTGTCGGGACGGGATAAAATTAGAATCTTGTTCGTGGAGAATTCGAGGAACCTACTTTGGTGTTTCTAGGTTCACACGTGGCCATGAAGCGAGACGACGGCACCGACGGTGGTGGATTTGAAAGCCTCGCCGGCCGCCGGAGCGCGATGCCAATGGTGGTGTTGCCGGATCCCGACTGGCGCGAGACTGCCGCCGACCGCCGGAGCGCGAGGCCAATACCATGACGGAGCGCCGACATCTTCGATTTGATTACCCTCTGTCGCGTGGGTCCTTGACTCGTAGCTTCTGAGCTCTACCGATTAGTAAATCTCCTGCCCTTCATAATTTTGATGGGATTTGCAATTTTTGGGCTATTTTTAGGTCTGAACAGAGCCGGACTGATACTAGGTGCTGTGCGAAAAGCCCTTGTTTTGGTTGCGAGAGGGCTGGCGCCACACCACATAATTCCGGCTCTGCAAGCTTGGTTTTTCCCGAGTTGCTTAAACTATACAATTGCCAGTCCGCATCGGCGTAGCTCGACCTATTTAATAAGTCTGAAAGCGCTAGGCGTAAGAGAAGCAAACCAAACGTTAATCGATTGTCGGGTTCCATGCTTATCTCATTCATGTGTTCGAATCTGCATCCTCCCTGGCATCACATAGAGCCCAAGTCGAGAGGAATCTGCTTCCCCAGACTGTCCAGTAAATAACCCGTATGCTAGGAGCAATGTCTCGTATCTGCAACCACGAGCCCCTCTCTCTAGTCCTAGGCTTCGCCCTTTACTACTAATAACTGCAACGGAGCCTCCCAAAGGAGCAGCACCACCGCATAGCGATCCCGAAGCAAAGGAGAGACAGCTCGTTCCTTGGGTTGGGCGAAACCTGTAACCTTTCCACTTCGACCTCTTGCCTCACCGTATGCGCCTGCTCGAAGTGTCCATGCATGAGGGGAGCATCATGATAAAGGATACGGGCTGCTCGCCCTTCGCTTCTTATTACCCCTTTCAGCACTACCATGCTGAAAACATGTGTTTTATATTGTATCAATGCCAATCCACCACTAGAAACTACCAAAGAATCGAATGAATTCATGAAAAATCTCAAATCCCTCATTGTCAGCTATGAGAAATATACTACGTTATTAAGCAACCAAAAAGCAAATGGTACATGGGATACGTACGCAAATGCTCTATATGGCAATGCAAACTTGCATGACTACTGTATACACCACTAATGGACTTTTGTGGAAGTATTTCGACAATATGAAACATTCAATCAATAAGGCCCTTAAAAAAATTAAGGAAGCGTCTAGATATCAGGCGTTTGATTTTTATTAAGTTTAAGTTAACTTCTTAGCTATTTAATTTGCATGTGCAACTGAAAAAATACCATTTGCAACATATACATAACTGAGAAAATACAAGTTTTAACTCATACACAAGTAAGAAAAATATCAGTTGCAACTCATATGCAACCGATAAAATATAAGTGACAACTCATACGCAACTGAGAAAATTTCAATTGCAACTAGTGCGCAACTGAGAAAATACCAGTAATAACCCATGCGCAAGCAAGAAAATACTAATTGCGGCTATATGCAACTGAGAAAATATTAGTTGCAACCCGTGCACAATTGAGAAAATACGAGTTGCAACTCGTGCGCAACTAAGAAATACCGGTTGCAACCCACTTGCATTTCACATATCAGTACGGATCATGAGGAAATCAAATGGCTAAGAAGTTGACTTAGATTTAATAAAAATCAGGCGCCTGATTTCTAGCAAAACCGAAAAATTAAAGAGCACTGTATCCCCCACCGCCGCACCCCTATGCATGCCACAAACCGGCCAAATCTTCACCCACCGCGATTTTTTACTGGAGCCGTGGCGGCCAACCCACGTCGGCGCGTGGATGGGGTACGTCGGAGCGCCCGCTCACCGCAATCGAGCACGCGGTATTTCCCGGCCAAGGAGGCTGCGCGTAGTGCGATTGAACACAGCATGGGTTCGTGGGTGCTGCCGCTACATGAACCACATCATGGACGGCGGAGAGCTCCTCGTCACCGTCGCGGCACCAGCAAGCCCCGATGAGGTATACCGAGACTGGATTTTGATAGTTTTTAGGGTTAGGGTTAGGCTATGATCTCCCTGTTTATGTTTTCTTAGTGTAATTTAGGTATGAACAATACATTGAGTGCATCAATCTAATTTCGTTGCAATTCTCGGTGATCAAATTTGTCGTGAAGCCCTTTTAAAAAAATGGTTGTTCCTCCACGAGTACTTCATGAACCGAAAAAACAGTGTCCCTTATAAATTTACAGGTTTAGGGTTAGGGTTTAGAGTGCATTTTACTCGACAAGAAACGTAAGGTAAAGTTCTGAGTATGAGATGATAGAATGTAAGAGCAAGTACCCCGAAAGGGAAAAGCATGTTCAAGTAAGAAGGATTCACAAGCCCGGGGTGCAGCAAAAAAAAAAAAATTAAGGGTGGTAGATGCAACAGAATGCCAATGTTTTCTGCTTCCCAGCGCACTTCAATTCCAAATGTGCCCCCATCGAAGGAGTGAAGAGCTCATCCTCAGCGAATTTAAAATCCCCAAAAACCTCTTCATTACAATCATCGTCAATACCCATACATTATGTCAGTGTTGTTTATTTGTATCGCTTACGACCACATTGCCAATATGCGTCTGATTGTCAGTGGAGAGAACGCTGGGCACTGAATGTTGGAATGTAAGGTAAAGTTTATGAGATGCCGGGCAGAGTCATTAGAATTGAGAGCCTGCAGTTCAGAACCGACCGTCACTTTTGGTCCGTGTAGACAGCATCGACATCATCGAGTTCAAGCAACTTCAATACAAGGTCCTTGTTTAGATCCATGGCCTCGTCATCTACCTGCGACAACAACGTGGAAATGGGTACTGACAGAATTTCCAAATATATGAAGCTAGCATGATGCACTGTTCTATGAGCTGCTATGTGGCATGTTTTATCTCACTCGAGGTGCCATAGTGAAACTTGACTGGGTGATAAGATAAATCTAGTGCGCTAACAAATTGGAATAAATCGTGAAGATGCAGTAGTTCTGTTTCCTACATAAGTTATCTGATCTTAACCCCAACATAATCCAACTTACACCAATGAAACAATGAGCAGCTGCACCATTTGGAAGTTGGCAGCACATATAAATAAACTAGCAAACTCTAGCGATCTATGAGTTACTTGCTTGAAAACATGGATGTAAAATTAAGGTTTCTGGAGAAACATGTGTGCTAGCATTAATTCATTAATTTTTAACTCGTACTGACTAGGCCACAATAAAAGAAAAAACAAATACCTCAACTGGATTGAGAGGCAGAAGTTCATAACCATTATCTGTTTCAAACTTTATTCCTTCCTCTTGTAGCTTTGATAGCACAACAGGGTAGTTTTCTGATGTAGTAACTATCTTGTAAAACCTGGGAGAGGGAGCAATTGTAAGAGCAATCTTTGAAGAGACATTTGTGGCTGAAAGCAGTGAAACTAGAAAGTAAAGCACCAGTAATATCACATGCAGTTCTCTGAGTTTAAACATAACTTATCTGTACTCAGTGCTTTATGAAAGTTATGACAGCAGACAACATCCAACTTGTGCTCATTTACCAGTTGTAAGATACTATGGAAATGAAGATCAAATTCAATGGGTCGGAACTTTACATTTTCGATTGATATCAGTTGGGTACCTTTCTATAACATCTTCTTCAGAGTCTTCATCATCACCATCAAAATTTGGTTCGATAACATCATCTGCACCAGCATCCAAAGCAACAGAGAGTAGTTGGTCCTTATCGGCATCTGTAACTTTTATGTTAACCACGCGAGCTTGTCGGAATCTGAATGTAACAGACCCGGGATCAGCCAATTTTGCTCCACAGTCCTTTACAACATTTCTAATATCCGCAATAGATCTTGTAATTTTGTCTGTAAGGACCTCAACGACCATACTTACTCCACCAAAACCATAAACCTGTTGAAACGCTTCATGCACTTAATTTTTTACAAAACAAAATGATGTGCATACTTATCAACTCCTGAACACAGTTCTAACTTAGATCTGCACACCCGGCAATTAACTATTCACATGTAAAAATAGTATTCCCCACCAACATCATATATCATACTACCAAATGAGAACATAATGTCAAGGTATCACATTAAACTAGTGATAGATAATCATACCTCATAAACCTTTTCTATGTAAGTATCCTGGCCCTTTTCTGAAGCTCTTTTGATGTTACGCTCAACAACTTCCTTGGGGACATCCAGCTCTCTTACTTTCTCTAGTATCGCCGCTAAAGCTGTGTTGGATGAAGGACTTGGGCCACCCTTTTTAATGCTGCATGATATCCATATGAACATACAAGGAGTCATATTAGCTAAAATATATCATGGTGCTTGATCTTACCATTCCATTTCAAATATATTTTTAAGATTTTAGGGTCAAATGAATATGAACACACGTCTTTAATGAACAAGAGACATTCTTCAGTATTATAAGTAATGGGGAGGTAATGACCACTTGCGGCAGATAATGGCAGATAATGGCTATATACCGACATCTACAAGTAAAATACATTATGATACTAGGTGAGGATGTACATTATGTTGGATTAAACCCAGATACTGCAAGTTATTGGATCTATAAAATACAAAGCTGGCAAAGACACATTTGTAGGAAATACAAGCTCACAGGGCCCGCAACACCTACGCAGCAACGATTTCTTTTCCAATTTTGCTGTTGCGCTTCATCTTTTTCAAATTCTGGGCACCCTGAGCCAAAGAAAGAACTCGTGTAAGAATATGCATTAAGAGGTGAAAGATAACTACATTTAGCAAGCAAGGAATATTTTCCATGTTAATCATGTTAAGATCTGTCCTTGTGCAATGCACATGAAAAAATAGCATCAGAGCTGAGTCAGGATAACTGAAACATGGCATTCTTTTTAGACAGAGGCAGCGAAAACCTGCACATTGAGTTGCCCCTAAATAAGAACTACTGCGACATGATGTAAGAGAGAATGCCAAGAACAGATCACCTTCCTCCCGGCGATCTTGCAGGAACGCCGCCCCATACAGAGCGGCTGGAACGTCCAAATCCTTCGCCTAGCCACGTGCCCCTGGAACAAGCTGGCGCCAGTAGCAGAGCCATTCCCTAATGACACCCAGAAACACAGTCAGGAAGACAAAAACTCTCCGATACCTCAAGATTCAAGAGAACTGGATCGGACGCGGGGAGCAAAGCGAAGGTTACTGTGTAGAAGGGAGGCGCTCCTGAGAGCGGAGGCAGAGGAGGAGAGAGACGAGGCCCTGTGGAGGAGAGCTCCCAGAGCCCTCGCGGCGGACGCCATGGGTGGTGGTGGCCGCAGGGAGCAGCGGAGTGGAGCGTGTGCGGCAGGTGCTCGACGGATTGCCGCCCTGAGCTGCGGCTGGGTTGGGACTAGGGAGAAGTTGCGCAGGAAGCTAAACTGGATCCGGGGATTGGAAAGGCGCGGTTCAGATTTGATGCTAGCGCTGGTCCCGTCTGCCCTGAGCCGTTGGATCCATAGACCATAGTGCCCTGGTAAAAAATGCTTTAAGCTTTGGGTGTACTACGTATAATATTTGTCTAACCCTATATTCCTCTATATTGACTTGAATGGAAGCTAAGGGTTTTCCATCCAAATGGATTGACTTGATAATGAAGATAGTAACTAGTGGTAAGGTGGGGATTAATGGGGAGATAGGGACCTATTTTTCCACATACTAGGGAGTGAGGCAAGGGGACCCACTTTCCCCCATTCTTTTTAACCTTGCTGCTGATATTGTTGCAGTTCTCGTGAAAAGATCTCAAGGGGAGGGATTATTGACTGGCCTAGGTACAAGCCTTGTGGAAGGAGGTGTGTCTATTCTGCAATATGTAGATGACACAATCCTTCTTCTCGAAGACAATCTGGACCAAGCCAGAACATGAAAGTGATTCTCTGTCTTTTTGAGCAAATGTCAGGGCTAAAAATAAATTTTCATAAAAGTGAGATTTATTGTCTAGGGGGGGGGGGGGAGACTTTGAAAGAATTTTCACTTGTAAATCTGGTTTGTTGCCAATGAAATACTTGCGAGTTCCAATTAACAAAAAAAGGCTGAAAAATTCTGATTGGGAACCTACTGAAGGGAAAATGAGAAACAAATTAGGACCTTGGCAAGGAAAAATGTTGGTGATGGGTGGGAGAGTTACCCTAATCAATTCATCTCTGACAAGTGTCCTCCTTTACATGCTCTCCTTTTATAGGTTGTTTGTTGGTGTGAGAGAAAAACTAGACAAGATCATGAATAATTTTCTATGGGATGAGACTGGAGATAAAAAGAAATACCACTTTGTAAACTGGCAGACAGTATGTCTACGAAAAGATCAAGGTGGTTTAGGAATTTTAGATTTGGAAAAAATGAATATTGTTTTACTAGCCAAATGGCTATGGAAGCTTTTCAATGAAGATGGTATCTGGCAAACAATCCTTAGAAAGAAATATCTTCAGAAGCAAACTCTCTGCCAGGTAATCACCAAAAATGAAGATTCACGTTTCTGGCAGGTTTGATAGAGATCAAAAAAAACTTTTTGGCAGCATTGCAAATTAGAATTGGGGATGGATCAAAAACTAGCTTTTGGGAAGATCACTGGATAGGATCTTCCTGCCTGTCCAAAACCTTTCCAAGACTGTTTTTGGTGTCCATGAACAGGAATGTCAAAGTTAAGGAAGTGTTTGATGTAGGTGTAGAGATGCTTAGATTTAGAAGAGCAATGGTAGGAGAACTCAGAGAACAATGGATTAATTTGAAAAAAATGCTAGAAAGAGTTACACTGAATAATGACCCTGATAGGTTGGTCTAGAAATTAACTGTCACAGGTGAATTTTCAGTTAAATCTATGTATTTAGCAATGCAGTGTAATGAAGTGGTACCTTACAAGTTTTTGTGGAAAAAATAAGATACCCCTTAGAGTCAAGACTTTTCTATGGCTAGTGCTTAAAGGAAGTATTCTCACTAGGGATGTGTGCAGAGGGGGTATCATCTTTTCTTCAAATGTCCCCTAGCTAGATACATCTGAAATGTAGTCAGTTGCACTTTTGGTATGAACTTCCAATTTGAAACTGCTGACCAATGTATCTCCACTTGGTTGAAAAAGTTTGGGGGGTGAAAAGAGAGTTTGTAACAGGGAATTGCTGCTGTTATTTGGAGTATCTGGAAAACAAGAAACTTGGCTTGTTTTGACAAAAAATGGCCGGATGAACCTTTTGCAGTTATTCTAAAAATTTGTTTTTATATTAATACATGGAGTTTGTTGCAGGTGAAGGAGGACGCTAGGAGCAGGTTGGAGTTCTGTGCTAAGGTGCTGAAAAGGGTAGCAAGGGAAGCATTTGGAGCAAGGAAGTGTTGGGTTACCTGGACGCCAAGGTTGACAATGTAGAAGAGGAATAAAAAAGGGAGAGGAGTTGGAGGAGGAAGGAAGAAGAAGCTGACATGAAGCAGGAGCAAAAAAGTTTGGCTGTGATGCAGTTCTTCTTTTCTCTCTTAGGCTCGATGTCTGATTTCAGTTTCCCCACCCCCCTCTCTTCTCTGCTGTTGAAATAAACTCGGGTTTTATTTCGATCTGTTCGGTATGTAAAACTCTAAGTATGTGTGTCTGTGGGGGTGTTTGTTGGTTCGGTCTGTGATCTTTGTAGTAACAAACTTGGTTTCCTTAATGAATCATCACCCGGAGGACTCTACATCACCATGATCGCCTCCGGACTGATGTGTGAGTAGTTCATCCTTGGACTATGGGTCCATAGCAGTAGCTAGATGGTTGTCTTCTCCTCATGTGCTATCATGTTAGATCTTGTGAGCTGCCTATCATGATCAAGATCGTCTATTTGTAATGCTACATGTTGTGTTTGTTGGGATCCGATGAATATGGAATACTATGTCAAGTTGATTATTGATCTATCATATATGTGTTGTTTATGATCTTGCATGCTCTCCGTTGCTAGTAGAGGCTCTGGCCAAGTTGATACTTGTAACTCCAAGAGGGAGTATTTATGCTCGATAGTGGGTTCATGCCTCCATTGAATCTGGGACAGTGATAGAAAGTTCTAAGGTTGTGGATGTGCTGTTGCCACTAGGGATAAAACATCAATGCTTTGTCTAAGGATATTTGTGTTGATTACATTACGCACCATACTTAATGCAATTGTCTGTTGTTTGCAACTTAATACTGGAAGGGGTGCGGATGCTAACCCGAAGGTGGACTTTTTAGGCATAGATGCATGCTGGATAGCGATCTATGTAATTTGTCGTAATGCCCTAAGTAAATCTAATATTAGTCATTATGATATGTATGTGCATTGTTATGCCTTCTCTATTTGTCAATTGCACAACTGTAATTTGTTCACCCAACATGTTATTTCTTATTAGAGAGACACCACTAGTGAACTGTGGACCCCGGTCCATTCTTTTACATCCGAAATACAATCTACTGCAATCATTGTTCTCTGCTGTTCTTTGCAAACAAACATCATTTTCCATACCATACGTTTAATCCTTTGTTTACAGCAAGCCGGTGAGATTGACAACCTCACTGTTAAGTTGGGGCAAAGTATTTTGATTGTGTTGTGCATGTTCCACGTTGACGCCGGAATCCCTGGTGTTGCGCCGCACTACACTCCTTCACCAACAACCTTCACGTGACCTTCATCTCCTACTGGTTCGATAACCTTGGTTTCTTACTGAGGAAAACTTGCTGCTGTACGCATCACACCTTCCACTTGGGGTTCCCAACGAACGTGTGTTTCACGCGTCATTAATAACCAGCATAGTTTCAATGTTCTAACCATTATTAGCTCGAAAAAACACTATTCTATTGAATTTCCAACAATTTGGTCTTCTTTAATTCAACTGATTTATAGGAATCTAATCGTTATGGATTTTTCATTTTTTTCTATGCCGATCAAATCTTTTGTAAGAATACATTTTCAATATATTACAAAGAAAAAATTGCATCTAGTCCAACATTTTAGAAATAATTGAATGGTTATATTATATACCAAAGGTCGTGCCAATACTATAGTATTCAATATGGTTTGACATTGTAATCCCATTCTTTTATATTTTGGTGTCTTTGGAATCGTGCAAATTAAATAGTTGAACATTAGAAGTTCAACAAAAATGTGCACAGATAACATGTTCACATAAAAAGGTTCAGACAAATTTACAAACACCAAGGATGCCTCACTGTAATGCTAACATCCAGTGTAAAGAATTTAATCATTGTAATACCTGCAAAAAATAAATTAGCCATTCCATGCTTTTCATAAATTATTACAAAACTACTTAACGAATTGCACCGTAGCTTCGCAATACGCGAATAGATCTAAGAATATTAAATTTAATAATTTATGTTTGGAGAGTCTTCCGGTGAAGGAGCTTGATCGTGTCTTGGACTCTCTCTACGACGCTTTGATCTTGTCCACTAATTGTACCTATATTTCCGGTGCTACCATTTTGGTGAGGAGAGAGATAGGAGAGGGAGGAAGGGAGAGAAATGACAATAGTTACTCGTAAATGAAGGAAAAAATTGCACAGACCATCAACTTTTTGGATCATTGTTGCACAAACACGTGATTTAATTTTTATTTATTGCGCAAACCAGTGACACATGAGGCATTTCGTTACAAGAAGCTTTTAACGGATCAAGCAATTAAACAACATGGCTTACACTTGGCAGCCACAATAGCCATACATGGCAGACACCATGGAATGTTTTGACTCCAGATTTTCACATCTACAGATGTAATAAGAGAATATTGCACATACTAGTAACTCTAGGGGCAAACTTTGTGCAAACCAACTCATATTGATGTTTTCGCAGACAAGCAACTTCAGAAGTAATTCGTTGCAAGAAATATGTATGAGGCAATTTTAGTCGTCCCCTTATTCGCGGCCCTAAAAATTGTGAATAAAGATCATGGTAAACGAGATATAGGGTTTAAAATACGTCACACATATCAAAAATCGTTAAAGGAGACGGTAAAATAATATATTCGGGAATCCGTAAATAAAATGCACACTTATCAGTTTTTTATTTTATTTTCCCGCCAATACTCTCTCTTCTTCCTAGCCACAACATGCCTAGGAAACCGCGTGCCCGCCATGTTGGAGATATGCCCAAGAGAAAATAATAAAGTGGTTATTGTTATAGCTTAATGTTAATGATAAATATTTACATCTCATGCTATAATTGTATTAACCGGAAACATTAATACTTGTGTGTTTTGTAAACATAAAAGAGTTCCTAGTAAATCTCTTGTTAACCTAGCTTGTTAATTTATAGATGATTATAGTTTTGTGATCATGAACATTGGATGTTATTATGGATCAAGTGTGGGATTTGTCCATCCAAATGACGGATAGATATACTCAGGGCCCTCTCGGTGGAATGTCACCCAATTTGCTTGCAAGCATGTGACTATGTACAAGGTATGTCATATCACATACGAGTAAAAGAATACTAATCGGTAACGAGGTTGAACTAGGTATGAAGATACCGATGATCGAATCTCGGATAAGTAAAGTATCGCGCGACAAAGGAAATCAGTATCGTATGTTAATGGTTCTTTCGATCACGAAGTCATCGTTAAATATGTGGGAGACATTATGGATCTCCAGGTCCCGCTGTTGGTTATTGATCGGAGAGGTGTCTCGATCATGTCTGCATAGTCCACGAACCGTAGGATGACACACTTAAGGTTCGGTGTTGTTTAAGTAGATATAGAATATGGTATGGAGCTCGAATGTTGTTTGGAGTCTCGGATGGGATCCAGGACATCACGAGAAGGTTCGGAATGGTCCGGAGAATAAGATTCATATATAGGAAGTCATTTTCCGGGGTTCGAAAAAAGTTCAGTGTTTTGACAGAAGCTTGTAGAAGGTTCTAGAAAGATCAGAAGGGTTCGGAATATTATGGAAATTCTAGAAGCTTCCGTTGCCTCATAATTTTTCTTTCTGCCATTGCCCTTCTGATCAGAAGGGCAACGTCAGCATGTCAATCCACTGCCTCATAATTTTCCTTTCAGCCACCAAATAGTCACACCAGGTCACCTAATAATGTGGGATTTTTTTACCAGAACGTTGTTAACCATACAACCTGGTCATTACAACTACTTGCAACGAGAATTAGGACTGGAGTCGCTGGTCCGCAAAAATAAACTTGAGTCACTGGTTTACGCAAAGACTGTCCCGAGAATTGTTGGTATATGCAATTTTCTCTAAATGAAGAGTGGTACAAACAATGTGAAATTGCTACATGTAGGATGAATAGTGATACGAGCTTGGTACGATAACTCATCCGATCACACTTGTTGCATGTAACAGGGGTGATGAACGGTTTGCTTAAATCATTGTACCATTATGGAATATAGCATCTTTCTATGAAATTTATGTACATATTTCAGATATCGCAAGATTATCTTTTTATAGAGCTAATGACACGTCTAATCCTACAACTTGTTCACAATGTGAAGGTTTAGTCTTATAACTTACAAAACCTACAGCAGGATCCTACAACTTGCAAATGACATCGTAGTTTTTGCATAAAAACTCCTAATATTTTAATTTGGCAAACCTGACGTTGGTGCCGCCTCCTTACTACGGGTCCTACGTGTCAGTGAGAGGGGAAACAAAATAAAATGACTTGCACATGTCAGGTTTCGACCTCACGACCTGACGGTAAAAGTAGCCTGTAGCCACTAGACCAAACAACAGTGTGTGCTATTGTTCAGGACATTTGTTTATTTTATCCGATACTAGTGGAAAGAAAAATGAGAATAAACACATAACATTTTATTTACTAGGAGAGAGCTCGAAGTCGCCAACCAGTGCTGACGGAACTCTTTCTGTTCAACTTGAGTAAGTAATAATTTTCTTATACACACTCTCTTTGTTAAATTTTATAAAAATATTATAGCAAGAGTTTCAAATACAAATTAACTTCAGGTTGAAGTGGCAGCGGAAGGAACACGAAGCCAGTCTAACTCGCAAAGCCCCGGAGACTTACGGCTACGAGGGCCAGCTCCAACCAGGGCCTGTGTGCGACGATCCTGAACCGCACAAGACTCGGCGTCAAGAATGACGCGACAACCAGAATCGGTGAGCTGGCTAGCAGAGAAAAGGTTCATCTGAAGGCGAGGAACATGAGAAACATCACGGACAGAGAAAGAGGGAGTAGAAAGGGTGCCTCTACTAGAAACATGAATAGAGGTACAATCAGCCGTGACAACACGGACATGAGAAATAAGAGACCGAAGAGCAGACAGAATAGAAGACTCAGAGGTCATATGAAAGGAAGCTCCAGAATCCAGATACCACGGGGACGTACCTGACTGTGTAGAAAGTGGTGGTCGCGCAGTGCCAGAAGAGCCAGTCACAGAACCAGCAGCGCCCGACGAGGAAGAGTCTGTAGTAGCGAGCAGACCACGAAGACCCCTGAGAATATCCTGATCAGAGACTGCAACTGCAGAAGATCCTGAAGAGCCAACCTGCTGACGATCCTGGAACTGGGATCCCGCGTCCAGCAGGTGGAGGAAGTGTGGCCAACCTTGCCACAGTAGGTGCAATGAGGACGAGGGCGGAGACTCGGACCGCGAGGCTGCTAACGTAAACTGGAATCCCAAGCATCAAGCAGGCAGTAAAGCTGCGCTATCTCATGCGCAGAGAGGGGCGCGACTGGAGAGGTCGATGGACAATCAGGTGCCGACGAGGAGCTATCACCCACACGCACAGAGGCCACCAAAGGGGCGACGGAGAGCAACACGCCGATGAAGACAAAGTCGGCAAAGCGCGGTCATAACCACGTGAAGAGGCCGCGAAAGTCGATGTAGAGCGGCAGGCCGACGTAGACGGAGTCCACGAAGCGCGGCCATAACCGCGGGAAGAGGCCGCAAAAGTCGATGGAGAGCAGCGGGCCGACGTAGACGAAGTCGGCAAAGCGCGAGCAGAGCCGCATGAAGAGGCCGCAAAAGTCGATGTAGAGCGGCAGACCGAGGGAGACAAAATCGGCAAAGCGCAGCCAAAGCCGCGGGAAGAGGCCGAGAAAGTCAGTATAGAGCGGCGAGCCGACGTAGACGGAGTCAGTGAAGCGCGGGCAGAGCCGCGTGAAGAGGACATCGGATAACAACAGCCGACGACAATTTTTTTTTTGATTTTTTTTTTTTGAAGTCAACTCAGATCGGAATTACCAAACTCGTTTGCAGGAGGCAGGACGACGGCGGGAGAGTACGGCTAGGGGAACGAAGACTAGCCAGCCTGGGGAAGCGGGCAGGTCCTGGCGCTCGGGGGCGAGCGGGCAGGTCCTGGCGATCTGGCGATCGAGCGGGCCTCCTGGCGGGGGCGAGCGGGAGATCCTGGCGTGGCGAGCGGGCCGAGCTGGTCCAGATCGAGCAAGTCCTGGCGTGGCGTGGGCGTTGACGAGGCTGGGGCGGCCGAGAGAGGAGCGGCCGGAGATCGAAGAGAAGACGATCGGGAGCAGGCCCGATCTGCGCGTGGGGAGCAGAGGGAGTTGATCGGGAGCAGGGGACAATCGAGGACAACGCACAGGCGACGGAGCGGCCGGACGAAGAGAAGACGGCCGGGAACAGACGGAGAACGACGGCCGGACAGCGGCAACGACAGACAAGCAACGTCGGCCGGGAAACTAGAGGACCAATTTTTGCTCTGATACCATGTTAGGGTAATATGCTTATTGTATTACCAGGGGGCCAAAGGCCACAATATATAGTACATGTACAGGTGCACATATGCAAAAAGTCCCTAACATAGGGAGAAACTACAATATACAAATATATACATCTAACACCAAACACCAATTAAGCACAAGATATTTTGCTCGTATATATATGGAACTAGAGCAGATGAGGTTTAGAATCAGATTGAAGTATATCTATAGCATTCTTAAAATAATATTTATTGTGCACAGCAGAATATCGTTATCCTTTTTCTTAAAGATTTTTTTTTACATCACCACTGCCTTGACATACACTACTGTACTAAAGTTAAAATGGCCAAAATCCCCCCGTGTCGCACCCCAGGGTTTGACTTTATGTCGCGGCGGTGGCCTCGGATGTTCGCGCGGCGGCTGTGGCCTGCATGTGGTCTGCCCAGTTTGGGCTGCGGGCGGCCAAGTTGTGCGACGTTGCGGCTTGAGTACGAGCGGAGGTATGTCGGGATGGCGGTGCCGGAAGGTGGTGTTGACGGTCAGCTGGGCCTAGCGGACCGGGTGGACGTCGGGGTGGCGGCCCCGGGAAGCTTGCCAGTGTTGAGAGCGTCAACCTTGTGTTGTGTGGAAGACGAGGCTGCACTTGATGCTGGTGGTCACCTGATTTCTCTGTCTCCCTAACACACAACCTGCGCACTGACCGGATGACGGCCAAATGGGCAACCAGGAGGCCGATCAACTGACAGAAGGTCGACCGGGTCACAAATTCGAAAATGATTTGAAACGCATTCTATTTTCGAAAATGACTAAAAAATAGTATTATTAAAAGTTCAAGTATGAAATATATTACCCTCAGACTGAAAGTCACTGGACAAACCATATATGCTAAGTGTCAACCTGACGCGGAAAAGAAAAAAAAATGAACACATGTATAATAATATTATGCCCTTAAGTAGAACACAAAAATGTGTATGTTCAAGTGGTAGTCTGGTGTGAGCGCTAGCACATGCTTGTGACTCTGTAGCCTGTACCCTCATCCTAGTGTATTAAATTTTATTTGTTTCGTCACCCGTTCCGTGTGTTTCATTTTATTTCCGATAGTCTCGAATGAAATAGATCAAATAAACTAACTCCGTTGGGTACATCACAACTTAATCGATGGTCTAGTGGCTAAATTAGGGTATACTCTACCTTAGGTTGTGAGATTGAACCCTCCTTTGTGCAAATCATTTTATTTGTTTCGATAGTCAAGGACACGAAGGACCAGCATGTAAGGAGGTGGCACCAACAGTGGCGGAGCTTGCCAAGGAATTATGGGGGCAAAACATAAAATATATGTATTTGGGGTTAAAATACTCAAAATAATCTCTTCTAAGCCTTGTAAAAAATTCCTTCAGTGATTCTTAAAAAGTTGGGGGGGGGGGGGGGGGGCAGTGGCCCCCCTGACTTGTACATAGCTTCGCCTGTGGGCACCAAGGTCAAATTTGCCAGATAAAATTATTAGAGGTTTTTCTGAAAATACCACAACGCCACGTGTCAGTTTCTGATTGATTGAGGACCAAATCTTACAAGTTCTAGGATCCTGCTGTAGGTTTTGCAAGTTCTAGGACTAAACCTTCACATGGTAAATAAGTTATAGAACTATAGTTGTAATTAGCTCTCTTTTATATAGAACAACAACATGACAAGCTTTATTAGCTCAAACAAAAGCTATATGTCGTTGCCTAATCGACGGTACCCCGGAGGAGGGATCCTCACGAGGGGGAAAAGAAGTAGGGGCCATAGGGCGGAGTGCACACGGGACGGTGGTACGCGATTTACCCAGCTTCGGAACACCTGCACGATGACAGGGCCTACTGCTGCTTGTCTGGAATTATCTGGGCGCTTTCGCGTTGTTACAATGAGTTGTGGTTGTGCCTCTAGGGCTCCCGGGATCCGGCTTATATAGGCGCACGGATCTAGGGTTTACATGGAGAGTCCTAGCCGGAATACAAGTTGCCTAACTACGGTACAATGTCTTGCCCTGTACGTCAAGGATCCGCCTTTCTCCAAGTACGTGCTGGATCCGGATACTTCATGGGCTATCACGGATCCGGCCTCCTTCGTAGGTCGGTTGAGATCCGGCTTCCTGTTCCTGGGCTGGACTTCATCCTTCACGATCTACAGCAACTGGGCCGCCCGATGGGCCACATGCCTCACCACCAACTATGGGCCACCCGAGCTTGCCGGATCTAGGCTATGCCGCTGATATACCCATAAAGTATACCCACAACAGTAGCCCCCGAAGTTCTCCGAGATTCATCATTCCTCCGACTTCATTCAGCTCGGATCCGAAGAGAATCTTGAAGAGCTTCAAAACTTTTACTTGATTCTGGGTTCATTCACTCGAAAGTCCTTCATCTTCAGATTGGGTATGGCAACGAAGATTCCGCTTTTCCCGCGTACAACCTCCTTATTTCCCGCGCCAAATTTTCGCAAATGCAAATCTTTAGCCGGAATTTTCGGGAGTGCATGGTTAAGTTACCTCCACGTCGTTTTACCGCACTTGACCTAAGACACGTGTCATCCATCCAACGGTGTGACCGTTCCGTTTCCACCGTCGGATCCGAATCCCGAATCTCCGCGAGTGGCCTATAAATACCCCACGGCTCGGTAATTCTTCATTCTTTCACCGCTCCTCACCACTTCATCTTCCTCCTCGCGCCGCGCCGCCCGACGGATCTCAACTCCGGCGACCTTCGCCACAGTGAGCTTCGCGCGCCGCCATCTCGAACCTCTCCTCGAACCAAGATTGCCACGATTGATCAGGAAATCAACTCCGCCGCCGATTCGTGGTCATCGGAGGCTCGAAACCGCCAGTTCGTCGACCTCTACTTCGCCGGAGCTTCGCCGGACCGTCGCACCATTGCCGGTACGTGCACCGGTCTTGTAGAAGAAGAAGTAGTTGTAGTGTAGATTTTCCGGTTACTCAGCTTAGCTCGCATGGGTGCAGCCGGAAGCATGCCTCATGGTTCTCCTCACTGCACTGGTAGTTCTCCGAGTAGCCCGGATCCCAGTGCCGTGGAACCAATTTGCCCGGATCCCATTGCGTATCTACCACCATATGTTTCCGACGTTAGGCTTGCTCAACCGTTCTCCGCCTCTTCCAGTACTTTACTAGGCCGGATCCCAACAGCCCACGAGCTCGAAGAGGAGCTACAAGGCCAAGCTAGAATGGCAGCCAAGGTACAAGAAGCGGAAAACAAGAAAGCTTCCAAGGGCCGGAGCCGTGAGGGGGTGCGGGGTCAATGGTGGCCCTGCGAGACAACTGACGCGGAGCTCCGGGAGCTTCAAAACGAAGGCATGATCTCCGAGCATTGGAGTTTCACGCGCGACTCCGACGTTCCCAATCCCGACGCGGACGAACGCGTCATGACAAAGGCGTGGGTCGAGCGTGGATTATCACTCCCTTGCTCGGAGTTCTTCCTCTCCGTCCTCAACACGTACGGGCTCCAGCCTCACAACATCTGCCCCAACTCCTACCTCCTGCTCTCGAACTTCGCAACTCTTTGCGAGGGGCATCTCGGAATCCGACCCGACATCAAGCTATGGCAGTTCTTTTTCCGAGTGAAGAAGGAGACGAAGGACAAGGCCATGCTGAACTGCGGGAGCATGACTTTCATGCTCCGACCTGGCCGTATGTATCCTCCTCACGACTCCCACGAATCCGTCCGTCTTTGGGAACGCCGGATGGTTTTATGTGAAGAACGCGTCAGTTCCGAACGTCCACGATGGACTCCCACCCTTCAGCAACACGCCTCCGGAAGAATTGGCGAGCTGGAGTTTCATCCCCACGCTTGCCCAAACACCCATACTGGAGAAGGCCGCGCGGAGGATTTCCTGGTTAGTTCATGATGGACTGACCGGAGCCCAGCTCACCCTCAGCTGGTTTTCCCGGAGAATCCAGCCCCTGCGCTACAACGCACGCCTGATGTGCGCTTATATCACGGACGATCTCCTCCGAGTCACTCGCCACGATCTTCCGGCCGACTCCCTCAAGAGAAGGTTCAAGACGTTGGTGAAGATTCCCAGGGGCCAACAGGTCCCGGAACTGATCAAGGATATCAGCACACACGACAAATGTCCTCCGGTAAGCACTTAATCCTTCGCATTCCTTTGTCCTTTCACAATCTTCTAAGTGTTTTTAACTTGTTCTGCTCACCCTTTTCGCAGCTTGACTCTTTGGCGGAAGAAAACCTTCGCACCATACTCCGAGTTCCCGTCAGCGGTGAATCGGTGGAAGAGGATCCGGAGGACGCTGAGGAGGAAGAAGAACGAGTGCCCCGAAAGGCTGCTCCTCGACCTTCAAAGCGTCCCCGCGCCAAAGTCTCTGGCTCCGACGCCGGAGGCAGCGGCGAGGCTTCCGCCAAGAAACCCCAGGCAACCAAACCACCTCCGCTTGACTCCAGGAAGGCGGAGCGCCAGCGCCTGAAGATGCTTTCGACAGCAGGGAAACCTTCACGTCCCAACATTCCGGGCGCAGCGTAAGCTTCCGAGTAACATGCGCTATTTATCTTTGGTAAGCTGTGTTATGTATACTTTCCTTTTACTTGCTCACAGGAATCCGAACCCTACCACCGCGCGGACCAATGTTCAGGAGCATATCACTAAGTATATGCAGAAGAAATCTCCCGCCGTTGGTCCTTCGACGCCGCCCGCCAAGCGCTCCACAAGCCCCCCTGCAGCCTTCTCCTCCTCCCGCGGACCGCCTTCCGACTCTGCCGCACCCACTCCACCGGAAGTAATTCCGGTTAGCAAAGCGGCAGTGAGCGGAGATGGTTCCGGCGGCAAGGGTCCCATCAATGACGAAACTGAAGGACAAAAACAAGGGGAGGCAGAAGTTAATTCCTCTGGAAAAGCTGAAGCCACCACTGGCGATATGGTCGTTTTCCCCAAAAACTTTGGAGATCCGGCTGATCTTACTTCCACCCCGAAAGCTTATGCCACGAAGTTTTTTAACAAACTAACGGAGGCGGAGAAATGGGAGTTGGAGCAGGATTTGCTCAATGCGATGTTGAACAATGCCTGGGGAAAACCAGACGTTGAGACGTCGGAGATCCAGGACGCCAAGAAAAACATTGGCGAATTCTTCGACAAGCTTGTTTGCAAACAAAAGGTAACTCCCCAGTAGCCCCCAAGTATTTAGGCGGAAACTTTATCAGTTAGCGTCTGAATACTTTTAGAGAACTTAATCTGAAAGGAGAATTTTAAATGTCGTGGTAGCCCCCAAGCATGATGGCGGAAAAATTTCCAGCGACAAAACCATGATGGCGGAACTCACTCTATTTCTGACTGTGTTTGTAGGAACAAAAAGCCCTGCATTACGAGTTGCACAAAAACATTGCGCTGCAGCGTCGTGTGACCATCAGTCAGGCGGAGAAAATCCAAAGATCACAAAGTGGAGAATGCGGCTCTGAAGAAACAACTTTCAGAAGCTCAAGGTTGGTTTCCGATCACCTGACGATTGTGGGTTATGTCCCGCACTTTCCGACTTTGACGCTTTATAAAACTATGAGCAGGTGCCTCCTCTTCTCTTGCTGCAGCTTCCTCCGAGTTGGAGACTCTGCGTGCTGCACACAAGAATCTTGAAGCCAAACTCGCAGTAACAGAACAGAAACTCTCTGAGAAAAGCTCGGAGCTTATTCGGAAAACTGGTGAGTTTGAGCTGAAAAGACAGACTGACAGCGACATCATCCAGAGGCAGCAAAAGGAAATTGGAGGTCTTCGCAAGTATATGGAAACAGCAGAGAGCTGCTAGGACCTGCTCAACTCCGACGTCATGGGTACGTCCTCGAAACTTATATGACAGCATATGTGCAACTTGTTGTATTTAACAAAATTTGCATCTTCCAGATCCACTCGGATATGACGAGGAACGTCGGAGTCAGTTCCCGCGCAACGACCTGCTTCAGCTGGCCGGAGAAGACTGCAAGGATCTCATCTCCGCCTCCAGGAAAATCTGCCACAACCTCAACATTAAGAAGAGCCGAGTCTGCGATGTGCGCAAGCTCATCAAGAGGATGGATTTGCTTCCGGAGCTGGTTGTGGACCTGCAATCCTCTTCAGCACGGGGTGCAGCTGCCATGTCCTTGGCTATGTGCTTAGCGCATAATCCGAGCTTAAACCTGGACCTGGTGACTTCTAGCGTTCCTTCGGAATGCAATGTCAATGCGCTGCTTGACGCGGTTAGCGGCTATGATACACGCATTGCTCGGAGGATCCGCCATGATGAATTTTATGAGAAGGTGGTTCTTCCTGCTGACGAACCTCTCGAAGCTGAGCATTTGGAGGATCGCGAAGCGGAAAACAGACCCGCTCAATCCGGAAGCCAGTATACATGGACAAGCTCGAAGGACCAAGGTGGCGCTGCTTCTCCGACTGCAGCTGGAGCGGAAGAGGATGAAGATGTCTCTTCTCCTGCCAAAGACGCAGCGAAGGAAACTCCGACTGACGCAGGGGGAGCTGATGCCAACGTGGAAATTTCTCCGGCTAAGGAGAAGTAAAAACTTAGTCCTGCGGAAAAAACAATGCATCATTTTGGCCCCAGCGAGGGTTTGTAATATAACTTTAATTCTTAAGTATCTAGGGACGAAATAATTATGCGTGGGCGGAAAACTTATCCTGCTATCCGTTAGAATTATTTGCACGTTTCGTTTGTTAAAAGCAAGTGCTGGTTTGTTAATTTTCCGGCTTACTCATTTGACCTTCCACGAGCTGGAAAACCTTTGGCCGGAAACGCTCGCCTGCGGTGACGAAGCCCAATGGCGTCCGTCCATAACCGCGGAAACAAGCCCCCAGCCTAGGTGCCGGAAGTCGCTACCAGGAATCCACGAGTTCGCAACGAAAAAAATTTCCACCAGAAAACTTAAGCTTACGTCCTAAAGGACGATTTTGAAAAATCACAACTTTCATACACGCCTAGGCGGAAACATCCAGCTCTGCGGTTTTAGTCGGAAAAACATACACGATCTAAAATGAACAAGTAAAGGAGGTAAAAGACTCAAAGAGTGAACCATAAGCTTTATTTCATTGATCATGTATAACTATTACAGAGTTTGTAACTCGGAAAAAATATGCTAAGTGTAGAAAGGACGTAGTTGTGCGATGTTCCAAGGGCGGTCTGTCTCGTCGTAGATGTCATCCGGATCCTCACGCTTGCGTTTCCGGTGCCAATTAGCAGGTCTATCCTTCAGCTCGCGGAAATCAACAAGGTAGTACGACCCGTTATGAAGCACTTTTCTAACGACGAAGGGTCCTTCCCATGGAGATTGCAGCTTATGGTCTTTCACCTGTCGAAGGCGGAGGACCAGGTCTCCTGCCATGAAGGAGCGATTCCGAACTCGACGACTGTGATAACGTTGGAGCTTCTGCTGATAGATGGCGGAGCGCTGGTCAACTAAGTTCCGAGCTTCCTCGATCAGGTCCACAGATAGCTGTCTGGCCTCGTCAGCTGTTTCTTCATTGTAGGCGGAAACTCGCGGTGAATCGTGGATGATGTCGGAGGGGAGCACGGCTTCGGATCCGTATACCAGGAAAAATGGGGTAAACCCTGTTGATCTGTTAGGGGTAGTTCTTAAACTCCACAAAACAGCTTCCAACTCATCAGCCCAAGCTCCAGCTGCTCGTCGCAGCGGTTCTTCAAGGCGCGGTTTAATTCCTGATAATATTAGGCCGTTAGCCCTTTCAACCTGACCGTTGGATTGTGGGTGAGCCACAGAGGCAAGGTCCAGCCGAATCCCTACTGTCTCACAATAATCCCTCAACTCTCCTTGAGCGAAGTTTGTGCCATTATCTGTGATTATGCTGTGTGGGATACCGAATCTCATCACGAGGCTGCAGACAAATTTTAGTGTCGTAGCACCATCGGCTTTCCTCACTGGCTTTGCCTCGATCCACTTGCTGAATTTGTCAACAGCGACCATAAGGTATTCAAAACCGCCAGGAGATGATCTTTTTAACTTACCAACCATATCGAGCCCCCAGACCGCAAATGGCCAGGTGATAGGTATGGTCTTCAGCTCTTGGGCTGGAGCGTTTGGTTGAGTAGCGTAGTACTCACAACCTCGGCAGGTCTTGACTATCTTGTCAAGATCTTCTTTAGCCGTGAGCCAAGAAAACCTAGCCGAAAAGCTTTTGCAACGAGTGACCTGGGCGGCATGATGCCCGGGCAGTCCTCGCATGGATCTCTCTCGAGGATTTCAATGCCATCTTGATTGAGACGCATTTGAGAAATACCCCCTGTTGCACTGCGTTTGTAGAGCTGTCCATCAACAATTGTGTAGGATCTTGCTCGTCGACGATCCGTCGCGCAAGGACCTCGTCCTCGGCAACTTCGATCGATGAGGAAGTCCAGAAAGGCTGGGTCCAAGCCGGAATGATAACCATCACTTCCTTTGCCGGAGACACTGCCACCTCTGGGTTTTCCGGGTTAGCGCCCTTAACTGAGGGTATCCGTAGGTGCTCCAGGAAAATACCAGGCGGAATTTGCTTCCTGCCGGATCCGAGCTTGAATAGCATGTCTGCCGCTGTGTTATCGTCTCTCCTGACGTATTTGACTTCGTATCCGAGGAAGCACTTGGCGATCTCGTCAACTTCGTCTCTGTAGGCCGCCATGACGGAATTTCTGGCGTTCCAGGTTCCGGCTACTTGTTGTGCCACCAGGTCGGAATCTCCACAGCATATAATGTGCTTGATCCCGATTTCCTTAGCGATGCGCAGACCGTGTAGTAGAGCCTCGTATTCCGCCATATTGTTTGTAGCTTCGAAGTGGATCCGCGTAACATACTGCAGTTCTTCTCCGGTAGGGGACTTCAGGGTGACTCCGGCTCTTGAGCCTTGATGCTGCTTGGATCCATCGAAGTGCATGACCCATGTTTCTGGTTCCGGCTCCAGACTTGCATCCGGAGCTTCTGTCCAATCTGCGACGAAATCTGCCAAGACTTGGGATTTAACCGCAGTCCTAGGCTTGTAAGCGATGTCGAAGGCGGATAATTCGATGCCCCATTTAGCCGTACGCCCTGTTGCGTCAGCGTTGTTGAGTATTGTTGACAGCGGAGCCTTGCTCACAACTGTTACTGGGTGCTCTTGGAAGTAATGTCTCAGCTTCCGGCTGCCTAGGAACACTCCATAAGCTAGCTTCTGAAAGTGAGGGTATCTTTGCTTTGACTCCGTCAGTACCTCGCTAATGTAATAGACAGGTCTTTGGACGTCATATTCATGACCTACTTCCTTTCGCTCCACCACGAAGACGAGGCTGATGACTTTGTTGGTTGCTGCCAGATAAAGGAGCATTGGCTCTGACTCTGCTGGGGCTGCCAAGATAGGTGGGGAGGTGAGTATTTCCTTCAACCCTTGAATAGCTGCGTCGGCTGCGTCGTCCCAGACGAATTTGTCTGTTTTCTTCAGCAGCTTGTACAAAGGTAGCGCCTTCTCGCCAAGACGGCTAACAAACCTACTGATTGCTGCGACGCAACCAGTTAGTCGTTGCACATCTTTAAGACAAGTTGGCGGTTTGATACACAGGATTGCCTTGATTTTTTCCGGGTTAACCTCAATGCCTCTGTGAGAGACTATGAAGCCAAGGAGTTTTCCGGCTGGCACGCCAAAGACGCACTTCAGCGGATTCAACATCATCTTGTACCTGCGGAGGTTGTCGAAGGTTTCTGTGAGGTCGCTGATCAAGTCGGATCCTTTCCGGGTCATGACCGCGATGTCGTCGACGTAAGCGTGCACGTTCCGGCCAATTTGGTCCTTCAGGCACCGCTGCATCGTACGTTGGTAGGTGGCACCTGCGTTTTTCAAACCAAAAGGCATAGTAACATAGCAGTAAGTACCAAACGGGGTAATGAATGAAGTCGCCTTTTGATCGGATTCCTTCATCCGGATCTGATGATACCCGGAATACGCATCAAGAAAACACAGAAGTTCCGCCCCCGCCGTCGAATCAATGACTTGGTCAATGCGCGGAAAGGGGAAGGGATCCTTCGGGCAATGCTTGTTCAAGCCGGAGTAATCGATGCACATTCTTAGTATTTCAGTGTTCTTTTTGGGTACAAGGACGGGATTTGCGACCCAATCGGTGTGGATAACTTCTATTACAAAACCTGCCTCTAGTAACTTAGCTAGTTCCATTCCTATGGCGCGCTTCTTATCTCCAAAGCGTCGCATAGCTTGCTTCACCGGTTTAGCCCCCGGATTTATGTTGAGGTAGTGCTCGGCGAGTTCCCTAGGTACTCCGGACATGTCAGAAGGTTGCCATGCGAAGATATCCATGTTAGCGCGGAGGAACTCGACGAGCGCGTCTTCCTATTTAGGGTCCATGTTGGCTCCGACTGAAACCTGCTTGGAAGGGTCGCCTTTGATGAGGTCGTGCTTCTTGGTTTCTATCGCGGCCTTGAAGGAGGTCTTCTGTTCGGAGATCTGCTTCTTGGTGGTCTGCATCTCAGTCGGATCCACCGCGGCTCTGTAGCCTTTCAGCTCCTCTCCAGATATCACAGACTCTGCGAAGGCGGCTTCGCCTAACTCGCACTCATGAGCCTTTTTGTAGTCTCCGGATACGGTAATCATACCCTTAGGACCCGGAATCTTGAGCTTGTTGTAGATGTAGCATGCTCTTGCGTGGAACTTGTGGTAGGTGGGCCTGCCGAAGATGACGTGGTAGGAGCTCTTAAAGGGCACAACTTCAAACGTGATCTTCTCTTCGCGGAAATTATGAACATCGCCAAAAGCCACGGGAAGTGTGATGCTGCCGAGGGAGTTCGCCTTCTTACCCGGAACCACGCCATGAAACTCAGTGTTGCTGTGTTTGAGCTGTTCCTTGGTGAGGTTCATCCGCTCTAGAGTCTCCAGGTACATGATGTTCAAGCTGGCTCCGCCATCCATGAGGCACTTGGAGAAGTCATACCCGTCTATGCGGGGACTTACAACCAAGGCGTAGCATTCTTTTGGCACAATGGCAGGGTGATCCTCCCTATCAAATGTGCACGGGATTTCCGACCACCTGACATACTGTGGCACAGCCGGAAGCCCGGAACTGTGGCGTTCAGGATCCGGGTAGCTGACTTGGCAGCGCGGACTGTTGGGGTTCCAAGGAAAGTGTGGTAAGCCCCCACGCTCTTTTTCACGAATGGGTTGGATTTACCTGCGGATCCTACCTTGGGATCCGGCGAGTTATCATCCTCATCCATCGCCTCGGAACTATCTTCCTCTTTGTCCTTGTTCTTGCCCTTGCCTCCCTTGCCGCGTGGGCGGTGCTTCCGGGCTCGCTTGTATCCTGCCTCCGGGTCGTTCTTTAGATCATTGACCCACTTGCAGTTGCGGTTGGTGTGAGTGGACTTCCCTGTAACCGGATCCGTGGGCCGTGCAGGCATGTCTCTGTACTCCTCGTAGGTTTGCGGGGCGCGGGATCCGCCACCGTGTGACCTCGGTGGCATGTCGTCGACCCCTGCCGGCTCCGCCTCCACGGCCGCGTCCTCTTCCGCCTCCTAAACCTCCGCGTTGAAACGCCATGGCGACCATCTCTGATCCGCCACTCTTCTGGTCATCAGGGTTCTTGCGCTTATGGCTGCTGCTGTTGCCGTTATCACGGTTCTTCTTTTGTTGATGTAGGGGGATTGCTGTAGCTGCGAGATCACCGCCTGCGTCATCATCGGCGGCAGTATGATCACTGGCAATGGAGATCATTTCATCCAAAGTCAGCTTGTTTGAGTTAGCCAAACGAGTGAGCGTATGCCTTAGCAATCCTCCCCTCTGCAGTCCACCAATGAAGGCGTACATGGCAGTGGTGTGGTCGACGTTTTCGCACTCGTTCCTGCATGCCAACCATCGTGTGAGGTAGTTTCTTGAGGTTTCTCCTTTCTTCTGGATGCAGGCTTGCAGGTCGCTTGCCGTGGCAGGTCTTTTGTAGGTGCCTCTGAAGTGTTTCTCGAAAGCGGTCTTCAGGTCGAACCAGCAAAAGATGGAGTTCTTCTCGAGGTCACTGAGCCAGATCCGGGCTGGACCTACAAGGTACAACTGGAGCATGCGGCAGGCGATGTTAGGGGTTCCTCCGGCAAAGGTTACTGCATTATAGTAATCCTCAATCCAGGTATCCGGCCTTTCGGTGCCATCATAATGCTTCAGATTTCCGGGTAGCTTGAGCTTCATCCTTGGCTTTGGTTCCTTTCGAATCATCCTGCCAAAGCACTTCGGGCCAATGTAGTCGGTTCTGTATTCGTTAAGGCGTTCCCGTGCGTCGCACGGGCCGTGGCGAGGAGATTGTGAGCGAGAGCGAGATCTTCGGCCGTCGCCTCCGCCTCCACCTCCGCCGCCACCGCTAGGTGGTGGTGAGGGAGACCTGCGAGGTGGTCGGTCCGATTTCTTGCTTCCGCCGTCCGATTCTCCTCGGCCTTCCCGGTGCTGGCTCCGGCTTCTGTGGCTGTCTTCGCCATGGCGCTGGCTGCCCTGGTCGTTCCGGCTCCGGCGAGGCTCCGGGTCACGGCTCTGGCGAGGCTCTGGGTCGCGCTCCTCATTCCGACTCCTCCTGGGCTCGGGCTCACGAACGTTGTTCTGGTTCCGGCGAGGTTCCGGCGAGCGCTCCCTGTTTCTGTTTCTTGGCAGCACGTTGTCGCGGATAACAATCCCACCATGCCCTGGGGGCCTGGTGTTTCCGGCTGGACTACGGCGGCGAGGGGGTCGCGGGTAACCATTAGGCGGAGGAGAGGGGTTGCGATATTTGTCTCGTCCAGAGTACATTGCATCCTTTCCCTTTCTTGGATCTGACGAAGGCGTCTTTGACGGAACGGGGATCGGATTTGGGTGTTCCCTGTTTTTCTTCTGCGCTCCGAGGATCCGGTGTGTGATTCATCATCAGGATGCCGATCGGCGCGAGCGTCCTTCTGCGCGGTAGATACACAGTTATCCGGATTGGATTCTAACCTGCGCGAAGTATCCGCCTTGCTTTGCTGCTGCATTGCTGAAGCGACAAGTTTGCGGAGGTAGTTGATATCAACTTCTTCGTCCTTCTTCTTCAATAGTTCCGCAGCTTTTAGCATGTTGTCCTTTGGGGTTTCCAGCGGCTGCTGCTCTGCGGGCGTGGCGAAGTTGATTCTGCGAGGCGGAATTGCTTCTCTAACAATTCGATCGGCCTCCGCCTGCGCATAGGTCATCTTTACTTCCCACTCTTGCGCCATGCTCTTGACATGCTCGAGTGTGGCAGCAATTTCGCGATCCTGTCTGTCGAATTGGTCCATCAAACCTGCAGCTTCTTCCCTTTCATCCCTTAATGCGGCTGCGGTATTGGCGAGCTTCTTGGCTGTGGCCAGCATTTCCTTTCTAGTGGCCTCTAGAGCCGCTGGATCTGCGGCGTCGCCCGAGGTTATAGGTTTGTTAATAACTGCTCGTACAACCATCTCTTCAGGTGACAGGAGTTCCTCCGAGCAAGAATCCCTGCGGGGTCGCTCCCGTGACATTGGAGATCCTTGGCGGGATGGCTGGGGGTCAGATTGGTTGGTTGCCTCTTCTGATCCAGGTTGTCCCAGCGCTGCTACGGTTGCGAGAACCTGCTTAGGCTGGGCGGAGTCGACTTCAGGCTGATCACCGAAACCGTACTCCCCTAGCTTGCGGTTAAACTCGTCAGTATCCATGGAGGGAGTATCTCCGGAAATTGGGCTCAGATTGCCCAAAATCGACTCTTCAACCGGAGTTTTGCTTTCTCCGACAGGCTCAGCCTGATCCGGATCTGCGTCGTTTTCCGGTGCCTCTACCTGCTCAGGACCAGCTCCGTTTTCTTGAGGGGCGGTTCCGGCGGTATGGGCCAAGAAGTGTACGAAGTGGCACCTCTGCTTTTCTAACACCTGGGAGACCCAGGCGGATCTGCATTGGTCTTCCACCGTTGTTTCCTGCTCAGGGGCAGTTTGGGTGGGCTTTGAAAATTCCAGATCCGAGGCGGAATCTTCCTTGGGAAGCTCCTGCATCTCAGATCGGATCTTCGCGACAGCGTCCATCTCTGCGGCGGTCGCGTCTCGCGTTACTTACTGCTGGGTTTCCGTCGGAATCGACGGTTTCCCGATGAAGATGTGTATGCCGCCAACCGGGACGATGGAGAGCTTGACGGGGTTTGTCCTAGCCGGAATCCAACACTCATCCGAGGGACGATCGGCAGATTTCCGGCGTAGAGGACGCGCCCACAGCCGATGGTGTCGTCGTAGCTTCCCATGGCGGAACCCTCCCGGTTCCGGCCTCCGCACGCCACAGGCCCCACGGTGGGCGCCAACTGTCGTTGCCTAATCGACGGTACCCCGGAGGAGGGATCCTCACGAGGGGGAGAAGAAGTAGGGGCCATAGGGCGGAGTGCTCTCGGGACGGTGGTACGCGATTTACCCAGCTTCGGAACACCTGCACGATGACAGGGCCTACTGCTGCTTGTCTGGAATTATCTGGGCGCTTTCGCGTTGTTACAATGAGTTGTGTTTGTGCCTCTAGGGCTCCCGGGATCCGGCTTATATAGGCGCACGGATCTAGGGTTTACATGGAGAGTCCTAGCCGGAATACAAGTTGCCTAACTACGGTACAATGTCTTGCCGTGTACGTCAAGGATCCGCCTTTCTCCAAGTACGTGCTGGATCCGGATACTTCATGGGCTGTCACGGATCCGGCCTCCTTCGTAGGTCGGTTGAGATCCGGTTTCCTGTTCCTGGGCTGGACTTCATCCTTCACGATCTACAGCAACTGGGCCACCCGATGGGCCACATGCCTCACCACCAACTATGGGCCACCCGGACTTGCCGGATCTAGGCTATGCCGCTGATATACCCATAAAGTATACCCACAACACTATACATCGTCATTCACTTACCTACAAAACCGTTACAAATTTTATCGCTGCCAGTACAAAAAAAATACCCAAAACGAGGTAAAAAAAAGAAGAAAAGATAGCAAAGGCTTAGACTCCTTTTCGCGGGATCCAAATTCGTCAAAGTGTGATATACATGATTGTATGGATAATCAGAATGTCAAATGTTGTTCAGTCGCGTCTATATCAACTTATCTAAGCCGATTCTATAAGATGTAACAACTTAATAATATTTTTCGTAAATATAATTGAATAATTCATCGGACCAGTTTCATGGACGCAATCTATAGAGATACTTATAGGGTAAGATGTACATGCATGCGTTCATATGGTGAGTATATGTACGTATACGTTGTACTAAGTTTCAAAAAAAAAAAAATACAAGCTACCTTTCACTCGGTTAAAATTATGGAAAATGCTTCCCATCAGCCCACCGACCGATCTCAGAAAATCGGTCGTTCCTTCCTATCGACTTGCGACCTGCACGTGGCTGGTCCCACCTTGCCTTATCCTATCGCTGGCTACGGAAACCAGCACATCGCCGCCCCTGCTCTTCATCCGGTGAGCGCGCCGCCCAGCTCCTCCCCGACGAGCTAGCCGCCCCAGCTCCTTTCCCCGGTGAGCGCGCCGCCCAATCTCCTTCCCATCGAGTGCGCCGCCCCATCTCCTTCCCGTCGAGCGCACCTTTTGCTCCCCATCCAGCTGCGCCCCTCCGGCGAGCTCACTCTCTGCCGCCAACCGCTCGCTACGGCGAGCGTGACGCCCCTGCTCCTCCCGGCGGGTGCTCCTTTTGCTCCTCATCTATCTGCGCCTCCACCTCCGACGAGCGCTCCCGGCGCCTCCAACTGATTGGCTACGGCACCACGCTGACCCCCAAGTACCGTTGCTGTGTCGTGGACATCAGTGCCGTCGTCGGCGCTGGAGATACCGGCAGAGATTGTCAAGGAGGGGTGGGCATGGAACGGTAATTTTTTTGTTGGTTTTAATGTTAATTATTGTTGTAAATATATTGATGATTAGTTGTAAAGATATTTTTTGAAACAGAAATTATTTTTTGTTAAATAATTTGTTGTTTTTGTTGTTAATTAATGTTGTAAATACGTTGCTGATTTATTGTAAAGATTTTTTTGGCATGAAGCTTTGTTATTGTAAACACCCAAATAAAAAATGTTGATTTTGTTGTTAATTTCTTGTTGTAAATATATTGGATATTTGTTGTAAAGATATTTTGGCGCAAAAAGTTATTAGTGCTGAATTGTTGTTTTTTGTAGAATCATTTTTTGAATATTGTTGTAAATACTCAATTTTTTGTTATTTTTTGATAATTATTATTGTAAATGGTTTACTCATTTATTGTACAACAACAATAACAAAGCCTTTATTGTGCTAAAAAAATTGTTGTTAGCTAGTATTGTTGTAAACACCACAGCCCGATTGCTTTTTGTTGTAAACATCTAAGTTAGATTACTTTTGTTGTACTTTATATAAACATCCAACAACAACACACTACCACGTGACCTCCCTGCACAAGTGCAGCTGGAAAGCGACCCGGCTATAGCATGACAGTTACAACGAGAAAGCGACAGGAGCATCTGATGGCACATCCGATGTTGATCCAACGGTGGAGAAAGCAACCGATCTTTTTGCATGGTGTCGGTCTCCCGACGGCTAGCACGGCCCCAAAATTATTGTTTTAATTGACCGAGAAAAAGATCACGTTTGATAGAGACAGGTAAAACCATATTGTTTGAATTCGGCCTTCTCAAGTCCGAACTACTGAACTACGGTCTGTAGAAGTCTATTGACACTTGGACAACGCAATCCGGCAGACTTCGAGTCTTCGACACTTGGCCTCCGCAACGCGGACGTGTCGTCGCCGTAGATGCCAGCAGGTTTGTCAGTCGAAAATCTCGCAGTCGAAAATCTCGCCGCTGAGGGTGTGTTTGGTTGAGCTGTGGATTCTGAAAAAGCTGCTGTGAGCTGTGAACTGTGAAAAAGCTACTGTGAACTGTCAACTGTGGATTATCTGGAAGTTATTTGGTTGTAGCAACTGTGAACTGTGGGTTTGGTTAGAAATATCTGTAATGCCCACTGAGACGTGAAAGGAGCAAGATAATCTTCTTCTCTCATGGTGTCGTTGCCTAATCGACGGTACCCCGGAGGAGGGATCCTCACGAGGGGGAGAAGAAGTAGGGGCCATAGGGCGGAGTGCTCTCGGGACGGTGGTACGCGATTTACCCAGCTTCGGAACACCTGCACGATGACAGGGCCTACTGCTGCTTGTCTGGAATTATCTGGGCGCTCTCGCGTTGTTACAATGAGTTGTGGTTGTCCCTCTAGGGCTCCCAGGATCCGGCTTATAAAGGCGCACAGATCTAGAGTTTACATGGAGAGTCCTAGCCGGAATACAAGTTGCCTAACTACGGTACAATGTCTTGCCGTGTACGTCAAGGATCCGCCTTCCTTCAAGTACGTGCTGGATCCGGATACTTCATGGGATGTCACGGATCCGGCCTCCTTCGTAGGTCGGTTGAGATCCGGCTTCCTGTTCCTGGGCTGGACTTCATCCTTCATGATCTACAGCAACTGGGCCGCCCGATGGGCCACATGCCTCACCACCAACTATGGGCCACCCGGGCTTGCCGGATCTAGGCCATGCCGTTGATATACCCATAAATTATACCCACAACAGTAGCCCCCGAAGTTCTCCGAGATTCATCATTCCTCCGACTTCATTCAGCTCGGATCCGAAGAGAATCTTGAAGAGCTTCAAAACATTTACTTGATTCCGGGTTCATTCACTCGAAAGTCCTTCATCTTCAGATTGGGTATGGCAACGAAGATTCCGCTTTTCCCGCGTACAACCTCCTTATTTCCCGCGCCAAATTTTCGCAAATGCAAATCTTTAGCCGGAATTTTCGGGAGTGCATGGTTAAGTTACCTCCACGTCGTTTTACCGCACTTGACCTAAGACACGTGTCATCCATCCAACGGTGTGACCGTTCCGTTTCCACCGTCGGATCCGAATCCCGAATCTCCGCGAGTGGCCTATAAATACCCCACGGCTCGGTAATTCTTCATTCTTTCACCGCTCCTCACCACTTCATCTTCCTCCTCGCGCCGCGCCACCCGACGGATCTCAACTCCGGCGACCTTCGCCACAGTGAGCTTCGCGCGCCGCCATCTCGAACCTCTCCTCGAACCAAGATTGCCACGGTTGATCAGGAAATCAACTCCGCCGCCGATTCGTGGTCATCGGAGGCTCGAAACCGCCAGTTCGTCGACCTCTACTTCGCCGGAGCTTCGCCGGACCGTCGCACCATTGTCGGTACGTGCACCGGTCTTGTAGAAGAAGAAGTAGTTGTAGTGTAGATTTTCCGGTTACTCAGCTTAGCTCGCATGGGTGCAGCCGGAAGCATGCCTCATGGTTCTCCTCACTGCACTGGTAGTTCTCCGAGTAGCCCGGATCCCAGTGCCGTGGAACCAATTTGCCCGGATCCCATTGCGTATCTACCACCATATGTTTCCGACGTTAGGCTTGCTCAACCGTTCTCCGCCTCTTCCAGTACTTTACTAGGCCGGATCCCAACAGCCCACGAGCTCGAAGAGGAGCTACAAGGCCAAGCTAGAATGGCAGCCAAGGTACAAGAAGCGGAAAACAAGAAAGCTTCCAAGGCCCGGAGCCGTGAGGGGGTGCGGGGTCAATGGTGGCCCTGCGAGACAACTGACGCGGAGCTCCGGGAGCTTCAAAACGAAGGCATGATCTCCGAGCATTGGAGTTTCACGCGCGACTCCGACGTTCCCAATCCCGACGCGGACGAACGCGTCATGACAAAGGCGTGGGTCGAGCGCGGATTATCACTCCCTTGCTCGGAGTTCTTCCTCTCCGTCCTCAACACGTACGGGCTCCAGCCTCACAACATCTGCCCCAACTCCTACCTCCTGCTCTCGAACTTCGCAACTCTTTGCGAGGGGCATCTCGGAATCCGACCCGACATCAAGCTATGGCGGTTCTTTTTCCGAGTGAAGAAGGAGACGAAGGACAAGGCCATGCTGAACTGCGGGAGCATGACTTTCATGCTCCGACCTGGCCGTATGTATCCTCCTCACGACTCCCACGAATCCGTCCGGTACTGGAACGCCGGATGGTTTTATGTGAAGAACGCGTCAGTTCCGAACGTCCACGATGGACTCCCACCCTTCAGCAACACGCCTCCGGAAGAATTGGCGAGCTGGAGTTTCATCCCCACGCTTGCCCAAACACCCATACTGGAGAAGGCCGCGCGGAGGATTTCCTGGTTAGTTCATGATGGACTGACCGGAGCCCAGCTCACCCTCAGCTGGTTTTCCCGGAGAATCCAGCCCCTGCGCTACAACGCACGCCTGATGTGCGCTTATACTGGGGCGGACGATCTCCTCCGAGTCACTCGCCACGATCTTCCGGCCGACTCCCTCAAGAGAAGGTTCAAGACGTTGGTGAAGATTCCCAGGGGCCAACAGGTCCCGGAACTGATCAAGGATATCAGCACACACGACAAATGTCCTCCGGTAAGCACTTAATCCTTCGCATTCCTTTGTCCTTTCACAATCTTCTAAGTGTTTTTAACTTGTTCTGCTCACCCTTTTCGCAGCTTGACTCTTTGGCGGAAGAAAACCTTCGCACCATACTCCGAATTCCCGTCAGCGGTGAATCGGTGGAAGAGGATCCGGAGGACGCTGAGGAGGAAGAAGAACGAGTGCCCCGAAAGGCTGCTCCTCGACCTTCAAAGCGTCCCCGCGCCAAAGTCTCTGGCTCCGACGCCGGAGGCATCGGCGAGGCTTCCGCCAAGAAACCCCGGGCAACCAAACCACCTCCGCTTGACTCCAGGAAGGCGGAGCGCCAGCGCCTGAAGATGCTTTCGACAGCAGGGAAACCTTCACGTCCCAACATTCCGGGCGCAGCGTAAGCTTCCGAGTAACATGCGCTGTTTATCTTTGGTAAGCTGTGTTATGTATACTTTCCTTTTACTTGCTCACAGGAATCCGAACCCTACCACCGCACGGACCAATGTTCAGGAGCATATCACTAAGTATATGCAGAAGAAATCTCCCGCCGTTGGTCCTTCGACGCCAGTTCCGCCAAGCGCTCCACAAGCCCCCCTGCAGCCTTCTCCTCCTCCCGCGGACCAGTCTCCGACTCCTGCCGCACCCACTCCACCAGAAGTAATTCCGGTTAGCAGCGACAGAGTGAGCGGAGATGGTTCCGGCGGCAAGGGTCCCATCAATGACGAAACTGAAGGACAAAAACAAGGGGAGGCAGAAGTTAATTCCTCTGGAAAAGCTGAAGCCACCACTGGCGATATGGTCGTTTTCCCCAAAAACTTTGGAGATCCGGCTGATCTTACTTCCACCCCGAAAGCTTATGCCACGAAGTTTTTTAACAAACTAACAGAGGCGGAGAAATGGGAGCTGGAGCAGGATTTGCTCAATGCGATGCTGAACAATGCCTGGGGAAAACCAGACGTTGAGACGTCGGAGATCCAGGACGCCAAGAAAAACATTGGCGAATTCTTCGACAAGCTTGTTTGCAAATAAAAGGTAACTCCCCAGTAGCCCCCAAGTATTTAGGCGGAAACTTTATCAGTTAGCGTCTGAATACTTTTAGAGAACTTAATCTGAAAGGAGAATTTTAAATGTCGTGGTAGCCCCCAAGCATGATGGCGGAAAAATTTCCAGCGACAAAACCATGATGGCGGAACTCACTCTATTTCTGACTGTGTTTGTAGGAACAAAAAGCCCTGCATTACGAGTTGCACAAAAACATTGCGCTGCAGCGTCGTGTGACCATCAGCCAGGCGGAGAAAATCCAGCACTGTCAGGCGGAGAATGCGGCTCTGAAGAAACAACTTTCAGAAGCTCAAGGTTGGTTTCCGATCACCTGACGATTGTGGGTTATGTCCCGCACTTTCCGACTTTGACGCTTTATAAAACTATGAGCAGGTGCCTCCTCTTCTCTTGCTGCAGCTTCCTCCGAGTTGGAGACTCTGCGTGCTGCACACAAGAATCTTGAAGCCAAACTCGCAGTAACAGAACAGAAACTCTCTGAGAAAAGCTCGGAGCTTATTCGGAAAACTGGTGAGTTTGAGCTGAAAAGACAGACTGACAGCGACATCATCCAGAGGCAGCAAAAGGAAATTGGAGGTCTTCGCAAGTATATGGAAACAGCAGAGAGCTGCTGGGACCTGCTCAACTCCGACGTCATGGGTACGTCCTCGAAACTTATATGACAGCATATGTGCAACTTGTTGTATTTAACAAAATTTGCATCTTCCAGATCCACTCGGATATGACGAGGAACGTCGGAGTCAGTTCCCGCGCGATGACCTGCTTCAGCTGGCCGGAGAAGACTGCAAGGATCTCATCTCCGCCTCCAGGAAAATCTGCCACAACCTCAACATTAAGAAGAGCCGAGTCTGCGATGTGCGCAAGCTCATCAAGAGGATGGATTTGCTTCCGGAGCTGGTTGTGGACCTGCAATCCTCTTCAGCACGGGGTGCAGCTGCCATGTCCTTGGCTATGTGCTTAACGCATAATCCGAGCTTAAACCTGGACCTGGTGACTTCTGGCGTTCCTTCGGAATGCAATGTCAATGCGCTGCTTGACGCGGTTAGCGGCTATGATACACGCATTGCTCGGAGGATCCGCCATGATGAATTTTATGAGAAGGTGGTTCTTCCTGCTAACGAACCTCTCGAAGCTGAGCATTTGGAGGATCGCGAAGCGGAAAACAGACCCGCTCAATCCGGAAGCCAGTATACATGGACAAGCTCGAAGGACCAAGGTGGCGCTGCTTCTCCGACTGCAGCTGGAGCGGAAGAGGATGAAGATGTCTCTTCTCCTGCCAAAGACGCAGCGAAGGAAACTCCGACTGACGCAGGGGGAGCTGATGCCAACGTGGAAATTTCTCCGGCTAAGGAGAAGTAAAAACTTAGTCCTGCGGAAAAAACAATGCATCATTTTGGCCCCAGCGAGGGTTTGTAATATAACTTTAATTCTTAAGTATCTAGGGACGAAACAATTATGCGTGGGCGGAAAACTTATCCTGCTATCCGTTAGAATTATTTGCACGTTTCGTTTGTTAAAAGCAAGTGCTGGTTTGTTAATTTTCCGGCTTACTCATTTGACCTTCCATGAGCCGGAAAACCTTTGGCCGGAAACGCTCGCCTGCGGTGACGAAGCCCAATGACGTCCGTCCATAACCGCGGAAACAAGCCCCCAGCCTAGGTGCCGGAAGTCGCTACCAGGAATCCACGAGTTCGCAACGAAAAAAATTTCCACCAGAAAACTTAAGCTTACGTCCTAAAGGACGATTTTGAAAAATCACAACTTTCATACACGCCTAGGCGGAAACATCCAGCTCTGCGGTTTTAGTCGGAAAAACATACACAATCTAAAATGAACAAGTAAAGGAGGTAAAAGACTCAAAGAGTGAACCATAAGCTTTATTTCATTGATCATGTATAACTATTACAGAGTTTGTAACTCGGAAAAAATATGCTAAGTGTAGAAAGGACGTAGCTGTGCGATGTTCCAAGGGCGGTCTGTCTCGTCGTAGATGTCATCCGGATCCTCACGCTTGCGTTTTCGGTGCCAATTAGCAGGTCTATCCTTCAGCTCGCGGAAATCAACAAGGTAGTACGACCCGTTATGAAGCACTTTGCTAACGACGAAGGGTCCTTCCCATGGAGATTGCAGCTTATGGTCTTTCACCTGTCGAAGGCGGAGGACCAGGTCTCCTGCCATGAAGGAGCGATTCCGAACTCGACGATCGTGGATAACGTCGGAGCTTCTGCTGATAGATGGCGGAGCGCTGGTCAGCTAAGTTCCGAGCTTCCTCGATCAGGTCCACAGATAGCTGTCTGGCCTCGTCAGCTGTTTCTTCATTGTAGGTGGAAACTCGCGGTGAATCGTGGATGATGTCGGAGGGGAGCACGGCTTCGGATCCGTATACCAGGAAAAATGGGGTAAACCCTGTTGATCTGTTAGGGGTAGTTCTTAAACTCCACAAAACAGCTTCCAACTCATCACCTCAAGCTCCACCGCTCGTCGCAGCGGTTCTTCAAGGCGCGATTTAATTCCTGATAATATTAGGCCGTTAGCCCTTTCAACCTGACCGTTGGATTGTGGGTGAGCCACAGAGGCAAGGTCCAGCCGAATCCCTACTGTCTCACAATAATCCCTCAACTCTCCTTGAGCGAAGTTTGTGCCATTATCTGTGATTATGCTGTGTGGGATACCGAATCTCATCACGAGGCTGCAGACAAATTTTAGTGCCGTAGCACCATCGGCTTTCCTCACTGACTTTGCCTCGATCCACTTGCTGAATTTGTCAACAGCGACCAGAAGGTATTCAAAACCGCCAGGAGATGATCTTTTTAACTTACCAACCATATCGAGCCCCCGGACCGCAAATGGCCAGGTGATAGGTATGGTCTTCAGCTCTTGGGCTGGAGCGTTTGGTTGAGTAGCGTAGTACCGACAACCTCGGCAGGTCTTGACTATTTTGTCGCATCTTCTTTAGCTGTGAGCCGGTAAAAACCTAGCCGAAAAGCTTTTGCAACGAGTGACCCGGGGGCGGCATGATGCCCGCAGCCCCCGCATGGATCTCTCCGAGGATTTCAATGCCATCTTGATTGGAGACGCATTTGAGAAATACCCCTGTTGCAATCGCGTTTGTAGAGCTGTCCATCAACAATTGTGTAGGATCTTGCTCGTCGACGATCTGTCGCGCAAGGACCTCGTCCTCCTGGCAACTTCTCGATCGATGAGGAAGTCCGGGAAAGGCTGGGTCCAAGCCGGAATGATAACCATCACTTCCTTTGCCGGAGACACCGCCACCTCTGGGTTTTCCGGTTAGCGCCCTTAACCGAGGGTATCCGTAGGTGCTCCAGGAAAATACCAGCGGAATTTGCTTCTGCCGGATCCGAGCTTGGATAGCATGTCCGCGCCGTGTTATCGTCTCTCTGACGTATTTGACTTCGTATCCGAGGAAGCACTTGGCGATCTCGTCAACTTCGTCTCGTAGGCAGCCATGACGGAATTTCGGCGTTCCAGGTTCCGGCTACTTGTTGTGCCACCAGGTCGGAATCTCCACAAAGATATAATGTGCTTGATCCCGATTTCCTTAGCGATGCGCAGACCGTGTAGTAGAGCCTCGTATTCCGCCATATTGTTTGTAGCTTCGAAGTGGATCTGCAGAACATACTGCAGCTCTTCTCCGGTAGGGGACTTCAGGGTGACTCCGGCTCCTGAGCCTTGATGCTGCTTGGATCCATCGAAGTGCATGACCCATGTTTCTGGTTCCGGCTCCAGACTTGCATCCGGAGCTTCTGTCCAATCTGCGACGAAATCTGCCAAGACTTGGGATTTAACCGCAGTCCTAGGCTTGTAAGCGATGTCGAAGGCGGATAATTCGATGCCCCATTTAGCCGTACGCCCTGTTGCGTCAGCGTTGTTGAGTATTGTTGACAGCGGAGCCTTGCTCACAACTGTTACTGGGTGCTCTTGAAAGTAATGTCTCAGCTTCCGGCTGCCTAGGAACACTCCATAAGCTAGCTTCTGAAAGTGAGGGTATCTTTGCTTTGACTCCGTCGCACTCGCTAATGTAATAGACAGGTCTTTGGACGTCATATTCATGACCTACTTCCTTTCGCCCCACCACGATGACGAGGCTGATGACTTTGTTGGTAGCTGCCAGATAAAGGAGCATTGGCTCTGACTCTGCTGGGGCTGCCAAGATAGGTGGGGAGGTGAGTATTTCCTTCAACCCTTGAAGAGCTGCGTCGGCTGCGTCGTCCCGGCATTTAATTTGTCTGCTTTCTTCAGCAGCTTGTACAAAGGTAGCGCCTTCTCGCCAAGACGGCTAACAAACCTGCGATTGCTACGACGCAACCAGTTAGTCGTTGCACATCTTTAAGACAAGTTGGCCGTTTGATACACGGGATTGCCTTGATTTTTTCCGGGTTAACCTCAATGCCTCTGTGAGAGACTATGAAGCCAAGGAGTTTTCCTGGCACGCCAAAGACGCACTTCAGCGGATTCAACATCATCTTGTACCTGCGGAGGTTGTCGAAGGTTTCTGTGAGGTCGCTGATCAAGTCGGATCCTTTCCGGGTCATGACCGCGATGTCGTCGACGTAAGCGTGCACGTTCCGGCCAATTTGGTCCTTCAGGCACCGCTGCATCGTACGTTGGTAGGTGGCACCTGCGTTTTTCAAACCAAAAGGCATAGTAACATAGCAGTAAGTACCAAACGGGGTAATGAATGAAGTCGCCTTTTGGTCGGATTCCTTCATCCGGATCTGATGATACCCGGAATACGCATCAAGAAAACACAGAAGTTCCGCCCCCGCCGTCGAATCAATGACTTGGTCAATGCGCGGCAAGGGGAAGGGATCCTTCGGGCAATGCTTGTTCAAGCCGGAGTAATCGATGCACATTCTTAGTATTTCAGTGTTCTTTTTGGGTACAAGGACGGGATTTGCGACCCAATCGGTGTGGATAACTTCTATTACAAAACCTGCCTCTAGTAACTTAGCTAGTTCCATTCCTATGGTGCGGCGCTTCTTATCTCCAAAGCGTCGCATAGCTTGCTTTACCGGTTTAGCCCCCGGATTTATGTTGAGGTAGTGCTCGGCGAGTTCCCTAGGTACTCCGGACATGTCAGAAGGTTGCCATGCGAAGATATCCATGTTAGCGCGGAGGAACTCGACGAGCGCGTCTTCCTATTTAGGGTCCATGTTGGCTCCGACTGAAACCTGCTTGGAAGGGTCGCCTTTGATGAGGTCGTGCTTCTTGGTTTCTATCGCGGCCTTGAAGGAGGTCTTCTGTTCGGAGATCTGCTTCTTGGTGGTCTGCATCTCAGTCGGATCCACCGCGGCTCTGTAGCCTTTCAGTTCCTCTCCAGATATCACAGACTCTGCGAAGGCGGCTTCGCCTAACTCGCACTCATGAGCCTTTTTGTAGTCTCCGGATACGGTAATCATACCCTTAGGACCCGGAATCTTGAGCTTGTTGTAGATGTAGCACGCTCTTGCGTGGAACTTGTGGTAGGTGGGCCTGCCGAAGATGACGTGGTAGGAGCTCTCAAAGGGCACAACTTCAAACGTGATCTTCTCTTCGCGGAAATTATGAACATCGCCAAAAGCCACGGGAAGTGTGATGCTGCCGAGGGAGTTCGCCTTCTTACCCGGAACCACGCCATGAAACTCAGTGTTGCTGTGTTTGAGCTGTTCCTTGGTGAGGTTCATCCGCTCTAGAGTCTCCAGGTACATGATGTTCAAGCTGGCTCCGCCATCCATGAGGCACTTGGAGAAGTCATACCCGTCTATGCGGGGACTTACAACCAAGGCGTAGCATTCTTTTGGCACAATGGCAGGGTGATCCTCCCTATCAAATGTGCACGGGATTTCCGACCACCTGACATACTGTGGCACAGCCGGAACTGTGGCGTTCAGGATCCGGGTAGCTGACTTGGCAGCGCGGACTGTTGGGGTTCCAAGGAAAGTGTGGTAAGCCCCCACGCTCTTCTTCTCGAATGGGTTGGATTTACCTGCGGATCCTACCTTGGGATCCGGCGAGTTATCATCCTCCTCCATCGCCTCGGAACTATCTTCCTCTTTGTCCTTGTTCTTGCCCTTGCCTCCCTTGCCGCGTGGGCGGTGCTTCCGGGCTCGCTTGTATCCTGCCTCCGGGTCGTTCTTTAGATCATTGACCCACTTGCAGTTGCGGTTGGTGTGAGTTGACTTCCCTGTAACCGGATCCAAGTGGGCCAGGCAGGGCATGTCTCTGTATTCCTCGTAGGTTTGCGGGGCGCGGGATCCGCCAGCTGTGACCTCAGTGGTATGCTGCTGACCCCTGCCGGCTCCGCCTCCACGGCCGCGTCCTCTTCCGCCTCCTGAACCTCCGCGTTGAAACGCCATGGCGACCATCTCGGATCCGCCACTTTTCTGGTCATCAGGGTTCTTGCGCTTATGACTGCTGCTGTTGCCGTTATCACGGTTCTTCTTTTGTTGATGTAGGGGGATTGCTGTAGCTGCGAGATCACCGCCCGCGTCATCATCGGCGGCAGTATGATCACTGGCAATGGAGATCATTTCATCCAAAGTCAGCTTGTTTGAGTTAGCCAAACGAGTGAGCGTATGCCTCAGCAATCCTCCCCTCTGCAGTCCACCAATGAAGGCGTACATGGCGGTGGTGTGGTCGACGTTTTCGCACTCGTTCCTGCATGCCAACCATCGCGTGAGGTAGTTTCTTGAGGTTTCTCCTTTCTTCTGGATGCAGGCTTGCAGGTCGCTTGCTGTGGCAGGTCTTTTGTAGGTGCCTCTGAAGTGTTTCTCGAAAGCGGTCTTCGTGTCAAACCAGCAAAAGATGGAGTTCTTCTCGAGGTCACTGAGCCAGATCCGGGCTGGACCTACAAGGTACAACTGGAGCATGCGGCAGGCGATGTTAGGGGTTCCTCCGGTAAAGGTTACTGCATTATAGTAATCCTCAATCCAGGTATCCGGCCTTTCGGTGCCATCATAATGCTTCAGGTTTCCGGGTAGCTTGAGGTTCATCCTTGGCTTTGGTTCCTCTCGAATCATCCTGCCAAAGCACTTCGGACCAATGTAGTCGGTTCTGTATTCGTTAAGGCGTTCCCGTGCGTCGCGCGAGCCGTGGCGAGGAGATTGTGAGCGAGAGCGAGATCTCCGGCCGTCACCTCCGCCTCCACCTCCGCCGCCACCGCTAGGTGGTGGTGAGGGAGACCTGCGAGGTGGTCGGTCCGATTTCTTGCTTCCGCCTTCCGATTCTCCTCGGCCTTCCCAGTGCTGGCTCCGGCTTCTGTGGCTGCCTTCGCCATGGCGCTGGCTGCCCTGGTCGTTCCGGCTCCGGCGAGGCTCTGGGTCGCGGCTCCGGCGAGGCTCTGGGTCGCGGCTCCGGCGAGGCTCTGGGTCGCGTTCCTCATTCTGACTCCTCCTGGGCTCGGGCTCACGAACGTTGTTCTGGTTCCGGCGAGGTTCCGGCGAGCGCTCCCTGTTTCTGTTTCTTGGCAGCACGTTGTCGCGGATAACAATCCCACCATGCCCTGGGGGCCTGGTGTTTCCGGCTGGACTACGGCGGCGAGGGGGTCGCGGGTAACCATTAGGTGGAGGAGAGGGGTTGCGATATTTGTCTCGTCCAGAGTACACTGCATCCTTTCCCTTTCTTGGATCTGACGAAGGCGTCTTTGACGGAACGGGGATCGGGTTTGGGTGTTTCCTGGTTCTTCTTCTGCGCTCCGAGGATCCGGTGTGTGATTCATCATCGGGATGCCGATCGGCGCGAGCGTCCTTCTGCGCGGTAGATACACAGTTATCCGGATTGGATTCTAACCTGCGCGAAGTATCCGCCTTGCTTTGCTGCTGCATTGCTGAAGCGACAAGTTTGCGGAGGTAGTTGATATCAACCTCTTCGTCCTTCTTCTTCAATAGTTCCAGCTTTTAGCATGTTGTCCTTTGGGGTTTCCAGCTGTCGCCGCTCTGCGGGCGTGGTGAAGTTGATTCTGCGAGGCGGAATTGCTTCTCTAACAATTCGATCGGCCTCCGCCTGCGCATATGTCATCTTTACTTCCCACTCTTGCGCCATGCTCTTGACATGCTCGAGTGTGGCAGCAATTTCGCGATCCTGTCTGTCGAATTGGTCCACCAAACCTGCAGCTTCTGCCCTTTCATCCCTTAATGCGGCTGCGGCATCGGCGAGCTTCTTGGCTGTGGCCAGCATTTCCTTTCTAGTGGCCTCTAGAGCCTCCGGATCTGCGGCGTCGCCCGGGGTTATAGGTTTGTTAAGAACTGCTCGTGCAACCATCTCTTCAGGTGACAGGAGTTCCTCCGAGGAGGAATCCCTGCGGGGTCGCTCCCGTGACATTGGAGATCCTTGGCGGGATGGCTGGGGGTCAGATTGGTTGGTTGCCTCTTCTGATCCAGGTTGTCCCAGCGCTGCTACGGTTGCGAGAACACCTTAGGGCTGGCGGAGTCGACTTCAGGCTGATCACCGAAACCGTACTCCCCTAGCTTGCGGTTAAACTCGTCGCATCCATGGAGGGTATCTCCGGAAATTGGGCTCGATTGCCCAAAATCGACTCTTCAACCGGAGTTTCGCTTTCTCCGACAGCTCGGCCCGATCCGATCCGCGTCGTTTTCCGGTGCTTCTACACCGCTCAGACCAGCTCCGTTTTCTTGATGGCCGGTTCCGACGGTATGGGCCAAGAAGTGTACGAAGTGGCACCTCTGCTTTTCTAACACAGGAGACCCAGCGGATCTCGCATTGGTCTTCCACCGTTGTTTCTGCTCGGGCGGATTGGGTGGGCTTTGAAAATCCCGGATCCGAGGCGGGATCTTCCTTGGGAAGCTCCTTCATCTCGAATCGGATCTTCGCGACGGCGTCCGGCTCTGCGGCGGTCGCGTCTGCGTTACTTACCAGTGGGTTTCCGTCGGAATCGACGGTTTCCCCGATGAAGATGTGTATGCCGCCAACTGGGACGATGGAGAGCTTGACGGGGTTTGTCCTAGCCGGAATCCAACACTCATCCGGAGGGACGATCGGCAGATTTCCGGCGTAGAGGACGTGCCCCACAGCGATGGTGTCGTCGTAGCTTCCCATGACGGAACCCTCCCGGTTCCGGCCTCCAGACACCACAGGCCCCACGGTGGGCGCCAACTGTCGTTGCCTAATCGACGGTACCCCGGAGGAGGGATCCTCACGAGGGGGAGAAGAAGTAGGGGCCATAGGGCGGAGTGCTCTCGGGACGGTGGTACGCGATTTACCCAGCTTCGGAACACCTGCACGATGACAGGGCCTACTGCTGCTTGTCTGGAATTATCTGGGTGCTCTCGCGTTGTTACAATGAGTTGTGGTTGTCCCTCTAGGGCTCCCAGGATCCGGCTTATAAAGGCACACAGATCTAGAGTTTACATGGAGAGTCCTAGCCGGAATACAAGTTGCCTAACTACGGTACAATGTCTTGCCGTGTACGTCAAGGATCCGCCTTCCTTCAAGTACGTGCTGGATCCGGATACTTCATGGGCTGTCACGGATCCGGCCTCCTTCGTAGGTCGGTTGAGATCCGGCTTCCTGTTCTGGCCGACTTCATCCTTCATGATCTACAGCAACTGGGTCGCCCGATGGGCCACATGCCTCACCACCAACTATGGGCCACCCGGCCTTGCCGGATCTAGGCCATGCCGTTGATATACCCATAAAGTATACCCATGGGCAGATAATCTTCACACGTTTCAACATCGGCAATGAGAATCAACGACAAAGGGGATAAATCAATGTGATATTTTCAACCAAGAACTGACCGAACCAATTAATGGGAGAAGACAATCTGCCCATGAGAGAGGGAGATACCAGAGATTAGGGAGAGGAGCAACTGTGGCGCTTCACGTCGGGTGTGAGATGGACGTCCGCGTCGGCCAGTTGGGGACAGCGTTCGCGTCGGGAGACAGACGTCGGAGGGGATCGGCTGCCTGGCGGATTGGCGTTGGGATTCTGGAGTGAGACGGGGCAGGGTCGAGTTGGGGCCGGATGGCCGGACGAGGCAATCGCCGCAGGCGGGCCGGCCGGCCAGACGAGGCAATCGACGCCGGCGGGCGGGCCAATGGGCAGCGCAACCCTAGCGCCCACAGACTTTTCTTTGGAGAAGATGATCGATAGAGGCGGATTGTCTATCTTTGCTCTGTTTCGGGAACGAAACGGTACAACTTAGGGAAAATTTGCTACAGGACACCGTTATTTTCTGGCATTTGCCAAAACACACCACCCGATTATCGCTGCATCATTACAATTCATGGCACATTTGCGAAACACACCACCTGGCCGAAACGGAAAGTGATGCAATTTCACTCCAAAACCAGTCATCCCAGGTAAAAGTGCAAAACTTTCCGTTTTTGGCGAGGTGGTGTTTCCTGCAAACGTGTCACAAAATCAGAATTGCATTCTGACAAACACACAATCGAGCGGTGTGTTTTGGCAAACGCCAGAAAATAACAGTGTCCTATAGCAAATTTTCCCTACAACTTATCGATGGCAGTGGGTAATTATCGTCTAGTTTTGAGAAGCTACCGCGATGGAAGCTAGATCGGACTCGCTGCGAGCGACTGCCTATTTTGTACATACGGGAAGCTGGGGCGTTTGGAAAATCTAGCACCTAAAAAATCCGTTTGGTTCAGATTGTACGGTTGTAGCCGTGAAGTTGGTTTTAAAAGCTCAACCAAACACACCCTGAATCGATGACGCCGTGAACTTTATCTAGGTGGATGGAATGTAATAAGCTGTATAAAATGTCCATAAATGGCACATGGGACCCGCTCGTGGACTCACCTTACCCCACGGTCAGTGACTACCCTCTATGCGGGGGCCAGGACAAGCCGACACTAAACAACCGCATTCGCAAGCGTCGCGCATCGGCGGCACTGAACCTGAAGATCCAACGGTGGCCAAGGCGCGCGGCCCAGCTCGCCAGACGAAGACTCTGGTGACATCTCGCCGCTTCCGTTTCCTGCCGCTTCCACTAGCTTCTAGATTTCCGGCGAACTCTCCGCTCCCACCTTCTTATGCCCGCCGCTCTCCGGCCTCACTCCATCCTGAACAACCAGAGTCGAAGCAATCCCACAGCAAACACTTTCCTGATCTCAACAATCACACAGCAAACACAACTTTCTTGATCGATCGAGCAGCAGCAGCCATGAATCCTGACAACTTCACGCACAAGACCAACGAGGCGCTGGTGGCGGCGCACGAGGCGGCGTCGGACGCCGGCCACGCGCAGATCACGCCGCTGCACCTGGCGGCGGCGCTGGCGTCCGACAAGGCCGGGATCCTGCGTCAGGCCGTCGCGCAGGCGTCCGGCGGGAACCCGTCCGCGGGGGACTCCTTCGAGCGCGTGCTCGCCGGCGCGCTCAAGAAGCTGCCGTCGCAGTCGCCGCCGCCCGACTCCGTGCCGGCGTCCACCGCGCTCATCAAGGCCATCCGCCGCGCGCAGTCCGCGCAGAAGAAGCGCGGGGACTCGCACCTCGCCGTCGACCAGCTGCTGCTGGGCCTCCTCGAGGACGCGCAGATCGCCGACTGCCTCAAGGAGGCCGGTGTGTCGGCCTCCCGGGTGCGCGACGAGCTCGAGAAGCTCCGCGGCGGCGGCGGCGCCGACGGCGGGCGCAAGGTGGAGTCCGCCTCCGGGGACTCCAGCTTCCAGGCGCTCAAGACCTACGGCCGCGACCTCGTGGAGCAGGCCGGGAAGCTCGACCCCGTCATCGGCCGCGACGAGGAGATCCGCCGCGTCGTGCGCATCCTGTCGCGCCGCACGAAGAACAACCCGGTGCTCATCGGCGAGCCCGGGGTGGGGAAGACGGCCGTGGTGGAGGGCCTCGCGCAGCGCGTGGTGCGCGGGGACGTGCCCAGCAACCTGCTCGACGTCCGCCTCGTGGCGCTCGACATGGGCGCGCTCGTCGCCGGCGCCAAGTACCGCGGCGAGTTCGAGGAGCGGCTCAAGGCCGTGCTCAAGGAGGTGGAGGAGGCCGCGGGGAAGGTCATCCTCTTCATCGACGAGATACACCTCGTCCTCGGCGCCGGGAGGACGGAGGGGTCCATGGACGCCGCCAACCTCTTCAAGCCCATGCTGGCGCGGGGCCAGCTCCGGTGCATCGGCGCCACCACGCTGGAGGAGTACCGCAAGTACGTGGAGAAGGACGCGGCGTTCGAGCGCCGGTTCCAGCAGGTGTTCGTCGCGGAGCCGAGCGTGGCCGACACCATCAGCATCCTGCGTGGGCTCAAGGAGAAGTACGAGGGGCACCACGGCGTGCGCATCCAGGACCGCGCCATCGTCGTCGCCGCGCAGCTCTCGTCGCGGTACATCATGGGCCGGCACCTGCCGGACAAGGCCATCGACCTGGTGGACGAGGCGTGCGCCAACGTGAGGGTGCAGCTGGACAGCCAGCCGGAGGAGATCGACAACCTGGAGCGGAAGAGGATTCAGCTGGAGGTGGAGCTCCACGCGCTGGAGAAGGAGAAGGACAAGGCCAGCAAGGCCCGGCTCGTGGAGGTGAGGAAGGAGCTGGACGACCTCCGGGACAAGCTGCAGCCGCTGACGATGAAGTACAGGAAGGAGAAGCAGAGAATCGACGAGATCCGGAAGCTGAAGCAGCGGCGCGAGGAGCTGCAGTTCACGCTGCAGGAGGCCGAGCGGCGGATGGACCTGGCGCGCGTCGCCGACCTCAAGTACGGCGCGCTGCAGGAGATCGACGCCGCCATCGCCAAGCTGGAGGGCGAGACAGGGGAGAACCTGATGCTGACGGAGACCGTCGGTCCGGAGCAGATCGCCGAGGTGGTCAGCCGGTGGACCGGCATCCCGGTGACCCGGCTCGGGCAGAACGACAAGGAGAGGCTGGTCGGCATGGCCGACAGGCTGCACAAGAGGGTGGTCGGGCAGACGGAGGCCGTGAACGCCGTCGCAGAGGCGGTGCTCAGGTCCAGAGCAGGGCTTGGCCGGCCGCAGCAGCCCACAGGCTCCTTCCTGTTCCTCGGCCCGACTGGCGTGGGCAAGACCGAGCTCGCCAAGGCCCTCGCCGAGCAGCTGTTCGACGACGAGAACCTGATGGTGCGCATCGACATGTCGGAGTACATGGAGCAGCACTCCGTCGCTCGCCTCATCGGAGCACCACCTGGGTAAGTACTAAGTACACTCTCACTGATGTTCAGATAATCTTGGCTGCAATTTTGAATTTGGAAATGTATAGACAAATACTGAATTTGTAACTGTATAAACAATGACTGAATTTGGGTGCTGACCAATTTCGTTCTTCTGAATGAATGCAGCTACGTTGGACACGAGGAGGGTGGGCAACTGACGGAGCAGGTGCGGAGGAGGCCGTACAGCGTGATCCTGTTCGACGAGGTGGAGAAGGCGCACGTCGCGGTGTTCAACACGCTCCTCCAGGTGCTCGATGACGGCAGGCTCACCGACGGGCAAGGCAGGACGGTGGACTTCAGGAACACAGTGATCATCATGACCTCCAACCTCGGCGCCGAGCACCTCCTCGCCGGGATGCTCGGCAAGAACTCCATGAAGGTCGCGCGCGAGCTCGTCATGCAGGAGGTATGAACCAGAATCGATTCCCCTTGTGTCAGAACAACCATGGTTGTGTATCATTCTTGAAGCATCCTCGATCTGCAATGTGGTCCTCCATCTGCAATGTGGTTCTGAACTTCGTGTGATCCGTCTGTATGCAGGTGAGGAAGCACTTCAGGCCTGAGCTGCTGAACCGGCTGGACGAGATCGTCATCTTCGATCCCCTGTCCCATGACCAGCTGAGGAAGGTCGCTCGCCTGCAGATGAAGGATGTGGCCGTCCGCCTCGCCGAGAGGGGCATAGCCTTGGCAGTCACCGACGCCGCGCTGGACGTCATCCTGTCTCTGGCCTACGATCCAGTACGTGGCAGCATCCACCGATTTTCCCCACCACGAAGTTTCTGAACGTTTGTTTCGACGCTCACTCTGAACTTATTTTCCGTGGCAACAGGTGTATGGCGCGAGGCCGATCAGGAGGTGGATCGAGAAGAGGGTGGTGACGCAGCTGTCCAAGATGCTGATCCAGGAGGAGATCGACGAGAACAGCACGGTGTACATCGACGCCGCCGCGCCGCCCAAGAAGGACGAGCTGGCCTACCGGGTGGACCGCAGCGGCGGGCTGGTGAACGCCGAGACGGGGCAGAGGTCGGACATCCTCATCCAGGTGCCCAACGGCGCCGTCAGCGGCGAGACGGCCAAGGCCGTGAAGAAGATGCGGATCATGGAGGACGGGGACGAGGACGGCATGGACGAAGACGTCTGAAGAGTCATGTGAAGCCAAGGTCGTGACACAGCCAGCCGTGAAGAAGATGCGGTTCCCGTTGTTTTTTCTTAGTTGATGTTGTTTCGTTTGTTTGCATGCCTTGTATGGGGAAGAACATGGTTCCTGTAGTCCTGTAACTCTGTAAGGTCCAACCAAGCCTGTTGGCTGTGGCCTGTGGGAATACATATTTCTCCTTTCGTATTTTCGATTCTGACCTGGAAAAAAAAACGGTTTTGTGAGTATACTTCTTAGCTAGCGCTCAGTCGAGTTCGTTCTACACAATTCGTTCGGTTGCATCATAATTTCATATACGTCAACTGCCAGACTGACATTCATCAGATATGAGTTTGTGAGTCGTAACCGTTTGAATTCATTGGACTTGTGTTGAAACATCAATTAAGTCCATCGATTTGAGCAAAAAAATCTACTGAAACGTGGGAGCTTTTCTGACCATGTGGCGAAAGGGCTGTTGTTCTGTTCGTTGGATTCTCTGTTCCGCGACTTTTTGCTGAATGAAGACAACTTGTTGGATGAAGTACTTGTCAGGACAAACGTTTCTGAGAGGCCTACACCTATCACCTATGGATGACAAAGAACATAAGAAAGATTTATTGTATACCCCATAAAATTATTTAGTAACCATCAAATTAACCTATAGCTTTTTTTTTTTGGCTTCTTCAAGAAACTACCCTCCCCTAGCATTCTAAAGAAGCCACCGTTAACCAACTTTTATGGCAGCTTCTCCAAAAAGCTAGGAAAGTACAACTTCTAAATTTTGGGGCGGTTGAGGGCTGCTTCTCGAGAAAGTTGTCTTGAAAGTTCAGAAGAACTAGAAGGATACCTCCCGTGTTGAAATGGTATAACATATGTAATATGAATTCTATATAGAAGTATGCACTATTCAATTGGTCAAAATAGTTGAGATGCTAAATTTAATTCACATTATTTTTTAATATTTAATGGCTATAAAATAGCTATGTGAACATTTTAATCAAAAAGATGGTGACATAGATAGCATACATGCAAGGATACATCAATAATGAATGTTAGTGGAGATGACATGGACATTTGATTGACTAATAGAATAGATCATGTGGATGACTTACATGTAGAAATAGACTAAGATTAATTGCAGTTAGTGTGATTTTGCTTTATAAGAAGTATAGTTTGGGCTTACGACTTATGCTTGAACCATCCTCGACTCGCCCGCGAGTGGTTGTTTACTTAATTGCTTATATATCAGATTCTCATATTGTAAGGGTATTTCACCCTTATCCATTATTTTGGTAATGATGACACCGTGCTAAAGTATTTGGCCTAATATGTTTATAAGGATAATCTCAGGTATTAGGCAATGAGGCGTAAATGGTGTATCAAAGGAACAAGAAGGCTAAAGGAGACCCCCCATTTCAACAACAATCAAAAAGGGGTTACAGGAGAAATCCGGTCACCAGCCCGGTCCAACCGGGCCAAGAATCGATCCGGCGTCTTGGCCGGTCAACTGGCGGCAACCGGCTCCAAAGGAGGAGCCAGGATCCGGTTAGCGCCTGTCAATCGGCTCTCGACCGCGGTCCGGCGCTCGTCCGATCGGCCTCAAGCGAACCGAGCGACAACCGGCCACCAACCGGAGAAGCGCCAGACGACGCAAAGAAGCTCCGGTCACCGATCCGGTCCGACTGCCTCTGGACCGGCCGTCTGTCAGGTCTTGGCCGACCGGGTTTGTCGAGGAAAATCTTTGAGGTGGCAAGTGGCAACGGCCAGATTTTGAAGAACACTATAAATACCCCTTCTTCTACCTTGGAAGGGTTAGGCAATATACTACAAGCTGTTCTTGAGCTCTCTCTCTCTCTTACTCCATTATTAGAAACACCAAAAGCCTCCGATCTCCCTCCTCCTCCACCCAAACTCAAATCCCTCCGGGGAATCACTAGAGGAGGACCCGATCTACTGTTCTACCAAGCCAAATCTCATTCCCCTTGTATTCATCGAGAAGCTTGCTTCCTAGGGTTCCTTGGAAACCCTAGGTGGGCAAGAGGAGTCCCAAGCATCCGGCTGTGGATTTGCTCCGGCAAGATTGTGAAGGTTTGGAGGCTACCTCAAAGTCTACCACAAGTGAGTGAGCTATTCCTTCGTGTGATAGGCTCCGGAGAATAGGGTGAGCCTTCGTGGCGTGGGGAATCCTTCGTGGGACCTCCACCCCTCCAAACGTGACGTACCTTGTTGCAAAGCAAGGGAACACGGGAATTCAGCCTCGTCTCCGCGTGCTATCGGTTATCTCTAACCGAACTCCTTACTTGTGATTTAAATCGCTCGAGAGAGCCTTCGTGCTCGAGATAGTTGTATCTTCATATAGGTTGCTTCACCTAGTTTGCATTAGGCTCATCTTTATATTCCGCAAAGCCTAATATTGCAAAGAAAGAATTAAAATTTGTAGAAACCTATTCACCCCCCTCTAGGTTTACCATCTCTATACTTTCAATTGGTATCAGAGCCTGGACTCTTATTAAGGGCTTCACCGCCTTAAGAGTGAGATGGAAAAACTATTCGAGGGTCTAGATGAAAACTCTAACCTTTCGGTTAAAGAGATGAAATCTAGATTCTTGGCATATGATGCCGAGAAGAAGAAAAAGGAGGATGAGCTACAAAGCCAAATGGCAGAAATGTCTACCATGCTTAAGAAATTGACTAGTGGGCCTCCAAGTACGGCTTCGGCCTCACTAGAGAGCTATCGCGAAGTCAACCATGAATATCCCAAAAACACTTCACCCATGCCTCATATAAACCATAGTGGGAATGTTCCCCATTTTGATGGAACTCACTTTCCTTTTTGGAAATCTTCTATGGAGTCTCATATTCGCAGCTGCAGCGTGGAGTTGTGGGAGATCATTGTTCATGGATACCGGGAGCCACAAGATCCCATTCGGTTGACCTCCACCGAATTCTACAACCGTCAACTCAACGCCTCCGCCCGTGACAAGATTAGGAGTGGCATCAACCGCAAGCTCCTTGATCAAGTCAATGACATAGAGTCCGCTAAAGAGTTGTGGGATCGAATCGTAGTACTCCAAGAGGGAACCGATTTGATCCAATCCGCTCTTTATGAGACCGCAAAGCAAGAGGCTCATCAATTCATGATTCGAGAAGGAGAGTCCATGGCCGATGCTTATGCAAGACTTGGTGCTATTAGAGTAAGGGTCAAGGGACTCGGTGTTGAGAAGTACAATGATGGCTTCGAGATGAATGAACAATTCATAAAGTCCAAGGTCATTGCTATGATTGCCGTCAAAAAAGAAGACACCAACCTTGCACTCAACTTACAAATCATGACCAAGAGTGCCGACCTCAACTCCGATGATCTAGTCTCCTATGTGGCCGCCAATGAAAACATGGCCAAAGCGGGAAAGAGGCTCATGGCAATGAACCGTGTTGATGAAGCCTCATACAACCATGAAGCGCCACGCAATCTTGCTCTCAAGGCTAGGGCCGATCATGGAGGAGAGGAAGACTATGAGATTGAAGAAGAGGAAGAGATGACCTCAACTAGTGACATGGCTACCGACTTTGCTTTCTTTGCCAAGAAGTACAAGGCTAAGTTCCCTATGCTCCTCAATGACAAGAAGAAGAAGAGAACTTGCTACAATTGTGATGAAGATAGCCACTTTGCAAATGAGTGCCCTTATGAGAAAAGGGTGGACAAGCCAAGATTCATCAAAGGGGTCAAGCCAAGATTGAAGCCAAACCCAATCAATGACCGATACAAGAAGAACAAGGGAAGAGCCTTTGTTGGGGCCGAGTACTTGTCCGAAGATGAAGAGGAAGATGAGGAGAAGGAGGCCGGGGTGGCCGGTTTGGCTTTCTCTAAGCCCGGGTCACTCTTTACATATGACTACTCCAAGGACTACTCCACGGAGAATGATGTTGGATCCTCCTTCATGGCAAGGATAACTCTAGATGATGACTCCGATGACTCTACCTCATCTACAACCATTGGCTCTTGTCTTATGGCAAGGGAAACCAAGGTAATGGAACCTCCACCTTCCCTATCTGGTGTTCTAGATGATGAGAACGAAAATCAAGATGAATTAATTGTGCTTAAGGAACTCTATGATGTTAGATGCACCCTTCGTGGTGAAGCTCTTGTCAAGTTTGATTTCTTGATGGACTCACTCAAAGAAAAGGATGAGTCCATTGAGGAATTAGAATATCAATTGAATGAGAAGGAACGGAGATTCAATCTCCTAAGACAAGAGGTAAAAACCGAAAGGTGCATATCTCAAGGCCTTAAGCAACAAATTGAAACTTATGAACTTGATAAAGTTAAGGACCTAGAAACTATTGATAGGGCTCAATTATTGACCCAAGAGCTCAATGCCTCAAAGGAGGAGCTTGAAGTTGCTCATGCTTCTCTCACTAGGGATCTTGACCACCTTGAAAGAGCTAACAAGCTTGTCAAGGATGAGCTCAAGAAACTGGGAGAGAACCATGATCTACTTCAAGAATCCTACAAAAAGGCTCTTGGATCAATGAAGGATCCCATTGATGTTGAAAAGCTTGCTTGTTCCTCCATTTTCTTTACTAGTGAGCATGCTAAACTTGTTGAGGAACATATTCGTTTACAAGAGGAACTTTCTTTGCATGTTGAGACCAATGCATATCTTGAGTCCTTGGTGACCAAATATGGTCTTGACTATCATCCTAATGAATCTTCTTGTGAGCAAACATCTATTCTTGAGGAAAATGTTAGGCTAACAAAGGAACTTGCAAAGTTCACCACCGCCAAGAACAAGATGGGATTGGATGACCTCTTGAGTAAGCAAAGGTCAAACAATCAAAAGTATGGACTTGGATATGCTCCCAAGTCCCACAAGAAGAACAACTACAAGAAGGAGAAACCCGCTCAAGATAAGAACAAGAAGGTCACTAACAATGGCAAAGCCTCAAAGGGCAAAGCCACTAGTGGTGACCGCACGGGGCCAAACGATCACTATGCATTATTTGTTGATTATTATGGTGATGTCTATGCTAACTATGTTGGCCCTCCTAATGGCTATGCTTATAGAGAGTACTCAATTTGGGTACCAAAAGATATTGTTGCCATTGCAAAGGAACCCATTAATCGATGGGTTCCTAAATCCTCTACTTGATTTTGTAGGGGTATTCCTCCGGTGGTCCAAAATGGGTGTTTGATAGTGGATGCACCAATCATATGACCGGAGGAAAAGGTGTGCTTGATCAATTCATTGAAGATATCAACAAGAAGTCAAGCATTACCTTTGGTGACAACTCAAAGGGAAAGGTACTTGGGTATGGCAAGGTAGCAATCTCTAAGGACTTGTGCCTTGAGACGGTTATGCTTGTTGAACACCTTGGCTATAACTTACTTTCTATATATCATCTTGCCGATGCCAGTTACAATTCATATTTCACTAAATATTATGTGCAAGTCTTTAGGAGTGACAATCTCAAATTGGTCCTTGTTGGATATGTGGAGAACAACCTTTACGTGGTTGACCTCTCGAAAGAGAGCCCCTCCTTCTCCACATGTCTAATGGCGGCCAAGCATGACGAAGGTTGGTTGTGGCATCGCCGCCTTGGTCATGTTAACATGAGGAATCTTAAACAACTCCTAAAGGGTGAGCATATTGTGGGACTAACCGGCGTTTCTTTTGAGAAAGATCGTGTTTGTAGTGCATGTGTAGCCGGAAAACAACTCAAGAAGAAGCATCCCATCAAGAGTATTGTTACCACATCTAGGCCTTTGGAGCTCCTTCATTTGGATCTCTTTGGGCCATCACATTATGATACTCTTGGTGGGAGCAAGTATGGACTTGTCATTGTTGATGATTACTCAAGATACTCTTGGGTCTTTCTCCTTAAGTCTAAGGACGAGACCCATAGAGAGTTCATCACCTTCGCCAAGAAAGCTCAATGTATGTATGAATCCGAGATCAAGGCAATTAGGACCGACAATGGCACCGAGTTCAAGAACTACACTATGCAAGAGTTTGTTGATGATGAGGGCATCAAGCATGAGTTTTCGGCGCCATACACCCCTCAACAAAACGGTGTTGTTGAAAGGAAGAACCGGACTATCATTGAGATGGCAAGAACCATGTTGAGTGAATTCAACTCACCCCACAACTTTTGGGGAGAAGCCATCTCTACGGCCGTCCACTACTCCAACCGGCTCTTCCTCCGTCCCCTCCACAACAAAACCCCATACGAGCTCCTTACCGGTAACAAGCCTAATGTCATGTATATTCGTGTCTTTGGATGCAAATGCCTTGTTAAGAACAACAAAGGAAAGCTCGGTAAATTTGAAACTAGAACCATAGAGGGTATATTTGTTGGATATGCGGAGAACTCTCACGCCTATAGATACTACAACCGGTCCTCCGGGACTATTGAAGTATCTTGTGACGTGGTGTTCTTGGAGGATAATGGCTCCCAAGTGGAGCAAGTTGTTCCATGTGTTGCGAGGTAATGATGATGATCCATCTAGTGCCATCAAGCATATGGGCATTGGACACATCCGGCCCATGGAGGTTCATAATGATGATCAAGATGATGGAGTAGATGTTTCAAGCACGCCACAAGTGGAGCCTAGCTCAACTCAAGCCGAACCATCAAATGCAACTCAAGAACCATCCTCTACTCAAGATGAGTCTCAATCCGAAGAACAAGAAGAAGATCCTCATTCCATGGAGCAAGATCATGATGACGATCAAGAAACATTCTCAACTCATGATCAAGCTCAAGTGGTCCCTCATGATCAAGTACTAGCAAGAGATGAATTCATTGATCATGAAGGAACCGTTCGGAAGATCAAGGCCGCTACAAGGGCAAGTGACATGAAAGTGGATCAAGTCCTTGGTAGCATCTCAAGAGGAGTGGTAACTCGTAGACACCATGCATTACTTATCACCTATTGTCAACATCATGCTTTTGTATCTAGTTTTGAACCACTTAAGGTACATGAAGCCTTGGTCGATCCGGATTGGGTAATTGCCATGCAAGAAGAATTGGAGTGTTTCACTCGTAATGAAGTATGGTCTCTAGTTGAGAGACCCAAGGATCATCGCATCAATGTCATTGGGACCAAATGGGTATTTAAGAACAAGCAAGATGAGAATGGCATTGTTATACGAAACAAAGCAAGGTTAGTGGCGCAAGGGTTTGCCCAAATAGAAGGTATGGATTTTGAGGATACCTTTGCGCCGGTAGCCCGTCTTGAAGCTATTCGTCTTTTGCTTGCATTTGCATCTTTCCACAATTTCAAATTATATCAAATGGATGTGAAAAGTGCATTTTTGAATGGTCCCCTAAAAGAAACCGCATATGTAGCTCAACCCCCGGGTTTCGAAGACCCATGCCGACCCAACCACGTGTATTTACTCCATAAGGCACTCTACGGTCTCAAGCAAGCTCCACGTGCTTGGTATGAGTTCCTTAGGGATTTCTTACTACATGATGGGTTTTGCATGGGTACGGTCGATTCCACCCTTTTCACCAAGCGGGTTAAAGGGGGTGGCCTCTTTATATGTCAAATATATGTTGATGATATTATCTTTGGTGGAACTAACCCCAATCATAACAAAGCTTTTGAGCTATTGATGACTAGGAAATTTGAGATGTCCATGATGGGAGAGTTGAAGTTCTTTCTAGGCTTCCAAGTGAGGCAACTTGCAAAAGGCACCTTCATCTCTCAAGAAAAGTATGTGAAGGACATGCTCAAGAAATTCAACATGACCAATGCGAGTCCAATGAAGACACCCATGCCCGTAAAGGGGCAACTTGGTTCATGTGACGGTGAGAAGGATGTGGACATAAAGGTATACCACTCCATGATAGGATCCTTGCTCTACCTTTGTGCCTCTAGGCCGGATATTATGCTAAGTGTAGGGATGTGTGCTCGTTTTCAATCCGCTCCCAAGGAGAGCCATTTAGTGGCGGTCAAACGGATACTAAGATACCTTGTTCTCACTCCTACTCTCGGGCTATGGTATCCAAAGGGGTCAACCTTTGAACTCATTGGCTATTCGGATTCCGATTGGGCCGGTGATAAGGTTGATCGGAAGTCTACCTCCGGGGCTTGCCAATTTATTGGCCGGTCATTGGTGAGTTGGTCATCCAAGAAACAAAACTCCGCCCTATCCACCGCCGAAGCCGAATACATATCCGCGGCATCTTGTTGCACTCAATTGTTATGGATGAAGCAAACCTTGAAAGACTATGGTGTGTCTCTTGGTACGGTGCCTCTTCTTTGTGACAATGAAAGTGCAATAAAGATCGCCAATAACCCGGTTCAACATTGTCGCACCAAACATATTGACATTCGCCATCACTTCCTACGTGATCATGTTGCCAATAAGGATATTGATCTCACTCATGTGGGAACAACCTACCAATTGGCGGATATTTTCACTAAGCCTTTGGATGAAGCCCGCTTTGTTAACTTGAGAGGAGAACTTGGTATTCTTGATCCTAAAAACTTGGATTGATTAACTTCTTGCACTATATTCTTGCATTTATCTTGCTATCTAGCTTAGATGCATAGCACATATGGGGATAGTCATCTTACCATGTCTTGGTATGATGCATACCTATGTGTGCAACATAAATAGACCCAATGTCATTATATGGACCCAAGCATGTCTCTTCGCGGTCACATGACATTTGTGCTTTCACATAGGGGGAGTAATCCCCCGCCCCTCATTGAGCCTTCATTACAAATTGATTTGACTATATAAGGCCCAATGATCTTATTGCGAGCATCATTTCCAAAACGACTTATGATTCTTGATATACACTTCGAATCATGCCCATTGTTGCTATTCACATCTTGTTTGGATTTTCTCTCCAATGGGTATGCCTAGAGAACTTTGTGTTTCCAACCCCTTGTCTATGCTCATCTCATCATCATCTATCTATCTATATGTACATGTCATCATTTGAGCACTCACACACATTTACACAAAGCATAGGGGCAAAAACGAGGCAAAATTAGATAATTCTGGGCTGGCCGGTTCCTGGCCCGGCTGGACCGGGTCCCTGACCGGATGGTCCGGTTGACCGGGCGGCAACCGGGGTCTGGGCCGGGTCAGCCGGTCACCAGCCCGGTCTGACCGGACTCCTGACCGGTCGCGCGCCTACTATATATTGGGGAAGGGATACCCCTTGGGGTCATCTTCCCCATTGTTCCCCAATCTCCAACCTCCATGGCCGGCGCCCCAACCATCTCCACCACAGCCTAGGCCCTTCCCACCGCTAGTTCCTCCCCACACTTCACCCAACCATAGATCGGGGTCTCTCAAGCTTCTTCACCGAAGGATTTGGTCCTTCTCAAGCTCGTTTGGGAGATCTTGGGGATTTGGCCCTCAAGCCCTCTTCACGTGTTCTTCTTGCTCACTTGGGCAAACAAGGACAATGTCATTGGGTAAATCTCCCTTCTATCCCCTCTCCTTCTTGCTTTCCCTCTCCCATTGCCACATATTGAGGAAAGTTGAGAAAACTTAGGGTTAGGGTTAGGGTTTGTAAAGTCCTCATGCCTTTAGAGTGTCTCACACCACAATGCACTTCTCCACTATATTGCTATAGTCTATATTCAAGTTTATGAGCTTTTGCATGATTTTGTGGTAGAAAATCTGGGCACAACATCACAACTCGACAGACCCGGTCACCCACCCGGTCGACCGGCCGCTCAACCGGCCGGCCCGGTGCGTGGCCCGGTCAACCGGGCGCAAACCGGCCTGTCCGGTCTGCTGTCGGCCAACCTCTGCGCGGTTGCCCGATTTCGCACAATTTCATCACTACACTTGGATATATGCTATGCTCTTTTGGTTTCTCTCTTGCGATGACATGTACACTTACCCCACTCGCTATCCTTGCTCTATTTTCACAGTCACAGATAGTTGGAATTGTGAGCCACCACGTGGCGGTGTTGCCAAGCGAGGAAGGACGGCTGATCCTCCCCGCCGTTCTAGTAGTCGTGCACCCCCTCAAGCTCATCAAGGTACTGACATTGGCAGCTCAGCTCGGGGTAGAACCAAGTCTGTTGCTACCAAGCACAAGGATAAGCATGTTGCCCAAGAGGATGATGAGGTAGTGCCAACCATCAATGTTGGGGCTGCAAACCGTCTTGAGTGGCAGGAATGGAGGACAGTGAATCCGTATCGCTTTGAGAAGCCAACTTACACTCGTGCGGACAAGGCCTTCCTGGACCAACACACAAGCAGCCCTGCAGGAGGGTTTCTATGATTCTCATGAGTATATGAAGCATGGTAATATTGTATCACCCAAGGCCATCAACCCTGACGAGCTTGTCTTGTATGAAGCCAAAAAGTACCGTTTTGTGGTTCAAACCTTGAAGAATCTGGGTTTGTATGACCTTGTGTGCCTCAAGCCTGATGATACCCAAGATGATCCTACCTTTTGTCCCCTCCTTGTCCGTCAGTTTCACTGCACCGTCTTCTTCCATGATGATGAGGCCCGCACTCTCACCTGGATGACCGGCAAGACGAAGTACTCATGCTCCTACTCTCAGTTCCGTGCAGCCATGGGTTGTGGTGATGACAGTGATCCAGGGTACAAGATTCATTCCACGGTCCGGGCTTACTAGGGTGATATCTCTTTACGCTATCCTGCGAACCCTTCGCACGGACCTCCCACTATCTCTGGGATGTACTACTCCTATCTGGTACTTGCTAAGCTGTTCGTGAGAACCTCATCGGCAAGTCGCGACCACGATGAAGTCCGTAACTATCACCTCAACTTGATGTACTATTGTCATCCTGACAGGGTAAGGAAGATTGATGGCTGTGATCTTATCTACAGTGAACTGAAGAGAGCAATTATGGACCGCATGACTCCCAACTACGCCCAGTATGTTCAGCGGCTCATCAACTACATTGTTCCCGCTCCTCGGAATGTTATTGGTGAAAAAGTCATCATGGACCCATTCAGGTTTCCCATTCAGGAGGCCACTCGTTCAGACGTTCCCTCCATGATGCCCAACACTGAGCGCCGTTCCAAGGCACACCATGATCATGATGCTAGCTCCAGTCACTCTCGGCGCTCCCAGCATGGGGCCGCTCGATTCTTCACATGCATGTTCCAAATGTGCAAGAACAGCAATGATGTTGCACATCAGACCCTTTCTATAACTCAGGAGACACGGAGGCGCCAGAATGAATTCATGGCCTCAAGGAACCACCCTGTTCCTCCTCCTGGACCTGAGATGGAGCCTGTGGTAGCACCTCAGTGGGAGATGCCTCTTCTTACCGATGAGATGCTCCAGAACTTCGACTTCTCCGTGTACGCTCATGGTGCTCTTCCTACTAGGACTGCTCGTGCTCCCACTCCTACTGCTGATGATGCTGATGATAATGCGGGAGATGATGATGCGGGTGATGATGATGCGGGTGATGATGATGCACGCGAGAGCTCCTCCTCGCTTGGGTTTGGTCACTACTGATGGGTGCGATAGCATCTCTCCTCTTTTCTTCGCCTTTTTGGTGTTCCGATGCCAAAGGGGGAGAAGAGAGTAGAGTCTAGGACCACGGGGTTCTTTGATTGCCACAAGCCATGGGAGTTGCTTTATTTGGATTTTATATGGCTTGTGCTTGTTTACTTTGAGTTTTTCAAGAACCATTTGCTATTTCCAATAATTCGTGTATGGATGTGTATGGACGACTATTATGTGTGCTACTCTATGTTAGGATGATTATGTGTGCTATGCTTATATATCTTGATATGCACATCTCCATACCATGCTTGTTTCCTAAAGATATTGGGGGAGCTTCTCATGTTTCACAAATGGTGCACTTTGCATTCAAACGCAAATTCTCCAAGTGCACACATTATGGGGGAGCTTTCGTAATATCTTATATGGAATCAAGGTTTAGAGCTTATCATAATATCTATTTGTGACTCTAGCTCGGTTTGTCATCGTATACCAAAAAGGGGGAGATTGTAAGGGTATTTCACCCTTATCCATTATTTTGGTAACGATGACACCGTGCTAAAGTATTTGGCCTAATATGTTTATAAGGATAATCTCAGGTATTAGGCAATGAGGCGTAAATGGTGTATCAAAGGAACAAGAAGGCTAAAGGAGACCCCCCATTTCAACAACAATCAAAATGGGGTTACAGGAGAAATCCGGTCACCAGCCCGGTCCAACCGGGCCAGCAACCGGCCAGTCCGGCGTCTTTGGCCGGTCAACCGAGCGGCAACCTGCTCCAAAGGAGGAACCAGCGAGATCCGGTTAGCGCCCGGTCAACAGGGCTCTCGACCCGGGTCCGGCGCCCGTCCGATCGGCCAAGGCGGCAACCGAGCGACAACCGGCCACCAACCGGAGAAGCGCCAGGACGACGCAAAGAAGCTCCGGTCACTAATCCGGTCTGACCGGCCTCTGGACCGGGCTGTCCGGTCTGTGGCCCGGTCGACCGGATTTGTCGAGGAAAAATGCTGAGGTGGCAAGTGGCAACGGCCAGATTTTGAAGAACACTATAAATACCCCTTCTTCTACCTTGGAAGGGTTAGGCAACATACTACAAGCTGTTCTTGAGCTCTCTCTCTCTTACTCCATTATTAGAAACACCAAAAGCCTCCGATCTCCCTCCTCCTCCACCCAAACTCAAATCCCTCCGGGGAATCACTAGAGGAGGACCCGATCTACTGTTCTACCAAGCCAAATCTCATTCCCCCTTGTATTCATCGAGAAGTTTGCTTCCTAGGGTTCCTTGGAAACCCTAGGTGGGCAAGAGGAGTCCGGAAGCATCCGGGCTGTGGATTTGCTCCGGGCAAGATTGTGAAGGTTTGGAGGCTACCTCAAAGTCTACCACAAGTGAGTGAGCTATTCCTTCGTGGGATAGGCTCCGGAGAATAGGGTGAGCCTTCGTGGCGTGGGGAATCCTTCATGGGACCTCCACCCCTCCAAACGTGACGTACCTTGTTGCAAAGCAAGGGAACACGGGAATACATCCTCGTCTCCGCGTGCTATCGGTTATCTCTAACCGAACTCCTTACTTGTGATTTAAAGCGCACGAGAGAGCCTTCGTGCTCGAGATAGTTGTATCTTCATATAGGTTGCTTCACCTAGTTTGCATTAGGCTCATCTTTATATTCCGCAAAGCCTAATATTGCAAAGAAAGAATTAAAATTTGTAGAAACCTATTCACCCCCCCTCTAGGTTTACCATCTCTATACTTTCACATATACATTCAGTGTTAAGGGTGAACTTGGAATTTCCAAACTGTATCATCTATACTACGCCTATCTCAAATTGGGTGGCACTAGGTGTCAGTTGTGCGGAGTTTGCCTCGATCGTCCACCTTCCCATCGTTGGATATCTATAATATCTAAATTGAAGCAAATCACTAAAGAAATTCTCAACATGGAAGCTATCCAAGTCATCAGGCGGGCCTCTTAACATGCAAGGCATCCACCTCATCAAGAGCTCCATATCACACATTTTTCCACATCATCCTGCTTAGTATTATTTTTCGTGTCTCCCCATGTAATTATTACTTTTCTAAATCTACTTTCCTTAAGTAAATAGCTTGAGTGGCTAAAATTCTGAAAACGTCACCGACAAGAAGTCGACGAGTAACTGCCCTCCCCCTTGGGCCTTTTGTATTCTCTCTCCTATATATACACCTCTTTCCATCGTTCTTTGTCTACTATGTTTCCTTCCTCCAGTCCACCTCCCAATTTACTTCATCCTCTCCCGTTTGTTCCCTGGTGACTGTCAGTTACTATAATACTATATCTCTAGGTGCCTGTAGTGTCTACCACATATGGTATGGTGGTGAACCCAAATTTCAGAGTTCCTGGAACTATAAATAAGTGAGTTGGCTTTTCTACATATTGGATACTACCACGTTCAGCAATCAGATGCAGTAAAGTACTAAACCAAATCATCATTTCATAGGAGGTGGGTAAGTAGTTGTTGATCTTCATCTTTGCTTTTCCATGTGCTGGATACTTGGGTAGTACAATATTCAGAGATTTTTCAGATGCGGGCAAGTTGTAACCAAATTTTCATTTCACAAGAAGTGAGTAAGTAGCTATTGAAGCGTTTCTTTTTGTAGGCAGTCCACTACAGAGTAATACTGCTATTGGTTGTTTATTTCATGTCCAAACTGAAGATGATTTTCAATTCTCTTTTTATTGTTCCTTATTGCAGGTACTATGTTCTTTGCGTATTAGATTTGTCTTCCAGCAACAAAAAAAATGTAATTCATTTATTTACAAATGAGAAGGATGAATTCATTGTAACCTTGAAGATCGGAGGATTCTCCAAACATTTTGTAGCTAGCGCTTTATATATGGGCACAGAGAATATTAACTTAAGGTGGAACGTCTCTCTTCCTAGAGAGTATAAAATTAATTTGTTGCTGACATACTAGTGCTCCTCTGTGTCAAAGTTGTTCATGTTTGTTTAAAGTATATATAGTTCCATCTCTTCAAATAATCCATTTGAATTAGTAGTTATGATCATTATTTGTTTGTGAAAGATGCATATTTCTATCTAGCACTATGTTTCAAAATTAGTTAACAAGGCATTCAGCCATTTTTCATAAAACCAATTTAGTTATTTATGTAATAACTCGAGGGTGTCATTCCAATTTTTCCTTGATTTATCTTTTCGATCAAAAAATAGAAGTCTCCTATGGATATTTTGCAATCTACTAGGCGACGCAAACCACAAAAAAATTGACACTTGAAATTTATTCACCGAACATCCCGCTGCAACGCGCGGGAAATCATCTAGTATCCTAAGATAAGTAGGGGCAGAGGAGAAGAAGATTGTTGGAAAGGGCCAGAAGTACCTACCTTTGAGGAAATCTTAGCTTAAAAGAGGGGGGGAGGGGGGGGATTTAACAGAAAAGTTCCATGTTGGAAGGGGATGGGACCTGCTATCCCGGTGTACCTCCTTTCCCGAAGATCATCTCTAGTACATCATCACAGCAAAAATAGACATTTGCTTGCACCATTTTGTTACACACTTACAACACCGTGTATTCTGTAAAAAAATATCTAAAGGCATCGCAACAGTCCAAACACATCCATGCAATAATAACATACATTTATGCAACAAATAATAATAGTTAGGACAAATCGTTGAGTAAAAGCATCAAAAGTATGCAATATCGAGGCAAATGCTTGTGACACCATGGAAAAACACTTGCAGGATGGTGACAATATTTGCAACAAATGCCTACACTCATCGTAGCATGTTACACGTGTGTTCTATGGCAAAACAAACCGAGTTTGAAGCATGTAAAACAGACATATGCAACATCAAGAAGCCACAATTTAGTAACCTTATACCATCATCCATGGAGGCTCCGACCTCGTCGATCCAGTCAGCTTCATTAGGGCCAAATCCAGTGACCCCGCCCACATGCCTACTCGACATTTGACAATATGTTTTGAGCTCGACCATGGAAATATAATTAGCTAGATGCAGCATGAAACAAAAAATACGCCATGTTTGATCTGGAGAGTAGAAATACTATTTCAGGGTTAACTCGGTATATGCATCAGAGTACAATACACTGAATAAACATAAAAAATCTTGATAAAACTTAGACAAACATCAAAAAATCTTGATAAAACTGAAAATTATATCTTATGTAACTTTCTGAACGAAGATATTTCGAGGTAAATGTCTCTAGCTTTTTTTATTTTTATAGCAAAGGTAAATAAATGTCTCTAGCTCGATCGTGGATTTCAGCTGCTTAGCCGAGCCCGTTACCCTGTCGCTGAGCAACCAAACCATTCGGCCCATGAGGATTTCGAACCACAACCAGGACCAGCACTGGAGTAAAACCCTCTCGTTAACTACCCAACAGCCTCCTTCCTCCTCCCCCAAAACCCTAGCCCCCAATCCCGCCCGCCCGCCCGCCATGAACTATCGCTTCCACAACCTCCTGGGGGCGCCGTACCGCGGCGGCGACGCCGTCTTCGCCGGGGACTCCTCCGTGCTCCTCTCCGCGGTCGGCAACCGCGTCGCGACCACCGACCTCGCCGCCTCCTCCTCCCTCACCCTCCCCTTCGAGTCCTCCTCCAACATCACCCGCCTCGCCACCTCCCCCTCGGGGGACTTCCTCCTCGCCTCCGACGACAGGGGCCGCGCGCTCTACGCCAACCTCAGCCGCCGCGCCGTCCTCCACCGCATCTCCTTCAAGGAGGCCCCCTCCGCCGCCCGCTTCAGCCCCGACGGGCAGCTCATCGCCGTCGCCGTCGGCAAGCTCGTCCAGATCTGGCGCTCGCCCAACTTCCGCAAGGAGTTCTTCCCCTTCCACCTCCTCCGCACCTTCCCCGGCTTCGCCGCCGGCGTCACCTCCTTCGACTGGTCCCCCGACTCCGCCTTCCTCCTCGCCTCCTGCAAGGACCTCACCGCCCGCCTCCTGCCCGTCAAGAGGGGCCTCGGGAACAAGCCCTTCCTCTTCCTCGGCCACCGCGCACCCGTAATCGGCGCCTTCTTCGCCACCGATAACAAGACTGGCACAGTCCACGGGGTCTACACTGTTTCAAAGGATGGAGCTATCTTCACATGGAAATTGGTAGAAGGCGACGATGCCACTTCTCCACCTTCACCCGGAACACCCGAGCAGGATTCGGAACAGCCAGAATTGAATAATGGCAGCAAGAAGAGGAAGAGTTCTGGAGAAGAGCCGAGCACCACTCCACTGCATTTGGCAAAGTGGGAGCTGCAGAAAAAGGACTTCTTCATGCAGTCACCGGCCAAGTTAACCGCTTGCGATTACCACCGGGAGCTTGACATGGTGGTGGTTGGGTTCTCTAACGGAGTGTTCGGGCTCTACCAGATGCCCGACTTTGTGTGCCACCACCTGCTGTCAATATCAAGGGAGAAGATCACTACTGCCATTTTCAACAGCTTGGGGAACTGGCTGGTTTTTGGGTGTGCCAAACTCGGGCAGCTGCTGGTGTGGGAGTGGCGGTCGGAGAGCTACATTTTGAAGCAGCAGGGCCACTACTTTGATGTCAACTGCATTGCATACTCACCAGATTCTCAGTTGATTGCCACTGGAGCTGATGATAACAAAGTCAAGGTGCGTGTTCTATGTAATTTCATTTTCAAGCTCAATCATGTCCTCTTTCTGCTAGTGCCTTGGGAAATTTACTTGTTTGCTATGGCGTTGAAGGAATTTGAATGATAGTACCAGTTCGGTGCTTTATAAAGTAGCTTGAGAATAATCTGATGAAAATGCTAACCAATAATGTAATTGACTTGCTCTGCCTATTAAAACTACTACTCACATCATTCTTATTCATTTGAATTGATGTCCGTTGAAAACCAGAAATGATAGCTATCACAACTTATTCCAGTGTTCAAAACCATGTTGTGTTAAGTATCAGTATCCTGTGCTGCAAGTTCTGATACACATGAACTGATGGGTTGCAGGTCTGGACGGCTTCCACTGGGTTCTGCTTCATAACATTTTCCGAGCATACAAATGCTGTTACTGCAGTTCATTTTATGGCCAATAACCATTCTCTTCTTAGTGCCTCCCTCGATGGGACTATTCGAGCGTGGGATTTGTTCCGTTATCGGAACTTCAAAACATTTACGACCCCTTCGCCTAGACAATTTGTTTCTTTAACAGCAGATCAGAGTGGTGAAATAATATGTGCTGGAACACTTGATTCATTTGAGGTGTGTGTATGCAAACAGCATTTCTCTCTCGATTCTTTTGTCGGCTACACTCAACTTCTAGTTCCCTGACTACCCAAATATTGTTCATGCAGATATATGTTTGGTCAATGAAGACTGGTCGTTTGTTGGATGTACTCAGTGGCCACCAAGGACCAGTTCATGGTCTAATGTTTTCACCAATCAGTGTAAGTTTATGTTTTGCTCTGTTTTTTCCCAATTCCTGCTAGTTAGAGGTTAGAGCTATAATTTGTTTCTGAAACAAATTGACTTCATTAGTACGAGCAAGAACTTTTTGCTGAATCTGCTCTACTATTGGTTCCATATGTTTTTGTAAATCCACTGAAGCAGTAACTGGCTTTGGTTTGTAGGCTATTTTGGCTTCATCGTCGTGGGACAAGACTGTTCGTCTTTGGGATGTATTTGAAAGCAAGGGAGCTGTGGAAACTTTTCAGCACTCACATGATGTTCTTACTTTGGCTTATCGTCCTGATGGAAGACAGATCGCGTGCAGCACGCTAGATGGCCTAATCAATTTTTGGGATCCTTTTGATGGGTTGTTGATGTATACAATTGAAGGTCGCAGGGATATTTCTGGCGGGCGCCTCATGACTGATAGAAGATCTGCAGCTAACACAAGTATAGGGAAGTACTTCACGACGCTGTGCTATTCTGCTGATGGCAGCTATATTCTTGCTGGAGGAAACAGCAAATATATATGCATGTACGATATTGGAGAACAGGTAAGAAAATCTTTCTTTGTTATGAAACAACTTTGTAGCATAAACATATTCCTCATTTTCTTTTCTTGTAACTATCTTAGAGGTGCCTCCATTTTACCTTGTATCCGCACTTTACACAATCTCGTTATTCTGTCATCAATTACTTCAGTTTCGTAACAAAGTCTTACTCTGTCTGTCCCAATGGAGGTGACATGCACGTTTTTCGAGATTTAAGTTTGATCATTGATTTGACCAACCAAATATGAATTATATGTTATGCATGTTATTATACCACTGAATTCATATTTGAGTAAAGTTTTTAATGATATAATTTTTGTAATGACCAACAAATGTTTAACTGATAATATTAGTGGTCAAAGTTTGGACACGTAAAACAAGGGCGCCACCTCCATTGGGACTGTGGGAGTAATAGTTGCTAACGGATGTCTGCGTTTTCACAAACTTTAAAAGTTCACTAGCTAACCACATCTGAATGTTGCTCTCTGCGTCATGGTAACATCTAAGCTGTGTATGCTTTAGGTAGCCTTTGACATTATCTTAATTGATTGACATGATAGAAACTTTGTAAGAACACTTTTTGTCAGCTTTGGTCAAAGTTATTCACTGTCTTCTGTATTTGCCAATGCCATCTCTGCAGGTGCTGTTGCGGAGATTCCAGATCACTCGCAATCTTTCATTGGATGGGGTTCTTGATTTTCTGAACTCGAAAAATATGACTGATGCTGGTCCACTAGATCTAATTGATGACGAAGATAGTGATGTTGAGGATGGAATTGATCAACAAACAAGAGGTAACATGGGACATGGTTTACCTGGATCAATGGCAAATCGTGGAAGACCCTTGGCTCGGACGAAATGTGTGAAGTTTGCTCCAACAGGAAGATCTTTTGCTGCAGCGACCACTGATGGTGTTCTGCTGTACTCTGTTGATGAATCATTCATTTTTGACCCAACAGATCTTGACATTGATGTTACTCCTGAGGTATTTTTAATTAATGTTCTTGTGTGAGACTTGTTGTCTTGTAACACTGCTTGTTAGTAATGAATTTCTGTGCTTTGTGTTCCTACAGAAAGTGGAGGAAGCTCTTGCAGAAAACCAGCAGCAGAGAGCCCTTTTACTAAGCCTCCGGCTGAATGAGGACTCGTTGATTAAGAAATGTGTATTTGCTGTGGATCCATCCAATGTACGAGCAATCTGTTCATCGGTACCCTTCAAGTATCTTCAGAGATTGATCGATGCATTCGCTGACCTTCTGGAAAGCTGTCCACATCTGGAATTTATCCTTCTCTGGGCTCAGGTACTATTCTCTTTTATTTCTCTTTGTTGTTGATGCTGATGCACCGGACTTTATCTTATTCTAATATTTTGTTTACAGGAGCTATGCAAGGTTGACGGAACCTACATTCAGCAAAACTCCAGGACGTTGCTTCCTGCTCTCAAGTCGTTGCAGAAGTCGATAACAAAAATACATCAGGATTTGGCAGACACTTGTTCCTCCAATGAGTACATGCTGAAATATCTGTGTGCTGCTGGTACAAAGTAGGCCATGGTTGGCATGTAATGTCTTTGTGAGTATTTAGCTGATATTTCTCTTGCAATTGTTCAAAACACATCTTATGAATGTGTTCCTCAATTCTTGAAAACAGGAACTGACACAGATCTTTGATGTGCTCCTGCAGTGGATGTTATATCACCAACATGATCTTTGAGCAAATCAGGGGCTGAGTTTTGTCTGCCAAACCCTTCTTCAGCTGGATCGGCACTCTTGCTTGATGTGCTTGGGCAGTGGCTGCAGTACTAGGCCTACCGTCTATGTTGTCCAAGAAATACGGTTGATTCTCAGACTGAAGTTGAGCTGAACCCTTTTGTTGTTTGAAGAACCAGCTGAAGCCTCTTGTGACAGGCCAGGAACTTATATTTTTGTGCGGAGGAAGGATCGTCTCTTAGACCAGAATTGGGGACGTGTACCTTTGTGTAAAACTGTGTGACCCAATTTTGTTACAAGCGAGAAGAGATACTGGTTCTATGTGTTATGTATACTCTGTCCGTTCCTATGGTTAGGGTGCATTTTTTTTTTCAATTTTTGGTGAGGTTTCACCTATTTCTCTCCAAAATACTCCTCTAGGCCATTTATGTCGACCTAAAATATCGGGAGGAGTTACTGCATGCAGCGTTTTATTATTGGTCTTCCCAGCTGCAATTTACTCCTCCAACTGATATAATCCTCTCCCCATCTGATTCCCAGCTGCAATGACGCTGGCTGATTGGGTCATGCATGGAGGAGAGTAATACACGAGCAGTTAGGGGCGCGTTTGGTAGCCTGCATCAGTTTTCTGCATCACCGCGGGAAGGAGTTACTTGCGCGTCGCAGACGTGCCATGGGTCATAAAAGTCTCGTTGTTCGTTCGGTGGCTTGCATAGAATATTTTAGGCCCCGTGGAGATTTGGGCTCTGCACGTTTGATAGGTTGGTTTTCAGGCCTCCTTGTAGCCCAGAACGGCGCCCCTGTTATTTGGTTGCAACCCAGAAACTGCTTTTGCTTACCTCTTACCTTGGTGGTGAGGTTACCAGCGACGAACAGCACAAGGAAGAACACAGTTGACAAAGTAAGCAGTGATAAAAGTTCAAACACCTTCATAGTTCGGTACACGTGAGGATCATAGTTCAGGACACAGGACGATCATAGTTCAGGACACACATAGTTGAATAGGCGATTGGAACAACAAGTACACACAGACCAGGAGCTTCAGACATGGCTTTGGAAGACGACACACCTGGTCGCGTCGCCATGGTAACCGCACATGGTCATCACCTCAGTGCATGTGTAGTCGAAGATGACCACATTGTACTGGAAGGTGGACACCTTCTTGAAGACGAGGAACTGGCCTATCTGCAGCTGATGAGCAACGGCGAAGGCCGCCCACCCCTGGTCGATGTATACGTCATCGCCTTCTCTCACCGTAGTCATCCTCCAGTAGCAGCCTGTGTTGGCGGTGACGATGATGTTCGAAGGGACTTCTCCGAACCACCTGACGAAATCACGAGGGATCCGTAACCGGTTGAAGGTTGGCTTGAAGACGATGTGCAGGAACTGGTCCGGCGCTATGTCCGGCTGGAAGTGTCCGACGTTAGCTGCCCTTCGCTTCTTGGACGGTCCCTCATCGGGGGTCTGAGGTGACCCAAGGTTGAGCTTCTCAGTCTGCGAGAAGAACACATGGCATTAGAAGCATGTCTGCTCACAAGTATATAGATGAAAACGAACATTGAAAACATGTGATGCCTCATACATTGGATCACACGGCAGCTCAAGGGACTGCCCTCAAACTAAGTCTTGTGTGCAACATATCACACACCCACGACTAAGTTTGAGGGCAGCACCTTGCCTTCCAGTGTGCCATTGTTGAATCATTGGCCAATGCAGTACACAAACAAACAAGGAAGGCAAAGGGACTATCCGCAAACTAAGTCTAGTGTGCAAGTCATATGGCACACATGACTAAGTTTGAGGGCAGCACCTTGCCTTTCAGTGTGCCATTGTTGAATCATTGGCCAATGCAGTACACAAACATGGAAAGCAAGGTAGCATATGCCTCATAGAATGAGCACATATGGAGGAGATGTTTGACCTGAACAAATGGCGTGGTGATGTTCAGTCATGACATAGGTTCTGATCAAACATCTCCTCACACTACGATTACCGGTTACAATCATCGGCCTAGTTCAATCAGAAACTACACAATCTACAACAAACTACCGCGACTGATTCCACACAGCAATCTCAACATGCTAAACCCCAGCACAAAAAACCCTTCCCCTCTTTGCATGCACCGTAAAATCTGCCAGTTTCGCCAATCCAAAGCTCGATCTAGGAAGGATCTACCGCAATCTGATACTAGTTTCAGATCTAAGCTAATCGAGACCGTCAAAAGCAAGAACTGGACAAGAACATCAAGAAATGGGGATGAACACCTTGGAAACGTCAATCCGACCGCTATCCTACCAGAAACCCTACCAGATCCAATCTGCATGTCATCGCAAATAACCGACAATGGCTTGTTATGATAGAATGAGTACGAAGGTGAGAAGGAGAGATTGTTACCGCCATTCTTCCGGCCGAGGACGAGCTCGAGGTCGCGGGCGAACTCGAGATGCCGACGAAGACTGTGGAGCAGGTTGCGACCGATTTCCCGATGATGCTCGCCGAGGTCTCCTCCTCCGGTAGCGGTGCTCCTCCGTGCGGCGGTGCCGCGGATTGGGCGGCGGGAGGGGAACCGCCGGGTGATGTGACAGTTTGGGGGAGGTGAGAGTGCGTTCGTGATTGAGAGGAAGGAGAGGGGAGCGGTGAGCCTAGTTATGACGCGTGTTTCCGAAGGGACGCGGCGTCTCCGCCTCCCTTCTCCACGCGTGCAAACTTCTGGCCGCAACGGGCCTGGCCCCGGAGAAACTGTCATTCCGGGCGTTCCTCCAGGACCTGTCCCAGGGGTGCTTTAAAACCCAGTTCATGCAACAACGCACTGGACTGCAGTCATCTAAACGGGCCGAAAATTACCGGTCGATGCGAGCTAATGAGGATGCAGCCTACCAAACACGCCCTAGAGGAACGGCACGCGCATGGCAGTTAGAGAAACGAAACGAGGAAACATGGCGCAGTAAATTAATTAGAGAGGGAATTATAGAGAGTGGAGATTATTGAAGGGTAAGCCTATTTTCCGGTGCAACCATAGCTTAATCGACGAGCCCACAAAGAGCTTACGCCCTCTCCAGTCTCCACATTGAAACGGAGGAAGTAGTACTATCTTTTGGAGCCTATATTTTGCATATAATAATGGGATATGTCAGTTGTGATATCGATAATAATTCGATAATATGTACTCCTAATACAAAAAAAAAAATTAACTCGATACGGTGGCAATCCCTTTAACTCGCTGCGCGTGCGAAATAGAAACAGGGCCTAGACACAAAAAGCCGATCCAAACTCGAATACATGTTCGACTCCGAGGTTCCACGTACAGCTTAAAAACTTTGCTCTTGTGGACTCATCTCATCGATATCTCCAAGTTGCGTGATGGCGGCGTCGGCGAAACGTCCACGCGCCTGGCCGGACCTGGCGCTGGATATCCTGGGCGACGTGCTGTCCCGCCTCCCGTCCCTGGCCGACCGCACCCGCTTCCGCGCCGTGTGCCGCCCCTGGCGGACGGGCTCCAAGCTTCTGCCCTCGGCCCCGCCGCAGCTCCCCTGGCTTGCCCTCCCGGACGGCACCGCCTTGGATGTCGCCAACAAGAAGATGCACCGTCTGCGTATGCCAAGACACGGCTGCTACAGCGCCGGCGATAATATGTTCTTCATCCACCACACCGGCGTGCGGTGTTCCGTGGTCAACGGATTCTCCGGCGCGGCGACGCCTCTCCCCGAGCTGGCCGCTCTCATGGAGTCTACATAAATCAATGCAACGACAAGCTGCTCAAGTGGACGGAGTACATGTATCTTAGTATGGAGATCAAGAAGGTGGTGATGTCATCCTCGCCGCCGACGCCGAACCATCAACCCCTTGTGGCCGTTCTACTGAGCGACTGCTCGAAATCCAGAGTCTTCATCTCTACGTGCCGACCGGCCGGCCAGATCAACTCGTGCATTGTGACGCGGGAGATGCCCACCATCGTCGATATCGCCTTCTTTCAAGGAAAGATGTATGCGCACCTCTCGAAATACGAAGATCTTGTCGCCATTGATCTCAGCGTCAGCGATGGCTGCCTCGACCTTGACACGCAGACGACGCCATCCGGATCCGGGGTTGAACGCCAAGTGAAACCCTACACCACATGGATCAGCCCGCCTAACCTACCGAAGATGTATGTACGGGATCTTTTCGACAACTTTGAACGTGATGAAAAGGTACACGGGGAGATCCTCGAGCGGTATCTAGTGGAATCCAATGGCAAGCTGCTGCTGGTGAGGAGACGTGGAACTTTCCACGGCCGCTTGGATTGTCGGTTTGACATGTTTGAGGCGGACCTTAGCGGCGGTCCCCGTCTGGGCCTTTGGAAGAAGGTCGATAACCTCGACGGCTGGGCGCTCTTCGTGAGCACGGCGTGCTCCAAGTCAGTCCGTGCTGCACAAGATGGTGATGGACCACGGGGAGATTGTATCCACTTCGTCCTCAAGCATGCAAATCCCCTTTACAACTCCGGCGTGTACAGCGTGGCAGACAAAACCACCATGCCGTTGATACCACCGTCAGCAGCGTCCAGGAGGCTAAACATACCTTGGAACATAGCTTATGGAAGCCACCAATTTCCGGCATGGTTTTTCCCGGTTGAAGTTTAGTTCTATTATGTGTTAGCTGCTATCTACTGCTACCTCGATCAACAAATATAATGCTACTTCTAGCTTTTGTACTAAGTCAAACTTCTTAAAAAGTCGACCAACATTATAGATACAATTTGTACCAAGGTTTACGCTTTTTTAATAAAATTTATAGTTTAATTTTAAAAAAGCTAAAAGTGCACTTTATTTATGGACGGACGGAGTAGGATGCAGGCAATTCTTTTGCTAAATTTTGAATTGTATAGATTAGGACGTTATTCTGTTATCAATTACTTTGGTTTCGTTAAAGAATGTCTGTTACTTGTTGCTATCTGCATTTTCCGACTTTTTTACCAGAAATATTTTCCTGGTAGCGTCACTAACTTAACTTAAAAACTAAAAAGACTTTACTAGCTAACCACACCTGAATGTTGCTCTCTGCTTCATGGTAATATTTACAATCCTGGAATTGTTTGAACCTGACTCTCATTAATGGTCACTATATTTGCTCCCAGCTAATCTGTGTGTATGCTTTACGGGCCGTTGACATTATCTTAAGCGATTGACATGATAGTAACTTTGTAAGAACGCTTTTTGTCAACATTTAAAGGGTCAAAGTTATTCTGTTATGTGGCTGCTAGGGTTTGGGAGGGAGAGAGAGGGCTGCGAGGGCGCGAGAAGGCCGGCCGGGGGCCTTTTGCCCACGGCCAGGCAAGAGGGAAGGGATTTCCTTCTTAATTCTTGCTTGATTAGATTGATACATCTCCTCTCCATATATAGAGAGGTTTACTTGACTCCCAAGCAAGGCTTACTTGACACCTAAGCAAACCATAAGACTAACGGGCCCAGGCCCATGACGTACTCTAACACTACACCCCACCTGGACATGCAGCTCGTTCTCGAGCTGCAACCGAAACAAACCATGACTCGACGCAACACAACCCTAACACCTAAAAACGAGCCTTTTACATCTCGGCTTGTTTTATTACTCTCAACCTGAAATAGACTGGGACGCTTTATTGTTGACCCCTGAAAATAAAGTGGACACCATTCGCCCATCGGACGTGCACCTGTACAGCCACCTGGATCCCATGGAAACCAGCGGGACAAAAGGAGCCCGCGCGGCGGGCGGCGGCGGAATGCAGTGGTGCTACGCGGTGCGCTCCTGTCGGTGACACCATGCCTTCTCCCCGCCGGATGACTATCGATGGCGCAGACTTTGAGGTCGCTGCCCGCGGGAAAAACAACATGTCCGCCGCCCGTGGGGGAAACCGCACGACCAAGATCCCCGACGCAGCGAACGAGATCGAGGTCTGTTGCGCAACGAAGTGCAACTTGGAGGAGCTGCAGCTGCAGATCACGCATCTCCCGCACACGCCGACGCACTAGGAGGCCGCGCGCAGCAGCCTGCAGCCTCACCGCCGACACGTGGCGGATAGCGATCCAAGTCGGAAGCGGTGACGGCGACGGAGGGAAACGGACATGGTGGAAGGGCATCCCGGGCGGTGTCGATGTAGAGCCCGGGGCCAAGGTCGCTCCCACACCGCCGAAAGGCAGGGACGGCGTCGGTGGCGGCAGCAGCCGCTGCTGCAGCCCACCGAACGGCAGGAATAGCGGCGGTGAGGACAGCAGCTGCAGCGGCAGCGTTGGTGGCGGCGGCAGCAGCTGCTGCTGCTGCTGCAGCGTCCCGGTGGGGAAGAAGGCGGCCGGCTGCTGGAGAAGAGGGACCCCCGGCGCCGAGGAGATGGTGGACAGCGGCAGCGGGGACTGCAGCAGCCCGGCGTCGGGTGGCGGCGACGACAGCAACAGCGTCGGCTGCAGCGGCCCGGCGATCGCGGCAGAGGCCGCCTGGTGCGTCGGCTGCCATGGCAGTAGCGCCGCCGCCGGCGGAGGCCCGTAGGGGCCAGCCAAGTAGAGGTAGATCTCGTGGACCGCGGTGGAGAGATCGCGGAGGGCTGCGGTGATCTCCGCCAGGGAGAGAACGGCGGGGACGTCGGATTGCAGCGGCGGTGGGTGCGAAGAACTCGGTGGAGGGCTGGACATGATCGAACCCGGGAAAACTGATACCAAGCCCACGGCCGATGCCATCTCTGCAGGTGCTGTTGCGTAGATTCCGGATCACTCCACAATCTTTCATTGGATGGGGTTCTTGATTTTCCGAACTTGAAAATATGACTGATGCTGGTCCACTAGATTTAGTTGATGATGAAGATGGTGATGTTGAGGGTCGAATTGATCAACGGATGACACCGAAATATGTTTGCGGGGAAATAGCTCCATGATGACATTCCCAAGAGGGTAACGACGCACCACTTTGCCGTCATCGCGATCAAGGTCGAGGGTCTTCACCCGGAGCCCTAATGGGAAGAAGGTACCAACAACGGCGCCCCCCAAGATGGGACGGTACCCGCAGGCATCGCCGCCGTTAGCGTCGAAACACAGAGCTTTCGCTCGTGAAAACCTTCACACACGGCCGCAAGCGGAACACCCTCTGTCCCCGAGCCTGTCCTTCAACGTGTGATTTGGGAGATGTCAATACAACACACCGCCATCACCAGGGGCTCTCATCACCTGCTCATCGCCACCCAAGTGACCAAAGAAGCCAACCGTCACCACTGCTGTGTTGCCCGCCGAAAAGACAACCTACACGGTCCACCTTCCGAGGTCGTCGCCACGTCATCCTCGAACTCGAGCCCATCACACAACCAACAACACATCATAAGGCCGATATATCTTGCGAGATAGTTTAGCACTAGAACCTACAACCAGCTGGCCACACAACAACTAAAGGTAGGGGAACTGCCTCCTTTGCCCAAGATGGTCGCTGTCCGGACGAAGCAGCAGGGCCAATCAGGCCCCAAACTAGGCCCCAATTAGCCTCGCCGCCGCGCTGCTGCACCAAGGTTGTCGTTGTTGTCTCCCTGCAGCTCGGTGCCATCCCACCATGCCATTACCGTCAGTACCCCACCGCCATGCACTGCCGTCCTCCGCCATGAGCGGCACCGCTGCCGCATCACTCCACTGTCCACCCGGATAGGGGAGCACCACCACCGCGATGCCCCGGGACAACACCAAATCGTTGTCGATGAAGCGCCGCCGCTGGTCGAGCTCATCACTGCCGTGGAATCACTGACGAGACAAATAGCCTAGCAGAATGGCCGGAGGTGATGCCGCCAAATCTGGGCCTGATACGTCTCCGACGTATCGATAATTTCTTATGTTCCATGCCACATTATTGATGTTACCTACATGTTTTATGCACACTTTATGTCATATTCGTGCATTTTCTGGAACTAACCTATTAACAAGATGCCGAAGTGCCGATTCTTTGTTTTTCTGCTGTTTTTGGTTTCAGAAATCCTAGTAACGAAATATTCTCGGAATTGGACGAAATCAACGCCCAGGGTCCTATTTTGCCACGAAGCTTCCAGAAGACCGAAGAGGAGACGAAGTGGGGCCACGAGGCGCCCACACCCTAGGGCGGCGCGGCCTACCCCTTGGCCGCGCCGACCTGTAGTGTGGGGCCCTCGTGTGGCCCCCTGACCTGCCCTTCCGCCTACTTAAAGCCTCCGTCGCGAAACCCCCAGTACCGAGAGCCACGATACGGAAAACCTTCCAGAGACGCCGCCGCCGATCCCATCTCGGGGGATCCAGGAGATCGCCTCCGGCACCCTGCCGGAGAGGGGAATCATCTCCCGGAGGACTCTACGCCGCCATGGTCGCCTCCGGAGTGATGTGTGAGTAGTCTACCCCTGGACTATGGGTCCATAGCAGTAGCTAGATGGTTGTCTTCTCCCCATTGTGCTTCATTATCGGATCTTGTGAGCTGCCTAACATGATCAAGATCATCTATCTGTAATTCTATATGTTGCGTTTGTTGGGATCCGATGAATAGAGAATACTTGTTATGTTGATTATCAAAGTTATGTCTATGTGTTGTTTATGATCTTGCATGCTCTCCGTTACTAGTAGATGCTCTGGCCAAGTAGATGCTTGTAACTCCAAGAGGGAGTATTTATGCTCGATAGTGGGTTCATGCCTCCATTGATATCTGGGACATTGACAGAAAGTTCTAAGGTTGTGGATGTGCTGTTGCCACTAGGGATAAAACATTGGTGCTATGTTCAAGGATGTAGTTACTGATTACATTACGCGCAATACTTAATGCAATTGTCTGTTGTTAGCAACTTAATACTGGAGGGGGTTCGGATGATAACCTGAAGGTGGACTTTTTAGGCATAGATGCATGCTGGATGGCGGTCTATGTACTTTGTCGTAATGCCCAATTAAATCTCACTATACTCATCATAATATGTATGTGCATGGTCATGCCCTCTTTATTTGTCAATTGCCCAACTGTAATTTGTTCACCCAACATGCTGTTTATCTTATGGGAGAGACACCTCTAGTGAACTGTGGACCCCGGTCCAATTCTCTATCTTGAAATACAATCTCTTGCAATCTTTGTTCTCTTGTTTTTCTGCAAACAATCATCTTCCACACAATACGGTTAATCCTTTGTTACAGCAAGCCGGTGAGATTGACAACCTCACTTTTTCGTTGGGGCAAAGTACTTTGGTTGTGTTGTGCAGGTTCCACGTTGGCGCCGGAATCCCTGGTGTTGCGCCGCACTACATCCCGCCGCCATCAACCTTCAACGTGCTTCTTGGCTCCTCCTGGTTCGATAAACCTTGGTTTCTTTCTGAGGGAAAACTTGCTGCTGTGCGCATCATACCTTCCTCTTGGGGTTCCCAACGAACTTGTGAGTTACACGCCATCAAGCACATTTTCTGGCGCCGTTGCCGGGGAGATCAAGACACGCTGCAAGGGGAGTCTCCACATCCCAATCTCTTTACTTTGTTTTTGTCTTGCTTAGTTTTATTTACTACTTTGTTTGCTGCACTAAATCAAAATACAAAAAAATTAGTTGCTAGTTTTACTTTATTTGCTATCTTGTTTGCTATATCAAAAACACAAAAAAATTAGTTACTTGCATTTACTTTATCTAGTTTGCTTTATTCACTACTGCTAAAATGAGTAATCCTGAAGTTGAAGTTCGTACGTTTAAGCAACGAGGGGGAGAATGTTTAAGAGATGCTTGGTATAGAATTAGTGATGCCCATAATAGGTGCACTAAGAAACACTCCACCACTATCTTACTCAGGAATTTTTATGTTGGTATCTCTAGCTGGAATAGGTATGTTCTTGATAGTCTCGCAAAAGGTAACTTCCTAAGTACTCCTGCATTAGAAGCTAGTTACATTATTGAGAGTCTATTTGGAATACCTCCTGTTGATGAAGTTAAAACTGAAATCTCTCTTGAAGATGTTATGAAAAAATTGGAAACCATAGAGAAATTTTTTCCAAGTATTGAAGCTAAATTGGAAATGTTACTTGATAAAACTGATGAACTTGATAAATCCTTAGGAGGAATTGATGAAAGAATTAGTGTCCTAGGAACTTGCGTTGTCCATGACGATCAAAGCAATAGGATTGACGAACTTGAAAAGGCTATGGGAACCTTGGGTTCAACATTTTCTTCTCTTAAATATAAGGAGAAAGCTTATGTGGGTAAGGAGCAAAAGTTTATGTATGTCTCTAAAGTGCCTAAACCAAAGAAGTATTATTATAGGCCTAAAATTGACAAAGCCCTTACTGCCACTACGGATGGGGGAGCTCATAATAACGACACACCTTCTCTTGATAATACTTGATACACACTTTCTGCGCCTAGCTGAAAGGCGTTAAAGAAAAGCGCTTATGGGAGACAACCCATGGTTTTTACCTACAGTACTTTGTTTTTATTTTGTGTCTTGGAAGTTGTTTACTACTGTAGCAACCTCTCCTTATCTTAGTTTAGTGTTTTGTTGTGCCAAGTAAAGTCGTTGATAGAAAAGTTCATACTAGATTTGGATTACTGCGCAGAAACAGATTTCTTTGCTGTCACGAATCTGGGCTGTTTTCTCTGTAGGTAACTCAGAAAATTATGCCAATTTACGTGAGTGATCCTCAGATATGTACGCAACTTTCATTCAATTTGAGCATTTTCATTTGAGCAAGTCTGGTGCCTCGATAAAATTCGTCAATACGAACTGTTCTGTTTTGACAGATTCTGCCTTTTATTTCGCATTGCCTCTTTTGCTATGTTGGATGAATTTCTTTGATCCATTAATGTCCAGTAGCTTTATGCAATGTCCAGAAGTGTTAAGAATGATTGTGTCACCTCTGAACATGTTAATTTTTATTGTCGCTAACCCTCTAATGAGTTGTTCTAAGTTTGGTGTGGAGGAAGTTTTCAAGAATCAAGAGAGGAGTATGATGCAACATGATCAAGGAGAGTGAAAGCTCTAAGCTTGGGGATGCCCCGGTGGTTCACCCCTGCATATTCTAAGAAGACTCAAGCGTCTAAGCTTGGGGATGCCCAAGGCATCCCCTTCTTCATCGACAACATTATCAGGTTCCTCCCCTGGAACTATATTTTTATTCCATCACATCTTATGTGCTTTGCTTGGAGCGTCGGTTTGTTTTTGTTTTTTTTGTTTTGTTTGAATAAAATGGATCCTAGCATTCACTTTATGGGAGAGAGACACGCTCCGCTGTAGCATATGGACAAGTATGTCCTTAGGCTCTACTCATAGTATTCATGGCGAAGTTTCTTCTTCGTTAAATTGTTATATGGTTGGAATTGGAAAATGATACATGTAGTAATTGCTATAAATGTCTTGGGTAATGTGATACTTGGCAATTGTTGTGCTCATGTTTAAGCTCTTGCATCATATACTTTGCACCCATTAATGAAGAAATACATAGAGCATGCTAAAATTTGGTTTGCATATTTGGTTTCTCTAAGGTCTAGATAATTTCTAGTATTGAGTTTGAACAACAAGGAAGACGGTGTAGAGTCTTATAATGTTTTCAATATGTCTTTTATGTGAGTTTTGCTGCACCGGTTCATCCTTGTGTTTGTTTCAAATAAGCCTTGCTAGCCTAAACCTTGTATCGAGAGGGAATACTTCTCATGCATCCAAAATACTTGAGCCAACCACTATGCCATTTGTGTCCACCATACCTACCTACTACATGGTATTTTCCGCCATTCCAAAGTAAATTGCTTTAGTGCTACCTTTAAAATTCCATCATTCACCTTTGCAATATATAGCTCATGGGACAAATAGCTTAAAAACTATTGTGGTATTGAATATGTAATTATGCACTTTATCTCTTATTAAGTTGCTTGTTGTGTGATAACCATGTTCACTGGGGACGCCATCAACTACTCTTTGTTGAATTTCATGTTAGTTGCTATGCATGTTCGTCTTGTCTGAAGTAAGAGAGATCTACCACCTTATGGTTAAGCATGCATATTGTTAGAGAAGAACATTGGGCCGCTAACTAAAGCCATGATCCATGGTGGAAGTTTCAGTTTTGGACAACATCCTCAATCTCATATGAGAAAATTATTAATTGTTGTTACATGCTTATGCATAAAAGAGGAATCTATTATCTGTTGTCTATGTTGTCCCGGTATGGATGTCTAAGTTGAGAATAATCAATAGCGAGAAATCCAATGCGAGCTTTCTCCTTAGACCTTTGTACAGGCGGCATAGAGGTACCCCTTTGTGACACTTGGTTAAAACATGTGCATTGTGATGATCCGGTAGTCCAAGCTAATTAGGACAAGGTGCGGGCACTATTAGTATACTATGCATGAGGCTTGCAACTTGTAAGATATAATTTACATGATACATATGCTTTATTACTACCGTTGACAAAATTGTTTCATGTTTTCAAAATCAAAGCTCTAGCACAAATATAGCAATCGATGCTTTTCCTCTATGGAGGACAATTCTTTTACTTTCAATGTTGAGCCAGTTCACCTATTTCTCTCCACCTCAAGAAGCAAACACTTGTGTGAACTGTGCATTGATTCCTACATACTTGCTTATTGCACTTATTATATTACTCTATGTTGACAATATCCATGAGATATACATGTTATAAGTTGAAAGCAACCACTGAAACTCAATCTTCCTTTGTGTTGCTTCAATGCCTTTACTTTGAATTATTGCTTTATGAGTTAACTCTTATGCAAGACTTATTGATGCTTGTCTTGAAGTGCTATTCATGAAAAGTCTTTGCTTTATGATTCACTTGTTTACTCATGTCATATACATTGTTTTGATCGCTGCATTCACTACATATGCTTTACAAATAGTATGTGTAGGATAACGTTGCATAGAAAACAAAAATTTTCCTACCGCGAACACGCAATCCAAGCCAAGATGCAATCTAGAAGACGGTAGCAACGAGGGAGTATCGAGTCTCACCCTTGAAGAGATTCCAAAGCCTACAAGAGGAGGCTCTTGTTGCTGCGGTAGACGATCACTTGCCGCTTGCAAAAGCGCGTAGAAGATCTTGATCACGATCGGTTCCGGCGCCACGAACGGGCAGCACCTCCGTACTCGGTCACACGTTCGGTTGTTGATGAAGACGACGTCCACCTCCCCGTTCCAGCGGGCAGCGGAAGTAGTAGCTCCTCTTGAATCCGACAGCACGACGGCGTGGTGTCGGTGGCGGTGTAGAAGTCCGGCGGAGCTTCGCTAAGCTACGCGGGCAATATGAAGTGGAGGAGCAAAGCTAGGGTTTGGGAGGGGGTGGCCGGCCACTCAAGGGGGGCGGCCAAGCTATGGTCTTGGGGTGGCCGGCCCCCTCCCTTGGCCCCTCATTATATAGGTGGATCCCAAGTGTTGGTGTCCAAGTCTTCGAATAAGACCCGAAACCAAAACCTTCCATAGGAGGGGGGAAACCTAGCCCAACTAGGACTCCCACCCAAAGGTGGGATTCCCACCTCCCATGTGGGGGGTGGCCGGCCCCCTATGGTGGAGTCCACTTGGGACTCCACCCCCACTAGGGCTGGCCGGCCATGGAGGTGGAGTCCCTTGTGGACTCCACCTTCCTTGGTGGTTTCTTCCGGACTTTTCTAGAACCTTCCATAGAACCTTCCGCGACATTTTATTTCACATAAAATGACATCCTATATATGAATCTTATTCTCCGGACCATTCCGGAACTCCTCGTGATGTCCGGGATCTCATCCGGGACTCCGAACAAATATTCGAACTCCATCCCATAATTCAAGTACTACCATTTCAACATCCAACTTTAAGTGTGTCACCCTACGGTTCGAGAACTATGTGGACATGGTTGAGTACTCACTCCGACCAATAACCAATAGCGGGATCTGGAGATCCATAATGGCTCCCACATATTCAACGATGACTTTAGTGATCGAATGAACCATTCACATACATTACCAATTCCCTTTGTCTCGCGATATTTTACTTGTCCGAGGTTTGATCTTCGGTATCACTCTATACCTTGTTCAACCTCGTCTCCTGACAAGTACTCTTTACTCGTACCGTGGTATGTGGTCTCTTATGAACTCATTCATATGCTTGCAAGACATTAGACGACATTCCACCGAGAGGGCCCAGAGTATATCTATCCGTCATCGGGATGGACAAATCCCACTGTTGATCCATATGCCTCAACTCATACTTTCCTGGATACTTAATCCCACCTTTATAGCCACCCATTTACGCAGTGGTGTTTGGTGTAATCAAAGTACCTTTCCGGTATAAGTGATTTACATGATCTCATGGTCATAAGGACTAGGTAACTATGTATCGAAAGCTTATAGCAAATAACTTAATGACGAGATCTTATGCTACGCTTAATTGGGTGTGTCCATTACATCATTCATACAATGATATAACCTTGTTATTAATAACATCCAATGTTCATGATTATGAAACTAATCATCCATTAATCAACAAGCTAGTTTAAGAGGCATACTAGGGACTTCTTGTTTGTCTACATATCACACATGTACTAATGTTTCGGTTAATACAATTCTAGCATGATATATAAACATTTATCATAAACATAAAGATATAAATAATAACCACTTTATTATTGCCTCAAGGGCATATCTCCTTCAGTCTCCCACTTGCACTAGAGTCAATAATCTAGATTACATTGTAATATACCTAACACCCATGGCATTATGTTGTTGGTCATGCTTTGCCCTAGGGAGAGCTTTTGTCAACTGATCTGCTACATTCAGATCAGTGTGTACTTTGCAAATCTTTACTTCTCCTTCTTCGATGTACTCGCGAATCGAGTGGTAACGCAGCTTGATATGCTTGACCTCTTGTGTGACCTTGGCTCTTGTGCATTGGCGATGGCACCCATGTTATCACAGTAAATGATTAATGGGTCCAATGCACTAGGAACCACACCGAGCTCTACAATGAACCTCTTCATCCATACCGCTTCTGATGAAGCCTCTGAAGCCGCTATGTACTCTGATTCTGTTGAAGACTTCGCCACCGTGCACTGCTTCGAGCTTGCCCGACTTCTGCAGCACCATTCAATATAAACACGTACCCAGACTGTGACTTAGAGTCATCAGGATCGGTGTTCCAACTTGCATCGGTGTAACCGTTTACAACGAGCTCTTGGTCACCTCCATAACAAAGAAACATATCCTTAGTTCTTTTCAAGTACTTCAGATATTCTTGACCGCTGTCCGATGTTCCATTCCTGGATCACTTTGATATCTGCTAGTCAAACTAACAGCATGTGCTATATCCGGTCTAGTACATAGCATGGCATACATGATAGATCCTACTGCCGAGGCATAGGGGATATTATTCATCCTTTCTCTTTCTTCTGCCGTAGCCGGTCCTTGAGTCTTACTCAATACCTTGCCTGGTAACATAGGTAAGAACCCTTTCTTACTTTCGTCCATTCTAAACTTCTTTAGAATCTTGTCCAGATATGTACTCTGTGATAGCCCTATTAGGCGTCTTGATCTATCTCTATAAATCTTGATGCCTAATATATATGATGCTTCACCAAGGTCTTTCATTGAAAAACTATTATTCAAATAACCCTTAACACTGCTTAATAGTTCTATATCATTCCCGATCAATAATATGTCATCTACATATAATATCGGGAATGCTACGAGCTCCCACTCACTTTCTTGTAAATACGGGCCTCTCCATGACCTTTGTATAAACCCGAAGTCTTTGATCACCTTATCAAAGCGTCGGTTCCAACTTCTTGATGCTTGCTTCGGTCCATAGATTGAACGCTGAAGTTTGCATACTTTGTCAACATTTTTAGGATCGACAAAACCTTTGGGTTGTACCATATACAACTCTTCCTCAATGTCTCCATTAAGGAACGCCGTTTTGACATCCATCTGCCAAATCTCATAATCGAAAAATGCAGCTATTGCTAACAAAATCCTCACAGATTTTAGCTTCGCTACGGGTGAGAAAGTCTCATCGTAGTCAACTCCTTGAATTTGTCGGAAACCCTTTGCGACAAGTCGAGCTTTATAGACGATAATATTACCATCGACATCTGTTTTTCTCTTGAAGATCCATTTATTCTCGACAGCCTTTCGGCTATCAGGTAAGTCTACCAAAGTCCATACTTTGTTATCATACATGGATCCCATTTCGGATTTCATGGCTTCTTGCCATTTGTTGGAATCTGGGCTCATCATCGCTTCTTCATACGTCGCAGGGTCCTCATCATTGTTATCTACAATCATGACATTTAGACAAGGATCATACCAATCAGGAGTGGCACGTTCCCTTGTCGATCTGCGAGGTTCGATGGTTTCCTCGTTCGAAGTTTCATGATCATTATCATTAGCTTCCTCTCTGTTGCGGTGTAGGTGGTACAGGTACAACTTCCGATGCTGCGCTACTCGATCAACGAGTATAGATTCATCAATCTCATCGAAGTTCTACTTTTCTTCCAGTCACTTCTTTAGTGAGAAATTCTTTCTCAAGAAAGGTTCCGTTCTTAGCAACAAAGATTTTGCCTTCGGATCTGTGATAGAAAGTGTACCCTATAGTTTCCTTAGGGTATCCTATGAAGACGCATTTCTCCGCTCTGGGTTCTAGCTTGTCCGGTTGTAACTTCTTTACATAGGCTTCGCAACCCCAAACTTTCAGGAACGACAACTTTGGTTTCTTATTAAACCATAATTCATACGGTGTCGTTTCTACGGATTTTGATGGTGCTCTATTTAAAGTGAATGCGGCTGTCTCTAATGCATAACTCCAAAATGATAACGGCAAATCAGTAAGAGACATCATAGAACGAACCATATCTAAGAGAGTTCGATTACGACGTTCGGACACACCGTTACGTTGAGGTGTTCCCGGCGGTGTCAATTGTGAAAGTATTCCGCATTTCTTTAAATGCATGCCAAACTCATAACTCAGATATTCACCTCCACGATCAGATCGCAGAAATTTAATCTTCTTGTTACGTTGATTTTCTACTTCACTTTGAAATTCCTTAAACTTCTCGAAAGTTTCGGATTTATGTTTCATGAAATAGATATACCCATATCTACTCAGATCATCTGTGAAGGTTAGAACATAACGATAACCACCGCGCGATGCTACGCTCATTGGTCCACATACATCGGTATGTATGATTTCCAATAAGTCGATGGCTCGCTCCATCATACCGTAAAATGGAGTCTTTGTCATTTTTCCCATTAGACATGCTTCGCATCTATCAAGTGACTCAAAGTCAAGTGATTCAAGTAATCCATCGGTATGGAGTTTCTTCATGCGTTTCACTCCAATATGACCAAGGCAGCGATTGCCACAAATAACTAGAATTATCATTAAGTTTAATTCGCTTAGCATCAATGTTATGTATATGCGTATCACTACTATCGAGATCTAATAGAAATAAGCCATTCTTTTGTGGTGCTCGACCATAAAAGATATTATTCATAAAAATAGAACAACCATTATTCTCAGACTTGAATGAATAACCGTCTTGCATTAAACAAGATCCAGATATAATGTTCATGCTCAACACAGGTACATAATAACAATTATTTAGGCTTAAAACTAATCCCGAAGGTAGATGTAGAGGAAGTGTGCCGACTGCGATCACATTGACCTTGGATCCGTTTCCAACGCGCATCGTCACTTCATCTTTCAGCAGTTGTCGTTTATTCTTTAGTTCCTGTTTCGAGTTACAAATATGAGCAACCGAACCAGTATCAAATACCCAGGTACTAGAACGAGAACCGGTGAAATGAACATCTATAACATGTATATCAGATATACCTTCTTTCTTCTTCTTGACAAGGCCGCTCTTCAGATCAGCCAGATACTTGGAGCAATTACGCTTCCAGTGTCCCTTCGCCTTGCGGTAATAGCACTCAGCATCTGGCTTAGGGCCGTTCTTAGGTTTCATAGGAGGCGTGGCAGCTTTCTTGCCACCCTTCTTGAATTTTCCCTTAGACTTGCCCTGTTTCTTGAAACTGGTGGTCTTGTTGACCATCAACACTTGGTGCTCTTTCTTGATCTCAATCTCAGCAGCTTTTAGCATGCCAAAGAGTTCAGGTAACTCCTTGTTCATGTTCTGCATATTGTAGTTCATCACAAAGTTCTTGTAACTTGGTGGCAGTGATTGAAGGACACGATTAATCCCCAGTCTGTTAGGAATCACTATTCCCAAGTCACTGAGTTTCTTCGCATGCCCGGTCATGGCGAGCATGTGCTCACTAACGGAGCTGCCTTCTTCCATCATACACCAAGAAATGTTTCGATGCTTCATAGCATTCCACGGCCGCATGAGTCTCGAATATAGCTTTCAGCTCATTTATCAACTCATGAGGATCATGGTGCTCAAAACGTTTTTGAAGATCGGATTCCAGACTGCACAGGATGGCACACTGAACTTGAGAATACCGAGTTTTCCGAGTCGCGTAAACAGCTTTTACTTCATCGGATTCATCTTCTGCAGGAGGGTCACCTAGCGGTGCATCAAGCACAAATTGCAGATTTCCGCCAGAGAGGAAGATCCTCACATGACGGAACCAGTCGGTGAAGTTGCTACCGTTGCTCTTAAGTTTCTCTTTCTCTAGGAACTGATTAAAATTGATTGGGGACGCCATCTCTACAACATATATTTGCAATAGTTTAGACTAAGTTTATGACAAATTGAGTTCAAATTTTAATTCACATAATTAAAAAACTAAGTGAACTCCCACTCAAAACAATATCCCTCGCATTGTCTTAGTGATCACACGAACCAAATCCACCGCACCTAAACCCGATCATCACGAGAAAAGGTGTGATTTCAATGGCGAACACTCAAAGTGTTCATCATATCAACCATATGATTCATGCTCTACCTTTCGGTATCACGTGTTCCGAGACCATGTCTGTACATGCTAGGCTCGTCAAGGCCACCTTAGTATCCGTATGTGCAAAACTGTCTTGCACCCGTCATATGTACTTATTGAATCTATCACACCCGATCATCACGAGGTGCTTCGAAACGACAAGACTTGGCAACGGTGCTACTAAGGATGAACACTTTATTATCTTGAGATTTTAGTGAGGGATCATCTTATAATGCTACCGTCGCGATCTAAGCAAAATAAGATGCATAAAAAGGATTAACATCACATGCAGTTCATATGTGATATGATATGGCCCTTTTGTTCTTGCGCCTTTGATCTTCATCTCCAAAGCACGGATATGATCTCCATCATCTTCGGGCATGATCTCCATCATCGTCGGCGTAGCGTCAAGGTCAATGGCGCCGTCTTCATGATTGTCCTCCATGTAGCAACTATTACAACTACTTTGAAATACTACTCAACATGAAATTTAAAGACAACCATAAGGCTCCTGCCGGTTGCCACAATACAATAATGATCATCTCATACATATTCATCATCACATTATGGCCATATCACATCACCAAACCCTGCAAAAACAAGTTAGACGTCTCTAATTTGGTTTGCATATTTTACGTGGTTTAGGGTTTTCGAGAGAGATCTAATCTACCTACGAACATGAACCACAACGTTGATACTAATGTTTTCAATAGAAGAGTAAATTGAATCTTTACTATAGTAGGAGAGACAGACACCCGCAAAGCCTCTTATGCAATACAAGTTGCATGTCGAACGAGGAACAAGTCTCATGAACGCGGTCATGTAAAGTTAGTCCGAGCCGCTTCATCCCACTATGCCATAAAGATGCAAAGTACTCAAACTAAAGATAACAAGAGCATCAACGCCCACAAACCATTGTGTTCTACTCGTGCAACCATCTATGCATAGACATGGCTCTGATACCACTGTAGGATAACGTTGCATAGAAAACAAAAATTTTCCTACCGCGAACACGCAATCCAAGCCAAGATGCAATCTAGAAGACGGTAGCAACGAGGGAGTATCGAGTCTCACCCTTGAAGAGATTCCAAAGCCTACAAGAGGAGGCTCTTGTTGCTGCGGTAGACGATCACTTGCCGCTTGCAAAAGCGCGTAGAAGATCTTGATCACGATCGGTTCCGGCGCCACGAACGGGCGACACCTCCGTGCTCGGTCACACGTTCGGTTGTTGATGAAGACGACGTCCACCTCCCCGTTCCAGCGGGCAGCGGAAGTAGTAGCTCCTCTTGAATCCGACAGCACGACGGCGTGGTGTCGGTGGCGGTGTAGAAGTCCGGCGGAGCTTCGCTAAGCTACGCGGGCAATATGAAGTGGAGGAGCAAAGCTAGGGTTTGGGAGGGGTGGCCGGCCACTCAAGGGGCGGCCAAGCTATGGTCTTGGGGTGGCCGGCCCCTCCCTTGGCCCCTCATTATATAGGTGGATCCCAAGTGTTGGTGTCCAAGTCTTCGAATAAGACCCGAAACCAAAACCTTCCATAGGAGGGGGGAAACCTAGCCCAACTAGGACTCCCACCCAAAGGTGGGATTCCCACCTCCCATGTCGGGGGGTGGCCGGCCCCCTCTGGTGGAGACCACAAGGGACTCCACCCCCACTAGGGCTGGCCGGCCATGGAGGTGGAGTCCCTTTTGGACTCAACCTTCCTTGGTGGTTTCTTCCCACTTTTCTAGAACCTTCCATAGAACCTTCCGCGACATTTTATTTCACATAAAATGACATCCTATATATGAATCTTATTCTCCGGACCATTCCGGAACTCCTCGTGATGTCCGGGATCTCATCCGGGACTCCGAACAAATATTCGAACTCCATCCCATAATTCAAGTACTACCATTTCAACATCCAACTTTAAGTGTGTCACCCTACGGTTCGAGAACTATGTGGACATGGTTGAGTACTCACTCCGACCAATAACCAATAGCGGGATCTGGAGATCCATAATGGCTCCCACATATTCAACGATGACTTTAGTGATCGAATGAACCATTCACATACATTACCAATTCCCTTTGTCTCGCGATATTTTACTTGTCCGAGGTTTGATCTTCGGTATCACTCTATACCTTGTTCAACCTCGTCTCCTGACAAGTACTCTTTACTCGTACCGTGGTATGTGGTCTCTTATGAACTCATTCATATGCTTGCAAGACATTAGACGACATTCCACCGAGAGGGCCCAGAGTATATCTATCCGTCATCGGGATGGACAAATCCCACTGTTGATCCATATGCCTCAACTCATACTTTCCGGATACTTAATCCCACCTTTATAGCCACCCATTTACGCAGTGGTGTTTGGTGTAATCAAAGTACCTTTCCGGTATAAGTGATTTACATGATCTCATGGTCATAAGGACTAGGTAACTATGTATCGAAAGCTTATAGCAAATAACTTAATGACGAGATCTTATGCTACGCTTAATTGGGTGTGTCCATTACATCATTCATACAATGATATAACCTTGTTATTAATAACATCCAATGTTCATGATTATGAAACTAATCATCCATTAATCAACAAGCTAGTTTAAGAGGCATACTAGGGACTTCTTGTTTGTCTACATATCACACATGTACTAATGTTTCGGTTAATACAATTCTAGCATGATATATAAACATTTATCATAAACATAAAGATATAAATAATAACCACTTTATTATTGCCTCAAGGGCATATCTCCTTCAGTATGATCAAGGTTATGATGGCATATCACTCCAGAAATTATCTGTGTTATCGTTTTACCTGCTCGGGACGAGCAGAACTAAGCTTGGGGATGCTGATACGTCTCCGACGTATCGATAATTTCTTATGTTCCATGCCACATTATTGATGTTACCTACATGTTTTATGCACACTTTATGTCATATTCGTGCATTTTCTGGAACTAACCTATTAACAAGATGCCGAAGTGCCGATTCTTTGTTTCTGCTGTTTTTGGTTTCAGAAATCCTAGTAACGAAATATTCTCGGAATTGGACGAAATCAACGCCCAGGGTCCTATTTTGCCACGAAGCTTCCAGAAGACCGAAGAGGAGACGAAGTGGGGCCACGAGGCGCCCACACCCTAGGGCGGCGCGGCCTGCCCCTTGGCCGCGCCGACCTGTAGTGTGGGGCCCTCGTGTGGCCCCCTGACCTGCCCTTCCGCCTACTTAAAGCCTCCGTCGCGAAACCCCCAGTACCGAGATCCACGATACGGAAAACCTTCCAGAGACGCCGCCGCCGATCCCATCTCGGGGGATCCAGGAGATCGCCTCCGGCACCCTGCCGGAGAGGGGAATCATCTCCCGGAGGACTCTACGCCGCCATGGTCGCCTCCGGAGTGATGTGTGAGTAGTCTACCCCTGGACTATGGGTCCATAGCAGTAGCTAGATGGTTGTCTTCTCCCCATTGTGCTTCATTGTCGGATCTTGTGAGCTGCCTAACATGATCAAGATCATCTATCTGTAATTCTATATGTTGCGTTTGTTGGGATCCGATGAATAGAGAATACTTGTTATGTTGATTATCAAAGTTATGTCTATGTGTTGTTTATGATCTTGCATGCTCTCCGTTACTAGTAGATGCTCTGGCCAAGTAGATGCTTGTAACTCCAAGAGGGAGTATTTATGCTCGATAGTGGGTTCATGCCTCCATTGATATCTGGGACATTGACAGAAAGTTCTAAGGTTGTGGATGTGCTGTTGCCACTAGGGATAAAACATTGGTGCTATGTTCAAGGATGTAGTTACTGATTACATTACGCGCAATACTTAATGCAATTGTCTGTTGTTAGCAACTTAATACTGGAGGGGGTTCGGATGATAACCTGAAGGTGGACTTTTTAGGCATAGATGCATGCTGGATGGCGGTCTATGTACTTTGTCGTAATGCCCAATTAAATCTCACTATACTCATCATAATATGTATGTGCATGGTCATGCCCTCTTTATTTGTCAATTGCCCAACTGTAATTTGTTCACCCAACATGCTGTTTATCTTATGGGAGAGACACCTCTAGTGAACTGTGGACCCCGGTCCAATTCTCTATACTGAAATACAATCTCTTGCAATCTTGTTCTACTGTTTTCTGCAAACAATCATCTTCCACACAATACGGTTAATCCTTTGTTACAGCAAGCCGGTGAGATTGACAACCTCACTTTTTCGTTGGGGCAAAGTACTTTGGTTGTGTTGTGCAGGTTCCACGTTGGCGCCGGAATCCCTGGTGTTGCGCCGCACTACATCCCGCCGCCATCAACCTTCAACGTGCTTCTTGGCTCCTCCTGGTTCGATAAACCTTGGTTTCTTTCTGAGGGAAAACTTGCTGCTGTGCGCATCATACCTTCCTCTTGGGGTTCCCAACGAACGTGTGAGTTACACGCCATCAGGGCCCACATGCCCAGAATTCGGCGCGCACGCGGCCGGCAGAGTTGATAGCGGGCGTGCGGCGAGCAGGGCGGACGCGGCACCTCCACGATGTCTGCAAGCTACCCCGCGTGCCACCATCACAACCTAGATCAGGCCCGCCCGGTTGCCACTAGATGCAGGCCCACATGCCCCGATATGGCCGCCGTCAACGCCCCGGCTATCCACAACCACCGGATGCCCTGCTGCACCGCGTGTGGCCACCGACACGCCTTCCTCGCTGCCGCTCGCCTGAACTTGCTGAAAGACTCCACCACCACCAGCCCTGCACAACTACTACAACGTCGTCCACCCCGCGTCGACAATTTAGCATGCGGTTAAGGAAGAGCCTGCCGCTAGCACTGCGCGAGTTTTGTCCGGCGGTGCTCGCCGACGGCGGCGGGAAGGAGGGGAGGAAAAGGGGGTCAGGCGAACTAGGGTTAAGGGGCGCCCAGTTGCCCGCGGGAGACGATGTGGACGCTCGTGAAGTGTTTTTCTCCATGATATTCCTAATGCCTTTTAATACATCAGAATTTGGCGAACACTTTTCCTCCAATGAGTACATGCTGAAATATCTGTGTGCTGCTGGGACAAAGTAGGCCATGATTGGCATGTAATGCCTTTGTGAGTATCTCGCTGATCTTGGTCTTGCAATTGTTCAAAACACATTTTATGAATGTGTTCCTCAATTCTTGAAAACTGGAACTTACACAGAAATTTAATGTGTTGCTGCAGTTGATTTTATGCACACATGATCTTTGAGCAAATCAGGGGCCGAGGTTTGTCTGGCAACCCTTAGAGCATCTTCAGTCGCGTCCCCATCCCCCAAAGAGATTTGGAGAGCGCCGGACAAGAAAAACATTTCCAGCCGTGTCCCCCAAAGCTTCTTTTTGTCCGGCGCGCCCCGATACGGTATCCTGTGCCCCGAGCTCGTTCCCGCCCCACAGGGGACGCTCCGAGCACGCCTGACACAACAAGAAGTGAGGCGGGCTCCCACATGTCGACGATTATTTCCATAAATCGTTGGTTCGCGCTTTTTTTTCTTGTCGCTCCTTCCCTCTCGCGCCTCCCACCCCTCCGCCGCCGCTGGATTTGCTGGCCGTTTTGACGGCTGATCTCTTCTGCGAGTCGGCACCGTCGTCGTGGCTGGCACTCTCGCCGGTCGTTCCGCCACCGTCGCTTCGCGCGCCCTAGAACGCGGCACCTCCGCGCACACAAGGTGCTCGACGACTTGCCAGGTAGGCGCGATTGGCCGCTGTTCGTTGCCTCGTCTGCGGACGCAATTTTAACCATTGATTTTGCATCAGACATGGATAGCGATGATGAGATGCATGCCCTACTGCTGGAGGACGAGCAAGCCTTCGACGACGACCTCCGGGAGCATTTACTGATCATTGCGTCCCTTCAGGACATGCTTGACGCCGAGGCGGAGAAGAGGAAGAGGCCGTGCCGCGGAGGATCAAGGCCGGGGAGAAAGAAGTCGAAGCCCCGACAATTTTCGGAAATAACGACCATGATGCATAACGACTACTTCGCAGATGACGCAACACATGCCGACAATTTTCGGCGCCGTTATATGATGAGCAAGGGTCTGTTAATGAATATCCTCCATGACGTTCGAGAGTTCGACCCCCTACTTCAAGCTCAAGCACGACGCTGTAGGCGTTGTCGGGTTCTCGTCGATTCAGAAGTGCACCGCCGCCATGAGGATGCTTGCATACGGAGCACCTCCCGATACACATGACGACTACCTTCGCATGAGTGAGTCTACTGCCATTGAGTACATGTATAAGTTTTGCCGAGCTGTGGTGGAAAAGTTTAGCAAATACTATTTGAGAGGGACAACTGAGAAAGAGACAGCAAGGATCATGCCACAAAATACTGCTAGAGGATCCCCTGAAATGCTTGGAAGCATCGATTGCATGAACTGTCTGTTTGCTTGGTAAGGTATATACAAAGGGCGTCATGGATATTGCAGTGTGGTGCTTGAAGCTGTGGCAGATTATGACCTGTGGATTTGGCATTTTTTCTTTGGCATGGTGAGATCACACAATGACATCAACGTTGTTGTAGCAGTCTCCAGTATTCAGCAGACTAGTGGAAGGGCATGCTCCACCATGCAACTATGAGATCAATAGCCACCAATATACCAAATGTTATTATCTATTCGATGATATATATCCAAAATGGGCCAAATGTGGGAGGTGATGTAGGCTTGTGTGATCATGCACAACATGATCATCGAGGATGACCGCAAGAATCATGCCAGACGACATATTGGTCCCTATGAGTGTGAGGGCCCCTTTGCGGAGGTTGATCATGAGTTGCCTGCAGATTTTGCTAATTTTTTCGCCATGCATGCAGAGATCCGTGACAATAATGTTCATGATTAACTTCAAGCTGATCTGGTTGAGCGTTTGTGGGGATCAAAGGATTATCAACAAATACCGCAGTACCTTAATCTAACCCTATTTATTACATTTGTTTAGTTGTTTTATTGTTTGTAAGGAGTACATCACTGTAACAGCTGTTAAGTCGAAGTGGATGCCTCCGATACGATGCAGCCTTCTCGTCATGCTGCTAGGAGGACCCTGACCAATAGATCGTATCCACGAATGCCTTCAGACCGAAGCAAGGCAAAAACGCCAGACACGAAAGAGGCTTTGAAATTAATCAACCCCAACCCCTCGTCACTCAATTTCAGCAGCGTGCATATTCGCATCGCACCAAGTCCTCTTCCTCCTCTTTCTCTCCTCGCCCCCGCACGACCTCCCCACCCCGAGAAGGCCGAGATCTCTCTCCCGCTGCGGCGCGGCCATGGCGGGGAGGGGCTACCAGGGCGGCGGCGGCGGCGTCACCGCCACCATGGCGGTGGTCAGCACGCCCAGCCAGGAGCTGGCCCTCACCAACTGCGCATACGTCTCCACCGCCGACATCCGCCGCTTCCCCAACGCCCTCGCCCTCGTCGGCGACGTCCTCGTCTTCGCCCTACGATATCCTTTTTTTTTCTCTCTCTCCTTCTTCCCGCGATCTCGCCCCCATGAGATCTCTCCTCCGAAAGCGAGCCGGCACGGCGCGCTGATCTGATCCGCTGCTCGGTCCGGTTCGAAATCCCGGAGGGTCTAGACTAGAGAGCTGCGCGTGCCTGTTTTTGGTCGCCGTAGCCGTTTGATCTCGCTTCCGTGGCGATCCCGTTTTCAAAATCCGCGATGCTGCTGTTTTGGAACTTCTGAGGCGTCGTAGAATTTTATCCATGGGGAACAATGCGGTGCTATTTTTCGCTTGCTCTAGATGATAGTCGATGCAATCATAGTGTGCGTTTTGCTGAACTGTGCGCCTCTGGTCCATACAGCTAAGGCACAAAATTTAGATAGTAAATGTAATTGCCATTTATTTAGGATGTGGAAGCCATGATTAATGATGGATGGCATTTTCAGTCAACATTCGTTTTTATTACGGCATGCATCTGTAATACCACTTAACTCAAACACACATCATTGATAGATATACCACACCAGCTTAGGGGGTTTAGTTCTGCTCTATATCGCCACAACGTGGGTTTCAGATGTTATTGTTCTGAAGCCTTACTACCTTGGTTATAATCACATCCCATTTTCTCAACTACAATAGGCTTTCATGTGGAACCCTATGTACGCTTTAATGAAGTTACTCCGTGCTGTTTTTCCTTCGGAATCATACAATCTTCCTTCCATGTTTGATCCTTAATGAATATCTACTGCCCACGATGCTGTTGCTGGGGGAAGCATCGCCTTGAACGCCATTCAGCGCCGGCAGGCGAAGGTTTCGGCTGGGGATTCCATCACTGTTAGCAGGTAGGATGTTCAACTGTCAGGTGAATTCGTTTTAGTTTATCCTGTGTTGCCTTACGATTGCGGTGAATAATGTTTCTGTCCAGTTTTGCTCCTCCTGATGGTTTCAAGCTGGCATTGCTCACGTTAGAGCTAGAGTATACCAAGGCAAGATCCAACCGAGCTGAGGATGTAAGTTCATCGTACTACTTATGATTAGAGTTTCATTAATCCCTTAGTACTGTGGTTTGACATGCATGAACGTGCCTTTGCAGCTGGATGCTGTCTTGCTTGCCCAACAACTCCGCAAGAGATTTATGGATCAGGTATGGCATAATCAGTTAGTATTGTGTCTGTGAGTAGAACCGGTATAAATCCATTATGCATGTTATATTGTTATATGATGTTCATGAGATGTCTCATACGCGTGATTAGAATGAAAATGTATGTGATTCAACTAGAATACTGTTTCCACTTGTGTGCCCGTAATGGTGACCTGTGGGGTTGTTTACAGGTCATGACGACTGGGCAACGAGTGCCATTCGAGTTTTATGGAACAAACTACATATTCACTGTCAATCAAGCTTTGCTAGAAGGTCAAGAGAGTTCCACGCCGTTGGACAGAGGATTCCTTTCAAGTGATACATACATCATATTTGAGGCTGGTCCTAATTCAGGAATTAAGGTTCTTCTATGTTCTTATCAGCTGTTCTATTGATAGTTTATTTGACGAGCATTTTTGTTTCTGGCTTGTGAAAACATCACAATATGACCCATTAATCTGATGTAGGTCATCAATCAAAAAGAAGCAGCTAGCAGCAAGCTTTTCAAACATAAAGAGTTTAACTTGGAAAAACTAGGAATAGGTGGGTTAAGTAATGAATTCACAGACATTTTCCGTAGGGCATTTGCTTCAAGAGTGTTTCCTCCTCATGTTGTTAACAAGTAAGTACCATACCTGCTTATTTAATTTTGTACTATAAGTAATAGACGATGTTGTACTCACAACTGAATACTGTAGATTGGGCATCAAACACGTAAAGGGTATGTTGCTGTATGGGCCTCCTGGTACTGGCAAGACCCTCATGGCCCGTCAGATTGGAAAACTGTTGAACGGAAAAGATCCCAAGGTATGGATATTCTTATTGGGATGGAGCATGGTCTTGTTACCCGTCTAAATATTTTTGTATTGCCGCCCGTTGTCTAGTCCATACTTATATATATTTGAATTCTGTAAGACCCTGTACGAATTTGTGAAGATTACATTAAAACATTGGTTTTGGACTTTGGAAGAAACGGCAGTGATAATGAGTTGTTTTTAATTATTTTTGTGGTGCTCAGTTCTCTTTTTTGTAAAATCAGTTCAGTAAAGAAACTGTGTATCATAGTCCATTTATACTGAGTAACTTTCATAATATCATACTAATTCATTAATTGTAGCACAGGTATCAGTAGTCACTAGTCTGTAATATGTATTCTGCCAACACTCTAATGCCATATACCTGTCAATTATGTTTACTTGATGTTAAATACCTCTTCTGTGAAGTTTGTTGTTGTTGATGTTAAATACCTCTTCATAACCTCACAGATTGTGAATGGACCCGAAGTGTTGAGCAAATTTGTTGGAGAAACGGAGAAGAATGTAAGAGATTTGTTTCTTGATGCTGAAAATGAACAGAAGGCACAAGGTACCATATCTCATCAATAGAAAGCATTCTCATACTTCTGTGTGGGGTGAACCCTCTCCAACACTTACTTTTTGTGCCACCTTGTCAACACAGGTGATCATAGTGACCTCCACGTTATCATTTTTGATGAAATTGATGCTATCTGCAAGGTGCGTTCTGTTGACTTCAATTCTTACCATCATTTATATATACTCACTTGCCTAGGACTTTGTCAACATGACAGAACAATTAGCTTGTGATTTTCACTAGTCACTATACTGCATGTCTTTTCTTATCAACTTGGATTTCACTAATTACTAGTATTTTGCCCCTGATCAACATGACAACATGAATAGTTCTCCTCTAGTGTGTGCTGCGACAGTGGTTAATAGTGTATTGGGTAATGGTGTATTACACCCTGGCTAGAGAGTATCTCATAACTTGTGTTTGGAATAGATTCTTGTATATACCATTTGGTTTTTTGTTATCCGAAAAAGAAGATACTCCTACCATATACCATCTTGTTTGGTTCTCCAAAAAAAGAAGATACTCCTAACATATAACATTTGATTTTGTGCTCCTAAAAAAGAGGATAGTATTTGATTTTCATGAAACCAATGATATGCTTATATCCTCTGTATTTTTCTTCGGTTATGTTTAAGATTCCACAGCAAACACTTTCATCTCTTCGAGAACTCTTTACCTTGCAATTGTATCCAAGTGCACATGCCATCATATCGTATTTTTACATCATGTATGTTGGCTCCAGTTTTATTCAAAATAATAGCCAACTTTGCCTATATTAATGAAACTCTGGTTGTACAGTCTAGAGGATCCAGCAGAGATGGTACAGGGGTACATGATAGCATTGTAAATCAGCTTCTCACAAAGGTACTTTCTCCTAGAATTTGAACTACTTTATGTCCTTTGGTTATATGTATTACTGACTTCTGTCCAAACTCTCAACTCTATAGATAGATGGTGTTGAGGCTTTGAATAACGTGCTGCTTATTGGAATGACCAATCGTAAGGATTTGCTTGACGAAGCTTTATTGAGGTATGACCCATGTTGCCTGAAGAACAGACTCATCTAGCAAATGTGACATTAGTAGCTCCAAATGTGTGGCACTGAAACAAATGAGTTTCCTGACAAGACAAACTGATCTAGCAAATCTGTCATTATATTCATACTCCATCCGTCCCTATTTAAGTGGCGTGCATCAATGTCCAACCTAGATCATTAGTTTGAATAACACAATATATGTTGCTTCCTCTGTTCCTTTTTATAAGACGTTATGGCAGGCTTAATTGGCTTGCCAAAATGTCTTATAAAAGGCAGCGGAGTATATACTATAAAAATTCTATCATTGAATTCATATTCGAAAAAGTTTTGAATGCTATAATTGTTGTAATAAATATCTCATTATTTTCAGTTGATTTTTTGGTCAATGAATAATCACGGAAAACGAGGGCTCCACCTTAGGGACGGAGTTAGTAACTCCTAGTGGTGCATGTAACTGGGCAATTCACAAGAGAAGCTTCTTAGTCACTCTTGTGGACTGTCAGATAGATGGCTCCACCATATTCTCTTTTGTTAGTTCAGCTCTGTTGTACTCTCAGCCTCTGTGTATGCTCATTGATGTTTGTTACGTTTGTTGCAGACCGGGACGACTGGAAGTTCATATTGAGATAAACCTGCCAGATGAGAATGGCCGTTTGCAAATTCTTCAAATTCATACAAGCAAGATGAAAGAGAGCTCTTTCCTTTCTCCAGATGTTAATCTTCAAGAGCTAGGTATGTTTTTTTTTTGTGAATTATAATTGTTTGTGGCATTCTGTTATTATAGCAAAAAATGTCTTTAAAAAATATTTCTACCATGGAACGGTTAGTTTATTAGTTGGCTATATGTTAATGCTCGTGCAATTATCTGTACTTCAGTGATCTGGTTATTTTTTCTTAAAGAAGTGTCTGCTGTTAGCAAATAGGGATGCTTCCTTTAGCACTCAATGCCATTTGTTTTGCAGTCTGATATTTTAGTATGATTAACTAGGGGTTTGCGAACTGGGAAGTTCTTCAGCATGATAGTGTTTACTATATTTGATTCATAAGTGTGAAAATCACATCCAAATGACACATGATCTTCTGAATGCAGCTGCAAGGACAAAGAACTACAGTGGAGCAGAGTTGGAAGGTGTTGTTAAAAGTGCAGTTTCATTTGCTTTGAACCGGCAGATAAGCATGGATGACCTCACTAAACCTTTGGATGAGGAAAGTATTAAGGTTACTATGGATGATTTTGTGAATGGACTTCATGAAATTACTCCCGCATTTGGTGCTTCGACTGATGACCTTGAAAGATGCAGGTGCGTGTTCTGAATTCTACACATTAATTTAACAATATGATTCCCATCAGCGCAAATTTTAAAGTGACATAATTAGCTTCTTCTTGGCATATTCCTGGGTCCAGCTCTTGTTACATGATACTTCTATGCGTCCTTTGGAATTTTTGCTTGTAAATATTTATGGTCAACATTGGCTAGTGCCTATGGGCATTGTCATTCTCCTCCCTTAATTCAGCAATTCATGGGTTGGGATTTATACAGTCATTAGTTAGCTTAATAGGATTTTTTTTTTTCTTTTTCGTCAGGTAACTCTACAATTGATGAATGTCAATGTCATGCCCACTTTGACATTTGACTAAAACAAACCACATGGTTGTAGCTTTGTGCCATATAAGATTTGATATTTGACTAAAAGAAACCACATGCTTATAGCTTTGTCGGCCAGATAAGAAATCTTATTTTGTGGAGAGCTCAAAGCATCTTGGATTTAAAATTCCTTACCCTCCTGTATCTCTTATTCTGTCTTCAGTGTACCTCCGTATTTACTGCAATTTAATGTTTTGTTGTTCTGTTGTTTTTACAGATTACGTGGTATTGTTGACTGTGGCAAGGCACATAAGCACATTTTTCAGAGAGCTATGCTTCTTGTGGAGCAAGTTAAAGTTAGCAAAGGTAGCCCACTTGTGACCTGTCTCTTGGAAGGTCCTGCTGGAAGGTAAAGTCTCCAAAGCACATATTTGTTGTCCTTGAAAATATTGGTGGAACCTCATTTGACATTAATTGCTTTTCAGTGGCAAATCGGCTTTGTCAGCCACTGTTGGCATTGACAGTGATTTTGCGTATGTCAAGATTGTAAGTTTCTTTTCTTCTGGTTCCCTTCACCCTCTATTGCAAATTACACTTGTTCGCATACTAATTCTTGTTTTCACTATAGATATCGGCAGAGACAATGATTGGTTTCAGTGAAAGCAGCAAGTGTGCACAGATTTGCAAGGTCAGGGATCTTCTTGATATAGTGCATGTGGTAGCTAGTTAATACATGAAAGAATCTATTTGAATTGTGTATCCTCTTTATTGTTCCTGCTTTCTTCTTTTGTAGTTATGCTGATTGCTTCCTGTATGCTTTCACATAACTGTATTGAGTTGAAGTATCTTGTTGTGATGGTACAGGTTTTTGAGGATGCTTACAAATCTCAGTTAAGCATCATAATTCTTGATGACATTGAAAGGTACTAGAACCTTAAAGCTACAAAAGTTTGGTGACATCTATCCTTTCATTTTGATTGAAGTATTTGGTGCTCTTTTATGATCATTTAGGTTACTGGAGTATGTTGCCATCGGACCACGTTTTTCAAATTTGATCTCACAAACTCTTATGGTCCTCCTCAAAAGGGTTCCTCCTAAGGTTTGCACAATAACATTTTTTTGTTCAGTAGCACTACTATTCTTGATTCTTTTGTCTGCAAAACAGCTTTGACTTGACTTCTGTCTTTGAATCGCGTGTATCTCTTGTGTTTTGCAGGGCAAGAACTTGCTTGTTATCGGAACAACAAGCGAGGTGGGATTTCTAGAATCCGTTGGTATGTGTGATGTGTTCTCGGTGACCTACCATGTCCCCAAACTCAAGAAGGAGGATGCCGCAAAGGTAAGATAATTACTATGAGACATATATTGAGAGCTATATATGAAGATACTGGAGCGTTTCACCACACTGGCACTGTGGCAGAACTCTTCACATTGCATATTTTCGAACAGTAGATGGTTGCTGTACTGTTCTCTGTAATATATATACATTGCGGCTCTGACATTGTTTGGAATTGAACTCCCTATTAAGCTTATATGACTTCTATGCAGGTGTTACGACATCTCAATGTGTTCGAGGAAGGAGACATTGAATCAGCAGCAGAAGCGCTGGATGATGTATTCTTTCGTTCTAATGTTATCATATTGTTCCCCTTGAACAAAAACCTTCTTTGCTCAAACTCTTACAATCCTCTTGCCAACTGCAGATGCCGATCAAGAAGCTGTACATGCTTGTTGAAATGGCTGCACAGGGGCCATCAGGGGGAAGCGCGGAGGCCGTTTATTCCGGGGAGGAGAAGATAGACCTCAACCATTTCTTTAGCATCTTGAGCGACATCATCCGCTACTGATGGACACATACGTCTGAGAAGGACCCTGCCTCCACTATAGGAATTTGCTTAATCCATTTCCCCCAGCTTGCTATTTTCACAGGGTAGAGGAGAGTGGTTTGGTTTAACCGTGAGTAGCCTCTTTCGTTGTCACATTTCAGCGGGAGTTGTCTTTTTGCTATGCTTCTGTTGATCTAAACAATCTGTATGCTGAGATCCCGAGGGCTTGTTTGGTTTGAGATCTAGCTAGGGGTAATTTTTTTGCATGGTCAGGAGTTTTAAGTGGTGTTTGGTTTGTGGTGAAGAGTTCTATTGTTACAAACGCATCGGGTGCTGCCCTGCTTCAATGCACGTTAGCATGCCTGAAATACTGAGATTTTTTTTAAATTCAGCTAGCTGATAAGAGATAGGTCCGCAATCCGTTTTATGTCCAAAAAAATCCGATGGGCATATGGGCAAGAAAAAAAAAGACAAATCCAGCTTTGAATAGTTTCACAAAAGACAAATGCACAGCAGAAAATAAGTTTAGACACTATTCATTGAGCCATTCACCTTTTTAGTGAATTGAACCTGGATTTTAAATTCTGTGCGCTACCCGTCAACCGCAACCACATTCTTATGACTAAGCGGCACCCGCATATGGTCCTGCAAAAGTGAAATTAGTGCAAATTCGTAACTAAATCCTTGTGACTGTTCAAGGATCATCTTTCTTCTCTGGCGAGTTTGGCACCATCGGAATAATGTCGTTCATGGTGACGGACGGGCCTCCGTCTCTGCCTCTGTTTCTTTTATACGGAACTACCTGGATAGCTTCACCTCTGCTTGTGGCACGGTGTCGGATCCGAAGGGGAAAACGCCGGTTTGTTTTGCGCCTGTTTATAGGTCTGAGGGTTTATCGGTGGTGAACCGGTGGACAGCTCCAGCCATTGGCTCCCTCAAAGCCAATGTTGATGCGGCATGGGACGCAGCGAGCCGTAGGGCAGGGATCGGCGTTGTCATTCGGGACCATAATGGTTGCACGCTGTTATCGGAATGGAAGCATTTACCTTGGTGCTCGAGCGCTGAAGAAGCAGAAGTCTTGGCTTGTATCGCGGGGTTACATCATCTTATTGGCATGTCATGTGAAGCTGCCGTGTTGGAGACAGATTGTCTAAGGACCATTGATGTGATGAAGAACAATCTGGTTGATAGATCATCGAGCTGGAGCCTGTACAGTGAAGGGCAGGAGCTGCTTAAGGTCTTCTGATCCATTTCTGTTTTGAAGGTGGATCGGGGGAATAACAGGGTAGCGCATGGATTGGCGCAGCTGGGCAAGAAGGGTGATTCCGGAACTATGCTTGATTCTGTTCCTGCTGCTTTGGCGGGCTTAGTTAGAAAGGATTGTAACCGGGTCGATGATCCTTAGGTGCTTAGGCTCTGTTTCACCTGATGTAACCATTCTGTAACTCTTTGAGCAGCAAGTTTCTTACGCACTCTTTTCCTTACCAGGGTACCTAAGGGGACTGGAAGGTTTTTAATGAGGCGGCTTGCTTGCGTATATATATGATGGTTCATCTTCAAAAAAAAAAAAAATCCTTGTGACTGTTGGCACTACCGCTGGCGCTCTTGATCTTAGTTGTCGAACAGAACAGGAGGGGAGTGACGACGAATGGATGGTTTGATTCGATCATAACATCTCTAGCAAATACCTCATCCTGCCTCGTATCGCTTTTCTTCTTGGTTTCGACGAGGACACCATGGAGGAGGAGTGAACCGCCGCTGTCGGTCGCCGTGCCCAAGCCCTGGTGATGGTAGTAAATCACCGGCTAGCTAACCTAGATTGTTATGAATCTTTAGTTCCTTCTTTTGCAAAATCTTGTAAAACTCGGATGAACTCGATAAACTAGTGTGAATTTCTGACGCCAAAATCGACGATATCATGTTTGCGGTTCACAGATAGGGTATCTGTTCGGTCGGTCATGTTTTCACGTGAAATTGGCTGATGTAGTTAACCCATCCGCGCGATGCGATACTCCCGGATAGGGTATCTGCTAGAGATGCTCTCGGACCATTTTTTACCAGGATGGCTAATTAAAAAGACATACATAATAGAGAGATTAAAAGTAGATAATATTATCCATTATTTGAATCAAAAGGAAATGTACTTTAGCCTATAGGGAGCTTCATTTCTTAACTTATGGGATTACAATCTTTTGCAAGGATATCAACTAAGAACGATGGTGTGAAGTTCATCCACAAACACCTTCTTCTACTAAAACTAGCCTGTTTAGCACAATTTTAGGCAGCCTCATTAGTCATTAGCTAGCCTCCCAATAAAACAAAACTTAAGATTAGAAAAATTCTCACTCAGCTCCTTGATCACGTGGCATGCTAGTGATTATCTCATGATGCGACGAATACAACGACCAACCGACCTCATGCCAATCTCCCTCGCTCGCGATTTTCCATGCTTGGCTGAACCTTCCATACCAAAGCCACTTCTGTCCCTCCCAAAAGCCTCAACCTTTCCATGCTTGGCTGAAATTTCCAAACCTTCCATACGCGTACGCGGTATTCGGGACAACCATGATATAAACACCTCTACTTTCCGGCTGTCTCTCTCACCCTCCTCCCGCTCCCTCTCTCATTTCCATCTCCCGCGCGCGCACCGCCTCTCAAACCCTAGCAGCTCCGCCCTCTTTCCACATGGCGCCGCCGTCCCTGCCCTGCGGTGCCTCCTTCTCCCCGGAGGACGCCGAGCTGATCACCGTCTACCTCAAGCGCAAGATCGCAGGCTCGCCGCTCCCTGCCCCCACGGCGCACTACGTCCACGACGCCGACGTCTACGCCGCCGAGCCAGCGGCGCTAGTCGCCGGCCTCCTCGCCGCGTCGGCCAAGAACGGCGGCGGGAGCGAGGAGTGGTATTTCTTCACGTCCGTGAAGGCCAAGAGCAGCTACGACACCCGCAGGTGCCGAACCGTGGCCGGAGGCGCGGGCACCTGGCACTCCGAGAAGGGGCGCCGCGACGTGCTCGACGGGGACGAGGTCGTCGGGTACCGCCAGGTCTTCACCTTCGAGCCCAGGAACGGTTGGCTCATGCTCGAGTTCAGCGGCGTCGACCGTGAAGGCGGCGGCCACCGCGGCGAGGCGATTCCTGTCATCTGCAAGATCTATCAGACGTGTCGCCAGTCCAGCTCGAAATCGTTGGTGCCGGGATCCAAGAAGAGAAAAGCTGCAGGCTCCGGCTCCCGCGAGTGTTCCACGGCACGCGTGAGGCGATGTCTGCAATTTGGTTCCCCTCCCGCCGTACCAAATCAGATTGCCGTGGTTGCTTCTACATCAGGGCATGGACAAGAGTTCTTGGAGACAGCTGAGCCGCAGGAAGAGCAAGAACCGTCAGTTACAACCACAGCCACGCTCTTCTTGGTTCCATTCGAGCAAGAGGCAGCGGAATCGCAATATTCAGGGCTTGCAGATGCAGACTGCTTGATTCCCAGGCTCCCCTTGACCTCCTACGGCACCACCCTCCTGCATCCTGGACAAGATTGGGTCACATCACAAATTCCACAAGGAAACACTGCTGGGCTGAGCTTCTGCGACGGCACGAACAATTCACTCCCGAGCTACAACTACAACACCACCGGCCTTTGGTCCTTCCCACCGTCCACCCTCTCCTCCTCCGGCAATACGCTCCTCTACCCTCGGCATGACACATCATCGATGGGGAATGGTACATCCTTCCTAGGCTGCTTCGACGCGTCGTCGATGTACTCGTGGTGCAGTGAGACCTACGCGCCGACGGCTCCGATGAGCACCCGAGCCGAGTGGGCGATCCACGGATCAAGCACCAATCCATTGTCCTTTCTATGCATTTGATTGAAAGTCTTACTGATGTGGTGATTTGAAGTTTTGGTTATATCTGTATTCCAGACTTTTTGTTGTGATGTCGCGTGCTGTAAGCTCTGTAACTGAGAGTGGATCTCTCGTAAGTACTCCGTACCATTTAATTTGGATTTGCTAATTACTACAGTACCTTACTTATTGCCAGAATTGTGCATGATTCTATTCACCCATTATCGATCATGTGTCTGACTTTGTCTAGCTGACTAAAGAACCTGTGATTGTTTACTTTTACGCAATTGCTCGTCAACAACTCATCCTCCTTAATGCCATGCAGAGCAGATCCCTTTTGCTATACTAAGTTCGTTGGAGCGAGCGACACACCGTTCCAAAACAATGGCAATTCATAGGTTTGACAGTTGACATTAGATGCTACAGTTTCTTCTTATGTATATTTTTTTTCTACGAAAGGCAGAGCATACACTGCTTTCTTTTGTGTTAGTAGAGGAGAAAAAGCAGAGAACAGAGCTTTGTTGAGTAAGTGAGTGCAACGCCCAAAAGGAAGAAAACAACATCCACATCATTATCATTACTACTAATAAAAGCCCCAGAGGGGCGGATCCAACACATCTGAGCCGCACAATCAAAATATCTGACGTCTCACGTCTCTTCCGTGTTTGACGGGAGCGGACAACTCATACCACGGTAATCCCTTCCCCCGCATGATTAACGAGCGGTTATCATCAAGATCCCATCGCCGCCCTCCCACCGCAGCCGTCCTCTCTTCGTCGCCGCCCTGCCGCCCCATCCTCCCTGGCAATCTACCCGCCCTACCGCCCTCAACGCCGGGAAGCGAATCCCCCCCCTCCACGCCGGGAAGCGAGGCTGCCCTCAACACCGGGAAGGGAATCCCCCCTCAACGCTGGGGAATCGAGGCCGCCCTCCACGTCGAGGAATCGAGGCCGCCCTCCACGCCGGGAAGCGACGCCGCTGCACGCCGGGAAGAGAGGACGACCTGAACACCGTTACTCCGACGACACCCACATTGGCTGAACTCACGCAACTCCACAACTTCCCTACAATTCGACCACCGGTTGCTGCACTTTCTTCAGGTTCAGCGTCTTAAATTTGAATAGAGACCTGTTGCCAACCAATGGTAGAGATCAAAGTATATCATATTGTTATGACAGAAAATTAACCCAGTTATCTTAAGTTACTGATATCTTAGTGCTTTGTGATACGCACTGATGCCAGGATATCAAACTCCTAAGTCACGGTTGTGTGTGCCATTCAGGCCACTCATCCACAAAAAGCAGAATGCTGATGGTGAAAAGGCCCGCTTCAAGAAATTGGACCAAGGGTCTTTTTTGCTTTGAAGGTTGGGACACTCTTCTACCTGTAGCTCTGTCGTAGGAGGAACGTAGTACATCTGTTTTGCGTTCATGTCCAGGTGCAGTTCCTTGTGAGTTGCACATCTGTATTGTGGTCCATTCTGATTGAGTATTATTCTTCTTGATATCTCCTACACAACTACATAATAGGCTGGTAGGTATTAGCATGAATGGAACCACTAGATCATAAAACGAGGTACAGATGCCTTCTCCATAATTCCGTTTGTTGCCCATATCTTATTCACGGAAAATCCTTGTGATATTGTTGGCACGTTATTTTTTGTTTTCTCGTGCTTGATTAGTGCCTTCCCCTGATGTGTTGCGAAATACTTGGGTTAGGATGAGCTGGACCAAAAATTTCATATTCAGCTTTGACAATGTGTTCTATGATGAGGCTGAACAATCTGATGTCTATATTTGTCTGACAGTCAACATTGTTAAACATTTTGATTATTTGTATTTCTTTCAAAATTTATGCATAAGGTAGTCTAGGATTTGTCATATTATAAATTTTGGTCATGACTGGATTTATTTAGGCACCATAGTACTAATTCAGTAACGAATATTGGGTTCATATGATGACATTGGAATAAATGGCACAATAATCCCTTATGGACAAGTATGCGTCACTGTAAAAGCCAGCTTACACAAATGTTTGGAAAAGCATGATCCATTGATAAACCCATTGTGTGTTAAAGTGAAGATTGGCCTACTGAAGTCTCAAACTTACACAAAGGCAGCATATATGAAATGAGATGATTCTATGACAGTGCTAACATTTCATTTGAACTTCACATTCGTGTAAACTGGAGTTGGAAAGACTAGCATCAAGTGTGGAGGTAAAGATAACACCATTGGGCATAAATTTAGATGTTCATAGGGGCCAAGCATCTTGCAGTACAATGAGCTGAAAACTGGACTGGTTCGGAGAGTTGTAATTGGTCCTTTAAGTGCTTTAAGAACATCAGCAAACATTAGAACATGGACCTTGAAGTTGACAATGGTAAGCATTCCACATGTGTATGCTGATTTTAGATTCACATTGATAGATCTTCACTTACATTGATTTGTGCTTTCAGAGTTACTCAAAAGTGCAGATAGCCAATGATGCAAGAAGACTGGGCAGATGTGCGTTTGGATTTACCTTTTCCATTAGTAGCGAGTAAGTAGTATGCAGCTGCTCAGTTTTGCTTTCTTGGGATATTCTCAACTAACTAATTAAATTTGAAGTAAATATTTGTTTACCTTCCAATTAATGTTATTCAGATGTTTAGTTCTCTGTTTAGTACAACTGTTATGATTATTTTTTCTCTCCCTGTTATTTCAGTTTTGTAAATTGTTTTATAACTCGATTTTCATTTTATTTTCAGAAAAGTCCACCTAAAAGGTCAGTGAATCCTTTAATTTCTTTTGAATTTGTTGTGGAGGCGAGTTAGGAATGTATTCCTTGTTATTAATTTGGTGGATATACTGCTATGGTAATGGAGACTTGCCAAACCAAATCGTGTTTTCCCCATTTGAAGTGTTTAGAAGTTTCTCCGATACATTAAAATGTGTCAACAAGTCGAGGAGGAGCTTGACAAGGTGCAGGCGGTGATTCACACATGAACTGATGGAGCCTTTATGCAGCTTTTCAAGCTGTGGTAGTACGGCAATGACGACGACGTGCCTCCAGCTAGGGTCGAATGCGTATCGAGGGTATTAACAAGCTCCTCTCACAATGAAAAACTTTTTTTCTTAGAATCAGCTGTTTTAATTGTATCAACCGATTGGGCTGATGATGTAATATAGTCGGTGTGACTGCTGCATGAAGTACTTACCAGGGTATTAACAAGTAAACTTTGGATCCCTCTCGCTACTGCTCATTGATTCTGAATACTCATTTATAGGAGTATTGTTTTTGAGAAGCAGGAATATCTACATTATTTACATTGAGATATCGGTTGCATTGTGATCTGCAGGTGAGACTGGGGTAGGCAGGAGCCTGCCGTACCGTGTTAGTACATGACGTTGATGTCCATCTCATCGACATGGTTCGTTGCCGTCTACCTCAACATCGCTGAGCAGGCACTTTGGTACTCTTACTCCATTACGAGAGCTCTGGTTCTCTTGCTCTTGCATTGCAAGTGTAATTACACATTTTTTTCCCCTTGTATTGAAGTCTTTACCTGTGAACGTTTTAGTCATAATTTCTTAATAATTAAGTGACCGCTGAATGTAACTGTGTATTATATTTACTTCACCATGCCATCATTAGAATACAGAAATGGTATGTTTTACTTTATGAGTTCTCTTTAGATTAGCATTGATCAAGCGCTTACTTGTCTTCTTTTTGGGATAGTTATAACATGTACCTTGCAAAGTCTCGTGTGCACTCAAAATTTTGGAAGTTCAAATAAACTAATGTGTGGAGCATAAATGAATTTTCGTGCGTTGCACGTGCAATCTTACTAGTCCAACAAAAGGGTAAGACCGAACACTACACAGAGGTCGATAAATAGAATTTTCCATCGGAGAGGGAGCCCCTATACCCTGCTCGTGGCACCCAGCAGCTCCCGATGGCTCGTTCCTATTGGACCGGCCCAGCCGCCCATGAGAGGTTACCTGCAATTTTCTCGTATTAATTTATTTATTTTGAAAAAGTTCCAGATTGGAAAATAATCATATCTGAAAAAGTTTGGATTACAAAAGTGTTCAAATTTGAAAAAATTCAAAGTAAAAAATTCAAAATTTAAAATGGTTAAATTCAAAAAATATTCAAACTTGAAAAATGTTCAAGCTTGAAATTCATTCGGTTTTGAAAAACTTTCAAATGAGAAAATTGTTCAAATTAAATATTTAGTATTTTTAGTGAAAAAGGAAATGAAAAATGAAAAAGAAGAACCAAAAGAAAGCGACCGAACTAGGGAAGAATCGGAGAGAAAAGAAAAGCCAAGAAAACCGAACCAAAAATTTCTAGAAAGGTCCTTAAACTGGAATAGCAAAGACATTTGGGCTGTGGCCCACTAGCTCCCGCACGGGATAGAGCTGCCACGCCGAGCAGCTCTAGCTCACTGCCGACGGACGGCGAGGAGGCGGAGGTCGTCGCCGAGGACGTCAACGAGGAGGAGCCGGAGGCCGTCGTCGAGGACGGCCAGGAGGAGGTGGAGGCCGTCATCGCGGACTGCCAGTAGGAGGTGGAGGCTATCGCCGATGAAGGCTAGGATGAGGGGGACGTCGTCGCCGAGGACGGCGAGGAGGAGGAGGCGGAGGATTCGGATGCAAGGTGGACGCGGCTGAGGAGGCAAGGAAGGAGACAAGGGCCCGGGCGAAGGCGTAGGCGCAGCGTTCGTTCACGGACGGCGATGAAGACCCCGATGACCACTCGTCGGAGGGGGGCTCAAGCTCGTCGGCCGCGTCGGCCGCCAGTGCCTCTTCACAGGAGGTGACGAGCAGGAAGCGCGTCCGTAAGGACGACGAGGCGGGCCTTAAGTAGTTAGTTTAACCGTAGCAACTTATTTGTTTGATTTGTATGTTTAATTTTTGCAGTTTGTATGTTTCATTTGTTCGAACATGTCGATCCTACCTAGAAATTCGAACAGTTTATATGTTTAATTTGATGCACATGTCTTCCTCTTCAATTTGATGCGCCTCTGGCGTGCTCTTCGGCAAATTCGAACAATTCAAACGTTGCACATGTAGGCCTTGGCGGACGAAATGCGTTAGGTCGCTAGTATTGGCTCCCAACGTAAACGTATATTTTGACCCCATCGACTATTTTCGCGTCAGCAGGTCGACACAAACGAACAGACGTAGATATTTTAAACGTTCAAAATGCGTCGGTTCGTTGGAGATGTCACTAGTTGTGGAACAGAAGAGGAGGGAGTGACGACCAATGGATGGTTTTGTTCGACCATAGCATCTGTAGCATGTACCCATCCTGCCTCGTATCGTTTTTTTTTTTTTGGTTGGTTTCAGACCAAAAATTAACCCAAGCAGATGCCACATTTCAGCCCACATCACGAAACGTGATCCAGCAATACCCCATCATGATCCCGCAACGCTATATAAAAGCGGGAGTGAGGTGCTGGATGCGGAAAACCCCACCCATTTTCTCGTCCTCCACCCTCCAGTGGCGTCACCACCCCTTCTCCGATCCCACCGTTTTGGACCACCTCCCTCGATGGCGTCGCCAAATTTCAACTGTGGAGGCCGCAAATATTCGTGACGGGTCTTCGTCGAGAAGCTGGGCGCCGGAGACCGACGTCGAGCGCACGACGCACATCTCCGACAAAGCACGCCACCACAACGCGCTCTCTAGTCGGAACCCACACTCCCCTGCGTGGTTCGGCCTCCTCCCTCCGCAACCTGCGCTCGGTCGCGACGCGCATGATGGCAAGATGGGTTCGTCCTCGGCAGCGATGCGGGCGCTTCCTCCGATCACGACAACACACGTGCTTCTTCCGCTCCCTGGGATCGAGCTGGACTCGGGCGGCGACGAAGACGAGGACAATGCTGTGCGGGAGGCGCGCCACTCACCATGGCCTGCCGGAACTCCTTCCCACGGCCGTCACCGACGTGTGTGAGAAGGCCAAGCAGGCTCGCACCGCTGCCGATGAGGAGGAGCTTAACGTGCGCAAGACCAAGCGCCCGTCCATCCGCTCGGAGATGGCGAGGCGCGGCTTTGTCATTGTCGACTACCCCGACGATGAGTCCGACCTCTTCAACGAGGACACCATGGAGGAGGACGAGTGAATCGTCACTGTCGGTCGCCGCCCCCAAACCCTGGTGATGGTAGTAAATCACTGGTACGTAGTACTTGTTTTTTTTTTTTGCTACTTGTTGTCTTCGATATGATATGCTGATGGGGAGTTTGATCTATATTGTAATTTGGACCCTTTTGAATTACCTTATTCTTGCTCTGTGATTCTACTTACCGGCCCGTCATCGATCGTGTTGTGTGTGGCTAACTAAAGAGGGTGAGATTTTAATTTTTTGTTTCAGAAATTGCTGCTCACCATACGCAATTGCTCGTCAGCCATTATGAAGTAAAATAGTGTCATAGGAATGCATCTTCCTTAATGCACACATCATGTCTCCATACGAAAGCCCATTTGGGGGCCTAGGATCCCGGTGGGGATGCTCTAAATATTTTGGGAGTTTGGTCTATTTTAGAATGCTTGGTATATACAAATACCGAGCTATTTTTACGGAGCTTAATCGTACTAAGTTCCATGCTTCTAGGAAAGGGTGTGCACTTTTCTCATCATGGATATCCTTTAACTTATTTTTTCCTTTGCAAACATCTATTTATTTGTAACAAAAATTAAAAATGTATAAACACATGTAATATAATGCTATATGTTTCGTCAAAAAGAAAGCCTTTCACACCACTCAAAATCAATGCAAAACCTATTATAGAGTCATCATCTTAAGCTAGACTTGAATATGTCTAAATCATGACCATCCTGATGATCCACTCATTGACACTCAGATAAACCTTTGCATTTATTCATATAATCATCTGATTGCAACAATGGTGGTTACCAATCATTACAAGTTACACAATCTAATTTCGTAAGCGACCCGCATGTGTACATCAACAAGAAAGGAAAAGGTTTAACAAAGAAAAACAACTAATGTAAACAAGTGAGAGAAAAAGCAGAAATTCGACAGTAGATTATTTTTTGACGTTCTCTCTAGAATCATCTATTTTATCACATCTTCGTTTAATAGTATTCTACTTCAGAAATTTGCGTTCATCTCTTTTGCTAGATTCATACGCTTTGTAGATATTTAAGGATACAATGATAAATGATAACACAAAATTATATTAACATGTATAAATTAAAAATGCAGATTAATATGAGAATATTGGTTTACTTAGATTTATGATGAAATCAGCCACATCAAATGGGTTTCTTTAACCTCGAGACTAAATGGAAACAAAATATAATTTCACTACAAAGATAGAAATATAATTGTAGATACTATTAGTGTATGCTTATAAGTACCTCACTATACCCGAATGTGCCTAAATTTGTAATTTTGCTAGGTACATCTAAGAAATATTATTTAATACAATATAATGAATGATCTATTAATAAAATAAATATGCATTTAACGACAATCTAAATATTATGAAGTAAAAAAGTTTGGTACAAATAAGTGAGAACATTAGCGAGGTATAGCCTTTCCTCATCTCCACTTTCAGCCTCCTCTAGCACAAGTCGAGCCACGATAACACCAACATCAAGGTCATCAGCCTAGGGAGGACACATGAGTCTCTCGTTCATGATCCTCATCTACACCAGAGGTCATCTTAATAGTAGCTTCACCCTCACTAGTGGAAAAAAGGGGCAATAGGCCCGGTCCATTTGGGCCTTCAGTCCCGGTTCCCAAAACGGGACCAATTAGGCGGGACTAAAGGGGGTACCCTTTAGTCCCGGTTCAAAGTTTAACCGGGCCTAAAGGCCTCGACACGTGGTGCGGCCAGGGAGCTCGCGGTGGAAGGCCTTTGGTCCCGGTTCGTGGTACGAACCGGGCCTAGGTTTCTCTGCCGCGGCAGAGAATTGCTATTTCTGCGCGGCACGAGTTTAGGCTGTACCGGCGTTTCTCTGCCGCGGCAGAAACAGGCGTTCTGCCGCGGCAGAGTTTCAGCAATGCATATATATCATTCAAGAAACCACAAAAAATCATCATGAATATATATAGACATCGTCAACAGTACACGTAATGCATGCATATTTACAATACAACAGCTCCTCGACGAATATCCTCCGCCGTCACGATCTGCCGATAGTGCTCTCCACCTGGGGTAAGGGCCTCGGTAATAAAGAATCCCGCGATTTCCTCTTGAATTGCTTTTATTTGATCCTCCGTTATGAGAGTGTCCCGCAGGCGTATCATCTATATTTTAAAAAAGGAGATCAATATATGAATGGAACTCAATACAATAGATGGTACTCCCTCCGTTCCTTTTTAATTGACTCAGATTTAGTACAAAGTTGTACTAAATCTGAGTCAATTAAAAAGGAACGGAGGGAGTACTAATTAAGATTAATTGTGAAAATTTGTTATCGTACACGAGTCTGGTGTATACGGGCATCCCCACCCTTGGGACAGGCCATGTCACGAATGAAGGTGCAGATGTAGTATCCACATAAGTTATTCCCGGGTTCCTGCCTCATACACTTTACGAAAAAATAGTTCGATCAAACTAATAATCAAGCATCGTATTGAAAGTAAATATCATATATAAAGTTTCACGGACATAGCTATATATATAGTACTACTTACAGGGTAATCTTCAAATATAAGCTCCGGTTTCCATTTACCCGGAACAGTATTGATGAACCGTTTCCAAGCCCTGCCCGGCAAAAAATAATGAGTAAATGAGTAATTGATTAGTTGATGATATCTTCGAATTAGAACAGATGAAGATGCCAATACGAAATTGATTGAAACTACCTCTGGAGGATGGCAGCCATGTCCGCCCATTCCGCATATTCTTTACGTTTCGAGTCCATGACTTTTACGATTCCAAGGCGAAGATCAATGATTAGGAGAATAAAGTGGAATCTGCACAAGCATAGCTCAATGATTACGATAATAAAGTGAAAGGTGCACAAGCATAATGTATGTTATATATAACACTCACTTGAAGTTGTAGGGAAAGAATATATCCTCTTTGTCTGCTTGCTTCTCTAAAAATATTACGATATTGTCCTCTGTGTCCTTGGCGAAGTCTCGAACCGTAACTTCATGAACTGTGTTTGGGTCTATGAACCCCAGCGGTAGGAGCTTGCCTCTTTTGTATTCCAGCTTCTTCATTCTGCATAATTAAATGTATAGCGTACACAAAGAATATAATGAGGATAATTGTTAGTGCAAATGAATGAGTGATGACCCATAAGTATAGGGGATCGCAACAGTCTTCGAGGGAAGTAAAACCCAATTTATTGATTCGACACAAGGGGAGACAAAGAACACTTGGAAGCCTTAACAGCGGAGTTGTCAATTCAGCTGCACCTGGAAACAGACTTGCTCGCAAGAGTTTATCGATAATGTGATTTTATGGCGATGGCAAGTAGTGAAATAACAAAGCAGCAGTAAATGAGACAGCAGTATTGATTTTAGTAAACAGCAGGATTAAAATACTGTAGGCACGGGGACGGATGACGGGCGTTGCATGGATGAGAGAAACTCATGTAACAATCATAGCAGGGCATTTGCAGATAATAATAAAACGGTGTCCAAGTACAAAGCAATCAATAGGCATGTGTTCCATATATAGTCGTGCGTGCTCGCAATGAGAAACTTGCACAACATCTTTTGTCCTACCAGCCGGTGGCAGCCGGGCCTCAAGGGAAACTACTGGATATTAAGGTACTCCTTTTAATAGAGTACCGGAGCAAAGCATTAACACTCCGTGAACACATGTGATCCTCACATCACTTCCATCCCCTCCGGTTGTCCCGATTTCTGTCACTTCGGGGCCATCGGTTCCGGACAGCGACATGTGTATACAACTTATAGGTAAGACCATAAACAATGATTATCTTGATGAAGCAATAACATGTTCAGATCTGAGATCATGGCACTCGGGCCCTAGTGACAAGCATTAAGCATAACAAGTTGCAACAATATCATCAAAGTACCAATTACGGACACTAGGCACTATGCCCTAACAATCTTATGCTATTACATGACCAATCTCATCCAATCCCTACCATCCCTTTCGGCCTACAGCGGGGGAATTACTCACACATGGATGGGGGAAACATGGCTGGTTGATGTAGAGGCGTTGGCGGTGATGGCGGTGATGATCTCCTCCAATTCCCCGTCCGGCGGAGTGCCGGAAACGGAGACTTCTGGCTCCCGCGACGGAGTTTCGCGATGTGGCGGCGTTCTGGAGGGTTTCTGGCGACTTCGACTTCTCCCCGTGCGTTTTTAGGTCGAGGCCGATAAATAGTCCGAAGGAGGGCGTCGGAGGCCGGCCGAGGGGGGCACACCATAGGGCCGCGCGGGCCCCCCCTGGGCCGCGCCGCCCTATGGTGTGGGGCCCTCGGGCCTCCACCTGGTTTGTCCTTCTGGCTCCGTCAGTTCTCTGGGAAAATAGGGCCTTCTGCATAAATTCCGAGGATTTTCCTGAAAGTTGGATTTCTGCACAAAAACGAGACACCAGAGCAGTTCTGCTGAAAACAGCGTTAGTCCGTGTTAGTTGCATCCAAAATACACAAATTAGAGGCAAAACAATAGCAAAAGTGTTCGGGAAAGTAGATACGTTTTGGACGTATCAACTCCCCCCAAGCTTAGCTTATTGCTTGTCCTCAAGCAATTCAGTTAACAACTGAGCGATAAAAGAACTTTCACGAACACATTTGCTCATATGATGTATATATTCTCATGCTATGGCTAATACTTAAACAGTTCATAATGAGATACGTGCAAATAAGATCATCTAACAGCTATGTCAATCATGGAGAGGTACCAACAATTAATAATAAGCATCATGAATCATGTATATAAGCAAGATTGCAATGTTCATAAGAGAGTATGATAAAGTGGTATCTCGCTTTTTGTATTTGATTGGCAAAACATAAATGCCCGGGCACCTCTGGAGTTCATAGAAAGACTAGAAGTAGTGATTGTCAAAAGGTAAATGCATCAAAGTTATACCACAATCAATCATATTTTGAGACAAGCATATTATACTAAGAATGACAGTTGTGCTCTCAAGAAAGTGCTCAAAGAAATAATGGAGACACAACATAGAAGTAAAAGATTGACCCTTCGCAGAGGGAAGCAGGGATTAACATGCGCTAGAGCTTTTCATTTTTGAAATCAGGAGTAGAATCATTTTGAGAGGTGTTTGTTGTTGTCAACGAATGGTAATGGGTACACTAACTACCTCGCCAACCGGACTTTTAAGAGCGGCTCCCATGAATTATTGCATATTTATTTGGCACTCCTTCCAACCTTTCTTACACAAACCATGGCTAACCGAATCCTCGGGTGCCTGCCAACAATCTCATACCATGAAGGAGTGCCCCTTTTTTATTTTAGTTTTATTATGATGATGACACTTCCCCCAACCTTTGCTTACACAAGCCATGGCTAACCGAATCCTTCGGGTGCCGTCCAACAATCACAAACCATGGAGGAGTGTCTATTTAAGTTAATTAATTTGGGACTGGGAATCCCATTGCCAGCTCTTTTTGCAAAGTTATTGGATAAGCGGATGTGCCACTAGTCCATATGAGAGTCCGTCAAAAGTAAATGACAAGGTTGAAAGCTAAACACCACATACTTCCTCATGAGCTATAAAACATAAACACAAATTGAGAAGCATTTTGAAGGTTTTAAAGGTAGCGCACGAGAATTTACTTGGAATGGTTTGAAATGCCATGCATAGGTATTTATGGTGGACACTTTTGGAACAACTTGGTTTTCATGTGTTTGGAAGCACGAGCAGCGTTCCCGCTCAGTACAAGTGAAGGCTAGCAATAGACTAGGGAGCGATAAATCAAGAGAGCAGTAACTGTCATAATCATGCTTGCGGCAAAATAAATTAATAGAGGCATAAAAGTGATACAAGAACTCTGAAGCAATATAAATCATCGAGGCTTAATTGACTTTGGTTCAGTCATATGCATGCGTGAGCATGTGCCAAGTCGATATAAATGAATTATTCAGAGGAGGATACCACAATGCCATACTTACTTATGAATAAAACAATGCAACAAATATCCATGACATGCTACTCATATTAATAGATTGGAGCTAAACATGAGAGATCATAAACTACTAGACTTTCTCAAATAACATATACCTCACATGAACCAACTAAGCATGCTCACATGGATGAGTATATGTACAAAAATGAAAACAAATAGAGTTCATACCAGCCTCTCACCACAATTAGATTATCGTAGATCGTCATTATTGCTCTTTCACTTGTGTAGCTTGGATAATATGAAATGAAAACCACGCTCCAGTCACCGAAAACCATTGAACTCATAAAGAACTTTACAAACCAAAGAAGAACAGCAAATATTTTTGGTGTTTTTGTGTTTTGGGAAGGAAACAAAGCAAGAACAAGAAAATGAAAACTAAAAGAAACACAGAAAAGCGAGATGGCAGAAATCTGCCAAAACCTGACAGCAGTACAGAAATCGATTTTTACAAAAATCTTACGTTGCTCAGCTCGAAAAGTGTTCAACTAATGAAAGTTAGATAACAATCTGGGGAACCTGCACAAAAATTGGCAGCTCAAAATAACGCTCTGGCTGTGCGCACGAATTTTTCTAGTAACAGTCCAGAATCTGTTTTCAGGCAGCACTTCCCCAAATATCATCTTCCTCTCATTAGAAAACCACTCAAACGAACAAAACAAGTATGTACAAGTATCCAGCAACCATAATATGCAAAGAATGAGTGATGCCGGTATACCTCCCCCCAAGCTTAGGCTTTTGGCCTAAGTGGAGTTTAATCTCATTGATCCCATGAGGTAGTGTCTCCGTAGTATGACGAAGATGGATCGTATTCCGGGTATGTGCTAGAAGAAGCACCCGGATACGTGACGGTGTGGTCGTAGGAGGCCCCGGCGTCCTCGGAGTCATGTTGCTGGTGGAAGTCTTTTATCTTCAAATGTTCATCCACTTCCTCCTTAGTGCACGACCATGATTGCCTGTCAATACTGAACAAACCTGGTTGGGGAAGAGGAATTTCCTTCTCATCCCCGTCAGAAAACAACATTCTATAGACCATATTATCTAAAGTAGAATCAGCGGTAACAAAATGATGACTCTTCATAGCAGCAATATCAAGTTTCCTAGGGGCCAATGGCACATCATTAGGATCAAGAGGAAGACTTAGATATGTTAAAACGCGCAGCGCAATAGTTCCTCCAAAAATAGGCCCCCTGTTAGTCAGGCGGCGAGCAATAAGAGCACCAAGGTGATAAGATGTCTGACCAGTAAGTGCAATATTTAAGAAAGCAAGATGGTAACTAGAAATGTTGCTAGTGTTCTCCCTACCAAGAATGCTAGTAGCAATGTAATATGCAAAATACTTAATGCCGGGGAGTTGAATGTTTCTTATCTTGCCACGCTGAATGGTGCGACAATCATCATCAGTAATCCCTCGATAGAGCTCCAACAAGTCCCGGGGGTTGTCATCAATCCTACTTGCTGTACCTACAGGGACAATATCCAATGCACGACAAAAATCCTCCAATTTCATAGTAACAGGATTACCATAGATCTTGAATGCAACCGTTGGCTCATATTGTTTGTTGTTGAACTTGAAACTCTCGACGAAGATTTTGGTGAGCATGTAGTATTGCTCCCTTTCATCTCCCACATAGGTGGTTAACCCTGCCCTGTTGACAAGGGTGAAGAAATCCTCCAATATCCCTGCATTCCTTAGAAAATCATAGCATGGAAAAGACGAAGCATTAGGAGCCCCGTTGTCCTCTTCGGGCGCGAAGCTAGGCGCGATGATGTCCTCATTGTATGATCGCCTAATCCGGGTGGCGGCCCTAGAAGGCCTCCCGGTGCTGGTTGTCCCTTTCTTGAACAACTCTCCAAAGTTGAACTTTTTCATATCTTCTCTGAAATTTTCAACAAGTGATATAAAATTTGGTTTGGTGGCATATAATCAAGGGAAACTACCATAGGAACTTGCTAGAGTACTAATCATGCATCAAAACTAATTTCTACCACTTAGAACAAGCATGCAAGCTCACTAAACATGTTACCTACAGCAGTAAAATATTCAAGATATACTCAACCAAACAAAATTCTACTTGGATGGGTGGAGGAGTCACATACCAAGGAACAAATGTGCCAAATTTCAGCAAGAAATCTGGGCTGAGCAAAGAGATCGAGAAATCTGGAGCTCTGGAGCAAAAACGCGAGTGAGAGGAACTTGGTACGAGTTTTTTCGGGAGAGAGAAGGTGCTGGGAGGAAGAGATGGCAAAGTGGGGCAAGGAGGGGCCCACACCACATGGTGGCGCGGCCACCACCTTGGCCGCGCCGGCCTGTGGCTTGGCGCCCTCTGGTGCCCCACAGGTCATCCTCTGGTGCTCCCAGGTGCCTCGTCGAAAAATAGGACCAACGGTATAATTTTTGTGAATTTTTGAAAACTTTGAAAAATGCACCTTTCTGGGTATTTAGTTTATCATTACTGGCCAGGAAAAATTTTGAAATCTCCAAATAACTAAGGAACTTTGCAAATTAAAAATGCTACAGCAACTAGAGCAAATGGAGGAAGAAAGAGATGTTGTTTACCTCCTCTATGCATATAAAAGGTATTCGTTAACAAGGTTGATCAAGTCTTGTCACCAAATAAATTTTACATAGCATAAGAAGAAATAAACCTCAAATCAATCATGTTACCTTGAATTGTATTGATATGGATCCAATCACGAGAGTTTGATATTCTTCCTTAGGCTCATATATAGGACAATCAATAGTTCCCACTTTGATAGTTCTCACATTAGAAATAGTATTAACTCCACACGCTTTCTCAATCCTCTTGGGAAAATAAACGGTATGCTCCCTATCATCAACATTGAAAGTAACCTTTCCTTTATTGCAATCAATAACAGCCCCTGCGGTGTTAAGAAAAGGTCTCCCAAGAATAATAGACATATTATCATCTTCAGGCATTTCCAACACAACAAAATCAGTTAATATCAAGCAGTTAGTAGTAACTTGAACAGGAACATTCTCACATATACCAACAGGAATAGCAGTAGATTTATCAGCCATTTGCAAAGATATATCAGTAGGTATCAACTTATCTAAGTAAAGTCTCTTATAAAGAGAAAAAGGCATAACACTAACACCGGCTCCCAAGTCACATAGAGCAGTTTTAACATAATTATTCTTAATAGAACAAGGAATAGTAGGTATACCTGGATCGCCCAACTTCTTTGGAATTTTGCCATTGAAAGAGTAATTAGCAAGCATAGTGGAAATTTCCTCATTGGGGATTTTCCTTTTGTTAGTAACAATATCTTTCATATACTTTGAATAAGGAGGCAATTTAATAGCATCAGTCAAAGGGATTTGCAAGAATAAAGGTTTCATCCAATCGCAAAATTTATTATAGTGTTCTTCTTCCTTTGATTTTAGTTTCTTAGCAGGAAAAGTCATTTGCTTTTGCACCCAAGGTTCTCTTGCATTACCATGTTTCTCAGCAATAAAATCTTCTTTAGTGTACTTTTTATTTTTAGCATGCTTTTCAGGTTCTTCTTCAACCTCTTCTTTATCAGGAGTATCATTCTTATCATTATCTTTATCATGTTCATTACCACTTTCAGTTTCAGCATCAGAAATAGAAATACTATTAGGATCATTAACAGGTTCAGAGGATTCTACAACATTTTTATGTTTCTTCTTCTTTTTCTTCCTAGAATGAGTACTAGGTTCAATGTGTTGAGAATCTTGTTCAATTCTTTTGGGATGCCCTTCAGGATATAGAGGATCCTGGGTAGAGACACCACCTCTAGTTGTTACTTCATAAGCATGTTTCTCTTTAGAATTATTCCCTAACAAGTCATTTTGCACTTTAGTGAGTTGATCAATTTGAATTTGAATCATATGGAAATGTTTAACAAGCATCTTAACATCATTGGAGGTTCTCTCTACAATATCATGCAATTCACTAATAGCTCGAGAATTTTCCATTAAATGATTCTCTACTCTCATATTAAAGTTTTCTTGCTTAACAATATAATTATCAAACTCATCTAAGCATTGTGCAGGAGGTTTCGAATACGGAATATCTTCCCTAGTAAATCGTTGAAGGGAGTTTACCTCAATCATGGATGAAGGGGGAATTATCTCACATACATCTTCTATAGGAGGTAGATTCTTCACATCTTCAGATTTAATACCTTTCTCCTTGAGAGACTTCTTGGCTTCCCTCATATCTTCATCATTCAATTTAATTAAACCCCTCTTCTTCAATATTGGCGTTGGAGTTGGTTCAGGCGTAGTCCAATCATCATGATTCCGGCTTATTTTAGCCAATAATTCTTCAAAGCGTCGTGCTGAGTTCTTTTCTGAAAACACAACCAGCACAACTATCCAGGTATGCCCTAGACTCAATGGTTAGTCCACTATAAAATATATCAAGTAAATCATGCTTTTCCAGATCATGATCAGGCCGAGCTCTAATAAGAGAGCAAAATCTCGCCCAAGCCTCAGGCAATTTCTCTTCATCTCCCTGGTCAAAATTATAAATTCTCTGCAAAGCAATATGTTGAGCACTAGCAGGAAAGTATTTACGGAAGAAAACATCAAGCAATTCTTTCGGACTTTTAATAGAATTAGGTGGCAAATTATTATACCAAGTTTTAGCGTCATCCTTTAATGAGAATGGAAAGATTCTAGCAACAAAGTAAGTACGCATCTTGACATCATCAGAAAACAAGCTACTTAGAGTAGATAACTCAGTCATGTGTTCAACAGTACTTTCTTTTTCAGTACCACAAAAGGGTGTTTTCTCAACAATAGCTATATGAGATAGATCAAGAGAAAAATCATAATCTTTATCCTTAATGTTTATAGGAGATGTGGCAAATTTAGGATCAGGAGACAGTTTATATCTAACAGCATGTTCTGCAAGCAACTTTTTAATTTTTCTTGCATCAGTAGTAGCATTGCATTTTTCAATAAAATCATCATTAAGCTCCACATAATCTTCATCAGGATCATCACTAAAATAATCAAGTTCAGGTGAACTAACAGGTGTAGTAGCATTAGGAGTTTCAGTATTTTCAATTTGTCTAGACCTAGCAATCGTAGCATCTTGAAAAGATCCCAATGAACCACTATCATCAAGCACAGTAGAAATATTATCAATATTATGAGAGTGTTCAGATTCAGCAGAAGTGCCCGCATGTGAAGCATGCGGCGGTGAAACAAGTTTATCAATCACAGATGGTGAATCAAGAGCAGCAGAGGTATTCAGAATTGTACCTTTTCTTGTAGTGGATGGTAATATGGCGATCTTAGTATCGCGAGGTTTACCCATGATGGAGAATTTGCAGCGAACAATATTAATCCAAGTGAACTTCCAAATAAAGCTATGCTCCCCGGCAACGGCGCCAGAAAATAGTCTTGATGACCCACAAGTATAGGGGATCGCAACAGTCTTCGAGGGAAGTAAAACCCAATTTATTGATTCGACACAAGGGGAGACAAAGAACACTTGGAAGCCTTAACAGCGGAGTTGTCAATTCAGCTGCACCTGGAAACAGACTTGCTCGCAAGAGTTTATCAGTAGTAAACAGTTTTATGGCAGTAGCAGTAGTGAAATAACAGCAGCAGAGTAACAGAGACAGCAGTAGTGATTTTAGTAAACAGCAGGATTAAAATACTGTAGGCACGGGGACGGATGACGGGCGTTGCATGGATGAGAGAAACTCATGTAACAATCATAGCAGGGCATTTGCAGATAATAATAAAATGGTGTCCAAGTACAAAGCAATCAATAGGCATGTGTTCCATATATAGTCGTGCGTGCTCGCAATGAGAAACTTGCACAACATCTTTTGTCCTACCAGCCGGTGGCAGCCGGGCCTCAAGGGAAACTACTGGATATTAAGGTACTCCTTTTAATAGAGTACCGGAGCAAAGCATTAACACTCCGTGAACACATGTGATCCTCACATCACTTCCATCCCCTCCGGTTGTCCCGATTTCTGTCACTTCGGGGCCATCGGTTCCGGACAGCGACATGTGTATACAACTTATAGGTAAGACCATAAACAATGATTATCTTGATGAAGCAATAACATGTTCAGATCTAAGATCATGGCACTCGGGCCCTAGTGACAAGCATTAAGCATAACAAGTTGCAACAATATCATCAAAGTACCAATTACGGACACTAGGCACTATGCCCTAACAATCTTATGCTATTACATGACCAATCTCATCCAATCCCTACCATCCCTTTCGGCCTACAGCGGGGGAATTACTCACACATAAATGGGGGAAACATGGCTGGTTGATGTAGAGGCGTTGGCGGTGATGATCTCCTCCAATTCCCCGTCCCGGCGGAGTGCCAGAACGGAGACTTCTGGCTCCCGCGACGGAGTTTCGCGATGTGGCGGCGTTCTGGAGGGTTTCTGGCGACTTCGACTTCTCCCCGTGCGTTTTTAGGTCGAGGCCGATAAATAGTCCGAAGGAGGGCGTCGGAGGCCGGCCGAGGGGGCCACACCATAGGGCCGCGCGGGCCCCCCCTGGGCCGCGCCGCCCTATGGTGTGGGGCCCTCGGGCCTCCACCTGGTTTGTCCTTCTGGCTCCGTCAGTTCTCTGGGAAAATAGGGCCTTCTGCATAAATTCCGAGGATTTTCCTGAAAGTTGGATTTCTGCACAAAAACGAGACACCAGAGCAGTTCTGCTGAAAACAGCGTTAGTCCGTGGTAGTTGCATCCAAAATACACAAATTAGAGGCAAAACAATAGCAAAAGTGTTCGGGAAAGTAGATACGTTTTGGACGTATCAATGAGCTACAAACTTAATTACACAAATAAATCACTTACAGGCAGTAGCAACTGATGACAGCTTTGTCGAGGGCGTCTTGATTGAATAACTGAAACAGTTCTTCTAACTCAAGGTTTATCTCATCTTTCCCCCGGAAGTAATGCTCATCTCTAAGATACACCGTGAGGTAGGCATCACCTCTTCGACAGGCTTTCAGGTACCATTCATGCAACCTTCGCATCTGAGTCCCTAGACGTGCGAGCTCGCCAGGTTTGACGAGATCAGATCCGTATCTATACTTGTTTACCACTTGAGCCGTTGGATAGTAATCTTCGTACTCAACTGATGCTCCCTGAGCTCTAGCCGCCCGTTCGATCACCGATGCCGTCTCTGGATCATGATAGGGCTCCACGATGAAGTGGGGTACGGCCTGAATGTCCTGCTGTCCAAGCTGGGCGACTTTTTTTGCTTCTTTGCTCGCTCTAGAGGACTGTCCAAGAGAGCGGTCATAATCAGCTCTCAGCTCAGGTCTCTTCATTCTCGTCTCGGCAAAGTGCTTCACTGTCTGCGGTGGAATAAACATCTTCTTCGGCGCAAGAAACGCCTTTTGCTCTTCAGTCTGCTCATGTGGTAACAACTCTGGAGTCTGTGCCCTCATTGGAGTTGATGATCTCTTCGGTGAAGGAGATATGCCCTAGAGGCAATAATAAAGTGGTTATTATTTATATCTTTATGTTTATGATAAATGTTTATATATCATGCTATAATTGTATTAACCGAAAAATTAGTACATGTGTGATATGTAGACAACAAAGAAGTCCCTAGTATGCCTCTTAAACTAGCTTGTTGATTAATGGATGATTAGTTTCATAATCATGAACATTGGATGTTATTAATAACAAGGTTATATCATTGTATGAATGATGTAATGGACACACCCAATTAAGCGTAGCATAAGATCTCGTCATTAAGTTATTTGCTATAAGCTTTCGATACATAGTTACCTAGTCCTTATGACCATGAGATCATGTAAATCACTTATACCGGAAAGGTACTTTGATTACACCAAACGCCACTGCGTAAATGGGTGGTTATAAAGGTGGGATTAAGTATCCGGAAAGTATGAGTTGAGGCATATGGATCAACAGTGGGATTTGTCCATCCCGATGACGGATAGATATACTCTGGGCCCTCTCGGTGGAATGTCGTCTAATGTCTTGCAAGCATATGAATAAGTTCATAAGAGACCACATACCATGGTACGAGTAAAGAGTACTTGTCAGGAGACGAGGTTGAACAAGGTATAGAGTGATACCGAAGATCAAACCTCGGACAAGTAAAATATCGCGTGACAAAGGGAATTGGTATCGTATGTGAATGGTTCATTCGATCACTAAAGTCATCGTTGAATATGTGGGAGCCATTATGGATCTCCAGATCCCGCTATTGGTTATTGGTCGGAGTGAGTACTCAACCATGTCCGCATAGTTCACGAACCGTAGGGTGACACACTTAAAGTTGGATGTTGAAATGGTAGAACTTGAATATGGAATGGAGTTCGAATATTTGTTCGGAGTCCCGGATGAGATCCCGGACATCGAGGAGTTCCGGAATGGTCCGGAGAATAAGATTCATATATAGGAAGTCATATTCCAAGTTTGGAAATGATCCGGTGCATTTATGGCAGGTTCTAGAAGGTTCTAGAAAAGTTCGGAAGAAATCACCATGGAAAGTAGAGTCCCGGAGGGACTCCACCTTGCATGGCCAGCCAACCCTAAAGGGGAGGAGTCCAAGGTGGACTCCCCTAGGGTGGCCGGCCAACCCACCTCAAGGAAAGGTGGGAGTCCCACCTTGGGTAGGACTCCCTCCTTGAGTAGGTTTCCCACATATGGGAGGTTTTAGTGTTGGGGTCTTATTCGAAGACTTGGACTAGAACTCTTGGGGCTTCCACCTATATAATGAGGAGGAGAGGGAGGGGGGCAGCCACTCTTTGGCTCAGCCTTGGCCGCACCCCTTAGAGGGCCGGCGCCCAACCCCCCTCTCTCCCCAAACCCTAGCTTCTTCTCCTCCTCCACTTCTCCCGCATATGCTTAGCGAAGCTCCGCCGGAGATCTCCACCGCCACCGCCACCACGCCGTCGTGCTGCCGGATTCAAGGAGGAGCTACTACTTCCGCTGCCCGCTGGAACGGGGAGAAGGACGTCGTCTTCATCAACACCGAACGTGTGACCGAGTACGGAGGTGCTGCCCGATTGTGGCACCGTGATCAAGATCTTCTACGCGCTTTTGCAAGCGGCAAGTGATCGTCTACCGCAGCAATAAGAGCCTACTCTTATAGGCTTTGGAATCTCTTCAAGGGTTAGTCTTGATCATCCCCTCGTTGCTCCCATCTTCTAGATTGCATCTTGGCTTGGATTGCGTGTTCGCGGTAGGAAATTTTTTGTTTTCTATGCAACGTTATCCTACAGTGGTATCAGAGCCGTGTCTATGCATAGATGGTTGCACGAGTAGAACACAATGGTTTGTGGGCGTTGATGCTTATGTTGTCCTTAGTTTGAGTACTTTGCATCTTTGTGGCATAGTGGGATGAAGCGGCTCGGACTAACTTTACATGACCGCGTTCATGAGACTTGTTCCTCGTTCGACATGCAACTTGTATTGCATAAGAGGCTTTGCGGGTGTCTGTCTCTCCTCCTATAGTGAAGATTCAATTTACTCTTCTATTGACAACACTAGTATCACCGTTGTGGTTCATGTTCGTAGGTAGATTAGATCTCTCTCGAAAACCCTAAAACCACGTAAAATATGCAAACCAAATTAGAGACGTCTAACTTGTTTTTGCAGGGTTTGGTGATGTGATATGGCCATAATGTGATGATGAATATGTATGAGATGATCATTATTGTATTGTGGCAACCGGCAGGAGCCTTATGGTTGTCTTTAAATTTCATGTTGAGTAGTATTTCAAAGTAGTTGTAATAGTTGCTACATGAGGTGAACAACCATGAAGACGGCGCCATGAACCTTGACGCTACGCCGACGATGATGGAGATCATGCCCGTTGATGATGGAGATCATGTCCGTGCTTTGAAGATGAAGATTGAAGGCACAAAGACTAAAGGGCCATATCATATCACATATGAATTGCATGTGATGTTAATCCTTTATGCATCTTATTTTGCTTAGATCGCGACGGTAGCATTATAAGATGATCCCTCACATTAATATGAAGATAATAAAGTGTTCTCCCCTCGTATGCACCGTTGTACAGTTCGTCGTTTCGAAGCATCTCGTGATGATCGGATGTGATAGACTCAACGTTCACATACAACGGGTGTAAGCAATGTTGCACACGCGGAATACTTGGGTTTGCTTGACGAGCCAAGCATGTACAGACATGGCCTCGGGACAACGGAAACCGAAAGGTTGAACACGAGTCATATGGATGATATGATAAACATGTTGATGTTCACCATTGAAGCTACATCATCTCACGTGATGATCGGTTTTGGTGTAGTGGATTTGGATCGTGTACCACTTAACAACTATGAGGGATGTTGTATTAAGTGGGAGTTCATTAGTAATTAGATTAAAACATGAACTAATTATCATAAACATAGTCTGAGTAGTATTTTGTATTAATTTTGTAGTATTGGCATCCGTTTACTACTATGCGCTAGTCTTGTTATTGAGATAGAAATACTATTAAATTTGATAAGAAACTTTACGGATTAGTACCGTATTGTTAAAGAATCAAGAATTGATTAAGTCCTATTGCAAACTTTTAGTAAACCTCACATTGTTGATTCAAAGAGCTATGGTTTCAATTGGTACCCAAAGTTATCTTGTCTCCGTGAAACTTGAAGTTCAAATCTGTTTGAAAAGTAAGGAGCTGAAAATTTAGTTTTCAGAAATAATCAAGGTATGAGATATATGTGATATCTAAGACCTTATTGCAAGATGATAGAATATAAATTTGGTGAGACTACATAAACTCATAAGTTTTATGGGAATGTATGAAGGTTGAAGACGCCAGGCGTCACAATCCTCCAACTATTGGGGCACTAATAATATTCGCATATCCATGAAGTTATCATCCTTAGTATGCACCGTTGCTAAGACTCGTCGTTTCGAAGCATCACGTGATGATCGGGTGTGATAGATTCTACGTGTGCATACAACGGGTGCAAGCCAGATTTGTACATGCGAATACTAAGGTTAAACTTTATGAGCCTAGCATGTACAGACATGGTCTCAAAAAGTTGTCATGAATTGATGGATAAAATTATGAGTGAAATTGTTCATCATAGTTACTAATAAGTGAAATCTAGAACACTTGTCATATGATGATCAACTTCAAAGTAAGAACCTCAAGGTTATTGGTATTTGACCAACAAACCTAGAAGTTATTGATGTTGAAGTGTTTTTCTGAATAATGAGGAAAGCTAAAAGAGAAACTGCAAAAGATATTCTGGCAGAAAGAAAAGAAAAGACTAGAAAGTCTAGCTCAGGTGTATATCAATGATATACATGTTATGGATGTATTCCTCGTTTGGTCACACAATGAAATTCTTGGGTATTTGTACCATATTGGTTGGTATGAAGTGTCATACAAAACAACGCAATACAAGAATACAATGGCCTAAGTGACTGACAAGGAATATGATAGGAATGCACGTCTGGAACAAAAAATAAAGTGTTATTATGTTCATCGTTGGCATTCTATCTAGCCCTTAGAATTTATAATAAAGAACTTAATAATTGTTATTTTGCTCTTGTCAAATAAAAACAATGAGTTGTTCAAATTATGACATTACTCCATGAACGATGGATAAGTTATTATAAATTTTAATGGTGAAACACACATACATAACACTGATGCTAAAAATGCCATAAAGGCAAATGATTTGAATTCCACTTATTTGTGGAACTGCCATTTAGGTCATGTTAGAAAGGAACGCATGAAGGAACTCTATGCAAATGGATTTTTGGAGTCATTTGATTTTTGAATCATTTGGCGCTTGCAAATCTTTTCTAAAGAGAATGATTAAAATACCGTTCATAGGCCAAAATTTGAACGGGCAACTAACTTAGTGGAAAAATACATGATGATGTATGTGGTTCACTGGGCATAGTTGTGTGCGGGAGATTCTTCTACTTCATGAAAACTTTCAACAATGAATTGAGTATATATATGTGGATATATTCAATAAGGAAGAAGTTTGAAACATTTGAATGGATTCAAATAAATTTCAGCATGAAGTGGAAATCATCGTAATAGAAAAGTCAAATATCTATGATTGGATCATGGTGGAAATATTTGAATTACGAGTTTTAGCGAACATCTAAGAGAGTTATGAAATTGTTCTACAACTCACATTTCTTGGAGTATCATAATGATGATATAGTATTCAAGATATGTATCCAAACCTTGTTGGATTAATGATGAGATAAAAATATTATGACGCCATTATATTTTTGTGGATTATGCTTTAGTGACTACCGCTTTTACACTAAATAGAGCATCATCATGATCCGTTGAAATGACACCATACGAGTTATGGCATAGGTAAGAAATCTGATAGTCTTTTCTTAAATTTTGGTATGCATAGCATAAGTAAATAAGTTTACAACCAAAATCGGATGAATGTCTTTGTTGGTTATCCCAGAGATTTGATTGGGAATTCTTCCCACGAGACAAAGACAAAAGTGTTTGTCAATGTTTCTTATTTCCGAGAAATTATTTCTAGTGAAGTATTTGAGTGGGAGGACAATATAATTTGATAAGGTTTATGAACCTGAGCATAATGATTAGAGTAGCGCAGCATTGGAATTGGTTTCGGAAGCGGCCACAACGATCATGGCTCCCATGACTACAAAGTGTTTTAGTCATGGAGATCGAAGTACATATTGAACCTTGTAGGTATGGTTTACTTTGTGATCAAATAAATGATTTGTGGACAAAGGATTGATTTTGAACAATGATAAACCAACTACAAACAAAGAAGTTATGATGGGCCCTGACTCCGTTAAAATGGCCATGCGCCATGAAATCCATAATAGATGAATACTTTTTGAAAGTAAATGGATCTATAGACTTGGATGAAATATCCTTGAAGAAGCTCGACTTGTCGAAAAATTGTTTACGACAAAGTTCAAAGAGTTGACTACGATAAAATTAGATCTTCCGTAGAAATGCTTATAATCTATATGGATTATTCTAGTAGGATGGCAAAATACATTACTTATCAGAAGTATGTATTAAAGGTGTATACAAAATACAACCAGGAGTTTTGCTGGTCCGTGGAATATTAGATAGGTATACAAACTTCAATTTGATGAAGTGAGTATCGCGGAGTTTGAATCTTCACCAGATGAAATAGTCAAAGAGTTTTTGATTTCATCAGAGACGATGAAGAGGCTTGCATTTGCAAGAAATTAAGTGGGAGCGCTAAGACATATTTATAATACTTTATGTAGGTGACATATAGTTGGTTATAAATAATGTAATTATATACTTGATTAAAAAGGTTTCATTGAGAAATTAACTTCAATGAAAAGATATGGACTGAAACAAATTTAGTGTCAAGATCTATGAAGATAGATTGAAACACAAAATAAGTTTAAGTCAAAGTACATAGAATGGATATTGAAATAGTTCAATATAGAAATATTAAGAAGATGTTCTTGTCATGTGAAGTTTTAACAAGACTTGAGTGTATCTGACACTCAATGAGTAAAAACACATGAGTGATTATAGATCACGAATAATATGTACACAATCAGATATCCTATGCTCTAAGAGTGTTATGAGCATGATTCATGTGATGATCACTGAAAAACAGTAAGAATATTCTTGAGTACTTAAGAAGAACCAAGTATATATATATATATAGTTTTATATGGAGAAATGACAAAACAAATCGTTGTAAGGTGTTGCACCGATACTAATTTTGTCACATATGAAAATAAAATTTCAAATCTCAAATTAGACTAAGTGTTGTTTAAAAGGTAGCACAATGAGCTAGAAGTTGTCTATGCTAGATTTAGAAGAGTTCTAAATATTGTGACGGATTCTACAAAAGAAGGCAGAGTATGTCATTGTTTTGACAATGACAAAGGATGTTAAGTCAAGAAGTTCTTTGAGAACTTGGTGTAGTTCCGATAGTGTCAGAACTTTGAAGCTATATTGTGTGTGACAATATTAGTGACATATTTCAGACCGCGGAATTAAGGTTCCACCAGAAGACCAAACATATTTAATGCCGACTCATTTGGAAATGAGTGATGCGTTGAGACGCAAATGAATTACAAAATACATATATTTCTGAACGTGTCAGATCCGTTGACTAAAACCTCTCCCGTAAGCAAAACATGATAAAGCACCGGAAGGCCAAGGTGTTATATCTTTACAAATGTAAAACTAGATTATTGACTCTAGTGCAAGTGGGAGACTGAAGGAGATATGCCCTAGAGGCAATAATAAAGTGGTTATTATTTATATCTTTATGTTTATGACAAATGTTTATATATCATGCTATAATTATATTAACCGAAAAATTAGTACATGTGTGATATGTAGACAACAAAGAAGTCCCTAGTATGCCTCTTAAACTAGCTTGTTGATTAATGGATGATTAGTTTCATAATCATGAACATTGGATGTTATTAATAACAAGGTTATATCATTGTATGAATGATGTAATGGACACACCCAATTAAGCGTAGCATAAGATCTCGTCATTAAGTTATTTGCTATAAGCTTTCGATACATAGTTACCTAGTCCTTATGACCGTGAGATCATGTAAATCACTTATACCGGAAAGGTACTTTGATTACACCAAACGCCACTGCGTAAATGGGTGGTTATAAAGGTGGGATTAAGTATCCGGAAAGTATGAGTTGAGGCATATGGATCAACAGTGGGATTTGTCCATCCCGATGACGGATAGATATACTCTGGGCCCTCTCGGTGGAATGTCGTCTAATGTCTTGCAAGCATATGAATAAGTTCATAAGAGACCACATACCATGGTACGAGTAAAGAGTACTTGTCAGGAGACGAGGTTGAACAAGGTATAGAGTGATACCGAAGATCAAACCTCGGACAAGTAAAATATCGCGTGACAAAGGGAATTGGTATCGTATGTGAATGGTTCATTCGATCACTGAAGTCATCGTTGAATATGTGGGAGCCATTATGGATCTCCAGATCCCGCTATTGGTTATTGGTCGGAGTGAGTACTCAACCATGTCCGCATAGTTCACGAACCGTAGGGTGACACACTTAAAGTTGGATGTTGAAATGGTAGAACTTGAATATGGAATGGAGTTCGAATATTTGTTCGGAGTCCCGGATGAGATCCCGGACATCGAGGAGTTCCGGACTGGTCCCAGAATAAGATTCATATATAGGAAGTCATATTCCAAGTTTGGAAATGATCCGGTGCATTTATGGCAGGTTCTAGAAGGTTCTAGAAAAGTTCGGAAGAAATCACCATGGAAAGTAGAGTCCCGGAGGGACTCCACCTTGCATGGCCAGCCAACCCTAAAGGGGAGGAGTCCAAGGTGGACTCCCCTAGGGTGGCCGGCCAACCCACCTCAAGGAAAGGTGGGAGTCCCACCTTGGGTAGGACTCCCTCCTTGAGTAGGTTTCCCACATATGGGAGGTTTTAGTGTTGGGGTCTTATTCGAAGACTTGGACTAGAACTCTTGGGGCTTCCACCTATATAATGAGGAGGAGAGGGAGGGGGGCAGCCACTCTTTGGCTCAGCCTTGGCCGCACCCCTTAGAGGGCCGGCGCCCAACCCCCCTCTCTCCCCAAACCCTAGCTTCTTCTCCTCCTCCACTTCTCCCGCATATGCTTAGCGAAGCTCCGCCGGAGATCTCCACCGCCACCGCCACCACGCCGTCGTGCTGCCGGATTCAAGGAGGAGCTACTACTTCCGCTGACCGCTGGAACGGGGAGAAGGACGTCGTCTTCATCAACACCGAACGTGTGACCGAGTACGGAGGTGCTGCCCGATTGTGGCACCGTGATCAAGATCTTCTACGCGCTTTTGCAAGCGGCAAGTGATCGTCTACCGCAGCAATAAGAGCCTACTCTTATAGGCTTTGGAATCTCTTCAAGGGTTAGTCTTGATCATCCCCTCGTTGCTCCCATCTTCTAGATTGCATCTTGGCTTGGATTGCGTGTTCGCGGTAGGAAATTTTTTGTTTTCTATGCAACGTTATCCTACATTCGGAGCTGTAGGAGGTGCCGCGGACCGCTTCCTCTTTTGCTTAGGTGGAGGCGGCGGAGTCTCCTGACGAGGAGGAGGAGGCGGCGGAGTATTTTCACGCCTATTCCCAAAGATAAAAGAAGATGTATAGATTGATTCGCGGGTCAAGGCCCTCGACATTCTGGGCCGTTTTAAAGACATCGGAGAGTTTTGGAGCCACAAGAAGGAAACCTTTTGTTGGTCGAGGTAGACCAAAAACAAAGGGTTCGATACCACACAAATTGAGACCGTATCTTTAATTTGGATACGGCCATGTTTTACTCTTCCCGAACATGACCTAATTCTGAGGTTTTAGCATGACCCATTAAGGTGGTTTCTACAATTGAAATTTGTTTACTGGCGGTTGAATCTTTGTTCTTTGGATGTCATCTTTAGTATTAGGAGGTTGCTCGGTATGTGTCGCTTTCTCAGTTGAATATGGTGGCATAATATAACGCTTCAATGATATGTTTGTTTGCATTACTCAACACTAGACAAAATGGTTTTACTTCTCGGTCTTATGGAAATATACTACTCTTTATCTCGTGCATTGTCTTCAATTTTTATATATCAAAAAAAACCCGATGAGAATTTACCGATAAGTACTCTTTACTCGTACCGTGATATCATATCCCTTGTGAGCCAGTCACATGCTTGCAAGCTAATTGGATATCATTCCACCGAGAGGACCCATATTATATCTATCCGTCATTTGGATGGAAAAGAGGCATTAGCACCCGAGGTACAACAACTTGTTAAGTCGGAGCAAATTCATACAATAACTTGTAAAAGTGAATGCTCGAGTACACAAACTTGCTCAGAGAGAGCAAATAGGTACAAAACCAATCAGATGATGACATGTGGCTACATAAATTTTGTGAAAGAAACCCTGTATGTTTTTCTTTTGCACTTGTAACCATAGTGCTGCCTTACGTACATGTCCCACCTGTCAGTGTCTTACATAAATAATTAAAAATAATACAGGGTGGAGATTTGAACTCACGACCAACCAAGTGGCTATGATCGCACCAGCCATTAGTCCTCACATTGCTTCATCATAGTGTACCATAACATCTTTTTATTAAGACTGACGTGAAGGAGTAACATATCTTTTTATTATTAGTAATTACTTTTAGCAAGATACTAGGAAAAATTGCCTGCGACAGCCCATCGCGTGTGTGTCTTCTGCATCTTACGATATTTACCCAGAACACTAACGTGACAATTGTGCAATAATATTTATGGTTTTTTATTAATATATATCTTAGACTTTATGATCTAATATTTATTCTGCTTTAATTTACTGCTTAATCACGATTTTGTACACATAACGGTGCTGCACCACTTTTCTCTAAATCTTGTAGAGTAGTAGAGACTAACTAAATATGTTGAGAACTATTCGCAAAAATAAATTGAGAGCAGAGAGCTAGCATATATTTAGTACGCACTGTGTCCAACCAAAAAAAGTAAGAGGTTAGAAGAGCAATAATTCCTAGGGAGGGGCTAATTCCTATCCTATTGCACAGTTTGGTTCTTTAAAATAGGGGAGATTAATGTATGGTTATAGAGTACTCCGTCGAATAATTCCTATAATTAATAGATGTCCTGGTTTATTATCAGAAATTTGTGCTGGGTGTATTGGTAGGTGTGCAGGTACCCTGCATAGTTTGATTGAGAGTTCAAATCCCCAACCGCATATATAGTTTTATTTATTTCTCTAAGCCACAGATAGGTGGGACCCGCATGTAAGGCAGCGTCATGGCTACAAGTTTAAAGCAAAAAACATGCAGGGTCTTTTTTTTGCAAAATTTACAACACCACATGTCACCTTTTGATTGCTTTTGTACCTATTTGCTCCATCTGTGCAAGTTTGTGTACTGCATCATTCACTTTTACAAGTTATTGTATGAGTTTGCTCCCGTGTGACAAGTTGATGTACCTCGCGTGCTAATACCTCGATGGAAAAATCCCACTATTGATCCATGTGCCTCAACCCTATACTTTTCCAATACTTAATGCCACCTTTATAACAACCCATTTACGAAGTAGTGTTTGGTGTCATCAAAGTATCCATCCGGTGTAGGTGATTAACATGATCTCATGGTCGAAGGATTAAGTTACTATGCATATTAAAGTTTGATGCACAAAGAACTAAATGACTTGATCATATGCTACGCTTACTATGGGTGTATGTCCATCACATCATTCACCCAATGATATGCCCTTATTATTAATAACATCCAATGTTCATGATTATGAAACTATGATCATCTATTAATCAACAAGCTAGTTTAACAAGAGGCTTAGTAGGGACTCTTTTATGTTTACAAATCACACATGTATTAATATTTCCGGTTAATACAATTATAGCATGGGATACAAATATTTATCATAAAATAATAACAACTTTATTATTGCCTCTTGCGCATATCTCCAACACGTACCCCCTCCACCACCTCCTTCGATGGCGTCGCCAAATTTCAACCGTGGAGGCCGCAATATTCGCGGCGGGTCCTCATCGAGAAGCTGAGTGCAGGAGACGGGTGTCGAGCGTGCGGCGCACATCTCCGACCAAGCGCGCCACCATGTCGTGCTCTGCAGCCGGAACCCGCGCTCCCCTGCGTGGTTCGGCCTCCTCCCACCGCAACCCGCGCTCGGTCGCGATGCGCATGATGGCGAGGTGGGCTCGTCCTTGGTGGCGACGCAGGCGCTTCCTCCGCTCACTATGACACGCGTGCTTCCTCCGCTCTCGGCGATCGAGCTGGACTCGGGCAGTGACGAGGACGATGTTGTGCGAGAGGCACGCCACTCGCGATGGCCCGCCGGTACTCCCTTACCACGATCGTCACCGCTGTGTGGGAGATGGCCAAGCGGACTCACGACGCCACCGACAAGGAGGAGCGGAACGTGCGCATGGCCAAGCGCCCGTCCATCTTCTCAGAGATAGCGAGGCGCGGCTTCATCATCATTGACTACTCCGACGATGAGTCCAACCTCTCCGAGAAGGACACCATGGAGTACGAGGAGTGAATCGCTGCTGTTGGTCGCCACCCCCAAGCCCTGGTGATGGTAGTAAATCACGAGTTAGCTAACCTAGATTTTTAAGAACCTTTAGTTCCTTCTTTGGCAAAATCTTGTAAATACTCGGATGAACTCCATGAACTAGTGTGAATTTATGACGCCGAAATCGACGATATTATGTTTGCGTTTCGCGGATGGGGTATCCATTCTCGGTCATGTTTTTCACGCGAAATTAGCTGATGCAGTTAACCCATTCGCGCGATGCAGTACGCCCAGATACGGTATCTGCTAGAGATGCTCTCGGACCATTTCTTACCGGGATGGCAAATTAGAAAGGCATACATAATAGAGAGATTAAAAGTAGATAATATTATCCATTCTTTGAATCAAAAGGAAATGTACTTTAGCCTACCGGGCGACAACAAAACTCCACCTCTGGTGTAGCATTGCAGCGAACAACCTTTTTTTCGAATTAAGGAGCTTCATTTCTTAACTTGTGGGATTATAATCCTTTGCAAGGATATCAACCAAGAACGATGGTGTGAAGTTAATCCACAAACATCTTCTTCTACTAGAACTAGACTGTTTAGCACAATTATGGGCAGTCTTATTAGCTAGCCTCCCAATAAAACAAAACTTAAGACAAGAAAAATTCTCACTCAGCTCCTTGATCTCGTGGCATGCTAGTGATTATCTCATGATGCGACGAATACAACGACCAACCGACCTCATGCCAATGTCCCTTGCACGCGATTTTCCATGCTTGGCTGAACCTTCCATACCAAAGCCACTTCTGTCCCTTCCAAAAGCCTCAACCTTTTCATGCTTGGCTGAATTTTCAAAACCTTCCATACGCGTACGCGGTTCGCCTGGATCCAATCCAACTCGGGACAGCCATGATATGACCTCCACTTTCCGGCACCCTCCTCCCGCTCCCTCTCACGCCTTCCCTCATTTCCATCTCCCGCGCGCGCACCGCCTCTCAAACCCTAGCAGCTCTGCCCCCCTGTCCACATGGCGCCGCCGTCCCTGCCCTGCGGCGCCTCCTTCTCCCCGGAGGACGCTGAGCTGATCACCGTCTACCTCAACCGCAAGATCGCAGGCTCGCCGCTCCCCGCCCCCACGGCGCACTACATCCACGACGCCGACGTCTACGCCGCCGAGCCCGCGGCGCTCGTCGCCGGCCTCCTCGCCGCGTCGGCCAAGAACGGCGGAGGGAGCGAGGAGTGGTATTTCTTCACGTCCGTGCGGGCCAAGAGCAGCCACGACACCCGAAGGTGCCGCACCGTGGCCGGAGGCGCGGGCACCTGGCACTCCGAGAAGGGGCGCCGCGACGTGCTCGACGGGAACGAGGTCGTGGGGTACCGCCAGGTCTTCACCTTCGAGCCCAGGAACGGATGGCTCATGCTCGAGTACAGCGTCGTCGACCGTGAAGACGGCGGCCACCGCGGCGAGGCAATTCCTGTCATCTGCAAGATTTATCAGGCGTGTCGCCAATGCAGCTCGAAATCGTTGTTGTCGGGATCCAAGAAGAGAAAGGCAGCACAAGGCGAGCGCTCCGGCTCCGGCTCCGGCTCCCGCGAGTGCTCCACGGCACGCGTGAGGCGGTGTCTGCAATTTGGTTCCCCTCCCGCTGTACCAAATCAGATTGCCGTGGTTGCTTCTACATCAGGGCATGAACAAGAGTTCTTGGTTACAGCTGAGCCGCAGGAAGAGCAAGAACCGTCAGTTACAACCACAGCCGCGCCCTTCTTGGTTCCATTCGAGCAAGCAGCAGCAGCTAAATCGCAATATTCAGAGCTTGCAGATGCAGACTGCTTGATTCCCAGACTCCCCTTGACCTCCCACGGCACCACCCTCCTGCATCCTGGACAAGATTGGGCCACATCACAAATTCCACAAGGAAACACTGCTGGGCTGAGCTTCTGCAACGGCAAGAACAATTCACTCCCGAGCTACAACTACAAGTCTACAACACCACCGGCCTTTGGTCCTTCTCGCCGTCCACCCTGTCCTCCTCCAGCAACACGCTCCTCTACCCTCGCCATGACACATCTTCGATGGGGAATGCTACTCCCGTCCTGGGCTGCTACGATGTGTCGTCGATGTACTCGTGGTGCAACCGAGCGGAATGGACGGGCCACGGCTCGAACACTGATCCATTGTCCTCTCTATGCATTTGATTGTTGAGTAAAGACACAAGCTAGCTAGTTTAGTCTTACTTACCAGATGATCTGAAGCTTTGGTGTTTTTTTTTTCAGACTGTGTGTTGTAATGTCCTGAGCTGTAAGCTTAAACTGTACCCATCGGTACTTGTTGTCTTCGATATGCTGACGGGGAGTGGATCTCTCGTGCAATTTGTACCCTTTTGGATTACCTTATTGTGGCTTTGTGATTCTACTTACCGGCCGGCCCATCATCGATCGTGCTGTGTCTGGCTAACTACAGAGTGTGAGATTTTAATTTTTGGTTTCAGAAATTGCTACTCAGCATATGCAATTGCTCGTCAACCATTATGAAGTTTTATTATTATTATTTTTTGAGGAAACGTCTCAATCATTTATTTATTCAACTATCTGAAACGGGATACATAAATTCATCGGTGGATTTCCAAACCAAACGGATCTTCCAACCTCTAGGGACGTAGAAAAACGAGCTAAACGATGGGCTTCGCCATTGGAGGCTCGGCCCTCAACCAACCATTATGAAGTACAATAGTGTTATAGCAATGCATCTTTCTTCTTTAGTTGAGATCCTGTTTATTTTTCGAAATGGGGTACCGGCCTCTGCATCGGTCGATGCACACAACTTTTTATTAAAAACAAATATAAATATTCATAATTTACACATTATGGATCAGAGAGGGTCGATACAAAAATCAACCATCGAAAGCAAACACAATTTCCTCTATCGCAAATGCATACGAAATTGAGATCCTGTCTGCATACGAAAGCCCATTTGGTGGGCCTAGCTAGGTATATACAAATGCTGAACTATTTCTAAGGAGCTTAATCACATTAAGTTCCGTGCTTCTAGGAAAGGCTGTGCACTTTTCTCATCATGGATATATATCTTTTAACATATTCTTTCCTTTGCACAAATCTATTTATTAGTAACAAAAATAAAAAAATAAAAAATACATGTAATATAATGCTATAGTTTTTCGTCAAAAAGAAAATCTTTCACACCACTCAAAATCAATGCAAAACCTATTATAGAGTCATCATCCTAAGCTAGACTTGAATATGTCTTAATCATTATCATCCTGGATCCACTCATTGACACTCAGGTAAATCCTTGCATTTATTCACATAATCATCTGATTGCAAGAATGGTGGTTACCAATCATCACAAGTTACACAATCTAATTTTGCAAGCAACGTGCATGTCTACAACAAGAAGAAAGGAAAATGTTTGACAAAGAAAAACAACTAATGTAAACAAGTGAGAGAAAAAGAGGAAATTCGAGAGTAGATTATTTTCGACGTTCTCTCTAGAATCATCTATTTTATCACACATTCATTTAATAGTCTTCTACTTCAGAAATTTGCGTCCAGCTCTTTGCTAGATTCGTACGCTTTTAGATATTTAAGGATACTACGACAAATGATAACACAAAAAATATATTAACATGTTAAATAAAAAATGCAGATTAATATGAGAATATTGGTTTACTTAGATTTATGATGAAATCAGCCACAACAAATGTGTTTCTTTAACCTCGATACTAAATAAGTATTGAAACAAAATATAATTTCACTCCAAAGATAGAAATATAGTTGTAAATACTATTAGTGTATGTTTATAAGTACCTCACTATACCCGAATGTGCTTAAATTTGTAATGTTGGTAGTTACATCTAAGAAATAATATTTAATACAATATATTGAATGATCTATTAATAAAATAAACATGCATTTAACGACAAAATAGATATTATGAAGTAAAGAAAGTTTGGTATAAATAAGTGAAAACATTAGCGGTGTAGGCTTTCCTCATCTCCACTCTCGGCCTCCTCTACCATGAGTCGAGCCACAATAATACCGACATCAAGGTCTTCATGAGGCTCTCTCGTCCATGCTCCTCATTCACACCAAGTCATCTTGATAGTAGCTTCACCATATCCCCAAAGGTACAAGAAAATGGATAGATTGATCCGCAGGTCAAGGCCCTCGCCATTCTAGGCTGTCTTAAAAGACATGGGGGGTTGTGGAGGCCCAAGAAGGAAAACTTTTGTTGGTTGAGGTGGACCAAAAAAAAGGGTTAGATGTCGTACTGAGACCGCATCGTTAATTTGAAAAGTAGTCATGTTCTAATCTTCCCACACATGAATATTGTTTTCTTCTAAGGTTTTGGCATGACCCATTGAGGCAGTTTCTACAATTGAACATTGTTTACTGGCGGGTTGAATCTTTGTTCATTGGATGACATCTTTAGTAGTAGGAGGTTGCTCGGTATCTGTCGCTTTCTCAGTTGAATATGGTGGCATAATATAGCGGTTCGATGTTATGTTTGTTTACATTATTCAACATTAGAAAAAAATGGTTTTACTTTTCGACCTGATGGAAATATACTACTCTTTATCTCGTACACGGTCTTCAACTTTTATATATATCCAAAAACCGATGAGCATATAGAGAAACAAAAAAAAAAACAAATCCAGTTGTGGATAGTGTCACAAAGGAGGTATACACAAAAGAAAATAAGTTTAGACACTATCCATGGCGGCATTTGCATTTTTATGAATTGAACCTGGATTTTAACTTTACAACCGGCACTCTTGATATTAGTTGTACTAGAACAAAACAGGAGGGGAGTGACGACCAATTGATGGTTTGATTTGATCATGCCATTTCTTACTAGGATGTCAAATTAAAAAGGCATAAATAATAGAGAGATTCAAAATAGATACTATTATCCAATCTTTGAATCAAAAGGAAATGTACTTTAACCTATCAGGCGACAACAAAACTCAAGTCTGGTGGGACGCAACTTCAATGACATGCAGATTAAAAGTCCATCGCCGACTTTGTTGAATATCATCCATCCAAATCCGATCCAATGATGACAACACGTGGGCATGGCCTTTTGGTGGGGCCGGCGGCTCTTGATTGAAACTCGATATAACGAAAAATATCGTCATTCTCTTATAAATTAATTAGCCAAACTCACTAGTGGAGATTTAGTCCCGGTGCATTTGGGCCTTTAGTCCCGGTTGTGCAACCGGGACTGCACAATCGAGACTAAAGGCATATACCTTTAGTCCCGGTTCAAATATAGACCGGGACTAAAGGGTCCTCCACGTGGTGCGGCCAGGGGGCTGGTGGTGGAGGATCTTTGGTTCCGGTTCGTCATACGAACCGGGATTAAAGGGTCTCTGCCGCGGTAGAGGAAATAGTCGTTTCTTTGCCGCAGCAGAGGTTTAGGGTGGAGCAGTGTTTCTCTGCCGCGGTAGAGTTTCATGGCTTTATGTTATTCATTCAAATCTACAATGCATACATCATTCAAGAAACCACAATATCATCATGAATATATAGACATCGTCATAAAATACAGTACACGTAATGCATGTTTACAATATAAAGTCGATCCTCTTTACCATCTCTATTTTCTTTCCCTAATGGCATATATGATCTTCCGATGGTATGCTCCAGTTGGAGCTATAACCTCCCTAACTAAGAATCCCTCAATTTCCTCTTGAATTGCTCGTATGCGATCCACCGTTCGGAGATAGTCTCCGGAGTGTTCCATCTAATTTTAAAAAAGGAGATCAATATATATGAATGGAACTCAATACAATTGATGATAATAAAATAAGATTGTGAAATATTGTTCACATACATGAAGGGAATGTATAGCCTTTTGAGCCAAACAGATGCCACATTTGAGCCCACATCGCAAAATGTATAGCCACTCGCCATGGCTCGTCGAACTCCCTTACCACAGTCGTCACCGGTGTACGGGAGAAGGCCAAGCGGGCTCGCGACGCCTCCGACGAGGAGGAGCGAAACTTGCCTAGGGCCAAGTGCCCATCCATCCGCTCGGAGATGGCGAGGCGTGGCTTCGTCATCGTCGATTACTCTGACGATGAGTCCGACTGATGGGATTCGTAGCATAGAAAACAAAAAATTTCCTACCACAAGAACGAAACACAAGCCAAGATCCAATCTAGAAGACGGTAGCAACGAGAAAATCACGAGACTAACCCTTGAAGATTTCCAAAGCCTACGAGATTAGATCTCGTTGTTGCAGAAGATGATCACTTGCCGCTTTCAAAAGCGCGTAGAAGATCTTGACGGTGCCACAATCAGGCAGCACCTCCGTACTCGGTCTCACGTACAGTGTTGATAAAGACGACGTCCTCCTCCTCGTTCCAGCGGGCAGCGGAAGTAGTAGATCCTCCTCGGAATCCCGGCAGCACGACGGCGTGGTGGCAGTGGTGGTGGAGAACTCCGGCAGGGCTTCGCCTATGCGCTGCGGGAGTTGTATGTGGAGAAGGAGGCGGCTAGGGTTTGGGGAGCGGCTAGGGTTTGAGGCGCCGGCCTAAGGGGTGCGGCCAACTTGTGGTCTTAGGTTGGCCGCCCCCCTCCCCTTGCTCCTCCTTATATAGGTGGAAGCCCCAAGTCTTGTCTCCCAAGTCTTCGAATAAGACCCCAACACCAAAACCTACCTTTGGTGAGAAACCTACTAAAGGGGGGGAGTCCTACTCAAGGTGGGACTCCCACCTTTCCTTGAGGTGGGGTGGCCAGCCACCCTTGGTGGAGTCCACCTGGGACTCCCCCCCTTAGGGTTTGGCCGGCCTAGCATGTGGAGTCCCTCTGGGACTATAGGGATTCGTTGCATAGAAAACAAAAAATTTCCTACCGCGAGAACGCAATCCAAGCCAAGATGCAATCTAGAAGACGGGAGCAACGAGGGGATGATCAAGACTCACCCTTGAAGATTTCCAAAGCCTATAAGAGTAGGCTCTTATTGCTGCGGTAGACGATCACTTGCCGCTTGCAAAAGCGCGTAGAAGATCTTGATCACGGTGCCACGATCGGGCAGCACCTCCGTACTCGGTCACACGTTCGGTGTTGATGACGACGTCCTTCTCCCCGTTCCAGCGGGCAGCGGAAGTAGTAGATCCTCCTCGGAATCCCGGCAGCACGACTGCGTGGTGGCGGTGGTGGTGGAGAACTCCGGCAGGGCTTCGCCTATGCGGTGCGGGAGTTTGTATGTGGAGGAGGGGAGGCTAGGGTTTGGGGAGAGGGGGTGCCATGGGCGCCGGCCTCAAGGGGGCAGGGGTGGTGCGGCCAAGCCATGGGCTGCCCCCTCCCTCTCCTCCTCATTATATAGGTAGAACCCCAAGGGTTTGCCCAAAGTCTTCGAATAAGACCCAAACAGAAAAACTGCCTTATGGACGAAACCTAGAGGGACAGGGACTCTCCCCTTTCCCCTTTTCTTGGCCGGCCAAGGAGGTGGAGTCCACCATGGACTCCACCCTCCCACTTGGTTGGCTGGTTAGGGTTTGTGGAGTCCCTCCGGGACTCCTCCTTCCATAGTGATTTATTTCCGGATAATTCTAGAAACCACCTTCCATAAATTCACCGGATCATTTCCAAACTTGGAAAGTGACTTCCTATATATGAATCTTATTCTCCGGACCATTCCGGAACTCCTCGTGATGTCCTGGACCCCATCCGAGACTCCGAACAAAACTTCGAACTCCATTCCATATTCCATATCTACTTAAACAACATCAAACCTTAAGTGTGTCACCCTACGGTTCGCGAACTATGTAGACATGGTTGAGATTTCTCTCCGACCAATAACCAATAGCGGGATCTGGAGATCCATAATGGCTCCCACATATTCAACGATGACTTTAGTGATCGAATGAACCATTCACATATGATACCAATTCCCTTTGTCACGCGATATTTTACTTGTCCGAGGTTTGATCATCGGTATCTCTATACCTCGTTCAACCTCGTCTCATGACAAGTACTCTTTACTCGTACCGTGGTATGTGGTCTCTTATGAGCCATTCATATGCTTGCAAGCTATTAGACGACATTCCACCGAGAGGGCCCAGAGTATATCTATCCGTCATCGGGATGGACAAATCCCACTGTTGGTCCATATGCCTCAACTCATACTTTCCGGATACTTAATCCCACCTTTATAACCACCCATTTACGCAGTGGCGTTTGATGTAATCAAAGTACCTTTCCGGTATAAGTGATTTACATGATCTCATGGTCATAAGGACTAGGTAACTATGTATCGAAAGCTTATAGCAAATAACTTAATGACGTGATCTTATGCTACGCTTAATTGAGTGTGTCCATTATATCATTCACATAATGACATAACCTTGTTATTAATAACATCCAATGTTCATGATCATGAAACGATGATCATCTATTAATCAACAAGCTAGTTATACAAGAGGCTTACTAGGGACTCCTTGTTGTTCACATAACACACATGTATCAATGTTTCGGTTAATACAATTATAGCATGGTATGTAAACATTATCATAAACTCAAAGATATTATAATAACCATTTTATTATTGCCTCTTGGGCATATCTCCAACAGTCTCCCACTTGCACCAGAGTCAATAATCTAGTTTACATTTGTAAAGATATAACACCTTGGTCTTCTGGTGCTTTATCATGTTTTGCTCACGGGAGAGGTTTTAGTCAACGGATCTGACACGCTCAGAAACGTATGTATTTTGCAATTCATTTGCGTCTCAACGCATCACTCATTTCCAAATGAGTCGGCATTAAATATGTTTGGTCTTCTGGTGGAACCTTAATTCCTTGGTCTGAAATAAGTCACTAATATTGTCACACACAATATAGCTTCAAAGTTCTGACACTATTGGAACTACACCAAGTTCTCAAAGAACTTCTTGACTTCAACATCCTCAGTCATTGTCAAAACAATGACATAATCTGCCTTCGTTTGTAGAATCCGTCACAACATTTAGAATTCATCTAAATCTAACATAGACAACTTCTATCTCATTGTGCTACCTTTTAAACAACACTTAGTCTAATTTGAGATTGAAATTTTATTTTCATATGTGACAAAACAAATATCGTTGCAACACCTTACAGTGATTTGTTTGTCATTTCTCCATACAAAACTATATATATATATCCTTGGTTCTTCTTAAGTACTCAAGGATATTCTTTACTGTTTTTCAATGATCATCACATGAATCATTCTGGTATATGCTCCTAACTCTTTAAAGCACAGGACATCTGATTTTGTACATATTCTTCGTGATCTAAATCACTCATGTGTTTTTACTCATCGAGTGTCAGATACACTTAAGTCTTGTTAAAACTTCACATGACAAGAACATTTTCTTAATATTTATATATTGAACTATTTCAATATCCATTCTATGTACTTTGACTTAAACATATTATGTGTTTCAATCTATCTTCATAGATCTTGATACAAAATTTGTTTCAGTCCATATCCTTTCATTGAAGTTAATTTCTCAATGAAACCTTTTAATCAAGTATATAATTACATCATTTATAACCAACTATATGTCTTCTACATAAGTATTATAAATATGTCTCAGCGCTTCCACTTAATTTCTTGCAAATGCAAGCCTCTTCATCATCTCTGATGAAATCGAAAACTCTTTGACTATTTCATCCGGTGAAGATTCCAACTCCGTGATACTCACTTTATCCAATTGAAGTTCGTATACCTATCTAGTATTCTATGGACTAGCAAAACAATTGGTTGTATCTTGTATACACTTCTAATACACACTTCTGTTAAGTAGTGTATTTTGCCATCCTACTAGCATATCTCATAAAAGAAACTAGCAGGATGACCCGCGCATTAGCGCGGCTAGATTTGTATACATGTTACATTTTGACATGTTTGATCCGACACTTAATTTGATGTACGGCTAAATTTTATTCAATTTGATAAATTTTATCTACACTGATATTATGTTGGTGAATATAGTATAATATTTTCATCAATGGGTATCATGATAAAATATTAGTTTCTTTCTAAACATAATTAGATAACCTTTCACGTGATAGCGGTTATGTTTTTCGAGAAGATTTCTCATCGCTTGATATACTACTCGAAGCAACCTCCAAGGGCACTACACAAAATATGAAGCAATTACATGAAGATTACATGGGTGGGGATTAAGAGGAACAAACGAAAAAGTACACCAAACATTGAAGGAAGTATTCACACAGGGCATCAATACAACTACGGTCTGCTCGCTCGAACATATAAATCCAGGGGATGATGTTGTCAATGCATCGTTGAGGAATCTCTTGACAGGAGAAAAGCCTCATTAACAAACGAATATAACTTCTTCCGGTTCAAAATAATTGTCCAGAAATAGATGCATCTACACACTAAAATATGTCTAAATACTTATATTTTTAGGAAATTATTTTGAACCGGATGGAGTAGCTCTTATGCAGCAAAAACATTATTGAACTAATCCAAATTTTCAAATTGCTAATTATGCTATCATTAGACCGTTGTTTTGCTAAATTTCATATTTACATCCAATTGCTATTGTTACATCAATTTATACCAAAATTTTGAGCTTTAATGAATTTCATATAGAGTACAAAAGAAAAATTAGAATGCTTGCTTTATTTTCTAAATTATTCTGATTTCACTTGCATTGTACTGTTTTTGGCTAATTATTTCCCCAGTTTCAGTTATTATTTACACTAAGTAAAATTGAAGTCCAATAATGTTAGGGTCTGCTTGCTGCCCGCCAAGCGAAACCATCTATACTTAAAAAGAACGCACTTATTATGCCATATTAACGGTTGTGTGTTCATGTGACTACTTTCTGTAAAATAATTTATCCTGTCTATACTTCATGGTCAGTACAAATTTACACATATGAAAGAAGATTACCTCGCTTTTGACGTTTCCTGGTGAGTCGTGCACTTCCATCAAAGATAAAGAGTAGTATAGTATACCAAGTGAAGTTTAATTGATCCACTAATCAACCTAGTATACTTTAGATTGAAGATCCGCAACTGCCATATACAGAATAGTCCAATCATCGATGACAACAAATTCGGACAGAATCGAGCAGAAAGCTAGCTTGATAAGTTACCTCAACCAACAAACAAAATACATTAGGGTTGTACAACATCAAAGATTATACCTGCAACGGTGGTGCAGTTTGTAGCTTCAATTAGCATGGAGAGCGGCATGTCCCTTTGTTAATGCCAAAGTCGAAAGACCAAATATAAGAGCAATCGGGGGAGACGGATTTCATCTCCTCTTGCAATGGGGGAGACCAATATAAGAGCAATCATCTCTTGATCACGTGATTCCATTCATATAAACAACTACCCTGAACATGCATATGCTGCAGGCACAACGACTTGTTGGCAAGATCGTGGCCGGCAGTGCTGGCCGGCCGTGCGGCTTCTTCCAGCAACCCCAATTCCCTACATGCACATGATCTATACACGCTGTTACTTCGCTTTTCATCGCCGCCGGCGTCAATCAATCAACATCCTTTCATGCGATGCACGATGTCATCTCTATCCGTAGCCTGGTCATGGAACCTGCATGTTTGTAGCATTGAGAAAATAACCTCTTCTGTGAACGCCGCCTCGAAAAGGATCAATAGCAAGTCCCTGCGCATGAGCGACACCTTCTGTGAGCATGGTCCGACGGCTACAACCTAACTCGGCTGCCATGGAAAGGATCGAGATCCCAGTGCTACGTCTCGTCGATGTGATCAAGATTGTCGGGTACCTGCCATGTAAAGGATCGACATCGCCGCGCTCAGGCTCGTCGATGCGGCAAAAGCATTGGCGGCGAGTGGTAAATACATAGCCTCGAGCCCAAGACCATCTAGATTGGATTCCAACTCCAAGACGGCCAGTGCAAAAGGATGACGAATCGTCCTCGGCACAATCTCTTATGTAAACCGTTTGTATTTTGCTCTAGGACTCTACGTAACAACCCGCTAAACCTGGAGATATACCATCTTAAAAAAATGTAGACGTGGATCCTTTTTTAGTTCTTTTTTCAGATCTTAGCCGTTCCTTCCTTATGTCCAATCTTAGCCATTCATTGTTTGTTGTTTTAATAATATAATAGATATGTAGTGATTACTAGAATAATCCATATAGACTATAAGCATTGCTACGGAAGATCTAATCTTGTCGTAGTCAATTCTTTGAACTTTGTCGTAAACAACTTTTCGACAAGTCAAGCTTCTTCAAAGATATTTCATCCAAGTCCATCAATTTTATAGATCCATTTACTTTCAAAAAGTATTCATCTATCATGGATTTCATGGCGTATAGCCATTTTAACGGAGTCAGGACCCATCATAACTTCTTTGTTTGTAGTTGGTTTATCATTGTTCAAAATCAATCCTTTGTCCACAAATCATTTATTTGATCACAAAGTAAACCATACCTGCAAGGTTCAATATGTACTTTGATCTCCATGGCTAAAACACTTTGTAGTCATGGGAGCCATGATCGTGGTCGCTTCCGGAACCAATTCCGATGTTGCGCTACTCTGATCATTATGCTCAGGTTCATAAACCTTATCAAATTATATTGTCCTCCCACTCAAATACTTCACTAGAAACAATTTCTCGGAAATAAGAAACATTGACAAACACTTTTGTCTTTGTCTCGTGGGAAGAATTCCCAATTAAATCTCTGGGATAACCAACAAAGACATTCATCCGATTTTGGTTGTAAACTCTTAGACCAAAATTTAAAGAAAGGACTATAAGGGTTTATACCTATGCCATAACTCGTATGGTGTCATTTCAACGGATCATGATGATGCTCTATTTAGTGTAAAAGCGGTAGTCACTAAAGCATAATCCACAAAAATATAATGGCATCATAATATTTTATCTCATCATTAATCCAACAAGGTTTGGATACATTTCTCGGATACTATATCATCATTATGATACTCCAAGAAATGTGAGTTGTAGAACAATTTCATGACTCTCTTAGATGTTCGCTAAAACTCGTAATTCAAATATTTCCACCATGATCCAGTCATAGATATTTGACTTTTCTATTACGATAATTTTCACTTCATGCTGAAATTTATTTGAAGCTATTCAAATGTTTCAAACTTCTTCCTTATCGAATATATCCACATATATATACTCAATTCATTGTTGGAAGTTTTCATGAAGTAGAAGAATCTCCCGCACACAACTATGCCCAGTGAACCACATACATCATCATGTATGTTTTCACTAAGTTAGTTGCCCGTTCAACTCTTGGCCTATGAACGGTATTTTAGTCATTTCTCTTTTAGAAAATATTTGCAAGCGCCAAACGATTCAAAAAATCAAATGACTCCAAAAATCTATTTGCATGGAGTTCCTTCATGCGTTCCTTTCTAACATGACCTAAATGGCGGTTCCACAAATAAGTGGAATTCAAATCATTTACCTTATGGCATTTTAGCGTCAGTGTTATGTATGTGTGTTTCACCATTAAGATTTATAATAACTTATCCATCGTACATGGAGTAATGTCATATTTTGAACAACTCATTGTTTTCATTTGACCAGAGCAAAATAACAATTATTAAGTTCTTTATTATAAATTCTAAGGGCTAGATAGAATGCTAACGACGAACATAATAACACTTTATTTTGTTCCAGACGTGCATTATCATATTCCTTGTCAGTCACTTAGGCCATTGTATTCTTGTATTGCGTTGTTTTGTATGACACTTCATACCAACCAATATAGTACTAATACCCAAGAATTTCATAGTGTGACTTAACTAGGAATACAACCATAACATGTATATCATTTATATACACCTGAGCTAGACTTTCTAGTCTTTTATTTTCTTTTTGCCAAAATATCTTTTGCAGTTTCTCTTTTAGCTTTCCTCATTATTCAGAAAAACACTTCACTTTTAATAACTTCTAGGTTTGTTGGTCAAATAACAATAACCTTGATGTTCTTACTTTGAAGTTGATCATCATATGACAAGTTTTTTAGATTTCACTATTAGTAACTTTGTAATATGATGAACAATTTCACTCATAATTTTATCCATTATATCATGACGACTTTCTGAGACCATGTCTGTACATGTTAGGCTCGTAAAGTTTTAACCTTGGTATTCGCATGTGCAAATCTGGCTTGCACCCGTTGTATGCACACGTAGAATCTATCACACCCGATCATCACGTGATGCTTCGAAACGATGAGTCTTAGCAACGGTGCATACTAAGGACGATAACTTCATGGATATGCGAATATTATTAGTGCCCTAATAGTTGGAGGATTGTGACGCCTGGCGTCTTCAACCTTCATACATTCCCATAAAACTTATGAGTTTATGTAGTCTCACCAAATTTATATTCTATCATCTTGCAATAAGGTCTTAGATATCACATATATCTCATACCTTGATTATTTCTGAAAATTAAATTTTCAACTCCTTACTTTTCAAGCAGATTTGAACTTCAAGTTTCACGGAGACAAGATAACTTTGGGTACTAATTGAAACCATAGCTCTCTGAATCAACAATGTGAGGTTTACTAAAAGTTTGCAATAGGACTTAATCATTTCTTGATTCTTTAACAATACGGTACCAATCCGTAAAGTTTCTTGTCAGATTTTAACAGTATTTCTATCTCAATAACAAGACTAGCGCATGGTAGAAAACGGATGCCAATACTACAAAATTAATTCAAAATACTACTCAGACTATGTTCATGATAATTAGTTCATGTTTTAATCTAATTACTAATGAACTCCCACTTAATACAACATCCCTCATAGTTGTTAAGTGGTACACGATCCAAATCCACTACACCAAAACCGATCATCACGTGAGATGATGTAGCTTCAATGGTGAACATCAACATGTTGATCATATCATCCATATGACTCGTGTTCAACCTTTCGGTTTCCGTTGTCCCGAGGCCATGTCTGTACATGCTAGGCTCGTCAAGCAAACCCAAGTATTCCGCGTGTGCAACATGGCTTACACCCGTTGTATATGAACGTTGAATCTATCACATCCGATCATCACGAGATGCTTTGAAACGACGAACTTTGGCAACGGTGCATACGAGGGGAGAACACTTTATTATCTTGATATTAATGTGAGGGATCATCTTATAATGCTACCGCCGCGTTCTAAGCAAAATAAGATGCATAAAGGATTAACATCACATGCAATTCATATGTGATATGATATGGCCCTTTTGTCTTTGCTCCTTCGATCTTCATCTCCAAAGCACGGACATGATCTCCATCATCAACGGGCATGATCTCCATCATCGTCGGCGTAGCGTCAAAGTCCATGGCGTCGTCTTCATGGTTGTTCACCTCATGTAGCAACTATTACAACTACTTTGAAATACTACTCAACATGAAATTTAAAGACAACCATAAGGCTCCTGCCGGTTGCCACAATACAATAATGATCATCTCATACATATTCATCATCACATCATGGCCATATCACATCACCAAACCCTGCAAAAACAAGTTAGACGTCTCTAATTTGGTTTGCATATTTTACGTGGTTTAGGGTTTTCTAGTGAGATCTAATCTACCTACGAACATGAACCACAATGGTGATACTAGTATTGTCAATAGAAGAGTAAATTGAATCTTCACTATAGTAGGAGAGACAGACACCCGCAAAGCCTCTTATGCAATACAAGTTGCATGTCAAACGAGGAGCAAGTCTCATGAACGCGGTCATGTAAAGTTAGCCCGAGCCGCTTCATCCCACTATGCCACAAAGATGCAAAGTACTCAAACTAAAGACAACAAAAACATCAACGCCCACAAAACCATTGTGTTCTACTCGTGCAACCATCTATGCATAGACAAGGCTCTGATACCACTGTAGGGATTCGTTGCATAGAAAACAAAAAATTTCCTACCGCGAGAACGCAATCCAAGCCAAGATGCAATCTAGAAGACGGGAGCAACGAGGGGATGATCAAGACTCACCCTTGAAGATTTCCAAAGCCTATAAGAGTAGGCTCTTATTGCTGCGGTAGACGATCACTTGCCGCTTGCAAAAGCGCGTAGAAGATCTTGATCACGGTGCCACTATCGGGCAGCACCTCCGTACTCGGTCACACGTTCGGTGTTGATGACGACGTCCTTCTCCCCGTTCCAGCGGGCAGCGGAAGTAGTAGATCCTCCTCGGAATCCCGGCAGCACGACGGCGTGGTGGCGGTGGTGGTGGAGAACTCCGGCAGGGCTTCGCATATGCGCTGCGGGAGTTTGTATGTGGAGGAGGGGAGGCTAGGGTTTGGGGAGAGGGGGTGCCATGGGCGCCGGCCTCAAGGGGGCAGGGGTGGTGCGGCCAAGCCATGGGCTGCCCCCTCCCTCTCCTCCTCATTATATAGGTGGAACCCCAAGGGTTTGCCCAAAGTCTTCGAATAAGACCCCAACAGAAAAACTGCCTTATGGACGAAACCTAGAGGGACAGGGACTCTCCCCTTTCCCCTTTTCTTGGCCGGCCAAGGAGGTGGAGTCCACCATGGACTCCACCCTCCCACTTGGTTGGCTGGTTAGGGTTTGTGGAGTCCCTCCGGGACTCCTCCTTCCATAGTGATTTATTTCCGGATAATTCTAGAAACCACCTTCCATAAATTCACCGGATCATTTCCAAACTTGGAAAGTGACTTCCTATATATGAATCTTATTCTCCGGACCATTCCGGAACTCCTCGTGATGTCCTGGATCCCATCCGAGACTCCGAACAAAACTTCGAACTCCATTCCATATTCCATATCTACTTAAACGACATCAAACCTTAAGTGTGTCACCCTACGGTTCGCGAACTATGTAGACATGGTTGAGATTTCTCTCCGACCAATAACCAATAGCGGGATCTGGAGATCCATAATGGCTTCCACATATTCAACGATGACATTAGTGATCGAATGAACCATTCACATACGATACCAATTCCCTTTGTCACGCGATATTTTACTTGTCCGAGGTTTGATCATCGGTATCTCTATACCTCGTTCAACCTCGTCTCATGACAAGTACTCTTTACTCGTACCGTGGTATGTGGTCTCTTATGAACCATTCATATGCTTGCAAGATATTAGACGACATTCCACCGAGAGGGCCCAGAGTATATCTATCCGTCATCGGGATGGACAAATCCCACTGTTGGTCCATATGCCTCAACTCATACTTTCCGGATACTTAATCCCACCTTTATAACCACCCATTTACGCAGTGGCGTTTGATGTAATCAAAGTACCTTTCCGGTATAAGTGATTTACATGATCTCATGGTCATAAGGACTAGGTAACATCCAATGTTCATGATCATGAAACGATGATCATCTATCAATCAACAAGCTAGTTATACAAGAGGCTTACTAGGGACTCCTTGTTGTTCACATAACACACATGTATCAATGTTTCGGTTAATACAATTATAGCATGGTATGTAAACATTATCATAAACTCAAAGATATTATAATAACCATTTTATTATTGCCTCTTGGGCATATCTCCAACAGGGACTCCACCTTCTATAGTGCCTTTCTTCCTGACTTTTCTAGAACCTTCTAGAACCTTCCATAAATGCACCAGATCATTTTCAAACATGTAAAATGACTTCCTATATATGAATCTTATTCTCCGGACCATTCCGGAACTCCTCGTGATGTCCTGGATCCCATCCGAGACTCCGAACAAAACTTCGAACTCCATTCCATATTCCATATCTACTCAAACGACATCAAACCTTAAGTGTGTCACCCTACGGTTCGCGAACTATGTAGACATGGTTGAGACTTCTCTCCGACCAATAACCAATAGCGGGATCTGGAGATCCATAATGGCTCCCACATATTCAACGATGACTTAGTGATCGAATGAACCATTTACATACGATATCGATTCCCTTTGTCACGCGATATTTTACTTGTCTGAGGTTTGATCATCGGTATCTCTATACCTCGTTCAACCTCGTCTCATGACAAGTACTCTTTACTCGTACCGTGGTATGTAGTCTCTTATGAACCATTCATATGTTTGCAAACTAATTAGACGACATTCCACCGAGAGGGCCCAGAGTATATCTATCCGTCATCGGGATGGACAAAGCCCACTGTTGATCCATATGCCTCAACTCATACTTTCCGGACACCTAATCCCACCTTTATAACCACCCATTTACGCAGTGGTGTTTGATGTAATCAAAGTACCCTTCCGGCATAAGTGATTTACATGATCTCATGGTCGAAAGGACTAGGTAACTATGTATCGAAAGCTTATAGCAAATGAACTTAATGACGTGATCTTATGCTACGCTTAATTGGGTGTGTCCATTACATCATTCACATAATGACATAACCTTGTTATTAATAACATCCAATGTTCATGATCACGAAACTATGATCATCTATTAATCAACAAGCTAGTTATACAAGAGGCTTACTAGGGACTCCTTGTTGTTTACATAACACACATGTATCAATGTTTCGGTTAATACAATTATAGCGTGGTATATAAACATTTATCATAAACACAAAGATATATAATAACCAATTTATCATTGCCTCTTGGGCATATCTCCAACAGTCTCCCACTTGCACTAGAGTCAATAATCTAGATTACATTGTAAGGTACCTAACACCCATGGCATTCTGGTGTTGGTCATGCTTTGCCCTAGGGAGAGCTTTAGTCAACGGATCTGCTACATTCATACCAGTGTGTACTTTGCAAATCTTTACTTCTCCATCTTCGATGTACTCGCGAATCGAATGAAAATGCAGCTTGATATGCTTCAGCTTCTTGTGTGACCTTGGTTCTTGTGCATTGGCGATGGCACCCATGTTGTCACAATAAATGACTAGTGGGTCCAATGCACTAGGAACCACACCAAGCTCAACAATGAACCTCTTCATCCATACCGCTTCTGATGAAGCCTCCGAAGCCGCTATGTATTCCGATTCTGTTGAAGACTTCGCCACCGTGCACTGCTTCGAGCTGCACGTACCAGCTTACTGCAGCACCATTCAATATAAACACATACCCAGACTGAGACTTAGAGTCATCAGGATCAGTGTTCCAACTTGCATCGGTGTAACTTGTTACAACGAGCTCTTGGTCACCTCCATAACAAAGAAACATATCCTTAGTTCTTTTCAAATACTTCAGGATATTCTTGACCGCTGTCCAGTGTTCCATTCCTGGATCACTTTGATATCTGCTAGTCAAACTAACAGCATGTGCTATATCCGGTCTAGTACACAGCATGGCATACATGATAGAGCCTACTGCCGAGGTATAGAGGATCTGATTCATCCTCTCTCTTTCTTCTGCCGTAGCCGGACCTTGAGTCTTACTCAAGACCTTACCTGGCAACATCGGTAAGAATCCTTTCTTACTTTCATCCATTCTAAACTTCTTTAGAATCTTGTCCAGGTATGTACTCTGTGAAAGCCCTATTAGGCGTCTTGATCTATCTCTATAAATCTTGATGCCTAAAATGTACGCTGCTTCACCAAGGTCCTTCATTGAAAAACACTTATTCAAATAACCTTTTATACTACTTAATAGTTCTATATCATTCCCAATCAATAATATGTCATCTACATATAATATCAGGAATGCTACAGAGCTCCCACTCACTTTCTTGTAAATACAGGCCTCTCCATGGCACTGTATAAACCCGAAGTCTTTGATTACCTTATCAAAGCGTCGGTTCCAACTCCTGGATGCTTGCTTCAGTCCATAAATGGAACGCTGAAGTTTGCATACCTTGTCAGCATTTTTAGGATCGACAAAACCTTTGGGTTGTACCATATACAACTATTCATCAATGTCACCATTAAGGAATGCCGTTTTGACATCCATCTGCCAAATCTCATAATCGAAAAATGCAGCTATTGCTAACAAAATCCTCACAGACTTTAGCTTCGCTACAGGTGAGAAAGTCTCATCGTAGTTGACAAGGTATCCACTTGTCAATGCCTATGGATTATAGGCTAGGGTTTAGTTGGAAGTAGAGGGCAAGTAGATCTCGAAGGTTTCAGCCGAAAAGTACTCGACGATTATGAAAACTAGGGTTTGTAATAATGATTCGATGATCTTTTCGTCCCTCGACTCCCCCTTTATATAGGAGGTGGAGCCGAGGGATTCGTGCTGTACAAGTTACAGAGTCCGGGACGGTTTCTAACTCATCCCGCCAGATTACAAATAACACTTCCTATTACAACTCTAGCTTTCCTTAATATATCTTGGGCTCCCGAATCTTCTTATTCTTCGGGTAGTGGGCCTTCAGTAAACCCCGGGTACTATCTTCGGCAGGCCCATTTGGGATGCCTATGTCAGTAGCCCCCGAGATTTTGCTTGAATCGTAGAGTCAGGGAAAATCTCCATTGTTTTATTTTTAATCGACAGCTTTAACTTTTCTATATTTCTTCACATAAAATTCTATATTGTACAGGGATAATGGTAGTTCGGGCTAGTTCATCTGACGGATCAGGTACTAGTTAACTGCTCTCGTGGCAATCCGCAAAAACCTACTTCAAGATCACGTCCCTGGACATGACCTTGGGATACTGGTGTAAACTTCGACAGGCGCCGCTTAAGGTCTTACCATTCTGTCGAGTCCCAGTAAAATTTATCGAGTACCTAACGCATCCGTTAGGATTTTTCTTCGTATCTGCTGATACGGATAAAAGTAGCAGAGCGCATTCTTCGGCGATGCCACGCCCAGCAGAACGGATCTGGGGTCTTACCTTCGCAAATTTGCGGCATTCAGAAATTGACTGCAACTTTGGCGTTCTGAGAATATATTGTCGAGTGCTTTTTCGGCTGTTGGAATGGCACATTTTATCGAGTCAAAGATGACTTATATTGTTCTCCCGATGGGAGTATATGTAGAGTTAGTTATAACTCGAAATATACTCTTTTGCTTTTCTATTTTTCTTTGTTAATTTCATCGGGCACGCGAACAGCGTTCCCGATGGGAGTAGCCCCCGAGGCTACAGCCAAGGACTTGTACTTGGTTGTAGGCTCAACATTGCAGTTCAACTTGTCGCTATATTGTCATTATTTCACGATATGATCTTCTTTTCATCTCTCGGGCACGCGAACAGCGTTCCCGATGGGAGTAGCCCCCGAGGCTACAGCCAAGGACTTGTGCTTGGTTGTAGGCTCCCACAATTTCTATATTGCCATACGCGAAATTTTACTTTTGTCGAAGTAGCCCCCGAGCATTTGGGCAAAAACTTGTATTTGATCAAAGGCTCCCGAAGTATTTAATAACTTCTCCTGTCGCCAATCTTCTTTTATTTTTCTTGTCGACATGCTTCCCTTAGTCAAATTTACTTCCTCTCTGTTAATAGTCATGATTTTTCTGCCTTGTGGGTCCATTGTTTCCACCACGTTGACACGTTGTGCAAGTGGGGGACACACGTCCTCCGCTTTTCCTGGCGCACGTACGGTAACGCCTATCTTATTCCATCTCAATAAAAATACCTTTTTGCCCTTTTATCTAGAAGATCTTTTTGCACCACACGATTTCTCTATCCAACGGTGCATTGCTTCGCCCGATCCCTATATAAACCTTTCTTCAACCTCCGTTCAGTCCATCGCTTGCGCCGCCCATCTGTTCCTCTTTGCAAAAACTTCCCCTGCGCCCAACTCTCTTTGGTCTTCCGTACGCACAAACGTTGCTTTTCCAGTGCCATTGATGCCACCGCGCACGCGACTTACTCGCCACAGCACTCCAGAGTCCAAGATGGCCGCTGAAGACCTTGAGTGGGAGAGATCTAAAATCTCCAACCAAGACGTCAACCTGCTGAAGAGGCTAGGCCTGATGAAGAAAGAGGACGCCATCCGCTTTCCCAGCGAAGAAAGCTACCCAAACCCTCCAATGGAGTACCGGGTTAGTTTCGTTGATCACCTCATCCGCGGCCTTTCTACCCCAATTCACGATTTCCTCCGCGGCCTTCTTTTTATTTATGGGATTCAGCTGCACCAGTTGACCCCCAATTCCATCCTCCATGTCTCTATTTTTATCACTCTTTGCAAGTGCTTCCTTGGAGTCCCTCCTAACTGGGCTCTGTGGAAACGCATTTTCTGCCTCCGCCGCAATGGCTCCCACAACGCCTCCTATAACATAGGCGGCGTTGTTATCTGTGTTCGATCTGACGTTGATTACTTCGACGTCAAATTTCCTGATTCTGTCCAAGGGTGGCGCAAAAGGTGGCTCTACATACACGAAGAAAGTGCCAATTCTGTTGAGCACAACATAGCCCCTTTTGACGGAAGTGCGAAAATTCAGCGCCGCCGCTCCTGGGATGCTGAAGCTTCCGAAGAAGAGAAAACGTCGACAGAAGCACTTATGTCTCGTATTCATCAGCTTCAAAATACTCGAGGCAAAGAACTGTCTGGTGTTCAAATCACCGCCTACTTCCTTAGGATTAGAGTGCAGCCTCTTCAGGCCCGCAAAAATCCCCTTTGGACATATGCTGGTGCAAATAACGCCAACAGGCTCTCCAATGATCTTTCTGTAAAGGACTTGGAGAAGCTGATTCGAAGAATTTCCTCGCTGAACAAGAAGGATCCTATTCCCTCCTCTTGCCACGTGGAACCATACAGCTCCGCCAATCCTCTCCCCGAGGTATTTTGTCTTCTCGAATTTTTATCTTGTTCCGTACTTTCCCTGCATCTCATTGTATTGATATTTCTCTAATTTTTCTTTTGTCGCTATTTTCCTGTAGAACCATCCTACTATGGCTTCCCTTCCTCCTCTTCCTGAGGATGGAGAAGTCGAAGAAAGGGCCATTGTCATGGATGACAATCAGGAAGTTCCATCCTTTGTGAACGAACCCGTGGATTCACGAAGATCTGCGGGTAATTCCGAAGGTACTTCGTTGGCACAATCGCCTCCTCCCGCTGTCTCCCCGAAAGGCAAAAGGAAAAGGAATGATGTCGAAGATTCCGGCACTTCCAAAGCCGAAGAAGTTGATCCTTCACATCAGAAGGCAGCTTACGATCCTTATCTTGGATCCCTCGTCAGCTCGTAAGTCCTTGTTACTTTTCTCGTTATTTCTGTACTCGAAATGTGTATCTTGTCTTGCTTTTTATGCTGTCGATTTTTAACCATCAGTGATGACGAGGAAGAAGTACCGACTGTTGGCGTGGCTCCTCGAACAAGCACGTCACATACTGTACTTGCCTCAGACACGCTAGTTGAAGGAGAAGAAACCTCGCCTCCTCAACGAAACGTCGTCACCGCAACTCCGCCAGCAAGCCCCCTTGCTCCTTCACCAAAAAGGACAAGGATTGAAACAATTCTTGAACCTGCTCCTCAACCGGGCAGCTCTTCGACCCTGCTCTTGGATGATGTAAGTTTGTCGATATCTATATTTCCTCTGTTTTGATTTTTCACGCCTTCACTCGTTTTTCATACCGATATTTCTCTTTCTTTGTTCTTCTTTGATAGCCCATGATCAAAGAGCTTATTCGCATCGGATCCCAATTTATTGGGTACCGTGAGTATGCCAACAGAGCTCAAGGTAATACCTTTTTTGCTGTCTTTGTTTTTGACTTCTTGCTCCTGTCCTTTGTCGCATCCTTTTTTACCTTTCTTTTTTCTTTTTTACTTCGACAGAGAAACTTGCAGAGGCCAACAAACGTGCCGACACACTTGTTCAGCAACTGAAGCAAAGTGAAGCGGCACGCAAGAAAGCCGAACTTGTTGCTAGTGAGGCCAAAGCAGAGGCTGATGAAGCCAAAACGAAGATTGCTCGTGTCGAGGATCTGCAGAAAAGACTTGAGGATGCTGAATCTGCTTTAAACGAGCACAAGGCTGCACAGGCTGATCGTGAGCAGGGGATCCTCAAGCGTCTGAAATCACAAAGTCGACGCACTCAAAGTAATATTATTGATTTCTTCTATTTTTGTGCTACTCGCTGTTTCTTGTTTTTGACCAACGTTTTGTTTCATGCGGCAGACCAAACAAACCAAGAGTTTGACTTGGAGAATCCCGACAATGATCCTCTTCTTGACGCACTTTCTTATCTGGAGCTTCATGGAGCCGAAATTCGTGAAGGCGTGGCGAATGCTAGTGCGGGACTGTCGGCGCTGTTCCCCTACTTCTTCCCGAAGAAAGAGGAGCCCCCGACTTTCCTTACCCTTGCCAAGAGCTTCAATTCATCGGAGGACCTTGGACTGAAGATGCGCCAGGAAAACATGAAGATTGCTGTCGAGAGTACTGTTGCCTTGGTTGCTGACAGCCAACAATCTGTTGATTGGATGAAGGTTGGCGACACCAATCAGATAGAACAGTCAAGATGGAGGTCGTTGATTAAGGCAGCCAAGCCCAACACGAAGAAAATCCTGGCCTATCTTGGGATCAAACCAGCTTCGACTCCTAGTTCATCAAGGCCGGAGGTCTAGTTGCATGCCTCTTTGTTTTTTCATTCTCTGCTTCTTTTGCCCTTGTCGCCAAATTTAGCTGTGGCGACAATCACCATGGTAGTTCTATAGGAGAAACTTCTTTTGTAATGCCTATGTAAATGTTTCTAGAAAGTAATGAAATTTCCTCTGGCTCTATCATTGATCCTGGCGCTTTCTTTTCCAGTTAATATTTGACAACTATTCGACCAATCCTTGCACTGCCGATGCCTCTCCCGCTTCTTCCTTCTCGAAGAAAATGCCAATCGCTGATAACCCTCTCGAAGGTTCTTCAGACAAACATTCGTCAGAAGAATTGCAAGAACTTCGACAGCAACTTCAATCCATGAAGAAACAAGCGCTTGCGCTGATGGAAAAGTCTCGTAAGTCATCTGAAGTCGAAAAAATTGCACTTCAACAAGCTCATGAGGCCGTGGCTGCTAGGGAAATCGCTGCTTCCGAGGCTGAAAAGGCGACTACTCGAGAAAATTTCATGCTCGAGTTAATGAATGAAGCCAGTGCGGATATGTCGGGTATGCTTGTTTCATCCTCCGATATCTTCCGTCTTCATGCTACGTCTCTTAAAGTTTTCTGCTCCGTTGTTTTAATAGGTTCCTTTGCTGATGCTGTTGCCGAAGAAGAGAGGGTAAATACTAGGACGAACCTCCTTGTTAACCTTTCCCTTGACCATGGTTCGCTGTTTTGGGCTACCCCCGAGAGGACTCGCCAGGTTGTAAGATTTCAGGATCGCACCTCTCAAACCCGCGACTTCCTTGTCTTCTATACCAGGACCCTGTCTATGGTTTATAACTCCATGTTTCCTCGGAACGTTCAACCAAAAACCCTTCCCGAGTTAATGGAGAAGTTTAAGGATGCCCACAAGATCCATGATTTTTTCAGAGCTCAACTGGTGGCTGGCGCCAGATTTTCTCTTATCATGCTTCAGATCTGCCACTCAAATCTTGACTTGACTCAAGTTGTTGCGAAAGTTCATGAGAAAGTAAGGCGCCGAAGAATTGGTGTTGACCGAATTAACACAAAGGTTTCGCCTATAGCCGAAGAAATGATTGAAGACCTTCTTCGGATGGATGCCGACTTTTTTGCAGATGGTCATTGTGCTGATTTTCTTGGCGCTGCTCCTGAAGAAAACAGAATTACCCTTGATAACATATTGAATCATGACTGATTATTTTCCTTTGGTAAATAACTCTTCTTTGTAACCCATGATTGTGATTATATTGTGAAGCAATCATCAGATTTCTATATTTGTATAGCCCCCGAGTGTTTCGGTGGCTGTTTTCTGTATTTGTGTGTCGCGAGGTTTTGAACCAAGGCGTTTATTCAATATGTAGTTTTGCCGAGAATCGGCCTCCGGGCTTTTTGTTGAGTACTATTTTGTATCTTTATTGACTCGCGAGGTATTTTGATACCAAGGCGAAGTTTTTTCTTTTTTCGAGGAACTATATTGAAATTCGTCGGGTCGGAGACTTTTGAACGTGTCAATGAAGAAAAGTTATATTGACGCTATCTTTATTATATTGCAGCACCACGAGCCCGCCTCATTAAAAACCTTTCCCGGCCCCACTCGGTGCCCCGAAAAAGGAAAAGAGTTCGTCTGAAAACTCGCGGGCGTTTCAGTACATTGAAGTTTTACAAGGACTATATTTCGACTCTAGGCGTAGAACCGCCTGAGTTGCGCCACGTTCCAAGGGTTTTGCTCCTCCACCCCTGTCTTCTTGTCCTTTATCCTGTATGCTCCTCCTCCGATTACTTCCGTGACAATGTAAGGGCCAAGCCATGGTGACTCGAGTTTTTCATGACTTTTTTGCGTGAGCCGAAGAACTAGGTCTCCCACCTGAAAAGATCTTGGCCGTAAACGTCGACTGTGGTAATTCTTCAAGTCCTGTTGGTATTTGGTTACCCTTGATAGTACTTCGTCTCGAGCTTCGTCGAGTGCGTCGACGTCGTCTTCCAATGCTATCTTGGAAGTTTCTTCATTATATTCTGTGACTCTGGGGGAGTCGTGCTCTATTTCTATTGGCGATCGCCTCTGCTCCATGGACCAGAAAAACGGGGTCTCCCGTGTCGCCGTATTTGGTGTTGTTCGGATGCTCCACAACACACTTGGTAGTTCTTCTGGCCAGGTATGTCGAGCTTTTTCCAAAGGGTCCTAACAGCGTTTCTTGATGCCATTGCAGATGATGCCATTGGCTTTCTCGACTTGCCCATTGGTTTGAGGATGTGCAACTGACGCAAAGTGCAATTTGATACCCACTTCTTTGCAATAATCTTTGAATTCGTGGGATGTGAAGTTACTGCCATTGTCTGTGACGATGCTGTGGGGCACTCCAAATCTAAAAACGAGGCCTTTTATGAATTTTACTGCGGATGCTCCGTCTGGTGAATTTATCGGCTTCGCTTCTATCCACTTTGTAAATTTGTCGACAGCTACTAGCATGTACTCCTTTCCTCCTGGCCAGGATTTGTGTAACTTGCCCACCATATCAAGTCCCCATTGGGCAAAAGGCCACGACAATGGTATTGGTGTTAGTTCTGCTGCTGGAGAGTGAGGTTTTGCGGCAAACCTTTGACACGCGTCGCACGTTCTTACTATTTCCTTGGCGTCCTCGATTGCTGTCAACCAGTAGAATCCTGCCCGAAAAACCTTGGCTGCAATAGCTCGACTACTTGCGTGGTGGCCACATATTCCTTCGTGTACATCCTTCAGAATTATTCTTCCTTCTTCGGGTGTGACACACCTTTGCAGGACGCCTGAAATACTTCGTTTGTACAATTCTCCTTTGACCACCGTGAAAGCTTTGGAGCGTCGAATTACTCGCCTTGCCTCAACTGGATCGTCGGGTATTTCTTTCCTGAGGATGTATGATATGTACATCTGCATCCATGGTATCTGTATCATCATGACCAGTTCCTGATCTTCTTCTTCTTCTTGCTCTTCCTTGGTAGCCCCCGAGGGTTTCTTCTCCTTCTTTTTTGATTTTGTCGATTTAGTAGATCTCTCTGTTATCTCTTCCCAAAATACACCCGGCGGAACTGCAAGGCATTGCGACCCGATGTTTGCAAGAACGTCAGCTTCGTCGTTGCTCAATCTACTAATATGATTTACTTCGCATCCATCGAACAACTTCTCGAGCTCGTTGTACACCTCCTTGTATGCCATCATGCTATCATTGACTGCGTCACATTGGTTCATAACTTGCTGAGCCACCAATTGTGAGTCGCCAAAAATTTTTAGTCGAGTTGCACCGCAAGCTTTCGCCATCTTCATCCCGTGTATGAGAGCTTCATATTCTGCTTCGTTATTGGATGCGTTAGGGAACGTCATCCGAAGGACGTATTTTAACTTGTCGCCTTCAGGTGATATAAGTACTACTCCTGCGCCAGCTCCTTCAAGTCTCTTGGACCCATCAAAGTTCATGGTCCATGTTCTCGACAAGTCTGGGGGTCCTGTGTTTTGCAGCTCCATCCACTCTGCGATGAAGTCTGGCAGAACTTGCGACTTGATTGCTTTCTTTTTTCATACGTGATATCCCGAGGGGAAATTTCGATTCCCCAAAGGGAGACACGACCCGTAGCTTCTGGATTGTTTAGTATATTTGACAAGGGAGCTTCATTGACCACTATGATCGGGTGTGCCGAAAAATAGTGGCGCAATTTTTGTGCCGTTGTGAACACTCCATATGCTAGCTTTTGGTACTGAGGGTACCTTTGTTTTGAGGGTGATAAAACTTCGCTAACGAAATACACTGGCCTCTGTACTCCATGGATTTTTCCTTCTTCTTCTCTTTCAACGACTAGCACCGTGCTAACCACTTGAGGGGTGGCTGCAATATACAGTAGGAGAGGTTCCTTTTCCTTCGGCGCCACCAAAATTGGTGGTGTCGAAATTGTGCGCTTCAAATCCTCGAAAGCTCTGTCGGCCTCTTCGTTCCACTGGAATTTATCTCCTTGTTTTATCAGAGCGTAAAATGGTAACGCTTTTTCTCCCAGCCTGGCGACGAATCTGCTCAAAGCTGCGACTCGCCCAGTTAGTTGCTGTATCTCTTTCAACTTTGTTGGCTTTCTCATTGTTACTATAGCTTGTATTCTGTCGGGATTTGCTTCAATCCCTCTTGCTGAAACTAAGAACCCCAGAAGTTCTCCTGCTGGGACGCCAAAAGAACACTTCGTCGGGTTCAGCTTGAGGCAGAATTTGTCGAGGTTGTCAAAAGTTTCCTTGAGATCCTCGATCAGCGTCGCCCCCTTTTTTGACGTTATGACGACATCATCGATGTATACTTGCACGTTTTTCCCAATCTGTGTCGCCAAACACTTCTGCATCATCCTCTGATATGTTGCTCCCGCATTTTTTAGACCAAAGGGCATTGTTCTGTAGCAAAACACGCCGTATGGTGTAATAAACGCGGTCTTTACTTCATCTTCTTCTTTCAATCTGATCTGGTTATAACCAGAATATGCGTCCAGGAAGGAAAGACGTTCGCATCCAGCCGTGGAGTCGATAATTTGATCGATCCTCGGGAGGGGAAAGTGATCCTTTGGACAATGTTTATTGAGACACGTAAAGTCGACGCACATGCGAAGGACTGTCGTGTGTTTCTTCGGCACCATCACTGGGTTAGCTACCCATGTGGCTTCTGTGGATATCTCTTTGATAAAACCAGCATCCTTGAGTCGATTTATTTCTGATAACATAGATTTGCGGTTTGGTTCCGAAAAACACCGCAAGGGTTGTTTGATTGGTCTCGCGAGAGGATCTAAGTTGAGGTGGTGCTCGGCAAGTTCCCTGGGTACTCCTGGCATGTCAGCTGGACACCATGCGAAGATTTTCCAGTGCTCACGGAGGAACTTGACGAGCGCGCTTTCCTATGCGATATCCATATTTGTTGCAATGGATGTCGTCTTTTTCGGGTCTGTCGGGTGAATCTGCACCTCCTTAGAATTTTTCTCGGTATTGAAAGTTGATTCTTTATTTGGCCTTCCAACATCTGGCAGCACGTCGTAGTCAGTCATACTTTTTGACGCCAAATACTCAGCTTGCATCCCGAAAGTTTCTGATAGTCGATGAAAATCCTTGTCGCACTTATCGGCTAGGCGAAGCTTCCTTTGATCGTGATTGGTCCCTTTGGTCCAGGCAATCTCCACAACAGGTATGTATAATGTGGCACCGCCATAAATCTAGCATATGCTGGTCGTCCCAACAAAGCGTGGTACTGCGACGGAAAATCCACGACTTCAAATTCCAGCCTCTCGATTCTATAATTCTCTCGAGTTCCAAACTGAACGTCGAGATTGATCTTCCCCAATGGATAATTTGGCTTCTCCGGTGTGATACCGTGGAACCTTGTGTCTGTTGGCTTCAAGTTCGCTAAGGATATGTTCATCTTCCTCAATGTGTCTGCATACATGAGGTTTAAGCTGCTGCCGCCGTCTATGAACACTCGAGAGACATCAAATCCCGCAATAACTGCCGCGAATAAGTGCTGCCGATCGCCCTGGTCGAGGAACTTTTTGCGGATGATCTGCTATGGTGAAACCAATATCTTGCCCTGACCAATTAAGATACTCTACAGTTGGTGGAGGCATTTTTTCTGCCATAAACACCTGTCGTGAAATTACTTTTTGAGCTCTATTTGACGGCCTTGCCTTCTGAATCATCGACACCGCTCCGTGAGAGTTGGGATCAACATAAGGTGGTGGTGGTGCTGCTGCCGCTATTCTGAGCTGATGTCGATTGTCTTCTGTAATCGCGGGAGGAGGTGGTAAGTGAATCTCGCTCCTGGGTTCTCGAGGATTTCTCTGTGCTGCCCGAGCGTTAGCGTGCTCTGCATACCTGAACATTGCCTGGAAATTGCGACAGTCTTTCTGCAGGTGTCCTGACTGTCTTTTACCGTTGCTGTCGATGAAAAAGTGCATCTGGCACGGCCCATTCATCATGTCTTCAGGGGACATGAAAGGCCTTGGGAACCTAGGCCCGCTATTTTGCCTGTTGTTGCGAGAATCATCTCTGTTATCACCTCGCTGTTCACTGCTTCTCTGATAATCATCTCTGTTGTTTCCTCCTGTGTTTGTCCGAAAACCTGCCGAAATTTGCCCTGGAGCGTCATAGTTCGGGTACTGCCGAGGAAATCGTCGCCTCGATTGATAGTTTCGACTACGGTCCTCCTCTGGGGACCTGTGCCGTTTGTTGTGGACAGCGTCTTCTCCATCTGCCCATTTGTTTGCTATCTCCATTAACGCGGATACTGTCTTTGGATTGGTCCTTCCCAAGTCCTCGATAAAATCTCCTCGCCTGATTTCTGCGACAAACGCATCTATTGCTCTTTCGTCAGATATATTTTCTGCCGAGTTTTTGATGATATTCCACCTTTGGATGTACTTTCTCATTGGCTCATCTGGCTTTTGTCGACATGCTCTCAATTCCTGTAACGATGCAGGTTTTTTGCACGTGGATCTGAAGTTCTTGACGAACACGTCCTCGAAACTTTCCCAGCTGTCGATAGATCCTGGAGTGAGTTTCTTTATCCAAGATCGTGCGGCTCCACTCAAATGCACTTGGATGCTTTGCATGGCTGTTGCCCTGGTTCCTCCTGTGAGCTTCACTGTCTCGAGATAATCAACTAGCCAATCCTCTGGATCTTGAAGGCCGTCGAACTTTTTGAAGTTATCGGGTAACTTGAATCCTGAGGGGACTCGAGTTTTTCGGACTCTCCTCGTGAAGCATGGCAAGCCGCACATATCTTCGTCGTTAAGCTCCGGAGATTGCCGATGATCCCTGATACGTCTCTGACGTATCGATAATTTCTTATGTTCCATGCCACATTATTGATGTTATCTACATGTTTTATGCACACTTTATGTCATATTCGTGCATTTTCTGGAACTAACCTATTAACAAGATGCCGAAGTGCCGATTCTTTGTTTTCTGCTGTTTTTGGTTTCAGAAATCCTAGTAAGGAAATATTCTCGGAATTGGACGAAATCAAAGCCCAGGGGCCTATTTTCTCACGAAGCTTCCAGAAGTCCGAAGGAGAGACGAAGAGGGGCCACGGAGGGGCCACACCCTAGGGCGGCGCGGCCCCCCCTTGGCCGCGCGGCCCTGTGGTGTGGGGCCCCCGTGCCGCCTCTTGACCTGCCCTTCCGCCTATAAAAAGTCTCCGTGACGAAACCCCCAGTACCGAGAACCACGATACGGAAAACCTTCCAGAGACGCCGCCGCCGCCGATCCCATCTCGGGGGATCCAGGAGATCACCTCCGGCACCCTGCCGGAGAGGGGAATCATCTCCCGGAGGACTCTACGCCGCCATGGTCGCCTCCGGTGTGATGTGTGAGTAGTCTACCCCTGGACTATGGGTCCATAGCAGTAGCTAGATGGTTGTCTTCTCCCCATTGTGCTATCATTGTCGGATCTTGTGAGCTGCCTAACATGATCAAGATCATCTATCTGTAATTCTATATGTTGCGTTTGTTGGGATCCGATGAATAGAGAATACTTGTTATGTTGATTATCGAAGTTATATCTATGTGTTGTTTATGATCTTGCATGCTCTCCGTTATTAGTAGATGCTCTGGCCAAGTTGATGCTAGTAACTCCAAGAGGGAGTATTTATGCTCGATAGTGGGTTCATGCCTGCATTGACACCTGGGACAGTGACAGAAAGTTCTAAGGTTGTGTTGTGCTGTTGCCACTAGGGATAAAACATTAGTGCTATGTTCAAGGATGTAGTCACTAGTTACATTACGCGCCATACTTAATGCAATTGTCTGTTGTTAGCAACTTAATACTGGAGGGGGTTCGGATGATAACCTGAAGGTGGACTTTTTAGGCATAGATGCAGTTGGATGACGGTCTATGTACTTTGTCGTAATGCCCAATTAAATCTCACTATACTCATCATGATATGTATGTGCATGGTCATGCTCTTTTTATTTGTCAATTGCCCAACTGTAATTTGTTCACCCAACATGCTGTTCGTCTTATGGGAGAGACACCTCTAGTGAACTGTGGACCCCGGTCCAATTCTCTTTACTGAAATACAATCTACTGCAATACTTGTTCTACTGTTTTCTGCAAACAATCATCTTCCACACAATACGGTTAACTCTTTGTTACAGCAAGCCGGTGAGATTGACAACCTCACTGTTTCGTTGGGGCAAAGTACTTTGGTTGTGTTGTGCAGGTTCACGTTGGCGCCGGAATCACTGGTGTTGCGCCGCACTACATCTCGCCGCCATCAACCTTCAACGTGCTTCTTGACTCCTACTGGTCCGATTAAACCTTGGTTTCTTACTGAGGGAAACTTGCCGCTGTGCGCATCACACCTTCCTCTTGGGGTTCCCAACGGACGTTCCAACCACACGCATCAAGCAAATGTCTCGCGCCGTTGCCGGGAGATCAAGACACGCTGCAAGGGAGTCTCCACTTCTCAATCTCTTTACTTTGTTTTTGTCTTGCTTAGTTTTATTTACTACTTTGTTTGCTGCACTAAATCAAAATACAAAAAAAATTAGTTGCTAGTTTTACTTTATTTGCTATCTTGTTTGCTATATCTAAAACACAAAAAAATTAGTTTACTTGCATTTACTTTATCTAGTTTGCTTTATTTACTGTTGCTAAAATGGCCAACGCTGAAAACACTAAGTTGTGTGACTTCACAACCACAAATAATAATGATTTCTTATGCACACCTATTGCTCCACCTGCTACTACAGCAGAATTCTTTGAAATTAAACCTGCTTTACTGAATCTTGTTATGCGAGAGCAATTTTCTGGTGTTAGTTCTGATGATGCTGCTGCCCATCTTAATAATTTTGTTGAACTATGTGAAATGCAAAAATATAAAGATGTAGATGGTGATATTATTAAACTAAAATTGTTCCCTTTCTCATTAAGAGGAAGAGCTAAAGATTGGTTGCTATCTCTGCCTAAGAATAGTATTGATTCATGGACTAAATGCAAGGATGCTTTTATTGGTAGATATTATCCCCCTGCTAAAATTATATCTTTGAGGAGTAGCATAATGAATTTTAAACAATTAGATACTGAACATGTTGCTCAAGCTTGGGAAAGAATGAAATCTTTGGTTAAAAATTGCCCAACCCATGGACTGACTACTTGGATGATCATCCAAACCTTCTATGCAGGACTAAATTTTTCTTCACGGAATTTATTGGATTCAGCTGCTGGAGGTACCTTTATGTCCATCACTCTTGGTGAAGCAACAAAGCTTCTTGATAATATGATGATCAATTACTCTGAATGGCACACGGAAAGGGCTCCACAAGGTAAGAAGGTAAATTCTGTCAAAGAAACCTCTTCCTTGAGTGATAAGATTGATGCTATTATGTCTATGCTTGTGAATGATAGGACTAATATTGATCCTAATAATGTTCCGTTAGCTTCATTGGTTGCACAAGAAGAACATGTTGATGTAAACTTCATTAAAAATAATACTTTCAACAACAATGCTTACCTAACAATTCTAGTAACAACTATAGACCATATCCTTATAATAATGGCAACGGCTATGGTAATTCTTATGGTAATTCTTACAACAATAATAGGAATTCACCCCTGGACTTGAAGCCATGCTTAAAGAATTTATTAGTACACAAACCGCTTTTAACAAATCTGTTGAAGAAAAGCTTGGGAAAATTGATATACTTGTCGCTAAAGTCGATAGTCTTGTCATTGATGTTGATCTTTTGAAATCAAAAGTTTTGCCTAATGAGAATCATCATAATAAAATTGCTACTACAGCAAATGCCATTCAAGTTAGAATTAATGAGAATATAAGATTAATGGCTGAACTGCGTGCTAGGTGGGATAGAGAAGAAAATGAAAAACTAGCTAAAGAGAAGAATATAGCTAAAGTTTGGACTATTACCACCACTAGTAATGCTAATGCTACACATGTTGCTGCACCTCCTACTCATACTAATAAAAGAATTGGTGTTAGCAATGTTTCCACTTCTAATGCAAAGCGCGAAAAACTGCCTGAAACTGCTAAAACTGTTGAAACTGCCTTTGATAAAGCTGCTAAAATTTTTTCCAACATTGGGGATGATGATCCCATTGCTTTAGATTATAATGGTTTGAATTTTGATGATTGCCACATCTCTGAAGTTATAAAGTTCTTGCGAAAACTTGCTAAAAGTCCTAATGCTAGTGCTATAAATTTGGCTTTCACGCATCATATTACAAATGCTCTCATAAAAGCTAGAGAAGAGAAACTAGAGCGCGAAGCCTCTATTCCTAAAAAGCTAGAGGATGGTTGGGAGCCCATCATTAAGATGAAGGTTAAAGATTTTGATTGTAATGCTTTATGTGATCTTGGTGCAAGTATCTCTGTTATGCCTAAGAAAATTTATAATATGCTTGACTTGCCACCGCTGAAAAATTGTTATTTGGATGTTAATCTTGCTGATCATTCTACAAAGAAACCTTTGGGTAAAGTTGATAATGTTCGCATTACCGTTAACAATAACCTTGTTCCCGTTGATTTTGTTGTCTTGGATATTGAATGCAATGCATCTTGTCCCATTATATTGGGAAGACCTTTTCTTCGAACTGTTGGCGCTATTATTGATATGAAGGAAGGTAATATGAAATATCAATTTCCTCTCAAGAAAGGTATGGAACACTTCCCTAGAAAGAGAATGAAGGTACCTTTTGATTCTATTATGAGAACAAATTATGATGTTGACACTTCGTCTCTTGATAATACTTGATACACACTTTCTGCGCCTAGCTGAAAGGCGTTAAAGAAAAGCGCTTATGGGAGACAACCCATGTTTTTATCTATAGTACTTTGTTTTTATTTTATGTCTTGGAAGTTGTTTACTACTGTAGCAACCTCTCCTTATCTTAGTTTTGTGTTTTGTTGTGCCAAGTTAAGCCGTTGATAGAAAAGTAAGTACTAGATTTGGATTACTGCACAGTTCCAGATTTCTTTGCTGTCACGAATCTGAGTCCACCTCCCTGCAGGTAGCTCAGAAAATTAAGCCAATTTACGTGCATGATCCTCAGATATGTACGCAACTTTCATTCAATTTGAGCATTTTCATTTGAGCAAGTCTGGTGCCATTTTAAAATTCGTCAATACGAACTGTTCTGTTTTGACAGATTCTGCCTTTTATTTCGCATTGCCTCTTTCGCTATGTTGGATGAATTTCTTTGATCCATTAATGTCCAGTAGCATTATGCAATGTCCAGAAGTGTTAAGAATGATTGTGTCACCTCTGAATATGTCAATTTATATTGTGCACTAACCCTCTAATGAGTTGTTTCGAGTTTGGTGTGGAGGAAGTTTTCAAGGATCAAGAGAGGAGTATGATGCAACATGATCAAGGAGAGTGAAAGCTCTAAGCTTGGGGATGCACCCGGTGGTTCACCCCTGCATATATCAAGAAGACTCAAGCGTCTAAGCTTGGGGATGCCCAAGGCATCCCCTTCTTCATCGACAATATTATCAGGTTCCTCCCCTGAAACTATATTTTTATTCCATCACATCTTATGTGCTTTTTCTTGGAGCGTCGGTTTGTTTTTGTTTTTGTTTTGTTTGAATAAAATGGATCCTAGCATTCACTTTATGGGAGAGAGACACGCTCCGCTGTAGCATATGGACAAGTATGTCCTTGGTTTCTACTCATAGTATTCATGGCGAAGTTTCTCCTTCGTTAAATTGTTATATGGTTGGAATTGGAAAATGATACATGTAGTAATTGCTATAAATGTCTTGGGTAATGTGATACTTGGCAATTGTTGTGCTCATGATTAAGCTCTTGCATCATATGCTTTGCACCCATTAATGAAGAAATACATAGAGCATGCTAAAATTTGGTTTGCATATTTGGTTTCTCTAAGGTCTAGATAATTTCTAGTTTTGAGTTTGAACAACAAGGAAGACGGTGTAGAGTCTTATAATGTTTTCAATATGTATTTTATGTGAGTTTTGCTGCACCGGTTCATCCTTGTGTTTGTTTCAAATAAGCCTTGCTAGCCTAAACCTTGTATCGAGAGGGAATACTTCTCATGCATCCAAATACTTGAGCCAACCACTATGCCATTTGTGTCCACCATACCTACCTACTACATGGTATTTTCCGCCATTCCAAAGTATATTGCTTGAGTGCTACCTTTAAAATTCCATCATTCACCTTTGCAATATATAGCTCATGGGACAAATAGCTTAAAAACTATTGTGGTATTGAATATGTAATTATGCACTTTATCTCTTATTAAGTTGCTTGTTGTGCGATAACCATGTTCACTGGGGACGCCATCAATTATTCATTGTTGAATTTCATGTGAGTTGCTATGCATGTCCGTCTTGTCTGAAGTAAGAGAGATCTACCACCATATGGTTAAGCATGCATATGTTAGAGAAGAACATTGGGCCGCTAACTAAAGCCATGATCCATGGTGGAAGTTTCAGTTTTGGACAACAATCCTCAAATCTCAAATGAGAAAATTATTAATTGTTGGTATATGCTTATGCATAAAAGAGGAGTCCATTATCTGTTGTCTATGTTGTCCCGGTATGGATGTCTAAGTTGAAGAATAATCAATAGCGAGAAATCCAATGCGAGCTTTCTCCTTAGACCTTTGTACAAAGCGGCATAGAGGTACCCCTTTGTGACACTTGGTAAAAACAATGCATTGTGATGATCCGGTAGTCCAAGCTAATTAGGACAAGGTGCGGGCACTATTAGTACACTATGCATGAGGCTTGCAACTTATAAGATATAATTTACATGATGCATATGCTTTATTACTACCGTTGACAAAATTGTTTCATGTTTTCAAAATCAAAGCTCTAGCACAAATATAGCAATCGATGCTTTTCCTCTATGGAGGACCATTCTTTTACTTTCAATGTTGAGTCAGTTCACCTATTTCTCTCCACCTCAAGAAGCAAACACTTGTGTGAACTGTGCATTGATTCCTACATATTTGCTTATTGCACTTATTATATTACTCTATGTTGACAATATCCATGAGATATACATGTTACAAGTTGAAAGCAACCGCTGAAACTTAATCTTCTTTTGTGTTGTTTCAATGCCTTTACTTTGAATTATTGCTTTATGAGTTAACTCTTATGCAAGACTTATTGATGCTTGTCTTGAAGTGCTATTCATGAAAAGTCTTTGCTATATGATTCACTTGTTTACTCATGTCATATACATTGTTTCGATCGCTGCATTCACTACATATGCTTTACAAATAGTATGATCAAGATTATGATGGCATGTCACTCCAGAAATTATCTATGTTATCGTTTTACCTGCTCGGGACGAGCAGAACTAAGCTTGGGGATGCTGATACGTCTCCGACGTATCGATAATTTCTTATGTTCCATGCCACATTATTGATGTTATCTACATGTTTTATGCACACTTTATGTCATATTCGTGCATTTTCTGGAACTAACCTATTAACAAGATGCCGAAGTGCCAGTTGCTGTTTTCTGCTGTTTTTGGTTTCAGAAATCCTAGTAAGGAAATATTCTCGGAATTGGACGAAATCAAAGCCCAGGGGCCTATTTTCTCACGAAGCTTCCTGAAGTCCGAAGGAGAGACGAAGAGGGGCCACGGAGGGGCCACACCATAGGGCGGCGCGGCCCCCTTGGCCGCACGGCCCGTGGTGTGGGGCCCCCGTGCCGCCTCTTGACCTGCCCTTCCGCCTATAAAAGTCTCCGTGACGAAACCCCCGCATCGAGAACCACGATACGGAAAACCTTCCAGACACCGCCGCCGCCGATCCCATCTCGGGGATCCAGAGATCACCTCCGGCACCCTGCCGGAGAGGGGAATCATCTCCCGGAGGACTCTACGCCGCCATGGTCGCCTCCGGTGTGATGTGTGAGTAGTCTACCCCTGGACTATGGGTCCATAGCAGTAGCTAGATGGTTGTCTTCTCCCCATTGTGCTATCATTGTCGGATCTTGTGAGCTGCCTAACATGATCAAGATCATCTATCTGTAATTCTATATGTTGCGTTTGTTGGGATCCGATGAATAGAGAATACTTGTTATGTTGATTATCGAAGTTATATCTATGTGTTGTTTATGATCTTGCATGCTCTCCGTTATTAGTAGATGCTCTGGCCAAGTTGATGCTAGTAACTCCAAGAGGGAGTATTTATGCTCGATAGTGGGTTCATGCCTGCATTGACACAGGACAAGTGATGTAAAGTTCTAAGGTTGTGTTGTGCTGTTGCCACTAGGGATAAAACATTAGTGCTATGTTCAAGGATGTAGTCACTAGTTACATTACGCACCATACTTAATGCAATTGTCTGTTGTTAGCAACTTAATACTGGAGGGGGTTCGGATGATAACCTGAAGGTGGACTTTTTAGGCATAGATGCAGTTGGATGACGGTCTATGTACTTTGTCGTAATGCCCAATTAAATCTCACTATACTCATCATGATATGTATGTGCATGGTCATGCTCTCTTTATTTGTCAATTGCCCAACTGTAATTTGTTCACCCAACATGCTGTTCGTCTTATGGGAGAGACACCTCTAGTGAACTGTGGACCCCGGTCCAATTCTCTTTACTGAAATACAATCTACTGCAATACTTGTTCTACTGTTTTCTGCAAACAATCAACTTCCACACAATACGGTTAACTCTTTGTTACAGCAAGCCGGTGAGATTGACAACCTCACTGTTTTGTTGGGGCAAAGTACTTTGGTTGTGTTGTGCAGGTTCACGTTGGCGCCGGAATCACTGGTGTTGCGCCGCACTACATCTCGCCGCCATCAACCTTCAACGTGCTTCTTGACTCCTACTGGTCCGATTAAACCTTGGTTTCTTACTGAGGGAAACTTGCCGCTGTGCGCATCACACCTTCCTCTTGGGGTTCCCAACGGACGTGCCAACCACACGCATCAATCCCTTCTGCTTTGCCGCGCTCTATCGACCCTTGCTTGTGCTGCCGTGTCTCTTGCTCCGCTTGGTCCTTCAGGTGCTGCCGCCGTTGCTGCTGCAGGTCGTGGACTATTTTGCCTTGCCGCTCCCTCGGGAGGCGTTGATACGAACGCTGTCCCCATAGCTCCAACTCCTGCTATCACCATATTGTATAGTGTTTCCCTTGGATCACCTGGAGGTGGTTTAGATGCGAGGATAAAAGCTTGTGTCGCCATATACCCAGCTTCTGGTGTCTTAGGGATAATGTTCCCTCTTGTATCTATTGACATAAAGGACATATCGAGGTTTTGAACCAAGTGCTCTCTTTCAGCTTCGGGTATGTGTTGTAACCTTGATCTTCCTCTGTTCCGAGCCTCCCTGTGGCTATCACCCGAAGTTCTAGATTGTCGACTTAGATCTGCCCTTCTCCCGCCGGATGCAGAAGCTGCCTCCTTTCTCCTGTTTAACTCGGCTGTCTGTTTTTCCAATTCTCTGGCAGCTCGTGCTAGCCTATATTGATATGCTTGTAATTCCTCTGGTGTGGCCGTGGTAGCCATTGGTTCTGTACCATTCATAGCTCTCGCGGCTCTGTCCCATGCTGCTTGTGAAAGTTGAACTCTGTCTCGCGGCTCTGGTCCGACGTATTTGTTGCCCAGGCCTTGTCGCAGATTGGAGGGATCGACATATGGATTTCCCAGATCGTCGAAAGCCTCAGATGTTTCCTCTTGATCCTCAATGGCATAAATCTGATGATATTTTGTATTCAGATCTATGTTGGGTTCGGTGACATCGTCGTTGAGATTGATGAAGACCTTGCCCACTGTGATAGATTTGTCGATGAAGTCGTAACTGTCGACATCGCTTGAGCCATCGCTTATATATGAGTCCGCAGATGACTCAAACGACATGTCGTTGAAGATCTTGGTGAGTTTCTCTCTTGTTCTGGTGCTGACATAGCGTGTCGACGAAGTTTCTTCTTCTCCTGACTCGGTTGACGATGTATAGCTTGAAAAATCGGAATCGACCGCCGACGATCCCGACGAAATCGGAATTTCGACACGATACGATCCTTCCATCTCGACGCGAAAGTGAAACCTTCCGAACGTCATCTCCATGGGCTCCGCCAGATACGCATATGCATCCAAACGGGAGGGTGGGTGAGGAACAAAATCGACAAGACCAGCAGCGATCTGTTTACCTCGATCCATTGTGTTGCCTGCGGTTGATGATGTCGAAGACCTTGAACGTGCCATCGAGATCAGATCCTTACGCCTCTAGTCCCCACGGTCGGCGCCAATTGACAAGGTATCCACTTGTCAATGCCTATGGATTATAGGCTAGGGTTTAGTTGGAAGTAGAGGGCAAGTAGATCTCGAAGGTTTCAGCCGAAAAGTACTCGACGATTATGAAAACTAGGGTTTGTAATAATGATTCGATGATCTTTTCGTCCCTCGACTCCCCCTTTATATAGGAGGTGGAGCCGAGGGATTCGTCTTTAATACAAGTTACAGAGTCCGGGACGGTTTCTAACTCATCCCGCCAGATTACAAATAACACTTCCTATTACAACTCTAGCTTTCCTTAATATATCTTGGGCTCCCGAATCTTCTTATTCTTCGGGTAGTGGGCCTTCAGTAAACCCCGGGTACTATCTTCGGCAGGCCCATTTGGGATGCCTATGTCAGTAGTCAACACCTTGAATTTGTCGGAAACCCTTTGCGACAAGTCGAGCTTTATAGACAGTAACATTACCATCAGCATCTGTTTTTCTCTTGAAGGTCCATTTATTCTCGACAACCTTTCGGCTATCCGATAAGTCTACCAAAGTCCACACTTTGTTATCATACATGGATCCCATTTCGGATTTCATGGCTTCTTGCCATTTGTTGGAATCTGGGCTTATCATTGCTTCTTCATACGTCGCAGGATCCTCATCATTGTGTAGGATAACGTAGCATAGAAAAGAAAAAAATTCCTACCGCGAACACGAAATCCAAGCCAAGATGCAATCTAGAAGATGGTAGCAACGAGTGACAAGGTATCAACTTGTCAATGCCTATGGATTGTAGGCTAGGGTTTAGTTGGAAGTAGAGGGCAAGTAGATCTCGAAGGTTTCAGCCGAAAAGTACTCGACGGTTATGAAAACTAGGGTTTGTAGACAATGATTCGATGATCTCTTCGTCCCTCGACTCCCCCTTTATATAGGAGGCGGAGCCGAGGGTTTCATTTTGTACAAGTTACAGATTCCAGGACGGTTTCTAACTCATCCCGCCAGATTACAATTAACACTTCCTATTACAACTCTAACTTTCCTTAATATATCTTGGGCTCCCGAATCTTCTTATTCTGCGGGTAGTGGGCCTTCAGTAAACCCCGGGTACTATCTTCGGCAGGCCCATTTGGGATGCCTATGTCAGTAGCCCCCGAGATTTTACTTGAATCGTAAAGTTAGGGAAAATCTCCACTGTTTATTTTTATTCAACAGCTTCAACTTTTTGTATATTTCTTCATAAAATTCTATATTGTACAGGGATAATGGTAGTTGGGGCTAGTTCATCTGACGGATCAGGTACTAGTTAACTGCTCTAGTGGCAATCCGCAAAAACCTACTTCAAGATCACGTCCCTGGACATGATCTCGGGATACTGGTGTAAACTTCGACAGGTGCCGCTTAAGGTCTTACCATTCTGTCGAGTCCCAGTCAAATTTATCGAGTACCTAACGCGTCCGTTAGGATTTTCTTCGTATCTGTTGATACGGATAAAAGTAGCAGAGCGCAGTCTTCGGCGATGCCACGCCCAGCAGAACGGATCTGGGGTCTTACCTTCGCAAATTTGCGGCATTCAGAAATTGATCGCAACTTTGGCGTTCCGAGAATATATTGTCGAGTGCTTTTCCGGCTGTTGGAATGGCACATTTTATCGAGTCAAAGATGACTTATATTGCTCTCCCGATGGGAGTATATGTTGAGTTAGTTATAACTCAAAATATATTCTTTTGCTTTTCTATCTTTCTTTTTTTTAATTTCATCGGGTACGCGAACAGCGTTCCCGATGGGAGTAGCCCCCGAGGCTACAGCCAAGGACTTGTGCTTGGTTGTAGACTCAACATTTTAGTCTACCTTGTCGCTATATTGTCATTATTTCTCGATATGATCTTCTTTTCATCTCTCGGGTGCGCGAACAGCGCTCCCGATGGGAGTAGCCCCCGAGGCTACAGCCAAGGACTTGTGCTTGGTTGTAGGCTCCCACAATTTCTATATTGCCATACTTGAAATTTTACTTTTGTCGAAGTAGCCCCCGAGCATTTGGGCAAAAACTTGTATTTGATCAAAGGCTCCCGAAGTATTTAATAACTTCTCCTGCCGCCAATCTTCTTCTATTTTTCTTGTCGGCATGCTTCCCTTAGTCAAATTTACTTCATCTCTGTTAATAGTCGTGATTTTTCTGCCTTGTGGGTCCATTGTTTCCACCACATTGACACGTCGTGCAAGTGGGGGACACACGTCCTCCGCTTTTCCTGGCGCACGTACTTTAACGCCTGTTCTATTCCATCTCAGTAAAAATACCTTTTTACCCTTTATCTACAAGATCTTTTTTCACCACACGATTTCTTCATCCAACGGTGCATTGCTTCGCCCAATTCCTATATAAACCTTTCTTCAACCTCCGTTCACTCCTTCGCTTGCGCCGCACATCTGTTCCTCTTTGCAAAAACTTCCACTGCGCCCAACTCTCTTTGATCTTACACACGCACGAACTTTGCTTTTCCAGTGCCGTTGATGCCACCACGCACGCGACTCACTCGCCACAGTACTCCAGAGTCCAAGATGGCCGCTGAAGATCTTGAGTGGGAGAGATCTAAAATCTCCAATCAAGACGTCAACATGTTGAAGAGGCTAGGCCTGATGAAAAAGAGGACGCCATCCGCTTTCCCAGCGAAGAAAGCTACCCAACCCCTCCAATGGAGTACCGGGTTAGTTTCGTTGATCACCTCATCCGCGGCCTTTCTGCCCCAATTCACGATTTCCTCCGCGGCCTTCTTTTTGTTTATGGGATTCAGCTGCACCAGTTGACCCCCAATTCCATCCTCCATGTCTCCATTTTTATCACTCTTTGCGAATGCTTCCTTGGAGTCCCTCCTAACTGGGCTCTGTGGAAACGCATTTTCTGCCTCCGCCGCAATGGCTCCCACAACGCCACCTATAACATAGGCGGCGTTGTTATCTGTGTCCGATCTGACGTTGATTACTTCGACGTCAAATTTCCTGATTCTGTCCAAGGGTGGCGAAAAAGGTGGCTCTACATACACGAAGAAAGTGCCAATTTTGTTGAGCACAACATAGTCCCTTTCGACGGAAGTGCCAAAATTCTGCGCCGCCGCTCCTGGGATGCTGAAGCTTCCGAAGAGGAGAAAACGGCGACAGAAGCACTTATGTCTCGTATTCATCAGCTTCAAAATACTCGAGGCAAAGAACTGTCTGGTGTTCAAATCACCGCCTACTTCCTTAGGATTAGAGTGCAGCCCCTTCAGGCTCGCAAAAATCCCCTTTGGACGTATGCTGGTGAAAATGACGCCAATAGACTCTCCAATGATCTTTCTGTAAAGGACTTGGAGAAGCTGATTCGAAGAATTTCCTCGCTTAACAAGAAGGATCCTATTCCCTCCTCTTGCCGCGTGAAACCATACAGCTCCGCCAATCCTCTCCCCGAGGTATTTTGTTTTCTTGAATTTTTGTCTTGTTCCGAACTTTTCCTGCATCACATTGTATTGATATCTCTCTAATTTTTCTTTTGTTGCTATTTTCCTGCAGAACCATCCTACTGTGACTTCCCTTCCTCCTCTTCCTGAGGATGGAGAAGTCGAAGAACGAGCTATCATCGCCGAAGACAACCAGGGTTCTTCTCTTCCTGAAAGTGAAGTCGCAGGTTCTCACAAATCTGCGGCTTCCCATGAAAAAGAAGTTGAATCTGACGCCAGCGAGTCGACGCAATCCTTTCCTCCTGCTGTTTCCCCAAGGAACAAAAGGAAACGGAATGATGCCGAGGATTCTGGCACCTTCAAAGCCGAAGAAGCCGATCCTTCACGCCAAAAGGCGGCTTATGATCCATATCTTGAATCCCTCATCAGTTCGTAAGTTATCTTTTGCTTTTTCTTATCGTTGTACTCGAAGTTCTTTTGTCTATCTTGTTTTTTATGCTGTCATCTTTTGTTCGCAGTGATGATGAGGAAGAACCACCAACTCTTGACGTGGCTGCTCGAACAAGCTCGTCACGTACTCTAGTTGTTTCAGAGACACCAGCTGAAGGAGAGAAGTCCTCGCCTCCTCAACGAAACGTCGTCACCACAACTCCGCCAGCAAGCCCCGTTGCTCCTTCACCAAAAAGGACAAGGATTGAAACGATTGTTGAGCCTGCCCCTCAATTGGGCGGCTCTTCTACTTTGCTCTTGGATGATGTAAGTTTGTCGATATCTATATTTCCTCTATTTTGCTTTTTCACGCCTTCACTCTTTTTTCATGCCGATGTTTCTCTTGCTTTGTTCTTCTTTGACAGCCCATGATCAAAGATCTTATCCGCATCGGATCCCAATTCATTGGGTACCGTGAGTATGCCAGCAGAACTGAAGGTAACAACTTTTATACTTGTCGTTCTTTCTGACTTTTTGCTCCTGTTGTTTGTCGCGATTTTTGATCTTTTTTTTATCTCGACAGAGAAACTTGCAGAGGCCAACAAACGTGCCGACGCACTTGCTCAAAAACTGGAGCAAAGTGAGGCGGCTCGCAAGAAAGCCGAACTTGTTGCTAGCGAAGCCAAAGCCGAGGCTGATGAAGCCAAAGCAAAAGCTGCTAGTGTCGAGGAACTGTAGAAAAGACTTGAGGATGCTGAATCTGCTTTAAACGAGCATAAAGCAGCACAAGCTGCTCGTGAGCAGGGGATCCTCAAGCGCCTGAAATCACAAAGTCGACGCACTCACAGTAATACTATTGATCCTTTCTATTTTTATGAGAACCGCTGTTTCTTATTTTTGACCAACATTTTGTTTCCTGTGGCAGACCAAACAAACCAAGAGTTTGATCTGGAGAATCCCGTCAATGACCCTCTCCTTGACGCACTTTCTTATCTGGAGCTTCATGGGTCCGAAATTTGTGAAGGCGTGGCAAATGCTAGTGCAGGATTGTCGACGCTGTTCCCCTACTTCTTCCCGAAGAAAGAGGAGCCCCTGACTTTCCTTGCCCTTGCCAAGAGCTTCAATTCATCAGAGGACCTTGGACTGAAGATGCGTCAGGAAAATATGAAGATTGCTGTCGAAAGCACTGTTGCCCTGGTTGCTGACAGCCAACAGACTGTTGATTGGATGAAAGTTGGCGACACCGATCAGATAGAGCAATCAAGATGGAGGTCGCTGATTAAGGCAGCCAAGCCCAACACGAAGAAAATCTTGGCCTATCTCGGGATCAAACCAGCTTCAACTCCTAGCTCATCAAGGCCGGAGGTCTAGTTGCATGCCTCTTTGTTTTTCTTTCTCTGTTTCTTTTGCTCTTGTCGCCAAAGTAGTTATTTGGCGACACGTACTTCATTAGCTCCACTGTAAGGCCTTTGTAATTATTCCGAAAGATTAATGAAAACTCTATCTTTGCTTGTTGATTGATGTTGTCTTGTTTTATTAAATTTCAGTTGGTATTTGATAACTATACTCCATCTTCCGCTCCTTCCAATGTTTCGCCTTCTTCTTCTCGCTCAAGGAGAACTCTTGCTGATACTACACCTGTCGAAGATTCCTTGCCGCAAGAATTGGATGAACTTCGGCAGCAACTTCAGTATGCAAAGAAGCAAACACTTGTGATGATGGAAAAGTCTCGTAAGTCATCTGAAGCCGAAAAAATTGCACTTCAACAAGCTCGCGAGGCCGTGGCTGCTAAGGAAATCGCTGCTTCCGAGGCTGAAAAGGCGACTACTCGAGAAAATTTCATGCTCGAGTTAATGAATGAAGCCAGTGTGGATATGTCGGGTATGCTTGTTTCATCCTCCGATATCTTCCGTCTTCATGCTGCGTCTCTTAAAGTTTTCTGCTCTGTTGTTTTAATAGGTTCCTTTACTGATGCTGTTGCCGAAGAAGAGAGGGTAAATACTAGGACGAACCTCCTTGTTAACCTTGCCCTTGACCATGGTTCTCTGTTTTGGGCTACCCCAGAGAGGACCCGCCAGATTGTCAGATTTCAGGATCGCGCCTCTCAAACTCGCGACTTCCTTGACTTCTGTACCAGGACCCTGTCTATGGTTTATAACTCCATGTTTCCTCGGAACGTTCAACCACAAACTCTTCCCGAGTTAATGGGGAAATTTAAGGATGCCCACAAGATTCATGATTTTGTCAGAGCTCAACTGGTAGCTGGCGCCAGATTTGCCCTTATCATGCTTCAGATCTGCCACTCAAAGCTTGACCTGACCCAAGTTGTTGCGAAAGTTCATGAGAAGGTAAGGCGCCGAAGAGTTGGTGTCGACCGAATTAACACGAAGGTTTCGCCTATAGCCGAAGAAATGATTGAAGACCTTCTTCGGATGGATGCCGACTTTTTTGCAGATGGTCATTATGCTGATTTTCTTGGCGCTGCTCCTGAAGAAAACAGAATTACCCTTGATGACATATTGAATCATGACTGATTATTTTCCTTTGGTAGATAACTCTTCTTTGTAACCCATAATTGTGATTATATTGTGAAGCAATCATCATATATCTATATTTGTCTAGCCCCCGAGTGTTTCGGTGGCTATTTACTGTATTTGTGTATTGCGAGGTTTTGAACCAAGGCATTTACTCAATATGTAGTTTTGGCGAATATCAGCCCCCGAGCTTCTTTGTTGAGTACTATTTTGTATTTTTATTAACTCACGAGGTATTTGAATACCAAGGCGGGGCTTTTCTTTTTTTCGAGGAATTATATTGAAATTCGTCGGGTCGGAGACTTTGAGTGTGTCGATGAAGAAAAGTTATATTGACACTATCTTTATTATATTGCAGCGCCGCGAGCCCGCCTCATTAAAAACCTTTTCCGGCCCCACTCGGTGCCCCGAAAAAGGAAAAGAGTGCGTCTGAAAACTCGCGGGCGTTTCATTACATTGAAGTTTTACAAGGACTATATTTTAGCTCTAGGCGTAGAACCGCCTGAGTTGCGCCACGTTCCAGGGGTTTTGCTCCTCCACCCCTGTCTTCTTGTCCTTTATCCTGTATATTCCTCCTCCGATTACTTCCGTGACAATGTAAGGGCCAAGCCATGGTGACTCGAGTTTTTCATGACTTTTTTGCGTGAGCCGAAGAACTAGGTCTCCCACCTGAAAAGATCTTGGCCGCAAACGTCGACTGTGGTAATTCTTCAAGTCCTGTTGGTATTTGGTTACCCGAGATAGTACTTCATCTCTAGCTTCATCAATTGCATCGACGTCATCTTCTAGCGCTTTTCTCGACACCTCTTCATCATATTCTACGACTCGTGGAGAGTCATGCTCTATCTCGATTGGTAATACTGCTTCTGCTCCATGAACCAAAAAGAACGGAGTTTCTTGTGTTGCTGTGTTTGGTGTTGTTCGTATGCTCCATAATACACTGGGCAGCTCCTCTGGCCAGGTGTGTCGAGCTTTCTCCAGTGGCGCTAATAAGCGTTTCTTAATGCCGTTGCAGATGATTCCATTAGCTTTCTCGACTTGGCCGTTGGTCTGCGGGTGCGCAACTGACGCAAAGTGTAACGTGATACCCACTTCTTTGCAATAATCTTTGAATTCGTGGGATGTGAAGTTGCTGCCATTGTCTGTGACAATGCTATGGGGCACTCCAAATCTGAAGACGAGGCCTTTTATGAATTTTACTGCGGATGCTCCGTCTGGTGAGTTTATCGGCTTTGCTTCTATCCACTTTGTAAATTTGTCGACAGCTACTAGCATGTACTCCTTTCCTCCTGGCCAGGATTTGTGTAACTTGCCCACCATATCAAGTCCCCATTGGGCAAAGGGCCACGACAATGGTATTGGTGTTAGTTCTGCTGCTGGAGAATGAGGTTTCGCGGCAAACCTTTGACACGCGTCGCAAGTTCTTACTATTTCCTTGGCGTCTTCGATTGCTGTCAACCAATAGAATCCTGCCCGAAAAACCTTGGCTGCAATAGCTCGACTACTCGCGTGGTGGCCACATATTCCTTCGTGTACATCCTTCAGAATTATTCTTCCTTCTTCGGGTGTAACACACCTTTGCAGGACGCCTGAAATACTTCGCTTGTACAATTCTCCTTTGATCACCGTGAAAGCTTTAGAGCGTCGAATTACTCGCCTTGCCTCAACTGGATCATCGGGTATCTCTTTCCTGAGGATGTATGATATATATGCTTGCATCCAAGGAACTTGTACCATCATTACAAGCTCTTGGTCCTCTTCATCCTCCGTGGTTTCTGTGAGGGGTGTCGAAGTTTTCTCTTCTTTTGATTTTTTCTGCACCTTTTTTGGCTTCGTGGATCTCTCCGCTATTTCTTCCCAAAATACTCCTGGTGGGATTGGAAGGCACTGCGACCCGATGTTTGCGAGGACGTCAGCTTCATCGTTGCTCAATCTACTGATGTGATTTACCTCGCATCCATCAAATAACTTCTCGAGCTCATTATACACCTCCTTGTATGCTACCATACTATCATTGACTGCGTCACATTGGTTCATAACTTGCTGAGCCACCAACTGTGAGTCGCCAAATATTTTTAGTCGAGTTGCACCGCAAGCTTTTGCCATCTTCATCCCGTGTATGAGGGCTTCATATTCTGCTTCATTGTTAGATGTGTTAGGGAACGTCATCCGAAGGATGTACTTCAACTTGTCGCCTTCAGGTGATATAAGTATTAGAGCATCTCCACTCGTCCCCCCGAGGAGGCCCCCGGCGAGCGTTTTTTCCATCCGGACGGCGAAATTCGGCCCAGTCGCGCCCCCGGTTCCTCGTTTTCGTCCGGATTTGGGCCTAAATCCATCCGGCGATCCCACGACATCCCCGGCCCCCCGGGGAGCTCTCGGGGACTCCGGACGAGTGAAAAGCGGGGAAGGGCCCGATCTGTCGGTGACTCGACGCACGAACCCCACCGCCACGTCGCTCAAAATCTCCCCCACCCCTCGTATCTCTCTCGCCGCCGGCACCACCCCGCCGGCTTGTTGCCCAGATTGCGCCGCCACTCCTTCCCACCTGCCTATATTCCGCCGTGTTTGGACGACGGCCTATCTGGCTGCTCTTTCGCCGGCCTGTTTTCCGGCCTGCTTGCTCGTCGTCGCTCGCGGCTCGGGTTGCCTCGACCACGCCCGTCAGGTGTTCGTCCATTTGCCTCGCCGGCCATGGACTCGGACGAAGAGGAGGAGCAGATGTTCGTCGAGCTTATGCAAGAAGAGATGGCAGCAGGGAATCCTTGCAACAAATGAAGCTAGAGGTTTTCCAGGGATGCTTGGAAGCATTGACTGCATGCATTGGCAATGGAAGAACTGTCCGTTTGCGTGGCAGGGAATGTACAAGGGTCACAAAAAAGGCTGCACTGTGATACTTGAAGCAGTGGCTACCCATGATCTTTGGATTTGGCACTCTTTCTTTGGTATGCCTGGATCCAACAATGACATCAACGTCCTAAACAGCTCCCCGGTCTTTTCCAAGCTTGTTGAGGGTCATGCTCCCCCGGTGGACTATGTGATCAATGGTCGGCACTACAACAAAGGATACTACCTTGTAGACGGTATCTATCCAAAGTGGGCAACATTTGTGAAGACGATCTCCAACCCTAGCACCCCCAAACTTTGCGAGTTTGTCAAGAAACAAGAAGCTTGCCGAAAAGACGTCGAGCGAGCATTTGGTGTCCTACAGCAGAGATTTGCTGTCGTCCGGTTCCCCGCTATGACTTGGTCCAAAGATCAGATGTGGGAGGTGATGAACTGCTGTGTGTGCCTACACAACATGATTATTGAAGATGAGCGAAAGCATCCGGTTCCTCTGGCTGAGCAAGAAGCACCATATGAGAGAGAGGGTCCTCTTGCACAGCCTAATCACCAGGTGCCTCCATCATGGGCCGCCTTCATTGCTATGCGCCAGGAGATTCGAGACTCTACAATGCACCAGCTGCTGCAAGATGATCTGGTGGAGCACATATGGAGGCTCCGAGGCAACGCCAACGCCGACGCCAACTAGTCTGTCTTAATTTGTTTGAAAAATTGTGAAATTTGTGTGCTTCATTTGTTTCAGCACTTGTTAAACATTGTACTGTTATGGCCGAAATTGTTTCAGCAATTTTCGTCCTCTTGTTTGCCGAACTTGTTAAATTTTATGTTGAATTTGTTTGAAATATGTCAAATGGTCGAGGTTGGGGGTTTCCTGCCGGGGGGACGGCTGGAACTTCGGCGCTCCCCACGCCAAATCTTCATCCAATCCGGACGAAAATTTCGCCGGATTTGGGCGTGGGGAGCGCCAACGAGTGGGGATGCTCTTACTCCTGCGCCAGCTCCTTCTACTCTCTTTGACCCGTCGAAATTCATGGTCCAGGTTCTCGACAAGTCTGGGGGGTCCTGTGTTTTGCAGTTCCATCCACTCTGCGATGAAGTCTGGCAGAACTTGCGACTTGATTGCTTTTCTTTTTTCATACGTGATGTCCCGAGGGGAAAGTTCTATTCCCCAAAGGGAGACACGACCCGTAGCTTCTGGATTGTTTAGTATATTTGACAAGGGAGCTTCATTGACCACTATGATCGGGTGTGCCGAAAAATAGTGGCGCAATTTTCGTGCTGTTGTGAACACTCCATATGCTAGCTTTTGGTACTGAGGGTACCTTTGTTTTGAGGGCGATAAAACTTCGCTGACGAAGTATACTGGCCTCTGCACTCCGTGGAGTTTTCCTTCTTCTTCCCTTTCAACGACAAGGACTGTGCTTACTACCTGGGGTGTGGCCGCAATATACAGTAACAAAGGCTCCTTCTCTTTTGGCGCCACCAAGATGGGGGGTGTCGAGATTTTGCGTTTGAGGTCCTCAAAAGCTCTGTCCGCTTCTTCATTCTACTGGAATTTATCTCCTTGCTTTATGAGGGCGTAAAATGGTAGCGCTTTTTCCCCTAGCCTGGCGACGAATCTGCTCAAGGCTGCGACTCGCCCAGTTAACTGCTGCATTTCTTTCAACTTTGTTGGCTTCCTCATTGTTACGATAGCTTGTATTTTATCGGGATTTGCTTCAATCCCTCTTGCTGAAACTAGGAACCCTAGAAGTTCTCCTGCTGGGACGCCGAAAGAACACTTCGTCGGGTTCAATTTGAGGCAGAACTTGTCAAGGTTGTCGAAGGTTTCCTTGAGATCCTCGATCAGCGTTGCCCCCTTTTTTGATGTTATGACGACATCATCGATGTATACTTGCACGTTTTTCCCAATCTGTGTCGCCAAACACTTCTGCATCATCCTCTTATATGTTGCTCCCGCATTTTTCAGACCAAAGGGCATTGTTCTGTAGCAAAACACGCCGTATGGTGTAATAAACGCGGTCTTTACTTCATCTTCTTCTTTCAATCTGATCTGGTTATAGCCAGAATATGCGTCCAGGAAGGAAAGACGTTCGCATCCAGCCGTGGAGTCGATAATTTGATCGATCCTCGGGAGGGGAAAATGATCCTTTGGACAATGTTTATTGAGACACGTAAAGTCGACGCACATGCGAAGGACTGTCGTGTGTTTCTTCGGCACCATCACTGGGTTAGCTACCCATGTGGCTTCTGTAGATATTTCTTTGATAAAACCAGCATCCTTCAGTCGATTTATTTCTGATAACATAGCTTTGCGGTTTGGTTCCGAAAAACGCCGCAAGGGTTGTTTGATTGGTCTCGCGAGAGGATCTAAGTTGAGGTGGTGCTCGGCAAGTTCCCTGGGTACTCCTGGCATGTCAGCTGGACACCATGCGAAGATTTTCCAGTGCTCATGGAGGAACTTGACGAGCGCGCTTTCCTATGCGATATCCATATTTGTTGCAATGGACGTCGTCTTTTTCGGGTCTGTCGGGTGAATCTGCACCTCCTTAGAATTTTTCTCGGTATTGAAAGTTGATTCTTTATTTGGCCTTCCAACGTCTGGCAGCACGTCGTAATCAGTCATGCTTTTTGACGCCAAATACTCAGCTTGCATCCCGAAAGTTTCTGATAGCCGATGAAAATCCTTGTCGCACTTATCGGCTAAGGTGAAGCTTCCTTTGACTGTGATTGGTCCCTTTGGTCCAGGCAATCTCCACAACAGGTATGTATAGTGTGGCACCGCCATAAATCTAGCATATGCTGGTCGTCCCAACAAGGCGTGGTATTGCGACGGAAAATCTACGACTTCAAATTCCAGCCTCTCGATTCTATAATTTTCTCGGGTTCCAAACTGAACGTCGAGGTTGATTTTCCCCAATGGATAACTTGGTTTCTCTGGTGTGATGCCGTGGAACCTTGTGTCTGTTGGCTTCAAGTTTGCTAATGATATGTTCATCTTCCTCAATGTATCTGCATACATAAGGTTTAGGCTGCTGCCGCCGTCTATGAACACTCGAGAGACATCAAATCCCGCGATAACTGCTGGCAGAATAAGTGCCGATCACTCGGGTCGAGGAACTTGCTGCGGATGATCTGCTATGGTGAAGCCAATATCTTGTCCTGACCAATTAAGATACTCAACTGTTGGTGGAGGCATTTTTTCTGCCATAAACACCTGTCGTGAGATTACTTTCTGAGCTCTATTGGATGGCCTTCCCTTCTGAATCATCAACACCGCTCCGTTGGAGTTAGGATCAACATAAGGTGGTGGTGGAGGTGCTGCCGCTATTCTGAGCTGATGCCGATTGTCGTCTGTAATCGCGGGAGGAGGCGGCAAGTGAATCTCGCTCCTGGGTTCTCGAGGATTTCTCTGTGTTGCCCGCGCATTAGCGTGCTCTGCATACCTTAGCATTGCCTGAAAATTTCGACAGTCTTTCTGCAGTATCTCTGACTGTCTTTTACCGTTGCTGTCGAGGAAAAAGTGCATTTGACACGGCCCATTCATCATCTCTTCAGGGGACACGAAAGGCCTTGGGAACCTAGGCCCGCTATTTTGCCTGTTGCGAGAATCATCCCTGTTATCACCTCGCTGTTCACTGCTTCTCTGATAATCATCTCTGTTGTTTCCTCCTGTGTTTGTCCGAAAACCTGCCGAAATTTGCCCTGGAGCGTCATAGTTCGGGTACTGCCGAGGAAATCGTCGCCTCGGTTGATAGTTTCGACCACGGTCCTCCTCTGGCGACCTGTGCCGTTTGTTGTGGACAGCGTCTTCTCCGTCTTCCCATCTGTTTGCTATCTCCATTAACGCGGATACTGTCTTTGGATTGGTCCTTCCCAAGTCCTCGACAAAATCTCCACGCCTGATTCCTGCGACAAACGCATCTATTGCTCTCTCGTCAGATATATTTTCTGCCGAGTTTTTGATGATATTCCACCTTTGGATGTACTTTCTCATTGGCTCATATGGCTTTTGTCGACATGCTCTCAACTCCTCTAACGACGCAGGTTTTTTGCACGTGGATCTGAAGTTCTTAACGAACACGTCCTCGAAACTTTCCCAGCTGTCGATAGATCCTGGAGTGAGTTTCTTTATCCAAGATCGTGCGGCTCCACTCAAATGCACCTGGATGCTTTGCATAGCTGTTGCCCTGGTTCCTCCTGTGAGCTTCACTGTCTCGAGATAATCAACTAGCCAATCCTCTGGATCTTGAAGGCCGTCGAACTTCTTGAAGTTGTCGGGTAACTTGAATCCTGAGGGGACTCGAGTTTTTCGGACTCTCCTCGTGAAGCATGGCAAGCCGCACATATCTTCGTCGTTAAGCTCCGGAGATTGCCGATGATCCCTTCTGCTTTGCCGCGCTCTGTCGACCCTTGCTTGTGTTGCTGTGTCTCTTGCTCCACTTGGTCCTTCAGGTGCTGCCGCTGTTGCTGCTGCAGGCCGTGGACTATTTTGCCTTGCCGCTCCTTCGGGAGGCGTTGATACAAACGCTGTCCCCATAGCTCCAACTCCTGCTACCGCCATATTGTATAGTGTTTCCCTTGGATCACCTGGAGGTGGTTTAGATGCAAGGATAAAAGCATGTGTCGCCATATGCCCAGCCTCTGGTGTCTTAGGGATGATATTTCCTCTTGTATCTATCGACATAAAGGACATGTCGAGGTTTTGGACCAAGTGTTCTCTTTCTGCTTCGGGTATATGTTGCAACCTTGATCTTGCTCTATTCCGCGCCTCCCTGTGGCTATCACCCGAAGTTCTAGATTGTCGGCTTAGATCTGCCATTCTCCTGCTAGACGCAGAAGCTGCCTCCTTTCTTCTGTTTAACTCAGCTGTCTGTTTTTCCAATTCTCTTGCAGCTCGTGCGAGCCTATATTGATATGCTTGCAATTCCTCTGGTGTGGCTGTGGTGGCCATTGGTTCTGAACCGTTCATAGCTCTCGCGGCTCTATCCCACGCTGCTTGCGAAAGTTGAACTCTATCTCGCGGCTGTGGCCCAACGTATTTGTTGCCCAGGCCTTGTCGCAGATTGGAGGGATCGACATATGGATTTCCCAGATCGTCGAAAGCATCAGATGTTTCCTCTTGATCCTCAATGGCATAAATCTGATGATATTTTGTATTCAGATCTATGTTGGGTTTGGTGACATCATCGTTGAGATTGATGAAGACCTTGCCCACTGTGATAGATTTGTCGATGAAGTCGTAACTGTCGACATCGCTTGAGCCATCGCTTATATATGAGTCCGCAGATGACTCAAACGACATGTCGTTGAAGATCTTGGCGAGTTTCTCTCTTGCTCTGGTGCTGACGTAGCGTGTCGACGAAGTTTCTTCTTCTCCTGACTCGGTTGACGATGTATAGCTTGAAAAATCGGAATCGACCGCCGACGATCCCGACGAAATCGGAATTTCGACACGATACGATCCTTCCTTCTCGACGCGAAAGTGAAACCTTCTGAACGTCATCTCCATGGGCTCCGCCAGATACGCATATGCATCCAAACGGGAGGGTGGGTGAGGAACAAAATCAACAGGACCAGCAGTGATCTGTTTACCTCGATCCATTGCGTTGCTTGCGGTTGACGATGTCGAAGATCTTGAACGTGCCATCGAGATCAGATCCTTACGCCTCTAGTTCCCACAGACGGCGCCAATTGACAAGGTATCAACTTGTCAATGCCTATGGATTGTAGGCTAGGGTTTAGTTGGAAGTAGAGGGCAAGTAGATCTCGAAGGTTTCAGCCGAAAAGTACTCGACGGTTATGAAAACTAGGGTTTGTAGACAATGATTCGATGATCTCTTCGTCCCTCGACTCCCCCTTTATATAGGAGGCGGAGCCGAGGGTTTCGTTTTGTACAAGTTACAGATTCCGGGACGGTTTCTAACTCATCCCGCCAGATTACAAATAACACTTCCTATTACAACTCTAACTTTCCTTAATATATCTTGGGCTCCCGAATCTTCTTATTCTGCGGGTAGTGGGCCTTCAGTAAACCCCGGGTACTATCTTCGGCAGGCCCATTTGGGATGCCTATGTCAACGAGGGGATTATCGAGTCTCACCTTTGAAGAGATTCCAAAGCCTACAAGATGAGGCTCTTGTTGCTGCGGTAGACGTTCACTTGCCGCTTGCAAAAGCGCGTAGAAGATCTTGATCACGGCGCCACGAACGGGCAGCACCTCCGTACTCGGTCACACGTTCGGTTGTTGATGAAGACGACGTCCACCTCCCCGTTCCAGCGGGCAGCGGAAGTAGTAGCTCCTCTTGAATCCGACAGCACGACGGCGTGGTGTCGGTGGCGGTGGAGAATCCTGGCGGAGCTTCGCTAAGCGTGCGGGGAAGAAGGAGGAGTGGGGCGGCTAGGGTTTGGGGAGAGGGGGTGGCCGGCCTCTATGGGGTGCGGCCAGCTTGTGGCTTTGTGGTGGCCGGCCCCCTCCCCTTGTCCCTCATTATATAGGTGGAACACCCAAGAGTTGGTCTACAAGTCTTCGAATAAGACCCCAAACCAAAACCTTCCATATGACATGAAACCTACCCAAGCTAGGACTCCCACTAGAGGTGGGATTCCCACCTTCCCTTGGGAGGGGGTGGCCGGCCACCTTAGGTGGAGTCCACCTGGGACTCCACCCCCTAGGGTTGGCCGGCCATGGTGGTGGAGTCCCTTCGGGACTCCGCCTTCCAAAGTGACTTTCTTCCGGATTTTTCTAGAACCTTCTAGAACCTTCCATAAATGCACCGGATCATTTTCAAACACATAAAATGACTTCCTATATATGAATCTTATTCTCCGGACCATTCCGGAACTCCTCGTGATGTCCGGGATCTCATCCGGGACTCCGAACAAATATTCGAACTCCATTCCATATTCAAGTTCTACCATTTCAACATCCAACTTTAAGTGTGTCACCCTACGGTTCGCGAACTATGCGGACATGGTTGAGTACTTACTCCGACCAATAACCAATAGCGGGATCTGGAGATCCATAATGGCTCCCACATATTCAACGATGACTTAGTGATCGAACGAACCATTCACATATGATACCAATTCCCTTTGTCACGCGATATTTTACTTGTCCGAGGTTTTATCATCGGTATCACTCTATACCTTGTTCAACCTCGTCTCCTGACAAGTACTCTTTACTCGTACCGTGGTATGTGGTCTCTTATGAACTTATTCATATGCTTGCAAGACATTAGATGACATTCCACCGAGAGGGCCCAGAGTATATCTATCCGTCATCGAGATGGACAAATCCCACTATTGATCCATATGCTTCAACTCATACTTTCCGGATACTTAATCCCACCTTTATAACCACCCATTTACGCAGTGGCGTTTGATGTAATCAAAGTACCTTTCCGGTATAAGTGATTTACATGATCTCATGGTCATAAGGACTAGGTAACTATGTATCGAAAGCTTATAGCAAATAACTTAATGACGTGATCTTATGCTACGCTTAATTGGGTGTGTCCATTAAATCATTCATATAATGATATAACCTTGTTATTAATAACATCCAATGTTCATGATTATGAAACTAATCATCTATTAATCAACAAGCTAGTTAAGAGGCTTACTAGGGACTCATTTGTTTGTTTACATAACACACATGTATCAATGTTTTGGTTAATACAATTATAGCATGGTATATAAACATTTATCATAAACATAAAGATATATAATAACCACTTTTATTATTGCCTCTTGGGCATATCTCCAACAGTCTCCCACTTGCACTAGAGTCAATAATCTAGATTACATTGTAAGGTACCTAACACCCATTGCATTCTGGTGTTGGTCTTGCTTTGCCCTAGGGAGAGCTTTAGTCAACGGATCTGCTACATTCAGATCAGTGTGTACTTTGCAAATCTTTACTTCTCCATCTTCGATGTACTCGCGAATCGAATGATAACGCAGCTTGATATGCTTCAGCCTCTTGTGTGACCTTGGTTCTTGTGCATTGGCGATGGCACCCATATTGTCACAGTAGATGACTAGTGGGTCCAACGCACTAGGAACCACACCGAGCTCTACAATGAACCTCTTCATCCATACCGCTTCTGATGAAGCCTCTGAAGCCGCTATGTACTCCGATTCTGTTGAGGATTTCGCCACCGTGCACTGCTTCGAGCTTGCCCAGCTTACTGCAGCACCATTCAATATAAACACGTACCCAGACTGTGACTTAGAGTCATCAGGATCAGTGTTCCAACTTGCATCGGTGTAACTTGTTACAACTAGCTCTTGGTCACCTCCATAACAAAGAAACATATCCTTAGTTCTTTTCAAGTACTTCAGGATATTCTTGACCGTTGTCCAGTGTTCCATTCCTGGATCACTTTGATATCTGCTAGTCAAACTAATAGCATGTGCTATATCCGGTCTTGTACATAGCATGGCATACATGATAGAGCCTACTGCCGAGGCATAGGGGATCTGACTCATCTTTTCTCTTTCTTCTGCCGTAGCCGGACCTTGAGTCTTACTCAAGACCTTGCCTGGTAACATAGGTAAGAATCCTTTCTTACTTTCTTCCATCCTAAACTTCTTTAGAATCTTGTCCAGGTATGTACTCTGTGATAGCCCTATTAGACGTCTTGATCTATCTCTATAAATCTTGATGCCTAATATGTACGATGCTTCACCAAGGTCTTTCATTGAAAAACTATTATTCAAATAACCCTTTACACTGCTTAATAGTTCTATATCATTCCCAATCAATAATATGTCATCTACATATAATATCAGGAATGCTACAGAGCTCCCACTCACTTTCTTGTAAATACAGGCCTCTCCATGACACTGTATAAACCCGAAGTCTTTGATCACCTTATCAAAGCGTCGGTTCCAACTTCTTGATGCTTGCTTCAGTCCATAAATTGAACGCTGAAGTTTGCATACTTTGTCAGCATTTTTAGGATCGACAAAACCTTTGGGTTGTACCATATACAACTCTTCCTCAATGTCTCCATTAAGAAACGCCGTTTTGACATCCATCTGCCAAATCTCATAATCGAAAAATGTAGCTATTGCTAACAAAATCCTCACAGATTTTAGCTTCGCTACAGGTGAGAAAGTCTCATCGTAGTCAACACCTTGAATTTGTCGGAAACCCTTTGCGACAAGTCGAGCTTTATAGACAGTAATATTACCATCAGCATTTGTTTTTCTCTTGAAGATCCATTTATTCTCGACAGCCTTGCGGCTATCAGGTAAGTCTACCAAAGTCCACACTTTGTTATCATACATGGATCCCATTTCGGATTTCATGGCTTCTTGCCATTTGTTGGAATCTGGGCTCATCATCGCTTCTTCATACATCGCAGGGTCTTCATCATTGTTGTCCACAATCATGACATTTAGACAAGGATCATACCAATCAGGAGTGGCACGTTCCCTTGTCGATCTGCGAGGTTCAGTAGCTATCTCATTTGAAGTTTCATAATCATTATCATTAGCTTCCTCTGTTGCCGGTGTAGGCGGCACAGGAACATCTTCCGATACTGCGCTACTCTGATCAACGAGCAGAGATTCTTCAATCTCATCGAGTTCTACTTTTCTTCCAGTCACTTCTTTAGTGAGAAATTCTTTCTCAAGAAAGGTTCCGTTCTTAGCAACAAAGATCTTGCCTTCGGATCTGTGATAGAAAGTGTACCCTATAGTCTCCTTAGGGTATCCTAGGAAGACGCATTTCTCCGCTTTGGGTTCTAGCTTGTCCGGTTGTAACTTTTTTACATAGGCTTCGCAACCCCAAACTTTTAGGAACGACAGCTTAGGTTTCTTATTAAACCATAATTCATACGGTGTCGTTTCAACGGATTTTGATGGTGCTCTATTTAAAGTGAATGCGGCTATCTCTAATGCATAACTCCAAAATGATAACTGCAAATCAGTAAGAGACATCATAGAACGAACCATATCTAAGAGAGTTCGATTACGATGTTCGGACACACCGTTTCGTTGTGGTGTTCCCGGCGGTGTCAATTGTGAAAGTATTCCGCATTTCTTTAAATGCATGCCAAACTCATAACTCAGATATTCACCTCCGCGATCAGATCGTAGAAATTTAATCTTCTTGTTACGTTGATTTTCTACTTCACTTTGGAATTCCTTAAACTTCTCAAAAGTTTCGGATTTATGTTTCATGAAATAGATATACCCATATCTACTCAGATCATCTGTGAAGGTTAGAACATAACGATAACCACCGTGCGATGCTACACTCATTGGTCCGCACACATCGGTATGTATGATTTCCAATAAGTCAGTAGCTCGCTCCATAATACCAGAGAATGGAGTCTTAGTCATTTTTCCCATTAGACATGCTTCGCATCTATCAAGTGACTCAAAGTCAAGTGATTCAAGTAACCCATCGGTATGGAGTTTCTTCATGCGTTTCACTCCAATATGACCAAGGCAGCGGTGCCACATATAAGTAGAATTATCATTCAATTTAATTCGTTTAGCATCAATGTTATGTATATGTGTATCACTACTATCGAGATCTAATAGAAATAAGCCATTCTTTTCAGGTGCTCGACCATAAAAGATATTATTCATAAAAATAGAACAACCATTATTCTCAGACTTGAATGAATAACCGTCTTGCATTAAACAAGATCCAGATATAATGTTCATGCTCAACGCGGGTACAAAATAACAATTATTGAGGCTTAAAACTAATCCCGAAGGTAGATGTAGAGGAAGTGTGCCGACAGCGATCACATCGACTTTGGATCCATTTCCAACGCGCATGGTCACTTCATCCTTTAGTAGTCTTCATTTATTCTTTAGTTCCTGTTTCGAGTTACAAATATGAGCAACCGAACCAGTATCAAATACCCAGGTACTAGTACGAGAACCAGTAAGATAAACATCTATAACATGTATATCAGATATACCTTCTTTCTTCTTCTTGACAAGGCCGCTCTTCAGATCCGCCAAATACTTGGAGCAATTATGCTTCCAGTGTCCCTTCTCCTTGTAGTAATAACACTCAGCATCAGGCTTAGGGCCAGTCTTAGGTTTCACAGGAGGCGTGGCAGCTTTCTTGCCACTCTTCTTGTTCTTGCCTTTAGACTTGCCCTATTTCTTGAAGCTGGTGGTCTTGTTGACCATCAACACTTGGTGCTCTTTCTTAATTTCAATCTCAGCAGATTTTAGCATGGCGAAGAGTTTAGGTAACTCTTTGTTCATGTTCTGCATATTGTAATTCATCACAAAGTTCTTGTAACTAGGTGGCAGTGATTGAAGGACACGATTAATCCCCAGTCTGTTAGGAATCACTATTCCCAAGTCACTGAGTTTCTTCGCATGCCCGGTCATGGCGAGCATGTGCTCACTAACGGAGCTGCCTTCTTCCACCATGCAGCTGAAGAAGTGTTTCGATGCTTCATAGCATTCCACGGCCGCATGAGTCTCAAAGATAGTTTTCAACTCATTGACTAACTCATGTGGATCGTGGTGCTCAAAACGTTTTTGAAGATCGGCTTCCAGACTGCACAGGATGGCACACTGAACTTGAGAGTACCGAGTTTTCCGAATCGCGTAAACATTCTTTACTTCATCGGTTTCAGTTTCTGCAGGAGGGTCACCTAGCGGTGCATCAAGCACATATTGCAGATTTCCGCCATTGAGGAAGATCCTCACATGACGGAACCAGTCGGTGAAGTTGCTACCGTTGCTCTTAAGCTTTTCTTTCTCTAGGAACTGGTTAAAATTGATTGGGGACGCCATATCTACAACATATTTGCAATAGTTTAGACTAAGTTTATGACAAATTTAGTTCAAATTTTAATTTAACAAAATTAAAAACTAGGTGAACTCCCACTCAAAACAATATCCCTCGCATTGTCTTAGTGATCACACGAACCAAATCCACTACACCAAGTCCGATCATCACGAGACAAGATGTAACTTCAATGGCGAACACTCAAAGTATTCATCATATCAATCATATGATTCATGCTCTACCTTTCGGTATCACGTGTTCCGAGACCATGTCTGTACATGCTAGGCTCGTCAAGGCCACCTTAGTATCCGCATGTGCAAAAGCGCTTGCACCCGTTGTATGCACTTGTTGATTCTATCACACCCGATCATCACGAGATGCTTCGAAATGACAAGTCTTGGCAACGGTGCTACTAAGGATGAACACTTTATTATCTTGATATTTTAGTGAGAGGGATCATCTTATAATGCTACCGTCACGATCTAAGCAAAATAAGATGCATAAAGGATTAACATCACATGCAATTCATATGTGATATGATATGGCCCTTTTGTCTTTGCACCTTTGATCTTCATCTCCAAAGCACGGACATGATCTTCATCATCAACGGGCATGATTTCCATCATCGTCGGCGAAGCACCAAGGTCAATGGCGCCGTCTTCAAGATTGTCCTCCATGTAGCAACTATTACAACTACTTTGAAATACTACTCAACATGAAATTTAAAGACAACCATAAGGCTCCTGCCGGTTGCCACAATACAATAATGATCATCTCATACATAGTCATTATCACATTATGGCCATATCACATCACCAAACCCTGCAAAAACAAGTTAGACATTCTCTAATTTGGTTTGCATATTTTACGTGGTTTAGGGTTTTCGAGTGAGATCCAATCTACCTACGAACATGAACCACAACGGTGATACTAGTGTTGTCAATAGAAGAGAAAATTGAATCTTCACTATAGTAGGAGAGACAGACACCCGCAAAGCCACTTATGCCATACAAGTTGCATGTCGAGCGTGGAGCAAATCTCATGAACGCGGTCATGTAAAGTTAGCCCGAGCCGCTTCATCCCACTATGCCACAAAGATGCAAAGTACTCAAACTAAAGATAACAAAAGCATCAACGCCCACAAAACCATTGTGTTCTACTCGTGCAACCATCTATGCATAGACACGGCTCTGATACCACTGTAGGATAACGTAGCATAGAAAACAAAAATTTCCTACCGCGAACACGAAATCCAAGCCAAGATGCAATCTAGCAGACGGTAGCAACGAGGGGATTATCGAGTCTCACCTTTGAAGAGATTCCAAAGCCTACAAGATGAGGCTCTTGTTGCTGCGGTAGACGTTCACTTGCCGCTTGCAAAAGCGCGTAGAAGATCTTGATCACGGCGCCACGAACGGGCAGCACCTCCGTACTCGGTCACACGTTCGGTTGTTGATGAAGACGACGTCCACCTCCCCGTTCCAGCGGGCAGCGGAAGTAGTAGCTCCTCTTGAATCCGACAGCACGACGGCGTGGTGTCGGTGGCGGTGGAGAATCCCGGTGGAGCTTCGCTAAGCGTGCGGGGAAGAAGGAGGAGTGGGGCGGCTAGGGTTTGGGGAGAGGGGGTGGCCGGCCTCTATGGGGTGCGGCCAGCTTGTGGCTTTGTGGTGGCCGGCCCCCTCCCCTTGTCCCTCATTATATAGGTGGAACACCCAAGAGTTGGTCTATAAGTCTTCGAATAAGACCCCAAACCAAAACCTTCCATATGACATGAAACCTACCCAAGCTAGGACTCCCACTAGAGGTGGGATTCCCACCTTCCCTCGGGAGGGGGTGGCCGGCCACCTTAGGTGGAGTCCACCTAGGACTCCACCCCCTAGGGTTGGCCAGCCATGGTGGTGGAGTCCCTTCGGGACTCCGCCTTCCAAAGTGACTTTCTTCCGGATTTTTCTAGAACCTTCTAGAACCTTCCATAAATGCACCGGATCATTTTCAAACACATAAAATGACTTCCTATATATGAATCTTATTCGCCGGACCATTCCGGAACTCCTCGTGATGTCCGGGATCTCATCCGGGACTCCGAACAAATATTCGAACTCCATTCCATATTCAAGTTCTACCATTTCAACATCCAACTTTAAGTGTGTCACCCTACGGTTCGCGAACTATGCGGACATGGTTGAGTACTTACTCCGACCAATAACCAATAGCGGGATCTGGAGATCCATAATCGCTCCCACATATTCAACGATGACTTAGTGATCAAATGAACCATTCACATACGATACCAATTCCCTTTGTCACGCGATATTTTACTTGTCCGAGGTTTGATCATCGGTATCACTCTATACCTTGTTCAACCTCGTCTCTTGACAAGTACTCTTTACTCGTACCGTGGTATGTGGTCTCTTATGAACTTATTCATATGCTTGCAAGACATTAGACGACATTCCACTGAGAGGGCCTAGAGTATATCTATCCGTCATCGGGATGGACAAATCCCACTATTGATCCATATGCTTCAACTCATACTTTCCGGATACTTAATCCCACCTTTATAACCACCCATTTACGCAATGGCGTTTGATGTAATCAAAGTACCTTTCTGGTATAAGTGATTTACATGATCTCATGGTCATAAGGACTAGGTAACTATGTATCGAAAGCTTATAGCAAATAACTTAATGACGTGATCTTATGCTACGCTTAATTGGGTGTGTCCATTACATCATTCATATAATGATATAACCTTGTTATTAATAACATCCAATGTTCATGATTATGAAACTAATCATCTATTAATCAACAAGCTAGTTAAGAGGCTTACTAGGGACTCCTTTGTTTGTTTACATAACACACATGTATCAATGTTTCGGTTAATACAATTATAGCATGGTATATAAACATTTATCATAAACATAAAGATATATAATAACCACTTTTATTATTGCCTCTTGGGCATATCTCCAACACATTGTTGTCCACAATCATGACATTTAGACAAGGATCATACCAGTCTGGAGTGGTACGTTCCCTTGTCGATCTGCGAGGTTCAGTAGCTACCTCGCTCAAAGTTTCATGATCATTATCATTTGCTTCCTCTGTTACCGGTGCAGGCGGTACAGGAACATCTTCCGGTACTGCGCTACTCTGATCAACGAGAGAAGGTTCAGTAACCTCGTCGAGTTCTACTTTTCTTCCAGTCACTTCTTTAGTGAGAAATTCTTTCTCAAGAAAGGTTCTGTTCTTAGCAACAAAGATTTTGCCTTCGGATTTGTGATAGAAAGTATACCCTATAGTTTCCTTAGGGTATCCTATGAAGATGCATTTCTCCGCTTTGGGTTCTAGCTTGTCCGGTTGTAACTTTTTTACATAGGCTTCGCAACCCCAAACTTTAAGGAACGACAGCTTAGGTTTCTTATTAAACCATAATTCATACGGTGCCGTTGCAACGGATTTAGATGGTTCCCTATTTAAAGTGAATGCAGCTGTCTCTAATGCATAACCCCAAAACGATAACGACAAATCAGTAAGAGACATCATAGAACGAACCATATCTAAGAGAGTTCGATTACGATGTTCGGACACACCATTGCGCTGTGGTGTTCCCGGCGGTATCAACTGTGAAAGTATTCCGCATTTCTTTAAATGCATGCCAAACTCATAACTCAGATATTCGCCTCCGCGATCAGAACGCAGAAACTTGATCTTCTTGTTACGTTGATTTTCTACCTCACTTTGGAATTCCTTAAACTTCTGGAAAGTTTCGGATTTATGTTTTATGAAATAGATATACCCATATCTACTCAGATCATCTGTGAAGGTTAGAACATAACGATAACCACCGCGCGAGGCTACACTCATTGGTCCGCACACATCGGTATGTATGATTTCCAATAAGTCTGTAGCTCGCTCCATAATACCAGAGAATGCAGTCTTAGTCATTTTTCCCATTAGACATGCTTCGCATCTGTCAAGTGACTCAAAGTCAACTGACTCAAGTAGTCCATCGGAATGGAGTTTCTTCATGCGTTTCACTCCAATATGACCAAGACGACAGTGCCACATATAAGTAGAATTATCATTCAATTTAATTCGCTTAGCATCAATGTTATGAACATGTGTATCACTACTATCGAGACTTAATAGAAATAAACCAGTCGTCTCAAGTGCATGACCATAAATGATATTATTCATAAAAATAGAACAACCATTATTCTCAGACTTGAATGAATAACCGTCTTGCATTAAACAAGATCCAGATATAATGTTCATGCTCAACGCAGGCACTAAATAACAATTATTGAGGTTTCAAACTAATCCCGAAGGTAGATGTAGAGGGAGCGTGCTGACAGCGATCACATCGACCTTGGATCCATTTACAACGCGCATCATCACTTCATCCCTCGATAGGCTTCGTTTATTCCGTAGTTCCTGTTTCGAGTTACAAATGTGAGCAACCGAACTAGTATAAAATACCCAGGCACTAGTACGAGAACCAGTAAGATAAACATCTATAACATGTATATCAGATATACCTTTTTTCTTCTTGACAAGGCCGCTCTTCAGATCAGCCAAGTACTTGGGGCAATTACGCTTCCAGTGCCCCTTCCCATTGCAGTAATAGCACTCAGTATCAGGTATAGGGCCACCCTTAGGCTTCTCAGGTGGAGGCGCGGCAGCTTTCTTGCCGCCCTTCTTGACGTTGCCCTTCTTAGGTTTGCCTTGTTTCTTGAAACTGGTGGTCTTGTTGACCATCAACACTTGGTGCTCTTTCTGTATCTCAATCTCAGCAGATTTTAACATGGAGAAGAGTTCAGGTAACTCCTTGTTCATGTTCAGCATATTGTAGTTTATCACGAAGTTCTTGTAACTTGGTGGCAGTGATTGGAGAACACGATGAATACCCAGCTGGTTGGGGATGATAATCCCCAAGTCACTGAGCTTCTTCGCGTGTACGGACATGGCGAACACGTGCTCACTAACGGAGCTGCCCTCTTCCATCATACAACCAAAGAACTGTTTCGAGGCCTCATAGCTCTCCACAGCCGCATGAGTTTCAAAGATAACTTTGAGCTCATTGATCATATCACAAAGGTCATGGTGCTCAAAACGTTTTTGGAGCTCTGCCTCTAGGCTGCATAGGATGGCACACTGAACTTGAGAATAGCGAGTCACCCGAGTTTCGTAAACATTTTTCTCATCCTAGGATACTGCAGGGGGTGGTGGGGGACCTAGCGGTGCATCAAGCACAAATTGCAGATTTCCGCCATTGAGGAAGATCCTCACATGACGGAACCAGTCGGTGAAGTTGCTACCATTGCTTTTAAGCTTTTCTTTCTCTACGAACTGGTTAAAATTGATTGATGGGGACGCCATGATCTACAACATATATTTGCAATAGTTTAGACTAAGTTTATGATAAATTGAGTTCAAATTTTAATTCAACAAAACTAAAAACTAGGTGAACTCCCACTCAAAACAATATCCCTCGCATTGCTTTAGTGATCACACGAACCAAATCCACCACACCAAGTCCGATCATCACGAGACAAGATGTAACTTCAATGGCGAACACTCAAAGTGTTCATCATATCAATCATATGACTCATGCTCTACCTTTCGGTATCCCGTGTTCCGAGACCATGTTTGTACATGCTAGGCTCGTCAAGGCAATCTTTGTATCCGCGTGTGCAAATCTGGCTTGCACCCATTGTATGCACATGTAGAATCTATCACACCCGATCATCACGTGATGCTTCGAAACGACAAGTCTTAGCAACGGTGCTACTAAGGATGAACACTTTATTATCTTGATATTTAGTGAGAGGGATCATCTTATAATGCTACCGTCGTGATCTAAGCAAAATAAGATGCATAAAAGGATTAACATCACATGCAATTCATATGTGATATGATATGGTGATGGGATTCGTAGCATAGAAAACAAAAAAATTCCTATCGCGAGAACGCAATCCTAGCCAAGATGCAATCTAGAAGACGGGAGCAACGAGGGGATGATCGAGACTCACCCTTGAAGATTTCCAAAGCCTATAAGAGTAGGCTCTTATTGCTGCGGTAGACGATCACTTGCCGTTTGCAAAAGCGCGTAGAAGATCTTGACGGTGCCACAATCGGGCAGCACCTCCGTACTCGGTCACACGTTCGGTGTTGATGACGACGTCCTTCTCCCCGTTCCAGCGGCAGCGGAAGTAGTAGATCCTCCTCGGAATCCCGGCAGCACGACGGCGTGGTGGCGGTGTCGATGGAGAACTCCGGCAGGGCTTCGCCTAAGCGTATGCGGGAGTTATATGTGGAGGAGGGGCGCTAGGGTTTGGGGAGAGGGGTGCCTTGGGCGCCGACCACAAAGGGGGGCAGCCAAGGTTGGAGGCTTGATTGGCCGGCCACCCTCCCCTTGTCCCTCATTATATAGGTGGAAGCCCCAAGAGTTGTATCCCAAGTCTTCGAATAAGACCCTGATACGTCCAATTTGCATCACTATTTTATATCATAATTTGCTGTTATTCATTGATATATTTCATATTGGGACACAATACTTATGTTATTTCATCTATTTTGCATGTTTCATCATTATTGGAGGATCGAACACCGGAGCCAGGATTCTGCTGGAAAAAGCACCGTCAGAACGCAATATTTCGGAAGATCAACTCTGGAAGGAAATTATACCAAAAATCCTATTTTTCAAGATGACGAAAGAAGACAGAAGGAGGAGCCAGGAGCAGCCAGGGTGGGCCCACACCCTAGGGCGGCGCGGCCCAGGCCCTGGCCGCGCCGGCCTATGGTCTGGGGGGCCCACGACCCTTTTCGCCTCCTTTTCTTCGCCAAACCCTTCGTCCCGAAGACCTAAGCCACAGAGGGTACCTCGCGAAGAGTTACAGCCGCCTCTGCGGGGCGGAGAACACCAGAGAGAAAAGAGCTCTCCGGCGGGCAGGAATCCGCCGGGGAAATTCCCTCCGGGAGGGGGAAATCGACGCCATCGACACCGTCATCGAGCTGGACATCATCGCCATCACCATCATCATCATCTCCACCATCATCACCGCCGTCATCACCGCTGGACACCGCCACCACCGTAGCAATTTGGGTTTGATCTTGATTGTTTGATAGGGGAAACTCTCCCGGTATCGATTCCTACTTGTTGTTGATGCTATTGAGTGAAACCATTGAACCAAGTTTATGTTCAGATTGTTATTCATCATCATATCACCTCTGATCATGTTCCGTATGATGTCTTGTGAGTATTTCGTTTAGTTCTTGAGGACATGGGTGAAGTCTAAATGTTAGTAGTGAACTATGGTTGAGTAATATTCAATGGTGTGATATTTAAGTTGTGGTGTTATTCTTCTAGTGGTGTCATGTGAACGTCGACTACATGACACTTCACCATTTATGGGCCTAGGGGAATGCATCTTGTACTCGTTTGCCAATTGCGGGGTTGCCGAATAATGAAACCTAAACCCCGTTGGTATATCGATGCGGGAGGGATCGCGAGGATCTCGAGTTTAAGGCTGTGGTTAGATTTAATTCTTAATTACTTTCTTGTAGTTGCGGATGCTTGCAAGGGGTATAATCACAAGTATGTATTAGTCCTAGGAAGGGCGGTACATTAGCATAGGTTCACCCACACAACACTTATCACAACAATGAAGATTATTTAGCCGTATGTAGCGAAAGCACTAGACTAAAATCCCGTGTGTCCTCGAGAACGTTTGGTCATTATAAGTAAACAAACCGGCTTGTCCTTTGTGCTAAAAAGGATTGGGCCACTCGCTGCAATTATTACTCTCGCACTTTACATACTCGTACTTTATTCAACTGTTACATCAAACCCCCCTGAATACTTGTCTGTGAGCATTTACAGTGAATCCTTCATCGAAACTGCTTGTCAACACCTTCTGCTCCTCGTTGGGATCGACATTCTTACTTATCGAAGATACTACGATACACCCCCTATACTTGTGGGTCATCAAGACTATTTTTACGGCGCCGTTGCCGGGAGTGAAGCGCTATTGGTAAGTGGAATTGGTAAGGAAAACCTTTACTGTTGTGCTGATTTTATTTCTGCCTGCTGCTATAAGTCATTATGGAGAGATCTTCTCTTCAATTTCTATTTGGGAAATCTACTACTACTGCAACGGTAGTGGATGAGGCGCCAGGTGAGGAAGTGATACCATATAAAATACCTATGAAAATTATTGAACGTGTTATGGATAACCGCTATGAAGGGGATGGAATTGTCCATCCTGGTGATCATTTACTGTTTTTGCATGAATTATACGGGTTATTCAAATGTGCAGGTATTGCTATGGATGAAGTGAGGAAGAAACTATTCTCTTTGTCGCTGTCCGGTAAGGCGGCGCATTGGTATAAATTACTGGATAATGGGGATTCTCTTGAATGGAATGATATTGTGCCCCGGTTTTATTCTAAGTTCTATCCTCCAAGTGAAATTCATAAGGATCGGAATCGCATATATAATTTTTGGCCTCATGATGGAGAGAGCATCGCCCAAGCTTGGGGGAGATTGAAGTCTTTAATGCTCAAATGCCCCATTCATGAGCTTCCTGGTAATGTTATTATTGATAATTTCTATGCAAGACTTTCTTTTCAAGACAAGACCTTGCTGGATACTTCTTGTTCTGGATCATTTACACGCAACAAAGAAGAGTTTAAAAGGGACCTTCTTGATCGGATCCAAGAAAATACTGAAGGATGGGAGAACGACAAGGATAGGGAATCAGGTATAATTTATGATTATAAATGCATTGAAGCTTTTATGGATACTGATAAATTTCGTAATATGAGTGCTATATATGGTCTTGATTCTCAAGTTGCTGTAAATCTTTATAAAGCTTTTGCCTCTCATTATGAATTGCCAAAGAAGAATTTTGATAAGTATCATGAACCGTATAAAGATAAAATTGATTCATCTATTAATAAATGCGTTGTAGTTGAAACTGATCGTGTGATTCCTGAAGCTTATATTGTAAAATCTCCTTTCCCTGCTAAAATGACAGAGTACTCTGTTTTAAATTTTGAGTTTAATAATAGTTTAAAGAAAGCTGTAGAACCTGCAGAACAAATAAAAGTTGAACCTCGTTGCAATAGTTAAAGATCTTGTGACTGAAAATGTGGAGGATGGTCATATTATTTTCTGTGAAGATGCTTCTAATATTGTTTCACATCCTAATAAACCCAAACAAGCTAGTGTTCCTATGCTATCTGTTAAAATTGGTGATCATTGTTATTATGGATTATGTGATATTGGTGCAAGTGTTAGTGCTATTCCGTATGAGCTTTACACGGAGATTATGCACGAAATTGATTCTTGTGAACTTGAAGATATTGATGTGGTTATTCAGCTGGCTAATAGAGAAACTATTTCTCCAATTGGTATTGTTCGAGATGTGGAAGTTTTATGCGGTAAGATTAAATATCCTGCCGACTTTTTGGTACTTGGTTATTGCTAGTGATTATTGTCCTATTATTTTTGGTAGACCTTTTCTAAATACTTGTGGAGCTATTATAGATTGCAAGAAAGAGAAAATTTTGACTAAATTCGCTGGTGAATCTTATGAGTTTAACTTCTCTAAATTTACTAAAACTCCTTATAAAGCTGATTTGCCTAGTAATGATTTTAAAATGGAGCAATGTGCATCTATTGTTCTTGTTCCTAATAATCCTTTGCAGCAACATTTGGAGGATAGCGAGAGCGAAATTTTTAGGAAAGAAAGAGATGAGCTTGAGGAAATTTTTCTTCGCCAACCTATTCTCAAGCATGATTTACCGGTGGAAGATTTGGGTACAACACCGCCACCAAAGGAAGATCCTGTTTTTGATTTAAAGCCTTTACCTGATAATCTTAAATATGCTCATATTGATGATAAGAAAATATATCCTGTTATTATTAGTTCTAAGCTTTCAGAGATTGAGGAAGAAAGGTTATTGGAAATATTGAAGAAGCATCGAGGCGCTATTGGCTACACTCTTGATGATTTGAAGGGGATTTCTCCGTCTATATGCCAACATGCTATTAATATGGAAGATGATGCAAAGCCTGTTGTTGAACCTCAGCGTCGTCTAATTCCGAAGATGAAGGAAGTGGTAAGGAATGAGGTATTACGACTTCTTGAAGCTGGTATTATATATCCTATTGCTGATAGTAGATGGGTTAGTCATGTGCATTGCGTTCCCAAGAAAGGAGGTATGACTGTTGTGCCTAATGATAATGATGAGCTCATTCCTCAAAGAGTAGTTGTAGGGTATAGAATGTGCATTGATTTTTGAAAAGTTAATAAAGTTACTAAGAAAGATCATTACCCTTTACCATTTATTGATCAAATGCTAGAAAGATTGTCTAAAAATACTCATTTTTGCTTTCTTGATGGTTATTCTGGGTTTTCACAAATTGCTGTTAAAGCTAAAGATCAAGAGAAAACCACCTTTACTTGTCCTTATGGAACTTATGCTTATAGACGCATGCCTTTTGGTTTATTTAATGCTCCTGCTACTTTTCAAAGATGCATGTCTGCTATTTTTCATGGTTTTTGTGAAAGTATTGTAGAGGTATTCATGGATGATTTTTCCGTCTATGGGAATTCTTTTGATAGTTGCTTGCGAAACCTTGATAAAGTTTTGCAGAGATGTGAAGAAACTAACCTTGTTCTTAATTGGGAGAAATGCCACTTTATGGTTAATGAAGGAATTGTATTGGGACATAAAATTTCTGAGAGAGGTATTGAAGTTGATAGAGCTAAAGTTGAAGCAATTGAGAAGATGCCCTATCCGAGGGATGTTAAAGGTATTCGTAGTGTTCTTGGTCATGCTGGGTTTTATAGGAGATTTATTAAAGATTTCTCCAAGATTTCAAAGCCTCTTACTAATCTTCTTCAAAAAGATGTACCATTTGTTTTTGATGATGATTGTAAGGAAGCTTTTGAAACTCTTAAGAAAGCCTTAACAACTGCTCCTATAGTTGAACCTCCTGATTGGAACTTACCATTTGAAATTATGTGTGATGCTAGTGATTTTGCTGTAGGCGCTGTTCTTGGACAGCGAGTAGATAAAAAACTGAATGTTATTCATTATGCTAGTAAAACTCTTGATGCTGCTCAAAGAAATTATGCTACAACTGAAAAGGAATTATTAGCTGTAGTCTTTGCTTGTGATAAATTTAGATCTTATATTTTTGATTCAAAAGTTACTATTCATACTGATCATGCTGCAATTAGATACCTAATGACAAAGAAAGATGCTATGCCGAGGCTTATTAGATGGGTACTTCTTTTGCAAGAATTTGATTTACATATTGTAGATAGGAAAGGTGCTGATAATCCTGTAGCTGATAATTTGTCTAGATTGGAAAATATTGCTTATGATCCTGTTCCTGTTAATGATAGTTTTCCAAATGAACAATTGGCTGTAATAAAGGTGAGCTCGCGAGACAGTCCTTGGTATGCTGATTATGCTAACTTTATTGTTTCCAAGTACTTGCCTCCAACCTTTTCAGCTCAGCAAAGGAGGAAATTCTTTTATGACTTGAGGCATTATTTCTGGGATGACCCACACTTATATAAAGAAGGAGTGGATGGTATTATGCGAAGATGTGTTCCTGAGTATGAACAACAAGAAATATTGAGTAAATGTCATGGTAGTGCTTATGGAGGACATCACGCTGGAGAAAGAACCGCGCAAAAGGTTTTACAATCAGGTTTTTATTGGCCAACTCTCTTCAAAGATGCGAGAAAGTTTATTTTATCTTGTGATGAATGCCAAAGGGTTGGTAATATCTCCAGACGCAATGAAATGCCTATGAATTATACTCTTGTTATTGAACCGTTTGATTGTTGGGGATTTGACTTCATGGGACCTTTTCCGTCTTCGGAAGGTAACACTCATATACTTGTTGCTGTTGATTATGTTACTAAATGGGTGGAAGCTATACCTACGAAAAGTGCTGATGGTGAGACCTCTTTAAGAATGCTCTTAGATATTATTTTTCCTAGATTTGGAGTACCTAGATATATTATGACTGATGGAGGTTCTCATTTTATTCATGGAGGTTTTAGAAAAACTCTTGCTAAGTATGGTATTAATCATAGAATTGCTTCTCGCTTATCATCCTCAAACTAGTGGTCAAGTAGAATTATCAAATAGAGAGATTAAATCTATTTTGGGAAAGACCGTTAATAAAACTAGAAAGAATTGGGCTAGTAAATTGAAGGATGCACTTTGGGCTTATAGAACTGCTTATAAAAATCCCATGGGAATGTCACCTTATAAAATGGTTTATGGGAAAGCTTGTCATTTACCTCTAGAACTAGAGCACAAAGCTTATTGGGCTGTAAGAGAATTAAATAAAGATCCTAAACTTAGGTGATAAGAGGTTGTTGCAATTGAGTTCTCTAGATGAATGGAGAAGTGAAGCTTATGAAAATGCTAAACTCTTTAAAGAGAAAGTTAAAAAATGGCATGATAGGAGGATCATCAAAAGAGAATTTAATATTGGGGATAAAGTCCTATTGTATCGGTCTCGTCTCGCATTCTTTGCGAAATTACTCTCGAAATGGGAAGGACCATATGTTGTCGAGGAGGTGTATCGTTCAGGAGCAATCAAAATTAGCTCTCTCCAAGGCAATGCTACGCAAGTGGTGAATGGACAAAGACTCAAGCATTATATCTCAGGTGATTCCTATAATGTTGATGTTGATATTATTCAAGTGGAAACACCGGAAGCTTTCATCAAAGGACAAATTGACAGTCCGCCAGAACTCGACTTTGAATAGGTAACAGTACTGGTAATGAAAAGTACGCAATTTACTTTCCGAACTATATTTTTGCTGTTTTTGGAAAATATGAGAAATTACGAGTTCAAAACGGAGTGGCAAGGACGCACGAGGTGCCACCATAGGGCGGCGCGGCCTGACCTGGGCCCGCGCCGGCCTATGGTTTGGCCGCCTCGTCGCCCCTTTCCGACTCTGGTTCGATCTGGTGCTTTCCTTTTGACGAGAAAAAATTTGCTATATAATCCCCCGGACCCCTGGAGGTCCGTATATCGTTTTCTCGACGTGTTTTGTTTCAAGCTGTTTCTGCCAGGATCTGTTTTCGGTTTAGAAGCACCATGGCCTCCAACAACAAGGGCAAGGGGCTTTTGGAGGAAGAGAAGGAGGTGCCATCAAGACAAGAGCAGCAAGCCGGAGGAAGCAAGCAAATCTTGGTGGGATCTGTTGACACTCGACGTTCTTTTTCTCATAGCCTGCAGGGACCTTTACCACCCGCTCTTAGCCTCGACTCTTTCCCCATGATGGAAGAAGTCATACGGATTACCGATGAGTTTTGTGATCAATATCGGGCTCTACGAAGAGAAGTGGAGATACTCCAGGAGGAGAATTGCCATCTCCGAAGAATGATTGAATACCACTCGATTCGCGTCACAAGGTCGTCATCGCCAACTTCGGATAACAATGAATCTCTTCGAATCTTAGTGCAGAATTGTCAAGCTGAGAAACTGAAGATGAAGGAGCTTATTAAGAAGCTCGGGAGGAGTTCATCACCATCATCGCCAAAGGAGTAATTCATCATCGGTATTGGCATCCCCTTGGTTTGTTCCAAGCTTGGGGGAGTGCCGCGGTATCACATTATCACTACCTTTTACTTTTATTGTCAAGTAGTGTCATATCATGAGTAGGGAAGTTATCATATAAGATGGGTTGCAGTTGGAAGTGTCTCTCCTTTAGTTGGTTGTCTATGTATCCCTTGGTGTGAGTTATCGTTATGGAATATTAATGAGAAGTCTTATCATTTACATATTGCACATCTTATTTTAGTTTGCAATCTCTACTATATGATTCACCTTGTTGTTAGTATTGGTATCACTTTGGGAGCATTGAATAAATCTATTTGGTTTTGGCAAACTTAGCATTGGTCAGTAGCAACAACACTTTGAGGTTTAAATAGAAAAGAGAAATACATGTAGATGTTTCATTGTCTTTCTTGTTAGCTCATAGCTTATTATTCTGAAGTTAAAATTGTTTGTACTTACAAGGAAGATGCATGATTGTTTCTATCACATGTATATTTGTTTGTTTCCCTCGACTCTTATGCTTGCTAATTAACCTTGCTAGCCAAAGACCTGTACTGAGAGGGAATACTTCTCGTGCATCCAAACCTTAACCCAAACCTATGCCATTTGTGTCCACCATACCTACCTACTACATGGTATTTTCTGCCATTCCAAGTAAATACTTCATGTGCTACCTTTAAACAATTCAAAACTTAGTATCTCTTATTTGTGTCAATGTTTCATAGCTCATGAGGAAGTATGTGGTGTTTTATCTTTCAATCTTGTTGGGCAACTTCCACCAATGGACTAGTGGCTTCACCCGCTTATCCAATAATTTTGCAAAAAGAGCTGGCAATGGGATTCCCAGTCCCAAATTGATTAAACTAAATAGACACTCCTCCATGGTATGTGATTGATGGACGGCACCCGAAGGATTCGGTTAGCCATGGTTTGTGAAAGAAAGGTTGGAAGGAGTGCCACACAAAATGAAAATAATATGGGAGCCGCTCTTAGGAGGTTGTCTGGCAAGGGGGTTAGAGTACCCGCTACCAGTCGTTGACAACAACAAACACCTCTCAAAATGTTACTTTTATTCTCTTTATATGATTGCAAAAAATTGAAAAAGCTCTAGCACATGATTTAATCCCCTGCTTCCCTCTCTTGAAGGGCCTTTGTCTTTTACTTTCTGTTGAGTCAGGAAACCTATTTCCCTCCATCTCAAGCAAGCATTTGAGTAGTTGTGATCAAACCATTATATTGTGATTTGCTACATCATGTCTTTTATTCTTCTTTGTTTAGTACAAGTTTTATTTGAATGAATATAGCTTTGCAAGTTATCAATGATTATGAGTAGACCATTACGATTGAGTATGCAAGTTGTGCCTTATAAACTCTAACATGAGAGCGCTGCTCAATGAGATAAATATAATCTGTTAATTGTTCTCTGACCAAGAACGAAGTTTGCCATCACCAATCATGATTTCTCATGCACCTTTACTTGTGATTACCTTATACTTGTTTCAATATGAGTTATAAGAGATTGTTTACTATAATGTCCTGTGTGAATGAATATGATGCTTCTTGTCCGTATTTTATTTATCGACTCTTCACTCCATAAACATGTGGTCATGTCTATCGAGCTCAGTTTTGCTTGGGGACAAGCGAAGTCTAAGCTTGGGGGGAGTTGATACGTCCAATTTGCATCACTATTTTATATCATAATTTGCTGTTATTCATTGATATATTTCATATTGGGACACAATACTTATGTTATTTCATCTATTTTGCATGTTTCATCATTATTGGAGGATCGAACACCGGAGCCAGGATTCTGCTGGAAAAAGCACCGTCAGAACGCAATATTTCGGAAGATCAACTCTGGAAGGAAATTATACCAAAAATCCTATTTTTCAAGATGACGAAGGAAGCCAGAAGGAGGAGCCAGGAGCAGCCCGGGGGGGCCCACACCCGAGGGCGGCGCGGCCCCGAACCCTGGCCGCGCCGGCCTATGGTCCAGGGGGCCCACGACCCTTTTCGCCTCCTTTTCTTCGCCAAACCCTTCGTCCCGAAGACCTAAGCCACGAGAGGGTACCTCGCGAAGAGTTACAGACCGCCTCTGCGGGCGGAGAACACCGAGAGAGAAAGAGCTCTCCGGCGGGCAGGAATCCGCCGGGGAAATTCCCTCCGGGAGGGGGAAATCGACGCCATCGACACCGTCATCGAGCTGGACATCATCGCCATCACCATCATCATCATCTCCACCATCATCACCGCCGTCATCACCGCTGGACACCGCCACCGCCGTAGCAATTTGGGTTTGATCTTGATTGTTTGATAGGGGAAACTCTCCCGTTATCGATTCCTACTTGTTGTTGATGCTATTGAGTGAAACCATTGAACCAAGTTTATGTTCAGATTGTTATTCATCATCATATCACCTCTGATCATGTTCCGTATGATGTCTTGTGAGTAGTTCGTTTAGTTCTTGAGGACATGGGTGAAGTCTAAATGTTAGTAGTGAACTATGGTTGAGTAATATTCAATGGTGTGATATTTAAGTTGTGGTGTTATTCTTCTTGTGGTGTCATGTGAACGTCGACTACATGACACTTCACCATTTATGGGCCTAGGGGAATGCATCTTGTACTCGTTTGCCAATTGCGGGGTTGCCGGAGTGACAGAAACCTAAACCCCCGTTGGTATATCGATGCAGGAGGGATCGCAGGATCTCAGAGTTTAAGGCTGTGGTTAGATTTAATTCTTAATTACTTTCTTGTAGTTGCGGATGCTTGCAAGGGGTATAATCACAAGTATGTATTAGTCCTAGGAAGGGCGGTACATTAGCATAGGTTCACCCACACAACACTTATCACAACAATGAAGATTATTTAGCCGTATGTAGCGAAAGCACTAGACTAAAATCCCGTGTGTCCTCGAGAACGTTTGGTCATTATAAGTAAACAAACCGGCTTGTCCTTTGTGCTAAAAAGGATTGGGCCACTCGCTGCAATTATTACTCTCGCACTTTACATACTCGTACTTTATTCAACTGTTACATCAAACCCCCCTGAATACTTGTCTGTGAGCATTTACAGTGAATCCTTCATCGAAACTGCTTGTCAACACCTTCTGCTCCTCGTTGGGATCGACATTCTTACTTATCGAAGATACTACGATACACCCCCTATACTTGTGGGTCATCAGACCCCAACACCAAAACCTACCTTTGGTGTGAAACCTACTGAAGATGGGAGTCCCACTCTAGGTGGGATTCCCACCTTTCCTTGAGGGAGGGTGGCCGGCCACCTCAGGTGGAGCCCACCTGGGACTCCTCCCTTAGGGTTTGGCCGGCCAAGCTTGTGGAGTCCCTCTGGGACTCCACCTTCCATAGTGCCTTTCTTCCGGACTTTTCTAGAACCTTCTAGAACCTGCCATAATTGCACCGGATCATTTCCAAACTTGGAATATGACTTCCTATATATGAATCTTATTCTCCGGACCATTCCGGAACTCCTCGTGATGTCCTGGATCCCATCCGAGACTCCGAACAAAACTTCGAACTCCATTCCATATTTCCATATCTACTTAAACGACATCAAACCTTAAGTGTGTCACCCTACGGTTCGTGAACTATGTAGACATGGTTGAGACCTCTCTCCTACCAATAACCAATAGCGGGATCTGGAGATCCATAATGGCTCCCACATATTCAACGATGACTTAGTGATCGAATGAACCATTCACATACGATACCGATTCCCTTTGTCACGCGATATTTTACTTGTCCGAGGTTTGATCATCGGTATCTCTATACCTTGTTCAACCTCGTCTCCTGACAAGTACTCTTTACTCGTACCGTGGTATGTGGTCTCTTATGAACCATTCATATGCTTGCAAGATATTTAGACGACATTCCACCGAGAGGGCCCAGAGTATATCTATCCATCATCGGGATGGACAAATCCCATTGTTGATCCATATGCCTCAACTCATACTTTCCGGATACTTAATCCCACCTTTATAACCACCCATTTACGCAGTGGCGTTTGATGTAATCAAAGTACCTTTCCGGTATAAGTGATTTACATGATCTCATGGTCAAAAGGACTAGGTAACTATGTATCAAAAGCTTATAGCAAATAACTTAATGACGTGATCTTATGCTACGCTTAATTGGGTGTGTCCATTACATCATTCATATAATGACATAACCTTGTTATTAATAACATCCAATGTTCATGATCATGAAACGATGATCATCTATTAATCAACAAGCTAGTTATTCAAGAGGCTTACTAGGGACTCCTTGTTGTTCACATAACACACATGTATCAATGTTTCGGTTAATACAATTATAGCATGGTATGTAAACATTATCATAAACACAAAGATATATTATAATAACCATTTTATTATTGCCTCTTGGGCATATCTCCAACAGTCTCCCACTTGCACTAGAGTCAATAATCTAGTTTACATATGTAAAGATATAACACCTTGGCCTTCCGGTGCTTTATCATGTTTTGCTCACGGGAGAAGTTTTAGTCAATGGATCTGACATTCTCAGAAACGTATGTATTTTGCAATTCATTTGCGTCTCAACGCATCACTCATTTTAAAATGAGTCGGCATTAAATATGTTTGGTCTTCTGGTGGAACCTTAATTCCGCGGTCTGAAATATGTCACTAATATTGTCATACACAATACAGCTTCAAAGTTCTGACACTATCGGAAATACACCAAGTTCTCAAAGAACCTCTTGACTTAACATCCTCAGTCATTGTCAAAACAATGACATACTCTGCCTTCGTTTGTAGAATCCGTCACAATATTTAGAACTCTTCTAAATCTAGCATAGAAAACTTCTAGCTCATTGTGCTACCTTTTAAACAACACTTAGTCTAATTTGAGATTTGAATTTCATTTTTATATGTGACCAAACAAATATCGGTGCAACATCTTACAGCGATTTGTTTGTCATTACCCCATATAAAAATATATATGTATCCTTGGTTCTTCTAAAGCACACAGGGATATTCTTACTGTTTGTCCAATGATCATCACATGAATCATTCTGGTATATGTTCCTAACTTTTTAGAGCATAGGACATCTGATTTTGTACATATTATTCGTGATCTAAAATCACTTATGTGTTTTTACTCATCGAATGTCAATTACACTCAAGTTCTGTAAAACCTTTGCATGAAAAGAACACCTTCTTAATATTTCTATATCGAACTACTTCAATATCCATTCTATGTACTTTGACTTAAACTTATTTTGTGTTTCAATCTATCTTCATAGATCTTGACATTAAATATGTTTTAGTCCATATCCTTTCATTGAAGTCAATTCTTAATGAAACTTTTAATCAAGTATATAATTACATCATTTATAACCAACTATATGTCTTCTACATAAAGTATTATAAATATGTCTCAGCGCTCCCACTTAATTTCTTGCAAATGCAAGCATCTTCATCGTTTCTGATGAAATCAAAAACTCTTTGACTATTTCATCCGGTGAAGATTCCAACTCCGCGATACTCACTTCATCCAATTGAAGTTCGTTTACCTATCTAGTATTCCACGGACTAGCAAAACAATTGGTTGTATCTTGTATACACCTTTAATACACACTTCTGTTAAGTAATGTATTTTGCCATCCTACTATCATATCTCATGAAAGAAATATGTAGTGATTACTAGAATAATCCACATAGACTATAAGCATTGCTACGGAAGATCTAATCTTATCGTAGTCGACTCTTTGAACTTTGTCGTAAACAATTTTTCGACAAGTCGAGCTTATTCAAGGATATTCCATCCAAGTCCATTGATTTTATAGATTCATTTACTTTCAAAAAGTATTCATCTATCTTGGATTTCATGGCGTATAGCCATTTTAACGGAGTCAGGGCCCATCATAACTTCTTTGTTTGTAGTTGGTTTATCATTGTTCAAAATCAATCCTTTGTCCACAAATCATTTATTTGATCACAAAGTAAACCATACCTACAAGGTTCAATGTGTACTTTGATCTCCATGGCTAAAACACTTTGTAGTCATGAGAGCCATGATTGCCATGGTCGCTTCTGGAACCAATTCCGATGCTGCGCTACTCTGATCATTATGCTCAGGTTCATAAACCTTTATCAAGTTCTATTGTCCTCCCACTCAAATACTTCGCTAGAAACAATTTCTTGGAAATAAATAAGAAACATTGACAAACACTTTTTTTTTCTTTGTATCCATAGTGGAAAGAATTCCCAATCAAATCTCTGGGATAACCAACAAAGACATTCATCCGATTTTGGTTGTAAACTTATTTGCTTATGCTATGCATACCAAAATTTAAGAAAAGAGTATCAGGGTTCATACCCTTGCCATAACTCGTATGGTGTCATTTCAACGGATCATGATGATGCTCTATTCAGTGTAAAAGCGGTAGTCTCTAAAGCATAATCCACAAAAATATAATGGCATCAATATTTTATCTCATCATTTGATCCAACAAGATTTGGATACATCTCTCGGATACTCCATCATCACTATGATACTCCAAGAAACGTGAGTTGTAGAACAACTTCATAACTCTCTTAGATGTTCGCTAAAACTCGTAATTCAAATATTTCCACTATGATCCAATCATAGATATTTGACTTTTCTATTACGATGATTTCCACTTCATGCTGAAATTTATTTGAATCCATTCAAATGTTTCAAACTTCTTCCTTATCGAATATATCCATATATATATATACTCAATTCATTGTTGGAAGTTTTCATGAAGTAGAAGAATCTCCCGCACACAACTATGCCCAGTGAACCACATATATCATTATGTATGTTTTCAGTAAGTTAGTTGCCCGTTCAACTCTCGGCCTATGAACGGTATTTCAGTCATTACTTTTTAGAAAAGATTTTGCAAGCGCCAAACGATTCAAAAAATCAAATGACTCCAAAAATCCATTTGCATGGAGTTCCTTCATGCGTTCCTTTCTAACATGACCTAAATGGCGGTTCCACAAATAAGTGGAATTCAAATCATTTTCCTTATGGCATTTTAGCGTCAGTATTATGTGTGTGTGTGTGTTTCTCCATTAAGATTTATAATAACTTATCCATCGTACATGGAGTAATGTCATAATTTGAACAACTCATTGTTTTTATTTGACCAGAGCAAAATAACAATTTATTAAGCTCTTTATTATAAATTCTAAGGGTTAGGTAGAATGCCAACGACAAACATAATAACACTTTATTATGTTCCAGACGTGCATTATTACCATATTCCTTATCAGTCACTTAGGCCATAGTATTCTTGTATTGCGTTGTTTTTGTATGACACTTCATACCAACCAATATAGTACTAATACCCAAGAATTTCATAGTGTGACTTAACTAGGAATACAACCATAACATGTATATCATTTATATACACCTGAGCTAGACTTTCTAGTCTTTTCTTTTCTTTTTGCCAATAATCTTTTTGTAGTTTCTCTTTTAGCTTTCCTCATTATTCAGAAAAACACTTCAACATCAATAACTTCTAGGTTTGTTGGTCAAATACCAATAACCTTGAGGTTCTTACTTCTGAAGTTGATCATCATATGACAAGTGTTCCGGATTTCACTATTAGTAACCTTTTAATATGATGAACAATTTCACTCATAATATTATCATATCATGAAAACTTTTCGAGACCATGTCTGTACATGCTAGGCTCATAAAGTATAACCTCAGTATTCGCATGTGCAAATCTGGCTTGCTCCCGTTGTATGCACACGTAGAATCTATAACACCCGATCATCACGTGATGCTTCGAAACGACGAGTCTTAGCAACGGTGCATACTAAGGAAGATCACTTCATGGATATGCGAATATTGTTAGTGCCCCAATAGTTGGAGGATTGGGACGCCTTGCGTCTTCAACCTTCGTACATTCCCATAAAACTTATGAGTTTATGTAGTCTCACCAAATTATATTCTATCATCTTGCAATAAGGTCTTAGATATCATATATATCTCATACCTTGATTATTTCTGAAAACTAAATTTTCAGCTCCTTACTTTTCAAACAGATTTGAACTTCAAGTTTCACGGAGACAAGATAACTTTAGGTACTAATTGAAACCATAGCTCTCTAAATCAACAATGTGAGGTTTACTAAAAGTTTGCAATAGGACTTAATTATTTCTTGATTCTTTAACAATACGGTACCAATCCGTAAAGTTACTTGTCAGATTTTAACAGTATTTCTATCTCAATAACAAGACTAGTGCATGGTAGAAAAACGGATGCCAATACTACAAAATTAATTCAAAATACTACTCAGACTATGTTCATGATAATTAGTTCATGTTTTAATCTAATTACTAATGAACTCCCACTTAATACAACATCCCTCATAGTTGTTAAGTGGTACACGATCCAAATCCACTACACCAAAACCGATCATCACGTGAGATGATGTAGCTTCAATGGTGAACATCAACATGTTGATCATATCATCCATATGACTCGTGTTCAACCTTTCAGTTTCCATTGTCCCGAGGCCATGTCTGTACATGCTAGGCTCGTCAAGCAAACCCTAGTATTCCGCGTGTGCAACATGACTTACACCCGTTGTATGTGAACGTTGAGTCTATCACATCCGATCATCACGAGATGCTTCGAAACGACGAACTGTGCAACGGTGCATACGAGGGGAGAACACTTTATTATCTTGATATTAATGTGAGGGATCATCTTATAATGCTACCGTCGCGATCTAAGCAAAATAAGATGCATAAAGGATTAACATCACATGCAATTCATATGTGATATGATATGGCCCTTTAGTCTTTGCGCCTTCGATCTTCATCTCCAAAGCATGGACATGATCTCCATCATCAATGGGCATGATCTCCATCATCGTTGGCGTAGCATCAAGGTCCATGGCGCCGTCTTCATGGTTGTTCACCTCATGTAGCAACTATTACAACTACTTTGAAATACTACTCAACATGAAATTTAAAGACAACCATAAGGCTCCTGCCGGTTGCCACAATACAATAATGATCATCTCATACATAGTCATCATCACATTATGGCCATATCACATCACCAAACCCTGCAAAAACAAGTTAGACGTTCTCTAATTTGGTTTGCATATTTTACGTGGTTTAGGGTTTTCGAGTAAGATCTAATCTACCTACGAACATTAACCACAACGGTGATACTAGTGTTGTCAATAGAAAGAGTAAATTGAATCTTCACTATGGTGGGAGAGACAGACACCCGCAAAGCCACTTATGCAATACAAGTTGCATGTCGAACGTGGAGCAAGTCTCATGAATGCGGTCATGTAAAGTTAGCCTGAGCCGCTTCATCCCACCATGCCACAAAGATGCAAAGTACTCGAACTAAAGACAACATAAGCATCAACGCCCACAAAACAATTGTGTTCTACTCGTGCAACCATCTATGCATAGACACGGCTCTGATACCACTGATGGGATTCGTAGCATAGAAAACAAAAAATTTCCTATCGCGAGAACGCAATCCAAGCCAAGATGCAATCTAGAAGACGGGAGCAACGAGGGGATGATCGAGACTCACCCTTGAAGATTTCCAAAGCCTATAAGAGTAGGCTCTTATTGCTGCGGTAGACGATCACTTGCCGCTTGCAAAAGCACGTAGAAGATCTTGACGGTGCCACAATCGGGCAGCACCTCCGTACTCGGTCACACGTTCGGTGTTGATGACGACGTCCTTCTCCCCGTTCCAGCGGGCAGCGGAAGTAGTAGATCCTCCTCGGAATCCCGGCAGCATGACGGCGTGGTGGCGGTGTCGATGGAGAACTCCGGCAGGGCTTCGCCTAAGCGTATGCGGGAGTTATATGTGGAGGAGGGGCGCTAGGGTTTGGGGAGAGGGGTGCCTTGGGCGCCGGCCACAAAGGGGGGCAGCCAAGGTTGGAGGCTTGAGTGGCTGGCCACCCTCCCCTTGTCCCTCATTATATAGGTGGAAGCCCCAAGAGTTGTATCCCAAGTCTTCGAATAAGACCCCAACACCAAAACCTACCTTTGGTGGGAAACCTACTGAAGATGGGAGTCCCACTCTAGGTGGGATTCCCACCTTTCCTTGAGGGAGGGTGGCCGGCCACCTCAGGTGGAGCCCACCTGGGACTCCTCCCTTAGGGTTTGGCCGGCCAAGCTTGTGGAGTCCCTCCAGGACTCCACCTTCCATAGTGCCTTTCTTCCGGACTTTTCTAGAACCTTCTAGAACCTGCCATAAATGCACCAGATCATTTCCAAACTTGGAATATGACTTCCTATATATGAATCTTATTCTCCGGACCATTCCGGAACTCCTCGTGATGTCCTGGATCCCATCCGAGACTCCGAACAAAACTTCGAACTCCATTCCATATTTCCATATCTACTTAAACGACATCAAACCTTAAGTGTGTCACCCTACGGTTCGTGAACTATGTAGACATGGTTGAGACCTCTCTCCTACCAATAACCAATAGCGGGATCTGGAGATCCATAATGGCTCCCACATATTCAACGATGACTTAGTGATCGAATGAACCATTCACATACGATACCGATTCCCTTTGTCACGCGATATTTTACTTGTCCGAGGTTTGATCATCGGTATCTCTATACCTTGTTCAACCTCATCTCCTGACAAGTACTCTTTACTCATACCGTGGTATGTGGTCTCTTATGAACCATTCATATGCTTGCAAGCTATTTAGACGACATTCCACCGAGAGGGCCCAGAGTATATCTATCCGTCATCGGGATGGACAAATCCCACTGTTGATCCATATGCCTCAACTCATACTTTCCGGATACTTAATCCCACCTTTATAACCACCCATTTACGCAGTGGCGTTTGATGTAATCAAAGTACCTTTCCGGTATAAGTGATTTACATGATCTCATGGTCAAAAGGACTAGGTAACTTGATACGTCTCCGACGTATCGATAATTTCTTGTGTTCCATGCCACATTATTGATGATATCTAGTATTGAGTTTTGAACAACAAGGAAGACGGTGTAGATTCTTATAATGTTTACAATATGTCTTTTATGTGAGTTTTGCTGCACCGCTTCATCCTTGTGTTTGTTTCAAATAACCTTGCTAGCCTAAACCTTGTATCGAGAGGGAATACTTCTCATGCATCCAAAATCCTTGAGCCAACCACTATGCCATTTGTGTCCACCATACCTACCTACTACATGGTATTTCTCCGCCATTCCAAAGTAAATTGCTTGAGTGCTACCTTTAAATTTCCATCATTCACCTTTGCAATATATAGCTCATGGGACAAAATAGCCTTAAAAACTATTGTGGTATTGAATATGTACTTATGCACTTTATCTCTTATTAAGTTGCTTGTTGTGCGATAACCATGTTTCTGGGGACGCCATCAACTACTCTTTGTTGAATATCATGTGAGTTGCTATGCATGTCCGTCTTGTCTGAAGTAAGAGAGATCTACCACCTTAATGGTTGGAGCATGCATATTGTTAGAGAAGAACAATGGGCCGCTAACTAAAGCCATGATTCATGGTGGAAGTTTCAGTTTTGGACATATATCCTCAATCTCATATGAGAATAATAATTGTTGCCACATGCTTATGCATTAAAGAGGAGTCCATTATCTGTTGCCATGTTGTCCCGGTATGGATGTCTAAGTTGAGAATAATCAAAAGCGAGAAATCCAAAATGCGAGCTTTCTCCTTAGACCTTTGTACAGGCGGCATGGAGGTACCCCATTGTGACACTTGGTTAAAACATGTGTATTGCGATGATCCGGTAGTCCAAGCTAATTAGGACAAGGTGCGGGCACTATTAGTATACTATGCATGAGGCTTGCAACTTGTAAGATATAATTTACATAACTCATATGCTTTATTACTACCGTTGACAAAATTGTTTCATGTTTTCAAAATAAAAGCTCTAGCACAAATATAGCAATCGATGCTTTCCTCGTTGAAGGACCTTTCTTTTACTTTTAATGTTGAGTCAGTTCACCTATTTCTCTCCACCTCAAGAAGCAAACACTTGTGTGAACTGTGCATTGATTCCTACATACTTGCATATTGCACTTGTTATATTACTCTATGTTGACAATATCCATGAGATATACATGTTATAAGTTGAAAGCAACCGCTGAAACTTAATCTTCCTTTATGTTGCTTCAATGCTTCTACTATGAATTATTGCTTTATGAGTTAACTCTTATGCAAGATTTATTGATGCTTGTCTTGAAGTGCTATTCATGAAAAGTCTTTGCTTTATGATTCACTTGTTTACTCATGTCATTACCATTGTTTTGATCGCTGCATTCATTACATATGTTTACAAATAGTATGATCAAGGTTATGATGGCATGTCACTCCAGAAATTATCTTTGTTATCGTTTTACCGCTGGACGAGCAGAACTAAGCTTGGGGATGCTGATACGTCTCCGACGTATCGATAATTTCTTGTGTTCCATGCCACATTATTGATGATATCTACATGTTTTATGCACACTTTATGTCATATTCGTGCATTTTCTGGAACTAACCTATTAACAAGATGCCGAAGTGCCGATTCTTTGTTTCTGCTGTTTTTGGTTTCAGAAATCCTAGTAACGAAATATTCTCAGAATTGGACGAAATCAACGCCCAGGGTCCTATTTTGCCACGAAGCTTCCAGAAGACCGAAGAGGAGACGAAGTGGGGCCACGAGGTGGCCAGACTATAGGGCGGCGCGGCATAAGCCCTGGCCGCGCCGACCTATAGTGTGGGCCCCTCGTGTGGCCCCCTGACCTGCCCTTCCGCCTACTTAAGGTCTCCGTCGTGAAAACCCTACCCAGTTCGACGAAACCCGCAAATACCTTCCAGAGCCGCCGCCATCGCGAAGCCAAGATCGGGGGGACAGGACTCTCTGTTCCGGCACGCCGCCGGGACGGGGAAGTGCCCCCGGAAGGCTTCTCCATCGACACCACCGCCATCTTCATCAACGCTGCTGTCTCCCATGAGGAGGGAGTAGTTCTCCATCGAGGCTCGGGGCTGTACCGGTAGCTATGTGGTTCATCTCTCTCCTATGTACTTCAATACAATAATCTCATGAGCTGCCTTACATGATTGAGATTCATATGATGATGCTTGTAATCTAGATGTCGTTATGCTAGTCAAGTGAATTTTACTTATGTGATCTCCGGAGACTCCTTGTCCCACGTGTGTAAAGGTGACAGTGTGTGCACCGTGTGGGTCTCTTAGGCTATATTTCACAGAATACTTATTCACTGTTATGAAGAGCATAGTGAAGTGCTTATTTATATCTCTTTATGATTGCAATGTGTTTTGTATCACAATTTATCTATGTGCTACTCTAGTGATGTTATTAAAGTAGTTTTATTCCTCCTGCATGGTGTAATGGTGACAGTGTGTGCATCTGTGTTAGTACTTGGCGTATGCTATGATTGTGATCTCTTGTAGATTATGAAGTTAACTATTGCTATGATGGTATTGATGTGATCTATTCCTCCTACATAGTGTGAAGGTGACAGTGTGCTTGCTATGTTAGTACTTGGTTTAGTCGTATTGATCTTTCATGCACTCTAAGGTTATTTAAATATGAACATTGAATTGTGGAGCTTGTTAACTCCGGCATTGAGGGTTCGTGTAATCCTACGCAATGGTGTTCATCATCCAACAAGAGTGTAGAGTATGCATTTATCTATTCTGTTATGTGATCAATGTTGAGAGTGTCCACTAGTGAAAGTCTGATCCTTAGGCCTTGTTCCTAAATACTGCTATCGCTGCTTGTTTACTGTTTTACTGTATCTGTACTGCCTGCAATATTACCACCATCAACTACACGCCAGCAAGCACTTTTCTGGCACCGTTACTACTGCTCATACTTATTCATACCACCTGTATTTCACTATCTCTTCGCCGAACTAGTGCACCTATTAGGTGTGTTGGGGACACAAGAGACTTCTTGCTTTGTGGTTGCAGGGTTGCATGAGAGGGATATCTTTGACCTCTTCCTCCCTGAGTTCGATAAATCTTGGGTGATCCACTTAAGGGAAAACTTGCTGCTGTCCTACAAACCTCTGCTCTTGGAGGCCCAACACTGTCTACAGGAAAAGGAGGGGGGGCGTAGACATCAAGCTATTTTCTGGCGCCGTTGCCGGGGAGGAAAGGCAAAAGGTACTCACACTCCGGATCTCGGCTACTAAGCTATTTTCCGGCGCCGTTGTAAGTACTCGAAGCTATTTCCTTTAGATCCTGCAATTGCAACTTTTTGTTTCTTGTTTACACTAGTTTGGCATAATGGACAAAAATGAGCTTCTTATTCTATTTCCTGATTTAAGACATGGATGGTTTGATGCGAAAATTAAAAAACCTATGGAACATATTAGTATGAACGCTTTGAACACCATTGTTGCTAATGCTATGGAAAATTCTAAGCTTGGGGAAGCTGGCTTTGATGAGCATGATATTTTTAGTCCCCCAAGCATTGAGGAGAAAATTTACTTTGATGATACTTTGCCTCCTATATTTGATGATGAGAATAATAATGATAGCTACTTTGTTGAATTTGCTCCCACTACAACTAATAAAATTGATTATGCTTATGTGGAGAGTAATGATACTTTTATGCATGTGAATAAGAATGATTTATGTGATACTTATATTGTTGAGTTTGTTCATGATGCCTCTGAAAGTTATTATGAGAGAGGGAAACATGGTTATATGCATCTTAATAATATTAAGTTTCCCCTCTTTATGTTGAGAATCTTGAAGTTACTCGTGTTTTATCCTCTTATGCTTGTCACTTTGTTCTTCATGAATTCATTTGTGTACAAGATTCCTTTTCATAGGAAGCATGTTAGGCTTAAATTTTTTTTGAACTTGCTTCTTGATGCTCTCTTTTGCTTCAACTACTATTTCTTGCGAGTGCATCATTAAAACTGCTGAACCCATCTTAACGGCTATAAAGAAAGAACTTCTTGGGAGATAACCCATGTGTTATTTTGCTACAGTACTTTGTTTTATATTTGTGTCTTGGAAGTTGTTTACTACTGTAGCAACCTCTCCTTATCTTAGTTTTGTGTTTTGTTGTGCCAAGTAAAGTCGTTGATAGTAAGGTTCATACTAGATTTGGATTACTGCGCAGAAACGGATTTCTTTGCTGTCACGAATCTGGGAAAAATTCTCTGTAGGTAACTCAGAAAATTATGAAAATTTACGTGAGTGATCCTCAGATATGTACGCAACTTTCATTCAATTTGAGCATTTTCATTTGAGCAAGTCTGGTGCCCTTTTAAAATTCGTCTTTACGGACTGTTCTGTTTTGATAGATTCTGCCTTTTATTTCGCATTGCCTCTTTTGCTATGTGGGATGGATTTCTTTGTTCCATTAACTTCCAGTAGCTTTGGGCAATGTCCAGAAGTGTTAAGAATGATTGTGTCACCTCTGAACATGTGAGTTTTTGATTATGCACTAACCCTCTAATGAGTTTGTTTCGAGTTTGGTGTGGAGGAAGTTTTCAAGGGTCAAGAGAGGAGGATGATATATTATGATCAAGGAGAGTGAAAGCTCTAAGCTTGGGGATGCCCCGGTGGTTCACCCCTGCATATTCTAAGAAGACTCAAGCGTCTAAGCTTGGGGATGCCCAAGGCATCCCCTTCTTCATCGACAACATTATCAGGTTCCTCCCCTGAAACTATATTTTTATTCGGTCACATCTTATGTACTTTACTTGGAGCGTCGGTTTGTTTTTGTTTTTGTTTTGTTTGAATAAATGCCTGTATGGGAGAGAGACACGCTCCGCTGTTGCATATGGACAAGTATGTCCTTAGGCTTTACTCATAGTATTCATGGCGAAGTTTCTTCTTCGTTAAATTGTTATATGGTTGGAATTGGAAAATGATACATGTAGTAATTGCTATAAATGTCTTGGATAATGTGATACTTGGCAATTGTTTTGCTCATGTTTAAGCTCTTGCATCATATACTTTGCACTCATTAATGAAGAAACACTTAGAGCTTGCTAATTTGGTTTGCATATTTGGTCTCTCTAAAGTCTAGATAATATCAGTATTGAGTTTTGAACAACAAGGAAGACGGTGTAGATTCTTATAATGTTTACAATATGTCTTTTATGTGAGTTTTGCTGCACCGCTTCATCCTTGTGTTTGTTTCAAATAACCTTGCTAGCCTAAACCTTGTATCGAGAGGGAATACTTCTCATGCATCCAAAATCCTTGAGCCAACCACTATGCCATTTGTGTCCACCATACCTACCTACTACATGGTATTTCTCCGCCATTCCAAAGTAAATTGCTTGAGTTCTACCTTTAAATTTCCATCATTCACCTTTGCAATATATAGCTCATGGGACAAAATAGCCTTAAAAACTATTGTGGTATTGAATATGTACTTATGCACTTTATCTCTTATTAAGTTGCTTGTTGTGCGATAACCATGTTTCTGGGGACGCCATCAACTACTCTTTGTTGAATATCATGTGAGTTGCTATGCATGTCCGTCTTGTCTGAAGTAAGAGAGATCTACCACCTTAATGGTTGGAGCATGCATATTGTTAGAGAAGAACAATGGGCCGCTAACTAAAGCCATGATTCATGGTGGAAGTTTCAGTTTTGGACATATATCCTCAATCTCATATGAGAATAATAATTGTTGCCACATGCTTATGCATTAAAGAGGAGTCCATTATCTGTTGTCCATGTTGTCCCGGTATGGATGTCTAAGTTGAGAATAATCAAAAGCGAGAAATCCAAAATGCGAGCTTTCTCCTTAGACCTTTGTACAGGCGGCATGGAGGTACCCCATTGTGACACTTGGTTAAAACATGTGTATTGCGATGATCTGGTAGTCCAAGCTAATTAGGACAAGGTGCGGGCACTATTAGTATACTATGCATGAGGCTTGCAACTTGTAAGATATAATTTACATAACTCATATGCTTTATTACTACCGTTGACAAAATTGTTTCATGTTTTCAAAATAAAAGCTCTAGCACAAATATAGCAATTGATGCTTTCCTCGTTGAAGGACCTTTCTTTTACTTTTAATGTTGAGTCAGTTCACCTATTTCTCTCCACCTCAAGAAGCAAACACTTGTGTGAACTGTGCATTGATTCCTACATACTTGCATATTGCACTTGTTATATTACTCTATGTTGACAATATCCATGAGATATACATGTTATAAGTTGAAAGCAACCGCTGAAACTTAATCTTCCTTTATGTTGCTTCAATGCTTCTACTATGAATTATTGCTTTATGAGTTAACTCTTATGCAAGATTTATTGATGCTTGTCTTGAAGTGCTATTCATGAAAAGTCTTTGCTTTATGATTCACTTGTTTACTCATCTCATTACCATTGTTTTGATCGCTGCATTCATTACATATGTTTACAAATAGTATGATCAAGGTTATGATGGCATGTCACTCCAGAAATTATCTTTGTTATCGTTTTACCTGCTCGGGACGAGCAGAACTAAGCTTGGGGATGTTGATACGTCTCCGACGTATCGATAATTTCTTGTGTTCCATGCCACATTATTGATGATATCTACATGTTTTATGCACACTTTATGTCATATTCGTGCATTTTCTGGAACTAACCTATTAACAAGATGCCGAAGTGCCGATTCTTTGTTTTCTGCTGTTTTGGTTTCAGAAATCCTAGTAACGAAATATTCTCGGAATTGGACGAAATCAACGCCCAGGGTCCTATTTTGCCACGAAGCTTCCGAAGACCGAAGAGGAGACGAAGTGGGGCCACGAGGTGGCCAGACTATAGGGCGGCGCGGCCCAAGCCCTGGCCGCGCCGACCTATAGTGTGGGCCCCTCGTGTGGCCCCCTGACCTGCCCTTCCGCCTACTTAAGGTCTCCGTCGCGAAAACCCTACCCAGTTCGACGAAACCCGCAAAAACCTTCCAGAGCCGCCGCCATCGCGAAGCCAAGATCTGGGGGACAGGACTCTCTGTTCCGGCACGCCGCCGGGACGGGGAAGTGCCCCCGGAAGGCTTCTCCATCGACACCACCGCCATCTCTCTCCTATGTACTTCAATACAATAATCTCATGAGCTACCTTACATGATTGAGATTCATATGATGATGCTTGTAATCTAGATGTCGTTATGCTAGTCAAGTGAATTTTACTTATGTGATCTCCGGAGACTCCTTGTCCCACATGTGTAAAGGTGACAGTGTGTGCACCGTGTGGGTCTCTTAGGCTATATTTCACAGAATACTTATTCACTGTTATGAAGAGCATAGTGAAGTGCTTATTTATATCTCTTTATGATTGCAATGTGTTTTGTATCACAATTTATCTATGTGCTACTCTAGTGATGTTATTAAAGTAGTTTTATTCCTCCTGCATGGTGTAATGGTGACAGTGTGTGCATCTGTGTTAGTACTTGGCGTATGCTATGATTGTGATCTCTTGTAGATTATGAAGTTAACTATTGCTATGATGGTATTGATGTGATCTATTCCTCCTACATAGTGTGAAGGTGACAGTGTGCATGCTATGTTAGTACTTGGTTTAGTCGTATTGATCTTTCATGCACTCTAAGGTTATTTAAATATGAACATTGAATTGTGGAGCTTGTTAACTCCGGCATTGAGGGTTCGTGTAATCCTACGCAATGGTGTTCATCATCCAACAAGAGTGTAGAGTATGCATTTATCTATTCTGTTATGTGATCAATGTTGAGAGTGTCCACTAGTGAAAGTCTGATCCTTAGGCCTTGTTCCTAAATACTGCTATCGCTGCTTGTTTACTGTTTTACTGTATCTGTACTGCCTGCAATATTACCACCATCAACTACATGCCAGCAAGCACTTTTCTGGCACCGTTACTACTGCTCATACTTATTCATACCACCTGTATTTCACTATCTCTTCGCCGAACTAGTGCACCTATTAGGTGTGTTGGGGACACAAGAGACTTCTTGCTTTGTGGTTGCAGGGTTGCATGAGAGGGATATCTTTGACCTCTTCCTCCCTGAGTTCGATAAACCTTGGTGATCCACTTAAGGGAAAACTTGCTGCTGTCCTACAAACCTCTGCTCTTGGAGGCCCAACACTGTCTACAGGAAAAGGAGGGGGGCGTAGACATCATAACTATGTATCGAAAGCTTATAGCAAATAACTTAATGACGTGATCTTATGCTACGCTTAATTGGGTGTGTCCATTACATCATTCATATAATGACATAACCTTGTTATTAATAACATCCAATGTTCATGATCATGAAACGATGATCATCTATGAATCAACAAGCTAGTTATTCAAGAGGCTTACTAGGGACTCCTTGTTGTTCACATAACACACATGTATCAATGTTTCGGTTAATACAATTATAGCATGGTATGTAAACATTATCATAAACACAAAGATATATTATAATAACCATTTTATTATTGCCTCTTGGGCATATCTCCAACATATGGCCCTTTGTCTTTGCGCCTTTGATCTTCATCTCCAAAGCACGGACATGATCTCCATCATCAACGGGCATGATCTCCATAATCGTCGGCGTAGCGTCAAGGTCCATGGCGCCGTCTTCATGATTGTTCTCCCATGTAGCAACTATTACAACTTCTTTGAAATACTACTCAACATGAAATTTAAAGACAACCATAAGACTCCTACCGGTTGCCATAATACAATAATGATCATCTCATACATATTCAACATCATATTATGGCCATATCACATCACCAAACCTTGCAAAAACAAGTTAGACTGTTCTAATTTGGTTTGCATATTTTACGTGGTTTAGGGTTTTCGCATAAGATCCAATCTACCTACGAACATGAACCACAACGGTGATACTAGGGTTGTCAATAGAAAGAGTAAGTTGGATCTTTACTATAGTAGGAGAGACAGACACCCGCAAAGCCACTTATGCAATACAAGTTGCATGTCGAGCGTGGAGCAAATCTCATGAACGCGGTCATGTAAAGTTAGCCCGAGCCGCTTCATCCCACTATGCCACAAAGATGCAAAGTACTCGAACTAAAGACAACAAAGCATCAACGCCCACAAAACAATTGTGTTCTACTCGTGCAACCAATCTATGCATAGACACGGCTCTGATACCACTGATGGGATTCGTAGCATAGAAAAAAAAAATTCCTACCGCAAGAACGAAACACAAGCCAAGATCCAATCTAGAAGACGGTAGCAACGAGGGGATCACGAGACTAACCCTTGAAGATTTCCAATGCCTACGAGATTAGATCTCGTTGTTGCAGAAGATGATCACTTGCCGCTTTCAAAAGCGCGTAGAAGATTTTGACGGTGCCACAATCGGGCAGCACCTCCGTACTCGATCGCACGTACGGTGTTGATGAAGAAGACGTCCTCCTCCCCGTTCCAGTGGGCAGCGGAAGTAGTAGATCCTCCTCGGAATCCCGGCAGCACGACGGCGTGGTGGCGGTGGTGGTGGAGAACTCCGGTAGGGCTTCGCCTATGCGCTGTGGGAGTTGTATGTGGAGGAGGAGGCGGCTAGGGTTTGGGGAGCGGCTAGGGTTTGGGGCGCCGGTCTAAGGGGTGCGGCCAACTTGTGGTCTTAGGTTGGCCGGCCCCCTCCCCTTGCTCCTCCTTATATAGGTGGAAGCCCCAAGTCTTGTCTCCCAAGTCTTCGAATAAGACCCGAACACCAAAACCTACCTTTGGTGGGAAACCTACTAAAGGGGGGAGTCCTACTCAAGGTGGGACTCCCACCTTTCCTTGAGGTGGGGTGGCCAGCCACCCTTGGTGGAGTCCACCTGGGACTCCTCCCCTTAGGGTTTGGCCGGCCTAGCATGTGGAGTCCCTCTGGGACTCCACCTTCCATAGTGCCTTTCTTCCGGACTTTTCTAGAACCTTCTAGAACCTTCCATAAATGCACCGGATCATTTTCAAACATGTAAAATGACTTCCTATATATGAATCTTATTCTCCGGACCATTCCGGAACTCCTCGTGATGTCCTGGATCCCATCCGAGACTCCGAACAAAACTTTGAACTCCATTCCATATTCCATATCTACTCAAACGACATCAAACCTTAAGTGTGTCACCCTACGGTTCGCGAACTATGCAGACATGGTTGAGACTTCTCTCCGACCAATAACCAATAGCGGGATCTGGAGATCCATAATGGCTCCCACATATTCAACGATGACTTAGTGATCGAATGAACCATTTACATACGATACCGATTCCCTTTGTCACGCGATATTTTACTTGTCCGAGGTTTGATCATCGGTATCTCTATACCTCGTTCAACCTCGTCTCATGACAAGTACTCTTTACTCGTACCGTGGTATGTAGTCTCTTATGAACCATTCATATGTTTGCAAACTAATTAGATGACATTGCACCGAGAGGGCCCAGAGTATATCTATCCGTCATCAGGATGGACAAATCCCACTGTTGATCCATATGCCTCAACTCATACTTTCCGGACACCTAATACCACCTTTATAACCACCCATTTACGCAGTTGCGTTTGATGTAATCAAAGTACCCTTCCGGCATAAGTGATTTACATGATCTCATGGTCGAAAGGACTAGGTAATTATGTATCGAAAGCTTATAGCAAATGAACTTAATGACGTGATCTTATGCTACGCTTAATTGGGTGTGTCCATTACATCATTCACATAATGACATAACCTTGTTATTAATAACATCCAATGTTCATGATCACGAAACTATGATCATCTATTAATCAACAAGCTAGTTATACAAGAGGCTTACTAGGGACTCCTTGTTTTTACATAACACACATGTATCAATGTTTCGGTTAATACAATTATAGCATGGTATGTAAACATTTATCATAAACACAAAGATATATAATAACCAATTGATTATTGCCTCTTTGGCATATCTCCAACACCGACCTCTTCGATGAGGACACCATGGAGGAGGAGGAGGAGTGAATTGTCGGTGTCGGTCACCGCCCCAAAGCCCTATTGTAGTTAACCCATCCGACGATGCGGTACGCCGGATGAGGTATGTGCTAGAGATGCTCTCGGACCAGCAAATTGAAAAGGCATACATAATAGAGAGATTAAAAGTAGATAATATTATCCATTATTTGAATCAAAAGGAAATTTACTTTAGCCTATCGGGTGACAACAAAACTCAACTCTGGCATAGCATTGCAGCGTATAACCTTTTTTTTGCGAATTAAGGAGCTTCATTTCTTAACTTGTGGGATCACAAGCCTTTGGAAGGATATCAACTAAGAACGATGGTGTGAAGTTGATCCACAAACACCTTCTTCCACTAGAACTAGCCTGTTTAGCACAATTATGGGCAGCCTCATTCTAGCCTCTCAATAAAACAAAACTAGCCTCCCAATAAAACAAAGGAAAACGCTTGAGATCTGTCGCCCGATCACGCGCTGATTATCGATCGTTGCTGGGTCCCACCACCTTATCTTCACGGTGACCACGCAATCCCTCTGCTCCCTCAATCTCTCCGACCTTCTCATGGAGCGGCCGCGGCCTGTGCTCCCCGCAGCGAGTTGTGCCCTACAGATCTCCATGGCGAGGCGCTCGCCCTACTCCTTCCCTCCGAGAATCGCGCCTACTCCAGCCCTAAGCGAGCCCGCTCTCGCCTCGCACCACTTCGCGCCGCCGCTTCTCTAGCACCGTTGCATGACCTCCTGCTTTGTGTGCCTCCTGGAGCTCTCCTCCGTCGACAACCCATACGCCGCCAACTATTCGACCGTGCGTTCGTGACGCTACCAAACAGAAGGAAGAAAGGAGGCGCCGCATGGCCGCAGGGGAACATCGACGTTTAGCTGGCCACGGTGGAGGCGACGAGGGCCCTAGGGAAATTGTTAAATTTCCTGTTTAAATTTGTAGAAAATGATTCAGTAATTTGTAACAATACATCTCAGAAGAAAATTGCTAATTAATTAGCTGAAATTTGTTGTTAACTATTGTAAATAGCTAAATTTTTCGTTAAAATTGTTGTTGACTATTGTTGTAAATAGCCAATAATTTTATTGGAATTCCTGTTGATTATTGTTGATAATAACGTATGTTTTTTCTCATTTTGTTGTAATCGTATTTGATTTTTGTTAAAATAGTTGTTGAATTTGTGGCGAATTAATTTGAAGAAAAATTGTTGCTTAACCACTTTTTTTATTTTATGTAAACACATATTTTTTGGGTGTAAAGTTTTGTTAATTTTGTTGATATTACTGGTGATTTTTGTTGTAAAGAATTTGAAAAAAAATGTTGTTTACCCTACTAGATTATTTTGTAACTAGAGTGAGGGATTTTATTGTAGTACTCAGTATGAGTTACAATCTCCCATATGATGTATTTTTTTTCCTAAATATCGGGAGCATCAGGTCAAAGGGATATATCCGCTCTGTTTATCTTGAGAAATATAGTACTACAAGTTGATTCTCTACGGGCATAATGTAAACTTCCTAATGCGACTGATTCTGAACGTTCGATGGCTATCCGATGGTGCGGAGGACAACCGATTTTGGGGGTCACGATCGGGCAACCGACGCCCAGAGTTCGCCTAAAACACAACTTAAGACTAGAAAAATTCTCACTCAGCTCCTTGATCTCGTGGCATGCTAGTGATTATCTCATGATGCAACAAATACAACGACCAACCGACCTCATGCCAATCTCCCTCGCACGCGATTTTCCATGCTTGGCTGAACCTTCCATACCAAAGCCACTTCTGTCCCTCCCAAAAGCCTCAACCTTTCCATGCTTGGCTGAAACCTTCCATACGCGTACGCGGTACGCCTGGATCCAATCCAATTCGGGACAGCCATGATGATATCCCTCTCCCATTTCCATCTCCCGCGCGCGCACCGCCTCTCAAACCCTAGCAGCTCTGCCCTCTGTTCACATGGCGCCGCCGTCCCTGCCCTGCGGCGCCTCCTTCTCCCCGGAGGACGCCGAGCTGATCACCGTCTACCTCAAGCGCAAGGTCGCCGGCTTGCCGCTCCCCGCCCCCACGGCGCACTACATCCACGACGCCGACGTCTACGCCGCCGAGCCCACGGCGCTCGTCGCCGGCCTCCTCGCCGCATCGGCCAAGAACGGCGGCGGGAGCGAGGAGTGGTATTTCTTCACGTCCGTGAAGGCCAAGAGCAGCCACGACACCCGCAGGTGCCGCACCGTCGCGGGAGGCGCGGGCACCTGGCACTCCGAGAAGGGGCGCCGCGACGTGCTCGAAGGGGACGAGGTCGTCGGGTACCGCCAGGTCTTCACCTTCGAGCCCAGGAACGGTTGGCTGATGCTGGAGTACAGCGTCGTCGACCGTGAAGACGGCGGCCACCGCGGGGAGGCGATTCCTGTTATCTGCAAGATCTATCAGACGTGTCGCCAGTCCAGCTCGAAATCGTTGATGTCGGGATCCAAGAAGAGGAAGGCAGCACAAGGCGAGCGCTCCGGCTCCGGCTCCCACGAGTTTTCCACGGCACGTGTGAGGCGGTGTCTGCAATTTGGTTCCCCTCCTGCTGTACCAGATCAGATTGCCGTCGTTGCTTCTACATCAGGGCATGGACAAGAGTTCTTGTTGACAGCTGAGCCGCAGGAAGAGCAAGAACCGTCGGTCACCACCCCAGCCACGCCCTTCTTTGTTCCATTCGAGCAAGAAGCAGCGGAATCGCAATATTCAGAGCTTGCAGACTGCTTGATTCAGAAATCGGGCCTCCCCTTGAGCTCCTACGGCACCACTCTCATGCATCCTGCACAAGATTGGGCCACATCACAAGTTCCACAAGGAAACACTGCTGGGCTGAGCTGCTACGACGACATGAACAATTCACTCCCGAGCTACAGCACCACCGGCCTTTGGTCCTGCCCACCGTCCACCTTGTCTTCCCCCGGCAACACGCTCCTCTACCCTCGCCATGACACATCATTGATGGGGAATGCTACTCCCGTCCTGGGCTGCTACGATGTGTCGTCGATGTACTCCTGGTGCAACCGAGCGGAGTGGACGGGTCACGGCTCGAACACTGATCCATTGTCCTCTCTATGCATTTGATTGATGAGTAAAGACACAAGCTAGCTAGTTTAGTCTTACGTACTGACCAGATGATCTGAAGCTTTGGTGTTTCTTTTTATTTCAGACTGTGTGTTGTAATGTCGTGAGCTGTAATCTTAAATTTTTTTTGAGGGTTCAAAACTGAAAAGGAGGGACAAAACAAGTATTGTACCCGTCGGTACTTGTTGTCTTTGATATGCTGACGGATAGTGGATCTCTCGTGCAATTTGGACCCTTTTGGATTACATTATTGTGGCTCTGTGATTCTACTTACCGACCCATCGTATATCTGTTGTGTCTGGCTAACTACAGAGGGTGAGATTTTAATTTTTGGTTTCAGAAATTGTTACTCAGCATATCCAATTGGTCGTCAACTATATATTATGCTCCAATGCTTCCCCTAACAGAAGTTGAGAGGTTATATTCGTTTTTTTTTTCAACCTTAGCCCCGCTGACTCATATCCAACACATGCTACGTAGGCGAAGACGCCCACGATCTTTTTATATGTCATGCCTATTCGGTACACGCACGTTATCGTAGTAGTACACAATACATACATAAAACAATCGTACAAGATAACGCGGGCCATACGGGCCTCTAGAAGATCGTACGTACATATCAGATTTTTAAATTTTACAATCAACCATCCTTATTGTTGACGTACCCTGACATTTACCAAGGGAAGCATGAGAGCAGAAGTGGAAGTACTCGTCATAGGAATGCATCTTTCTTCCTTAATGCAGATCATGTCTCCATACGAAAGCCCATTTGGGGGCCTATGCTCCCGGTGGGGGCTGCTCTAAATATTTTGGGAGCTTGGCCTATTTTGGAATGCTTGGTATATACAAATGCCGAGCTATTTTTAAGGAGCTTAATCGTATTAAGTTCCGTGCTTCTAGGAAAGGTTGTACACTTTTCTCATCATGGATATGCATCCTTTAACTTATTCTTTCCATTGTTCAGCTTTGCTCCGTCTCTCATGTTCCTGAATACCCCTGTAGAGACTTGGCTCTGCTTGAGCCCTTCCGTTGTAGATCCCCCCACAGGCCTCCCCCCTTGCCGCCGGCAGCCATGGTGGCCGGCGACGGGTGGGTGGGGGGTCTGGTTTCTGCTCTTTCTAGTTTGTAGGTTTCCCTTCCTCTTGGCCAATAAAGCAGGATTTGGATCCGGTTTCTCCTCTGATTTTTCATATCTTTCTCTTACTCTGGATCATTTTGATGACAACGCGAAGAGGATATGTGGGATTGAAGGTGGAGGGACTTATGCCTTCACTGCACTGCCAGATCCATGGCGATGGTATGATTCGTCTGCCATTGCTCCATATCTCCTCCCCCAATTTCATTCCAATAAAATCGATGTCGGTCATGTGCTCCCTGTCTTTTCTGCTGCGTCCATGGTGGGTGGAGCAAAGTATCTTGGAAGTGGATACATGGCTAGAGCTGGTAGAGCTCTCTGTGCTGGTGATCTTGCTCGGTCTGGCCGTCACGGTGGCAGTAGAAGGGGCGGCAAGCCAGA